>NC_086128.1:4715896-5408994 GCF_963921235.1 Mobula hypostoma
TCTATGGAGTCTCTCAAAAGCAGAAGTGGTGGGGGGGGGGTGGTATGCCTTATGATCAACTCTCCTTGGCGCACAAATATATCAGTGCTGTCCCAATTCTGCTCACCAGACCTGGAATACCTAGCAGCTAAGTGCAGTCCTTTTTACTACCACGGGAGTTCTCCCGGGTCATTTTGGTCGCAGTTTACATTCCTTCTCAGGCCAATGTCAAGCAGGCTTTAGATGATCTGAGCAATGGGATCAACATGCACGAAACAGTGCAGCCTAATGCCATCACCATCATTTTGGGAGATTTTAACCAGGCCAGTCTGAAAAAAATCGCTAAGCAACTACCATTAACAAATGTCTTGCAATACCAATGGAAACAACACACTGGACCATTGTTACACCACCATCAAGAGTGCCTACTGTGCTATTCCACACCCTCACTTCGGGAAGTCTGATCACCTGGTTGTACTTCTACTCCCTGAGTATAGGCAGAGACTGAAGACTGCGGCACCAGTAGTGAGGACCAAGAAGGTATGGACAAGGGAAGCACAGGAGCACCTACAGGACTGCTTTGAATCAGTGGACTGGACTGTATTCAGGGATTCATCTTCAAACCTGGATGAGTATGCTGCAGTTGTTATTGACTTCAGTAAAACCTCTGTGGATGAGTGTGTGCTTATAAAGATTTAATGTACATTCCCAAACCAAAAGCCGTGGATGAACCAGGAGGTACATTGTCTGCTGAAGGCTAGATCTGTGGCATTCAGGTCTGGCGACCTAGGTCTGCACCAGAAAACCAGGTATGATTTGCAGAGGGCCATTTCAAGGGCAAGGAGACAATTTCAAACTAGTTTGGAGGTGACATTGGATGCACAGCAACTCTGGCAGGGTCTGCAAGACATTACTTCTGACAAAGCGAAACCAAATAGCAAGAATGGCAGCAATGCTTCACTACCAGATGAACTCAACGCCTTCTATGCCCGTTTGAAAAGGAGAATATAACTACAGCTGTGAAGATCCCTGCTGCACCTGATGACCCTGTGATCTCCGTCTCAGAGGCCGATGTTAGACTGTCTTTAGTGAACCCTCGCGAGGCAGAAGGTCCCGATAGAGTACCTGGTAAGGCTCTGAAAACCTGTGCCAACCAACTAGCGGGAGTATTCAATGACATTTTCAACCTCTCACTGCTATGGGTGGAAGTTCCCACTTGCTTCAAAAAGGCAACAATTATACCAGTGCCTAAGAAGAATAATGTGAGCTGTCTTAATGACCATTGCCCGGTAGCACTCACGTCTACAGTGATGAAATGCTTTGACAGGTTGGTCATGACTAGACTGAACTCCTGCCTCAGCAAGGACCTGGACCCATTGCAATTTGCCTATCGCCACAATAGGTCACCAGTAGACACAATCTCAATGGCTGCTCACGCGGCTTTAGACCACCTGGACAATACAAACACCTACGTACGTCAGGATGCTGTTTATTGACTGTAGCTCAGCATTTAATACCATCATTCTCACAATCCTGATTGAGAAGTTGCAGAACCTGGGCCTCTGTACCTCCCTCTGCAATTGGATCCCTGACTGCTGCTTGCTGGCGATCAACACTGTTGCACCTCAGGGGTGTGTGCTCAGCCCACTGCTCTACTCTCTTTATACCCCATGACTTTGTGGCTAAGCATAGCTCTAATACCATCTATAAATTTGCTGTTCATACAAACATTGTTGGTGGAATCTCAGATGGTGGCGAGAGGGCGTACAGGAGTGAGATATGCCAACTAGTAGAGTGGTGTCGCAGCAAAAACCAGGCACTCAACGTCAGTAAGACGAAAGAGCTGATTGTGGACTTCTGGAAGGGTAAGATGAAGGAACACATACCAATCTTCATAGAGGGATCAGAAGTGGAGAGAGTGAGCAATTTCAAGTTCCTGGGTGTCAAGATCTCTGAGGATCTAACTTGGTCCCAACACATCAATGCAGTTATAAAGAAGGCAGCTATACTTCATTAGGAGTTTGATGAGATTTGGTATGTCAACAAATACACTCAAAAACTTCTATAGTTGTACCATGGAGAGGATTCTGACAGGCTGCATCACTGTCTGGTATGGGAAGGCTACTGCACAGGAACGAAAGAAGATGCAGAAGATTGTAAACTTAGTCTGCTCCATTTTGGATACTAGCCTACAAAGTACCCAGGACATCTTCAAGGAGCGGTGTCTCAGAAAGGCTGCATCCATTGTTAAGGACCTCCAACACCCAGGGCATACCCTTTTCTCACTGTTACCATCAGGTAGGAGATACAGAAGCCTGAAGGCACCCATTCAGCGATTCAGGAACAGCTTCTTCCCCTCTGCCATCCAATTCCCAAATGGACATTGAACCCTTGAACACTACCTCACTTTTTTAGTATCTATTATTTCTGATCTTTGCACAATTTTTAATCTATTCAATATACATATACTGTAATTGATTTGCTTATTTTTTTTCTTCTATATTAATTATTGCATTGAACTGCTGCTGCTAAGTTAACAAATTTCATGACTCATGCCGGTGATAATAAACCGGATTCTGATTCCATAAATTCAGTTGTCGGGTTCACTGCGCATGTTCTCAGTACTTTTTTTGGTATTTCTTCCCATGCTGCCTTTTCCACAATTTCAGCTGCAAATGCATTTCCATGGCTTTCCATTGTGGTCATTTTGGAGTGACTTTTACATTTTAATACGCAAGTTTCTGATGTCAGTTGTGTAACATTGATAAGTCCCTGTACTAGTTGGCGATTCTTGATTTGGGTTCCTACAGCTGTACGAAACCCACTTTGTCTCCATGAGCTTCCAAATTCATGAACAATTCCAAGAACATATCGGGATTCAGTGGTATTTCTGCCAACTTACAGGCTTTAATTAGAGCTTTCAGTTCTGCCTGTTGCACATGGATACCAGGAACAGTGCTTCTTGAGTACAACAGGACACTCAAAGCTGCAGCTGTGGTTAAGAAAGCATACGTTGCATTGGCCTTCATCAATTGTGGGATTGAGTTTAGGAGCTGAGAGGTAATGTTGCAGCTATATAGGACCTTGGACAGACACCATTCGGAGTACTGTGCTCAGTTCTGGTCGCCTCACTGTAGGAAGGATATGGAAACCATAGAAAGGGTGCAGAGGAGATGTTGCCTGGATTGGGGAGCATGCCTTATGAGAATAGGTCCTTGGACTGACGAAGGATGAGAGGTGACCTGATAGAGGTGTATAAGATGATAAGGGGCATTAATCGTGTGGATAGTCAGAGGCTTTTTCCCAGGGCTGGAATGGCTAGCATGAGAGGGCACAGTTTTAAGGTGCTTGGAAGTAGGTACAGAGGAGATGTCAGGGGTAAGTTTTTTAAGCAGAGAGTAGTGAGTCCGTGGAACGAGCTTCCGGCAATGGTGGTGGAGGTCAATATGATAGGGTCTTTTAAGAGACTCCTGGACTGGTATTTTCTAAGGTAGGGACATTTTCGACACAGCTTTGTGGGCCGAAGGGCCTGTATTGTGCTGTAGGTTTTCTATGTTTCTAACACTACAATTCCAGAGACAACAGTCTGTCCAGTCATTCCTCTCTCAATCGTTGAACCATCAGTGTACAGAATAAGAACTTCGGCAGGGTAATAACCAACAGGATGCTGTTGGGCTCCATGTTTTTGAGTTAACACTGTGATCATGTCTTTCTCATTGACATACCTGTTTACCTGTACCAGGGATTCTTAAAGCAGGTGCAGTACACAATGTCAGCTTTAAAGTTTGGAACGCTTTCAGTTGTTTACATTGTGTCACCGGATCATCGGAGCACTTTCTGCCTTTCAGCAGATTGTTGACTGGGCAAAAATTGATGTTAGCTTGTCAGTATGGTGATTAGCAATAGTTGCATGTTCAGTCCTGCATGTCTTTGCTCCCTTGGCCTTTATTGGAGCAAGCTGTGACATAGCTGCCAGTCTTGTTTCATCACTGCCATCCTCAGTTGAGCTGCTAGAGGCTGCTGTGGAGTTCATGTCATATCCATCCTATAGTTCTTTGGAGGACGGTCCATTGTAGAGGGGTGTCTCCCAAGGATAGGCGTAATTAGAAGCATCACTGGCAGAATATCCACTTGAGATCCCTGCAGAACTTTCCCAACATTGCTTCAGGTTGCATTGAAGCTCCATATAATGCACTTTGAGTTTATTGTATACTTCACATTTCTTTCCTCATCGATTAGTAAATGATTTTACTTGCCCTGTTAATTTTTTCATTCTCTCAGTTAACTCAGAAATTTGATTCTGAAGCCATCTGTGTTTTCTTATCTTTAGCTTGAACATTTCAGGTTTTTCCTTTTCCTCAGGCATTCTGTGAATCTTATCATATGCCTTCTTAGTAAATGTAATATTGCTAGTATTTTTCAATCATATTTTGTCATTAATTTTATCAACCTGAGATGTTTTATTCAGGTAAGAGCTCAGTTAAACAACTTTGGCCATTGTCTTAATTCAATCTTGTGTAACACTTAATTTGTATATACTTTTGATTACTTTGACCACAATCTGAAATATTAATAGATTGTGCAAGCGAAGCTTCAATAGATTATTCTGCAATCAAAGTTTTTCTTCCACACTCTACCGGCTTGTATGGCTGAACCCAATATTAATTTCAGTGCTCGTCTTGATTTTTACAGATCTGTTTCTTCAAAATAATAACATGTAGTAGTTTCCTCACTCCTAGTTTCATCAGATGATGTATTGAAGCCAGAACTTAGGTTTCCTCTCAGACAATTTGTGACTAGGAGCAGCTCTTGCCTCCCTTTTAATTTAGGCACTGTAAATTTCCACTTTGTCTGGGATTCTTCCAAGTCCTTAAATTTCTGTGACTATCCTGCTGCTGACAATGCCAGATTGTTGGATTGTGATGTTTTTGGTCCAAATTTCTTTCGGAAGTCAAGAATGCGGCATAAAGCTTGTTGTTTCATGATGGCTTTGTTGAGTGCTAATAGAAAAAAGAGAACTGGAAACAGTACAGGAGTCTAAGAACAAAAAGGGGAGGAAGGGAAAGAATAAAGACTAAAACATGGCAAGCTTGTGTGATCAGTTCTTTTTTATACCTTGGGTGAGAAACATTCCATTCAAATTTGTAGTTAAGAGTTAACCAATCAGATTGCCCCTATTCAAATAATGTGATATCAAGAGAAGCTTCTAGAATCATGCAAAGAACTGTACCCACTATGGGAACACAATGAACAATTGCATATACATGCAGTGACCACTAAGAAATATACTAAGCAGTTACATGTACATAAGTAGTAATGTAAAATACAAGCAGGAGTAAACTGTTAAAATGCTCAGTAAATAACAAGCAGTCTAATGCAACAGTGGTCAACAACTGCGGCCTTCTAAGGCAGAAAGCTGTATAGACTTGCAGCTTTTTTGGTAAAAGCAAACATTTATTTACCAAAATCCTAAATAATTGAATTAAATTTCAGTGTTTACAGGCAAATTTTCTGTCATCTCTCTTCAAAAATCTTATCTCTCCCTTCATTCTGCAATTATACTTAACAAAACCATTGATCTTCCAGAATTAATGAGGACAATAATTGCACTTCATTTCTGTGACAAATTGACAACATAACAAATTATTTAAGTTTCTGCTTCCCTTTCCTACTCAGGTGCAAAAAGTGCAGGACTGTCTTCCATAAGGCTTGCAAGGCTGCCGTCCAATCGTGTCCACGCTGTGTGCGCAAACAGAAGTACCTGGAGTATAAAATGGAGCATTAGCTGTTGGTCTGCATCAAGCATCATGTGCATGGGAGTGAGGATGCAAGCTGCCTACCATGTGCAGCCCTTTCCCTGAATTCCTGCAATTTATGGACAATGTAAATTCTGGGTTGATGTGAAATAATTTTATTATAGTTGATTCTACAGTCGCAAACTCCTCGTTCACTTATTTTGAGAAACAGCAAATACAAAATGAATGCAACGCTTTGCCTTGATATAGACTGCCTGCTGCTACATTGCAAACTCACTCACTGGCGCTGTTAAACTAGTTCATCTTCTAGATTTCCAGCTCTTTTTAATATATATATATTTAAATCACTTTTAAATGCATACGCCTTTGTTCAGACATGTAAACTACATCAGTTTGTGGGAATATAAAATGTACATTGCATGTATAGTAATGTACTGTATTCATCTGCAAAATTAACTGTAAAGATTTACTAAAATTTGCTGTTTTAAGCTACATTTTGCAAACTAATCCTTGTAAATAGACAAAATACTTAAAATTTCATCCTTGCAGCAGACTGTCCATTGCATTTTAATATTCATTCCAAAAGGGTGTAAGCACTTCCTTTCTTGTTTAAACTTGACAAGGTTTCACTTCTTTTTGCAATTTGATTACTGATGATTAGCATATCATTCAGTAGCTGGATTCTTTTTAACATCATCTTATAAAACTTTCAGTTAATACAACTTAAATCTATTCATGAAATTGCTATTTTCCAGTCTGAATTTAGGCCAATTTGGATGAGAAATTGCTAAGTGCTAAACTGTTAAAGTAACTAGTAAAATCAAGGACATCCAAAATAAAAGTTTATAAAACCTAACACTTGTATTTGTACAGTATCTTGCTTTTGTTTGCAACATAATGCAAATCATTCCTTCCCATTTACAGACATTTCATTGCTTATAAATGTAATTAATTACAATAGTTAAAGTCTGAGATATGCGCAGGTTCACCAAAAATAATTCTGAAAACAAACTTTTGCAGCGCTGGAGTATTTTAGGGCACAGATTCAAGTGCAACAAAACTTTGAATGCCTCAATACTTCCCTAGGTTTATTACAGTTCACGTTACAAAGCAGTATAGCATTAGTTGCTGCTTGCAGTCTTCCAACTGTAGCAGGGTTTAACAGCCATATAATAACTTTTGTACATGTTTTTGTATATCAGTATTTTTTTGCATTATATACCTTATGATTTTCATCAGAATCAGACATTGACTAAATTTACTAAACACTGGCTCAATGGTCTTTTCTATTTTCTTAAGAACAGAATGTTGTCAAACTAATATGATTTTTTTAAAATGTGCCAATAAAGTTTGAGAGCCTTATTTAAATTCAGAAGTGCTTGAGTGTCTGGTCAACATAAGTGTTATTTTTTAGTTTTTGGTAAATAATATAACATGATCAGATTTCTGCTATTTGGACTGCTTTAATCATCTCAAAGTACTTGTGCAAATATGTAGTTTCAGCTCCCTTGGATGAAATTAATAAATGACAAAGGTTTGGTGGATGGTCAGTCTTTCCTTTCTGCCTGAACCCTCTTTCTATTTATCGACTCTTTCGTGCTGTCTTTCTCTCAACATCATTCCCTCACCCCTACTTTTCTTCCTCCCTTCCTTTCTACTCTGCTCTGTCACATTTTTCTCTTCCTCTTTTGGCTTTTGTGGCATGTATTTTCTGCCAGTGCTTGTTCCCTTTTTCCATTCTGTGAATTAAATGGAAAGCCCTTTGCTCCTTGGTGCCCTGGCCCTCTTACTCCCTGTTGAAATGAGCAGTTAGTCACATTTATTTCCAAAATTGAAGTTATTTAGATTTTGTGGTTTAATGTTAACCATCTGAACTCCTGGTTATGTTTATGGGCAAGAATATACACATTATTTGGCATAATTCATAAAATTTATTTAAAGCACGGCATGGAAAAATTTGAGAATTATATATTGTGCTTTGCTCCTGTAACACACAGACAGGTACATTGGTCTTTTGTACCTGTTTGAACAAAAGATTAAAACTACGCAGGAAATGTCAGCTTTCATGATCAATGTTAGGATGTGCAAAGGTCAGTGTTGTCTGGGAGAGGTCTGATGTTTCTTTGCTTATCCTTACAGTGGATTTTGAGGATTTTGTGGTGATAGCTTGGTATTTTTTCCAGTTGCCTTGAGATCATCACAACATTCAATGTCTGCTTACACCAAGAGCTAGCTCCTCTTTCTAGCTGATGAAGGGAAGATCCACTCCAGTGGGATTTGTCTCTTGACAACATTTTTGGAGTTTGGCTTTGTCTTAACAAACACCTTGTTTCATTGGGGGGGGGAGGTCAGGCCACAAGTCCAAGAACTGCTCACCTGTTCCGAGTGAAGAATGACGAAGGTGTCTACCTCACCCATGCCAATGACTGGCACACTGAATAGTGAATGGACAACCTCATGACAGTTCTGAGTTCTTGAAGATGTATAAAGGCATTTATACCAGTATGTCGTATTGGATTGTTTTTTGAGAAGAGCTTAGCATATTTAAGACTGTTCTCTTTGGAAAAGAGGTTAAAATTAATCTAATAGAATGTGAAGGATGGTAATACCAAGAATATAGAGGAAGTCTGTTCTTTCTTGTAAGTTTAACATTTATCCATAAAATTGGATATAGATATTTGAAGATAAGGAACCTGCATGGCCAAACCAGGCACAAAATGCAGGGATGTAGATTTTTTAACTAAAGTGACAAAGCAGTGGTAAGAAGCTGCAGTCTCTGATTTTATATTACAAAAAGATATTTGTGGGGGGTGGAGAAAGATCAAAAATGATGAATCTAAACTGATAGATTATCAGAAAACTTTAAACGAGCAGTGACCTCGTATAAAAACATTAAGGTTATGAAGATTTCTAAACTGAATAAATATGGGGAAAATGTGTTCAGATGAGGGACTCTGAAACCTGGACCCGTAAATACTGTATAGTAACTAAAAACCAATAATGAATTCAAGAACAATTTCTTTAGAAAATGGTTTGGAACGTGAAATTTCTACCACAAGGAACAGTTGAAAGGGGCAACTCTGAAATCTTTGTTGTTGATGGATGTTCACTTTCAGAGCCAAAGGGGGCTTCGTATTTTTTTTGCCAAGATCAACTTTCTAAACACTAGTAGTTGTGAGCATCTCAAGATCAACATGTTTTTGAATAAGTTCAACTTCCAGCCAATATTTCCTGTTTAGATTTTGGTTGTAAATGGGAGCCAGTCTTCAGCTCTTAACATAAGCAGTAATAAGTTTGAAGTTAAAAGCACAGCTTTGCAAACAAGCACTGTCTATATAGCAGACTTGCTGGCTCACAGCACCTGGGCTTATTACTGAAGAAGTACAGTATAAGACAATGTTATTTAATTTGGCTTGCTTCAAACTAGACAACACTGGCAAAGTTGTTTAGTTCAAGGAAGCTTGCAGACTATAGTGATATTATCATTCAGTATTTCAATAGCCGATGTATTAATAGTTGGAAGATTTGTGTACTCAGAGGCATCTTTACAGCATTAATTGTGGGTACCTGGGATCTCTGTCTTCAAAAGCTTTTAGACTGTGTTAAAAGGTATCTGAAAGAATTTCATGTGGCAAAGAAATAGTATAAATTTAGAGAGCAGTTCAGGCATTTTAAGAGTTGTCCAGGAACATCAAGAAGCCTGACAGAAACCCTGGGTGAACTAGGATCCACTCCTCTGTTTTCAATTTCTGCAACAGGTGACTGTGGCTGGTGGGTATGTCTTTTTTAGCTTACAGAAATTGTACCTGTGATTTAGAAACTATTTGACAATTGGAAATCTTTTGAGTTTTAAATGTGTTTTAAGAATTGTGTTTAGATTTAAACGTGTATCACTGAAAATATAAGAACTGTATTTAAGCTACTTTGTTAAATGAAAATACCTTCTCGGTAGGGAGGAGGGACCCACTGCTTGAATCGTAGGTATTGACAGCTAAACTCACCATGAAGAATAAATCGGGAAGTGAACAAGTCTTTGAATATTGGTTAGTTACAGTATAATTTCCCTTTAGTGAGGGTACTCAAGGCTTTTTATATCCAATAGGGCTTAAAGTCTTCATTTGAGTTTAGAACTTCATGGTCAACAAAGCCATTGCTATCACATTGTAAGATGAGCTGGATGAATACAGAGGGGAAAGATGTATAAATAGGATAAGGTGAAATTTAATGGGGAGAGGCATATTTAGAGCATAAATACTGTGGCCAATATTGGACCAAATAATTTTAGTCTGTTAATATATATTCTTAAGAGCAAGGGCAGAGGAAGTGTTGATATTCTACAGAAATCTGAGGTGCTTTTTTATTTTTTTTTACTATTTGACTATCAAATTATTTTGCAATCATGCTGTTATTTTTTAATAAATTATGTGGATGACTAATGAGAAACAATTCCACACGTTGCAATGAAGCATCACATGATGTTGGATCAGAGTTTTGCCCAGTCTTATTTTACATCTCACTTTTTTTCCAAGAACAAGTTCTCAACATTAATTTTAAATTACATTCAGGGGAAAAAGGTGTACAATGCTATGCTAAAGTCTTAGGCACACATATATACTGTAGCTAGGGTGCCTAAGACTTTTGCATAGCACTGCAGTAATTTTATGTATTGCACTGTACTGCTACTAAAAAAAATCATGAGATGTCTGAGTGATGATAAAACTGATGCTGATATGTGTGTCTATTGTGGACTGAGGGGAGAAAGGGGGCAGGGAGTGCCAGAGAGACATTTCTGTAAAGATCAATAAACCTATTGTTTAGAATCAAACAACCTTGCCTGGTGTTGAACTTGGTGTGTCTGCATGCACACCACCAGCCTGGTCATGACACTCCTTCTCTGCCACCTGTCCCACATACCATCCACGCTCCACCCTCTCCATTCCCAACATCCTTTGCTCCCCCATCAGATTTACAAACTCGTTCTCTGCTCCATGTTGACAAATACAGTACTGTGCAGAAGTCTTGGGCACACAAGCTATATATATGTGCCTATGACTTTAGCACAGTACTGTATGTACATACAAAGTTTAACTGTTCAGTCTGCTTCAGGATTAATGTCTATTTTACCAGAAAACTGTTACTACTCTATTAACAAAAAATGTTTGCAGATTTGTAGAAAAAATGTTAATGACTAGAATGTCACAATATCATAGTTGTTCATTTGACTAAAGCATGTGCTTTTCTGCAGCTATTTCTGCCCTCACTTGCAGAAGTATGTAGGACAGTTCACTTTTTTGACATGTAATAATTAATCATGTCCATTAATTTCAGCGTACACATTCCCTGACAATTTAATAAAATTAACTTGCAAGCAATTTTTTTTTTAAAAAGTGCAAAAAAGCATGTAGCCTGCATCCCAGCTTTGATTCTTCATTACTTTCTTTGCTTTTAGAAGTGAGTTATTCAGACACACAAGTCACCCTTCTGATGTCAAATTGTGCCCGAGAAAATTGTGGCACAACATTGCCAAAGTCAAAACCACCATGATTGCTTCCTGTTAGAAACATTTTCTGACACCCCCATCTTCTCCCTCCTGGATATATTATGCTGTTATGTTGAACACATTTGTATACCTCAACCAGCAGTCTCTCACCAGCAGTCTACCTTTACATTTTAGCCACAAGAGATTCTGCAGATGCTGGAAATATTGAGCAACACACACAAAATGGTGGAGGAACTCAGAAAATCAGACAGCATCTATGGAGGTAAATAAAACTATGTGTTATCTTTACATTATTGTCATCTTTGCTTCTATGACAACTCCGCTACATCATCTGCATCTTAATAACTCACTCCCCCCCACCCACCCCCCAAGGGCTTCCTCGCTTCTCCAAAGCGTACATTTGTTTTAAGTGAATGCTAAAACTGTTGATCCTGTTGCATCCTCCATGCCCAGCCCTTGTTGACTTCCAAAGGATCCCATTTCATGAAATTGAGTCACAGATAAGCAGTGAAACAGATCCTCCCACTCACCAAGTTCTGCATAACCATCAACCACCATCAACACCAATGCTGCATTCGACCCATTTTATATTCCTCATATTCTCAACAACCTCCCTTAGATCTTTCCATTCACCTACTCACAAGGGGCAACTTACAATGATCAATTAATGTGCCGATGTGCACATCTTTGAGATGGGAGAGGCAACAGGAGCAACTGCATGAAACCCATGCATATACTGAAGGTGCAATCTTCATGCAGTCATCACCTGAGGTTAGTGAGGATTGAACCTATGTTTCTGACACTGTGAGGCAGCAGTTCTACCAACTGCATCACTGTGTCTCTTAGTGCATCAGTTGCAAAATCATTAAATATGAAAATTAGGTTGTTTGAGAACTATATTCATGTACACTTTCAATGAGTTGTACCTGCATGTTCTCAATATTTATTGCTTATTATTTCATCTTTTGTGTTTGCACAGTTTGGTGTCTTTTGCACACTGGTTGTTTGTCGTTCATTAATTCTACTGTATTTATTGCGAATGCCCACATGAAAATGAATCTCAGGGTTGTATATAGTGACATATATGTACTTTGATAATAAATTTACTTTTGAACTTTGAGTTTTGACGTAATTTTGTTGGAACAATTTGCTTAAAGCAAAGTTAACATTAGCCTGTATTATGTGAGCAGATTGAAATGTGAATCATTGTGCATCAGTGTTCGTGTCAATATCTCGTTAAATATTGTCTACAGTAGGATGGAGCCCCTCCCCTCATCTCTGTTAAAATAAATGAATCACTGATTAATGGATATAAGAATAAATGAAATAGAAGCAGGAGTTAGGGCATTCAGCCCCTCTCATCTGCTCCACAATTCACTAAGATCATGACTGATCTTTTACCTTGGTTTCTCGGTACCTCTTGATTCCTTTAATATCCCAAAATATATAATCTCTGTGATAGTTACATGAAGTGGTTGACTCTTCAAAGGCCGTTCCTTCTGGAGATTTCCATAGATTTTTTAGCTTCTCAGGGAAGCAATTTCTCTTCATCTCAGTCCTGAATGTTGAATCTCTTATAGAAACATAGAAAACTTACAGCACAATACAGACCCTTCGGCCCACAAAGCTGTGCCGAACATGTACGTACTTAAGAAATTACCTAGGGTTACCCATAGCCCTCTTTTTTTCTAAGCTTCATGTACCTATCCAGGAGTCTCTTAAAAGACCCTATTGTATCCGCCTCCACCACCATCGCCAGCAGCCCATTCCACGCATTCACCACTCTCTGCGGGGAGAGAAAAACTTACCCCTGATATATCTCCTGTACCTACTTCAAGCACCTTAAAAATGTGCCCTCTCATGTTAGCCATTTCAGCCCTGGGAAAAAGCCTCTGACAATCCACAGGATCAATGCCTCTCATCATCTTCTACACCTCTGTCAGGTCACCTCTCATCCTCCGTCGCTCCAAGGGGAAAAGGCCAAGTTCATTCAACCTATTCTCATAAGGCATGCTCCCCAATCTAGGCAACATCATTGCAAATCTCCCCTTCCTATCTTAAGACTGAGCTCTGGTTCTTGATACCTCAGTCCGAGGATCCATCAATTCCACATCTACCTTGCTGACGATCAACACTGGTGCACCTCAGGGTTGTGTGCTTAGCCCACTGCTCTACTCTCTATATACACATGACTGTGTCGATAGGCATAGCTCAAATGCCATCTATAAATTTGCTGACAATAGAACCATTGTTGGTAGAATCTCTGGTGGTGATGAGAGGGTGTACAGGAGTGAGATATGTCAACTGGTGGAATGATGCCACAGCAACAACCAGGCATTCAACGTCAGTAAGACAAAAGAGCTGATTGTGGACTTCAGGAAGGGTAAGATGAAGGAACACATACCAATCCTCATAGAGGGGTCAGAAGTGGAGAGAGTGAGCAGTTTCAAGTTCCTGGGTGTCAAGATCTCTGAGGATCTAACTTGGTCCCAACACATCAATGCAGTTATAAAGAAGGCAAGACAGCAGCTATACTTCATTAGGAGTTTGATGAGATTTGGTATGTCAACAAATACACTCAAAATCTTTTATAGTTGTACCATGGAGAGGATTCTGGCAGGCTGCATCACTGTCTGGTATGGAGGGGCTACTGCACAGGACCAAAAAAAACTGCAGAGGGTTGTAAATTTAGTTAGCTCCATCTTGGGTACTAGCCTACAAAGTACCCAGGACATCTTCAGGGAGCCCTGTCTCAGAAAGGTAGTGTCCATTATTAAGGACCTCCAGCACCCAGGGCATGCCTTTTTCTCACTGTTACCATCAGGTAGGAGGTACAGAAGCCTGAAGGCACACACTCAGCGATTCAGGAACAGCTTCTTCCCCTCGCTATCCGATTCCTAAATGGACATTGAATCTTTGGACACTACCTCACTTTTTTTAAAATATACAGTATTTCTGTTTTGCACGTTTAAAAAAATCTATTCAATATACATAATTGATTTACTTTATTAATTATTTTATTATTATTTTTTTTCTCTCTCTGCAAGATGATGTATTGCATTGAAGTGCTGCTACTAAGTTAACAAATTCCGTGTCACATGCCGGTGATGATAAACCTGATTCTGATTCTGATTCTGACCTTGGCAAACTGCAGAATTTTCTTATGCTTCACCAAGATTTCCTGTTATTTTTTTGTTAATTTAAGAGAAATTGGCCTAAAATGGTTAATCTCTCCTCATATGACAAAGCTGACATCATAGGAAGCAATCTGGTAAACTCTTATTGTACTTGTGCAATCCTTCCTTACATGGAAAAACCAGACTTGAACACAATATTCCATATGCAATCTCACCAGGGCCTTACATAATGGAAACCCCCATTCTTATATTCAAATCCTCTTGTATTAAAGGACAATGCACTGTTTATTTTCTTAAGTTGCTTGCAATCCTCCATATAAATCTTCATTTATTCATGACATTCAGATAACTCTAAACACACTATCCAATTTCTTACCATCTAAAAAATAGCTGATATTTTTCAGCCAAAAGGTAGCGTAGCGATTAGTGCGACGCTATTAAATCTTGGGGCATCTGAGTTCAGAGTTCAATCCTAGCGTCCTCTGTAAAGAACTTGTACATCTTCCCTGTGGAATGCATGAGTTTTCTCCGGGTCCTTTGGTTTCCTCCCTCAGTTGATGATGAGATGAGAGGTGACCTGATAGAGGTGTATGAGATAATGAGATGCATTGGTCGTGTGGATAGTCAGAGGCTTTTTCCCAGGGCTGAAATGGTTGCCACAAGAGGACACAGGTTTAAGGTGCTGGGGAGTAGGTACAGAGGAGATGTCAGGGGTAAGTTTTTTACTCAGAGTAGTGAGTGTGTGGAATGGGCTGCTGGCAACGGTGGTGGAGGCAGATATGATACGGTCTTTTAAGAGACTTTTGGATAGGTACATGGAGCTTCGTAAAAAGGAGGACTATGGAGAAGTCTGGGATAGGGGTGAAGTTGGTTCAATAGGTTGGTGTGGGGAAGGGCAAAGATGAAAGACCAGGAAAAGGGCTTCCTTACAATGGTATCAACCCAGCTCGGCATTAATAGAAATTACTTATCCTAGAAAATTCTCAGCATTAGTTCCCCCTGAATTTGTCTGGTTGGTCTAATTCTCCCCACAATGCTCCAAAATAATTGTTGCAAAGGGAAAATCAAACAAGATGTGGGTGAGCAAAGTTCTGAGTGAAGAACACTTTCTATAAGACCATAAAATATAGCAGAATTAGGTCATTTAGCCCATCAAGTCTTCTCTGCTATTTCATTATGACTGATGCATTTTTCTTCTCAGCTTCAATCCTCTTAGCTTCCACCTTCCCCCCCCATGCCCTGACCAGTCAAGAGTCTGTCAACCTCTGCCTTAAATATACAAAAAGACTTGGCCTCCATGGCTGCCTGTGGAAACGGATTCCACAGACTCACTACTCTCTGGCTAAAGGAATTCCTCCTTATCTCTGTTCTAAAAGCACACCCCTCTATTCTGACACTGTGTCCTCTGGTCTTCGACACTCCCACCATAGGAAGCATCCTCTCCACATCCACTCTATCAAGGCCTTTCACCACTCATAGGTTTCAATCAAGTCACCCCTCATTCTTCTGAATTCCAATTAATACAGGCCCAGGGCCATCAAATGGTCTTCATATGACAAGCCTTTTAGTCCTGGAATCATTTTCGTGAGCCTCCTTTGAACCCTCTCCAGTTTCAAGACATCCTTTCTTCGATAAGGGGCCCAAAACTGCTCACAATACTCCAAGTGAGGCCTCACCAGTGCTTTATAAAGTCTCAACATTATATCCTTGCTTTTATATTCTCGTCCTCTGAAATAAATGCTAACTTTGCATTTGCCTTCCTTGCCACTGACTCAACCTGCAAATTAACCTTTACGAAATCCTACACAAGGACTCCTAGATCCCTTTGTGCCTCAGATTTTTGTATTTTGTCTCCATTTAGAAAATAATCAATCGTTTCATTTCTTCTACCAAAGTGCATGACCATACACTTCCCAACACTGTATTCCATCTGCCATTTCTTTGCCCTTTCTCTTAATCTAAGTTCTTCTGTCATCTCTCTCTACTCAAGACTACCTGCCCTTCCTCCTATCTTCATATCGTCTGCAAACTTTGCAACAATGCCATCAATTCTGTCATCCAAATCATTGACATGTAATGTAAAAAGAATCCAGCTCATCTGACTTGATTATCTAGACTGCTTGTGATCTATTCTGCTACACACCAATCTTTGAATATCAGAGTAGAAGCAGAAGACATCCCTTCAGCTTCTCTAGTCTGCTCTGCCTTTCATGAAAATCATTGCTCATCTGCTCTCTCAAGCACTGCCTTTTCCACATACTCCTAGGTTCCTCTAATGTCCAGAAATCTATCAATCTCTGCTTTGAATGGACTTCACTACTATAGCCTTTGTCAGTGAAGGAGACCAAAATGATACATGCCAAAGCATATATAAATGTTGTAAAACATCTTTACTCTTGTACTCAAATTTTCTTACAATGAAGACCTGGCTTCCCAATTGCCTGCTGCACCTGCATGTTGGCTTTATTAGCCCAAATCCAATCTAGTATTTTACCCCAATTCTTTGAACTCTAACCTTATTCTATTTCTTGTGTAACATCTTATATGAAATTTTAATATCCACAGGCTTCTCCTCATCTAGCTACATTTTCAAATAACAAACTAATGCATCAAACATGATTTCCCTTTCATTAGTCCATGTTGATTCTGCTCCATCATATTATTATTTCCTAAGTGTCTAGAGATGATTAATATCAGCATTTTTCCAATTACCAATGTCAGTTCACAGATTAACCGTTTTCCTCCTGTACCTAATAAAGTGGCCACTGAGTATATGTTCATTGTCTTCTGCTGCTGCAGCCCATCCATTTCAACATGTTGCGAGCTCAGAGACGCTCTTCTGTACACCACAGTTGTAACGTGCAGTTATTTAAGTCACTGTTGCCTTCTTCTCAGCTTGAACAAATCAGACCACTCTCCTCTGACTTCTCTCATTAACAGGGCATTTTTACCCACAGAAGTGCTGCTCATTGGATTTTTTTGTCTTTCACACCGTCCTCTGTAAACTCTAGAGACCGTTGTGTGCGAAAATCCCAGGAGGTCAGCAGTTTCCGAGATACTCAAACCACCCCATCTAGCACCAATAATCATTCCATGATCAAATTCTTACAGAACACATTTCTTCCCCATTCTGGTGTTTGGTCTGAACAACAACTGAGTCTCTTGACCATGTCTGCATGTTTTTATGCATTGAATTATGCCACATGATTAGATATTTGCATTAATGAGCAGGTGTACCTAATAAAGTGGCCACTGAGTGTATGTTACACTTTGAACTGCAGGGTGTGGAATAGTCTGCACTCACACTGTGGTCTGTGGGATACATCATTTGTAACCTCTTTGAAAGCCCTAGTTAATGGTCTGTTTCTGTTTTCAAACCAATTAAGAGTCCAGCGTATTCTCCTATTCCATTGCTCCTGGCTACTCTCTTCTTGCTGCTGTCATCAGGAAGGTGGTACAGGAGCCACCAGGTTCATGAACAGTTATTACCTCTAAACCATCAGGCTCTTGAACCAGATTGGATAACTTCACTCACCTGAACACTGAACTGTTCCCACTGAAATGGACTCACTTTCAAGGACTCTTCATCTTATGTTCTAGATATTTATTGCTTATTTATTTATTATTATCATTATATCATTATTTCTTTCTCCCTCTTTTAGTATTTACAGTTTGTTTTTTTTTGCACATTGTCCATCCTGTTGGGTGTGGTCTTTCATTGATTCTATTATGTTTCTTTTACTTACAGTGATTGCGAGAAAATGAATCTCAGGGTTGTATATGGTTACAAATATGTACTTTGATAATAAATTTGCTTTGAAACTTTGAATGTCAAAAGCTTTCTGAAAATGTAACTGTACAATGTTACAAATGACGGCAGTAACCTCGGCATTGTAAGTTGAATGCTTCTGTGCAATATTGTTGCTCATTGCTTTAATCAAGACAATTGCCTTGAAGTTACATCATGTAACGTTATATTTGAGTGAAATGTGACTGAAAATGCACATGGAGTGAAATATTAAAACACCCTCTTGCATCACTTTGGAATTTCAACACTTCCTGAAGTGGCTCATGCTTACTCTCCTAATGTTTTCCACAAATAACATTGTTCCTCATTGCACAGGAACATTGTAAAGGTAATTACCCCATGGTGTACCATGTGTAACACTTCTTGTTACTGCTGGGGAAAGAAGATTTACCCTCCCACCTCATATGGGAATCAGTAAGGCAATGGTTCTCATCGTGGGCCATGCCAGATTTCGTAGGGACCACAAATAAAAAAAATAAAGTCGGGGTCTATAGGAGTTTCTGAATGGACCATGAGATGTTTATAGTTTTAATTAAATATTACTAAAATATATAAATAAAAAAGCAATGAATATATGTACAATAATTTACTTGGAACCCTGAATGAAATTAATGGGAAAATATGCTGAAAGAGGCAGCAAACCAGCTTAGCCTTGGTGTGTGTGGTGGAGGGAAGGGGGGTTGTGCGGCCCATCAATCGCTATCTCTGCTCCTGTTTGACCACACACAAATCACCGTTTCCACCCTGTGGGACAGCCCCCTAAGCACCACTCCACATCCACCCCTTAATCACAAACTGCAGATCGGATGTGGCTGTCTGGAGCAAGGCTGATCAGTGAGGACATAGGAGGAGGCTGGTTCTGCTTGCCTTCCACTGTGTGTTATGATATTTATAAAACGTGACATGAAGGCTGCAGTTAATGCAGTGGGGTCATCTGCCAGATACAGCTAAACTGCAGAAAGGTGAGAACGCGTGAAGTCTACCACTTTAAAAAAAAGCCTAAAAAGCGAATTTTATTTTTACACCTATATTCACTACTGGTAATTTTTCATGTGAGATTATACTTATTATAATTCATTGACATTCACTAATTTTCTATAGAGCCTACTCACACAATTGTATTGTTACTGTTATAAGATACACACACACAAAGCAATATATATGTATTATAAAATACAATGGCTTGTGCAACGGATGGTGGAAAGATAAAGAGGATTCATTGTTCATTTAAAAAATGCTGTGCCTTACATTTTTTTGCATACACTGTATCATCCATTTGCTTGCAAAAAATTGTGAGGACATTTGCACAACGTCTTGCTGCTATAACAATGGCTGTCAACTTCTTCAAATCAAATCCACTTCAAGATTGTCTTTTTCAACAACTTTGCGAGGAAAGCAAACAAGATTTTGAACAGCTATAAAAGCATGCAGAGTTCCGATGGTTATCAAAAGGTAATTATCCTCATCGCTTTGTTGCACTTTGGGATAGTATTTTAGCATTTCTAAGTGATATGCAGCTTGAACAAATTCACACTGACATATTTTACCAGTCAGATGTATTTGAAACACTGAATTTATTAAACAAACAGTTACAAGGAAAATCCTGCAATCTCATATCATGCAGAGAGGCTATTATTACCGCTTTCCTTGGAAAACTCAAACTTTTCAGAGGCAATATTGGAGGTCACAAGCTTATGTAGTTTTCTTCACTGGCCACGCTTAGAATAGAATTGCAAGATGATGATCTGATTGTATATCTGATCATTTGAAACAACCGTTTGGAATTTCAGTTCAGAGACCTACTGCAGATGCATATTTCAGATTGAGTGAATGTGAATGATGTTAACACCACATTGCAAGAATGTCTTATTGAGCTACAGTGCTGTAACAGCTCAAGCAAAATTCAAATGTACTAAGCAAAATTTTTGGATAACTAGTGATATTCAAAATATGTTTCTACAGCTCTGGAAGAAAGCAAAGTCATTTTTAATTGAATTTTCCACCTCTTATCTAGTTGAATCCTGTTTTAGTTGACCTCTTCAGTTGCTTTCAAAAGCTCGTAACTGTCTTGATGTTGAGAAAAGAGGTGATCTTTGATTATCTTTAACCAAATTGCAACCAGGTATTCAAATCTTGCTAGCATTCAGAGCTGTGATATATATTTTTTTCATATACACCTGTAACATTGTTTAACATAATTCCTATAATCTGTTAAAACGTCAATATTTCAATCGGTACATTAAATATCAGAGAATGAATGTGAACATCCATGAAAACAGAGGAGTACCCCAAAGAATGAATTACAGTTAAAACGGTAGAACCCCAAAGCACCCCCAGCTCCTCCCTCCCATGTGTAAGCAGTAACAAAGCAGCAATCTCCCTCCCCCACCAACAAAAAAGCATCAGCGCTTCCCACCGAGCACTCAAGCGTGCAGCAAAGCATCAATAATGACTAACTTGCAGTACCCCAAAGACTACTCGTTCACCCAGTAATTCAACATACCACAGGCTCTCTTTCTCCCTGATAAGGGAAAAAGAGGTGTCCCTGTTTCACAGCAAGGGGGGGAGACATAACAAACAATTCACTGATTTATGATGTTAAAAGTCTGTTGCGTTGCTTTTTCCAAGCTCTATGCCCAAAGAGTCGGCTCCAGAAAGGTTCAGCTCTCTGGACACACAGCCCATGGCAGCTAACCCACTGCTCCCAATGTTCTGTGTTCTCCCGCGACACCTCAGTCAGGAACACCAGCCTTAAATCATCCTGTCTCCAGAGCCATGAAAATTCGGTACCCTAAAGGCACGCTAGTCTGCCAGGCCACGTCCTTGGGATATCAAAAAGCGGCTGGTCACGAGGCCCTGAGCGCCGGTCCCATTCCCACAAAGAACCAAAGTCAGAGTGTAACTCCAGGTCAGGTTCTTCAAAATAACTTTGAAAAGGAAATAAAGAGATATCAAAGATAGAAATAGAGCTGTTTCCAAAGATGCAAGCAAGGAAGTCGCCGTTTAGCGCCACCATCACTTCGCTCTGCCCCTGACTGTATATTAGAATAATTAGTACAGTTAACCAAAAAAAAACTTTAGCAACTAACCAAGACTATGGAGACTGGGGTCCACAGAGGTAAATCAAAGTCACAAGTGGGCCATGAGCAGAAAAATGTTGAGAACCACTGCATTAAGGCATCAACCTTTCGGTTTTTGAGGCCGCTAACCTTCTGATCCTCTAAGACACACCTCCTTGGTCCCTGGATGGTTCCTAACCCCTTTGATTCCCAGAGTCTCTGGTCCAATAATTTCCCAAAGTGGGGATCCCAACACTGATACTTCATCCCGAGCTTATAATCGAATCATTGATTACATCACCTTCATTAATTCCCCTTCCCTAGGCCCTGTCTCCAACTAAACGAATGGATGAAGAGGCTCAACCTGAAATGTTAACTTTCATTTCCCTCTATAGATGCTACCTGACCTGTTGAATTCCTGGGTGATGTTCAGTTGTCCAATTGAATGATTTTTGGCAGTGGAGTACATTACACACTGACAATATTATGTAATGTTTATAGCAACAGTAAAAAAGGATTCATTTCTAGGCAACAATGTATTAGGGAGAGTGGAGGCACTTCCACCCATGCTGACCTGATCTGCTAGTCCTATCTACCTGCACCCTGACCACAGCTGTCCATACCCCTCCCATTCCATGTATCTATCCAAACTTCTCTGAAATGTTAAAATTGATCTCGTGACTACCACTTCCACTGGCAGCTTGTTCCATGCTTGCCCCACACTCTGAATGAAGAAGTTCCCCCTTAGATTCCTCTTGCACCCTAAACCTATGACCTCTAATTCCAGTCTTACTCTTCACTGCTCTGGTCAAAAGTTGAGCTATTAAATTAAATTGGTAAATGTATTTATCATCGTCATGTACTGAGGTACATGGAAAAACATAATATTGCGTGCCATCCATACAGACCATTTCATTACAACAGACACTGCCCAGATGAAGGTAATGGCAAACCACTTCTGTAGAAAAATTTGCCAAGAACAATCAGAGTCATGGAAAGACCATGATCGCCTACGTCATATGACAGGGCAGATAATGATAATGACAAGCCTTCATGCATAGTGATATTTGCCACAGAAGGAGGTCCAGCTGCCCCATAGATCAACATTCACCAAACAAGCCTGTTGTTTGGACCATGAGTCCTTGAACTTCTAGGAAAGGAAGTCTGCCTGATATTCATTTTAGTTCTGCACTTAAGGTTCCTGACTCCATGACATCTGGCCTTTCTCACCCAATCTATTGAAATAATAGGAAATACGTTAGCTATTCTCAATATTTAATCAAACTGCCTCCAATTCTAGCTCCTGTAAAGTGTGGAGGTCCAGTTCCTTGTGCCAACATGGGGAACGGCAGTGTTTTCAACAAAAAAAAAATGCTGCCTTCTGCGGCAGTTTGTGCGAAGCCTTGGCAAAGGAAGGCACTGAACCCAGGCAATCAATTCTATCCAAAACTTTATGTGTCTAAAGATCTGAAACTTCAGTTCAATGTTTCCCTGTTTGAGTTTTGATTTGACTTTAAACCTTGATTACATTTCCTGCATAGGGTAAAATAACAATTTTTACTGTCAGCTGACACATTTATCTTTGAAATATACAGTCACACTGAAATTTAATAAATTCACCCCAAAATTACTTGTGAATAACAGGGTCTAGCCTCCTATCATTGAATGTGTGAAGTGTACAGCACAATCAATTTTTAGAGACGGACCAAACTTGTTTTCATTTTACAGATTATTGAAGGGCAAACTTTCCACCAGTTTGGAGCCAATGCTCTACGATCAGTGGACGCCATCACCTGGCCAGAGGTGGAAGTTCAGATTTATTGTGAAGTTTGGTTTCGTTTTGGGAAATGTGAAATAAATGAAACAGAAACATAGAAAACCTACAGCACAATACAGGCCCTTTGGCCCACAACGTTGTGCTGAACATGTCCCTACCTTAGAAATTACTAGGCTTACCCATAGCCCTGTATTTTTCTAAGCTCCATGTACCTATCTAAAAGTCTCTTAAAAGACCCCATCGTACCACTGTTGCTGGCAGCAAATTCCACGCACCTACCACTGTCTGCATAAAAAACTTACCCCTGACATCTCCTCTGTACCTACTCCCCAGCACCCTAAATCTGTGTCCTCTTGTGGCAACCATTTCAGCTCTGGGGAAAAAGCCTCTGACTATCCACACGATCAATGCCTCTCATCATCCTATACACCTCTATCAGGTCACCTCTCATCCTCTGCCACTCCAAGGAGAAAAGGCCGAGTTCACTCAACCTATTCTCATAAGGCATGCTCCCCAATCCAGGCAATATCCTTGTAAATCTCCTCTGCACCCTTTCTATGGTTTCCACATCTTTCCCGTAGTGAGGTGACCAGAACTGAGCACAATACCCCAAGTGGGGTCTGACCAGGGTCCTATATAGCTGCAACATTACCTCTCAACTCCTAAATTCAATCCCACAATTGATGAAGGCCAATACACCGTATGCCTCCTTAACCACAGAGTCAACCTGCACAGCTGCTTTGAGTGTCCTATGGACTCGGACCCCAAGATCCCGCTAATCCTCCACACTGCCAAGAGTCTTACCATTAATACTATATTCTGCCATCATATTTGACCTACCAAAATGAACCACTTCACACTTACATGAATCAGAATTAGGTTTAATATCACTGGCATATGTCGTGAATTTTTTTTTTAATTATAAATTACAATAAGGAATATATATAAAAAATTTAATTTACTGTAAGTAGTGCTAAAGGGGGGAACATGCTAAAAGAGAGGGAGAAGTATTGATATAGGTTTCATGGGTTCAATGTCCAGTCGGAAATCTAATGGTGGAGAGGAAGCTGTTCATAAAATTCGTTGATAGCAACGAGAACAGGGCCTGTCCTGGATGGTGGGGGTCCTAATGATGGATGCCCCCTTCTTGAGACATCTCCTTTCGACGATGTCCTGGACTCTGGAGAGGCTAGTAGCCATGGTAGAGCTGGCTGAGTTTACAAATTTCAATGTTGTTCGTCCATACCTCCTTAAATCATGTGCCAATTGTGGGTGAAGTTTGGCTTGCTAGGCACCTTAATCACATTTCACAGTGTGTAATTTAATCAATGAGTAATGGTTAAATGAAAGTTGTCTTCAAGTACACACCAACAAAGCTGGGAAGCTATAATGAAAGTGAACGTTTTGATGAAGGTTTTTCAATTTGAAGCATTAACCATATTGGTCTTTCTGCAAATGGAGCCTGAGACTATAAGATATAGGAGCAGAATTAAGCCATTTGGCCCATTGAGTTTGCTCCTCCATTTCATCATGGCTGATCCATTTTTCCTCTCAGGCCAAATCTCCTCCCTTCTCTCCATATCGCTTCATGACCTGACCAATCAAGAATCTATCAAACTCTGCCTTAAACGTACATAAAGACTTGGCCTCCACGGCTGCCTGTGACATCGAATTCCACAGATTCACCACTCTCTAGCTATAGAATTTCCTCCTTATCTCTGTTCCGAAAGCACACTCCTCTATTCCGAGGCTGTGTCCTCTGGTCGTAGACTCTCCTACCACAGAAAACATCCTCTCCACATCCACTCTGTCAAGGCCTTTCAACATTCGATAGGTTTCAATTCAGTCAGCTCTCATTCTTCTGAATTCTAATGAATACAGGCCCAGAGCCATCAAATGCACTTCATATGACAAGCTGTTCAATCCTGGAATCATTTTCATGAACCTTGTTTGAACCCTCTCCAGTTTCAACACATCCTTTCTAAGATAAGGGTCCCAAAACTGCCCACAATACTCCAAGTGAGGCCTCGCCAGTGCTTCATAAAGTTTTGACGTTATATGCTTGCTTTTATATTCTAGTCCTCTTGAACTGAATGCTAATATTGCATTTGCTTTCCTTACCCAGACCAACCTATAACCATATAACCATATAATAATTACGGCACGGAAACAGGCCATCTCAGCCCTTCTAGTCCATGCTGAACTCTTACTCTTACCTAGTCGCACCGACCTGCACTCAGCCCATAACCCTCCATTCCTTTCCTGTCCATATAGCTGTCCAGTTTAACTTTAAATGACAACATCGAACCTGCCTTTACCACTTCTACTGGAAGCTCGTTCCACACAGCTACCACTCTCTGAGTAAAGAAGTTCCCCTCATGTTACCCCTAAACTTTTGCCCTTTAACTCTCAACTCATGTCCTCTTGTTTGAATCTTCCCCACTCTCAATGGAAAAAGCCTATCCACATCAACTATCTATCCCCCTCATAATTTTAAATTCCTCTATCAAGTCCCCCCTCAACCTTCTACGCTCCAAAGAATGAAGACCCAACTTGTTCAACCTTTCTCTGTAACTTAAGAGATGAAACCCAGGTAACATTCTAGTAAATCTTCTCTGTACACTCTCTATTTTGTTGACATCTTTCCTATAATTCGGTGACCAGAACTGTACACAATACTCCAAATTTGGCCTCACCAATGCCTTGTACAATTTCAACTTTACATCCCAACTCCTATACTCAATGCTCTGATTAATAAAGGCCAGCATACCAAAAGCTTTCTTCATCACCCTATCCACATGACATTCCACCTTCAGGGAACTATGCACCATTATTCCTAGATCCCTCTGTCCTACTGCATTCTTCAATGCCCTACCATTTACCATGTATGTCCTATTTTGATTAGTCCTACCAAAATGTAGCACCTCACATTTATCAGCATTAAACTCCATCTGCCATCTTTCAGCCCACTCTTCTAACTGGCCTAAATCTCTCTGCAAGCTTTGAAAACCTACTTCATTATCCACAACTCCACCTATCTTAGTATCATCTGCATACTTACTAATCCAATTTACCACCCCATCATCCAGATCATTAATGTATATGACAAATAACATTGGACCCAGTACAGATCCCTGAGGTACACCACTAGACGCCGGTCTCCAATCTGACACACAGTTATCCACCACTACTCTCTGGCGTCTCCCATCCAGCCACTGCTGAAAACATTTTACTACTTCAGTATTAATACCTAATGATTGAACCTTCCTAACTAACCTTCCATGTGGCACCTTGTCAAAGGCCTTGCTGAAGTCCATATAGACAACATCCACCGCTTTACCCTCATCAACTTTCCTAGTAACCTCTTCAAAAAATTCAATAAGATTTGTCAAACATGACCTTCCACGCACAAATCCATGTTGCCTGTTCCTAATCAGACCCTGTCTATCCAGATAATTATATATACCATCTCTAAGAATACTTACCATCAATTTACCCACCACTGACGTCAAACTCACAGGCCGATAATTGCTAGGTTTACTCTTAGAACCCTTTTTAAACAATGGAGCAACATGAGCTATACGCCAATCCTCCAGCACCATTCCCGTTTCTAATGACATTTGAAATATTTCTGTCAGAGCCCCTGCTATTTCCACACTGACTTCCCTCAAGGTCCCAGGGAATATCCTGTCAGGACCCGGAGACTTATCCACTTTTATATTCCTTAAAAGCGCCAGTACTTCTTCTTCTTTAATCATCATAGTTTCCATAACTACCCTACTTGGTTCCCTTACCTTACACAATTCAATAACCTTCTCCTTAGTGAATATTGAAGAAAAGAAATTGTTCAAAATCTCCCCCATCTCTTTTGGCTCCGCACATAGCCGTCCACTCTGATTCTCTAAGGGACCAATTTTATCCCTCACTATCCTTTTGCTATTAATATAACTGTAGAAACCCTTTGGATTTATTTTCACCTTACTTGCCAAAGCAACCTCATACTGTATCTTCTTTTAGCTTTTCTAATTTCTTTCTTAAGATTCTTTTTACATTCTTTATATTCCTCGAGCACCTCATTTTCTCCAAGCTGCCTATATTTATTGTAGATCTCTCTCTTTTTCTGAACCAAGTTCCCAATATCCCTTGAAAACCCTGGCTCTCTCAAACTTTTAACCTTTCCTTTCAACCTAACAGGAACATAAGGATTCTGTACCCTCAAAATTTCTCCTTTAAATGACCTCCATTTCTCTATTACATCCTTCCCATAAGACAAATTGTCCCAATCCACTCCTTCTAAATCCTTTCGCATCTCCTCAAAGTTAGCCTTTCTCCAATCAAAAATCTCAACCCTGGGTCCAGTCCTATTCTTCTCCATAATTATATTGAAACTAATGGCATTGTGATCACTGGACCCAAAGTGCTCCCCAACACATACCTCTGTCACCTGACCTATCTCATTCCCTAACAGGAGATCCAACACTGCCCCTTCTCTAGTTGGTACCTCTATGTATTGCAGCTAAAAACTATCCTGCACTCCAAACCATCCAGCCCTTTTACAGAATGGATTTTCCAGTTTATGTGTGGAAAATTAAAATCTCCCACGATCACAACCTTGTGCTTACTACAAATAACTGCTGTCTCCTTACAAATTTGCTCCTCCAATTCTTGCTCCCCATTAGGTGGTCTATAATACACTCCTATAAGTGTTACTACACCTTTCCCATTCCTCAATTCTACCCAAATAGCCTCCCTGGACGAGTCCTCTAATCTATCCTGCCAAAGCACCACTGTAATATTTTCTCTGACAAGCAATGCAACACCTCCCCCTCTTGCCCCTCCAATTCTATCACACCTGAAGCAACGAAATCCAGGAATATTTAGTTGCCAATCACACCCCTCCTGCAACCATGTTTCACTAATAGCTACAACATCATATTTTCAGGTATCAATCCATGCTCTAAGCTCATCCACCTTTCTTACAATACTCCTAGCATTAAAATAGATGCATTTAAGAATCTCTCCACCTCTTATTCTCTGTTTATCCCTGATGGTGTAAACAACTTTGTTATCTTTTTCTTCCTTCTCCCCTACATCTTCGGTCTGAGTGCTCCCGTTCTCTGTCCCCTGCCTATCCTTCCTCACATTCTGTCTACTAACTTTCTCTATTTGTGAACTAACTTCCTCTCTCCTAGTCTCTTCAATTTGATTCCCACCCCCCAACCATTCTAGTTTAAAGTCTCCCCAGTAGCCTTCCATTCCTACTCTCACTGTCCTAATCCCAAGATTACTACCTTTGCGGTTCTTCTTCTCAACTCCCTTCCTAACTCCCTATGTTCTCCTTTCAGGACCTCTTACCTTTTCCTACCTATGTCATTGGTACCTATATGTACCACGGCCTCTGGCTCCTCATCCTCCCACTTCAGGATATCTTGGACGCGATCAGAAACCTGCAAATTAACCTTTAGGGAATCCTACACAAGGACTCCTAAGCCCCTTTGCACCTCAGATTTTTTAATTTTCTCTCCATTTAGAAAATAGTCAACCCTTTCATTTCTTCTACCGAAGTGCATGACCATACACTTCCTGACACTGTATTCCATCTGCTATTTCTTTGCCTATTCTCCTAATCTGTCTAAGTCCTTCTGTAGCCTTTCTTCTTCCTCAAAACTACTTGCCCATCCAGCTATCTTCGTGTCATCTGCAAACTTGGCAAAAAAGCCATCAACGCTATCATACAACGCTATCATTGACAATTACGTAAAGAGAATCAGTCCTGCCACAGACCCCTGTGGAACACTACTGGTCACTGGCAGCCAACCAGAAAAGGCTCCCTTTGTTCTTCCTCTTTGCCTCCTGCCAGTCAGTCACTGCTTTATCCATGCTAGAATTTTTCCTGTAATACCATGGGCTCGTAGCTTATTAAGCAGCTTCATGTGTGGCACCTTGTCAAAGGCCTTCTGTAAATCCAAGTACACAATATCAACCAATTCTCTTTTGACCATCCTTCTTGTAATTTCTTCAAGGTAATTCAACAGATTTGTCAGGCAAGCTGTTCCCTTGAGGAAACCATGCTGACTTTGGCCTATTATATCATGTACCTCCAAGTACCCCAAAACCACTTCCTTAATAATTGACTCCAGCATCTTCCCAAACACTGAAGTCAGGCTATTGGCCTATAAATTCTTTTCTTCTGCCTCTCTCCTTTCTTGAAGAGTGGAGTGACATTAGCAATTTTCTAGTCTTCCAGAACCATTCCAGAATCTAGTGATTCGTGAAAGATCATGACTAATGCCTACACATTCTCCTCAGCCACCTCTTTCAAAATCCTGTGGCGTAGACCATCTGGTCCAGGTGATTTAAGTACCTTCAGACCTTTCAGTTTCTTCTTCTCCTGTGTAATGGCAACTTCACTCACTTTTTCCCCCTGACGCTCTCAAACTTCTAGCATACTACTTATCTCTTCCACAGTGATGACCAATGCACTGAGGAGGAGAAGATGGCGGCGTGACGCAGTGTGCGCGGCCTCTCTGGTGAATGATATCTGTAATCTATCAAGTAGGGTACCGTGCACAATTCTGATTTGATGGAGACAGACGTGAGAGTATGGAGGAACATCTGGAGAAACTTCTGAAATGCCCGCTTCGCTGCGCTGCTACTGTGTGGTAATCGGAATCTCCGGAGCAGAAGGCCCCAAATCCTCAGCTTTGCTTGTTTCAGCAGCCAGGGCAAGGTTGAAGGCGCTCGGCAGAGGATAGCGCTCGGGAGGCTGTATCGGAGGGGCTGGTCGGAGGCTCAGAGTTTTTGGACGGATGGACTCAGTGTCGGCTGTGGTCGGCTGCTTCCAAGGCGTCGATAAGTTGACAGTGCCTGGAGGTTTATGGCAGGGAGTTTCTCCCTTTTGCCGCCTGCTATCGGGGACTTTGAGACTTTTTTTTACCATGCCCATGGTTTGTTCTTCATCAAATTATGGTATTGCTTTGCACTGCTGTAACTATATGTTATAATTATGTGGTTCTGTCAGTGTTAGTCTTTGGTTTGTCCTGTTTTTCTGTGATATCACTGTGGAGAAACATTGTATCATTTCTTAATGCATGTATGCATTTCTAAATGACAATAAAAGAGAACTGAGTGTTCTCATAATCTAAATACTTATTCAGTTTGTCTGTCATTTACTTGTTCCCCATTCCTGCCTCTCCAACACTATTTTCCATGGGTCCAATATCTACTCTCGCTTCACTTTTACGCTTTATATATCTGAAGAAACTTTAGGTATCTTCTTTAATATTATTGGCTAGCTTACCTTGGTGTTCCATTTTCTCCTCTTTATGACTTTTTTAGTTGCCTTCTGTTGGTTTTTTAAAAGTTTCCCAATCCTCTAACTTCCTACTAATTCTTGCTCTATTATCTGCCCTCTCTTTGGCTTTTATGTTGGCTTTGATTTCCCATATCAGCCACGGTTGCATCATCCTGCCTTTAGAAAATTTTTTTGTGATGTATCTATCCAGTGCCTTCCAAATTGCTCCCAGAAATTCCATCCATTGCTGCTCTGTTTTCACCCCTGTTCACGACTCCTTCCTTTTACTCCAATTTAATACTGATACATTTGATTTTAGCCCCTCCTTCTCAAATTGCAGGATGAATTCTATCATTATGATCACTGGCTCCTAAGGGTTCTTTTACCTTAAGCTCTGTAATCAATTCCTTGCACAACACCCAATCCAGAATAGCTGATCCCCTCGTAGGCTCAACCACAATCCGCTCTAAAGAACCAACTTGTAAGCATTCTACAAATTTTCCCTCTTAAGATCCAGCACCAACTTGATTTTCCCAATCTACCAGGTATATGGAGGAATTTAAGTTGGGGTTTATATGGGAGGCAGGGTTTGAGGGTTGGCACAGCAATGTGGACCAAAGGGCCTGTAATGTGCTGTACTATTCTATGTCCTATGTACCTGCATGTTGACATCCCCCATGACTATCATAACATTGCTCTCTTGACAAGGCTTTTCTATCTCCCATTGTAATGTGTAGCCCACATCCTGGCTACTGTTTGGAAGCCTGTATATAGCTCCCTTCAGGGTCTTTTTACCCTTACAGCTTCTTAACTCTACATCTTCTGATCCTATGCCCTATGTCACTTCTTTCTAATAATTTAATTTCTTTTTTTACCAACAGAGCCACACCACCTCCTCTGCCTTCCTGCCTGTCCTTTCAATACAATGTGTATCCTTGGATGCTAAGCTCCTTGCTACGATCTTCCCTCAGCCACAACACAGTGATGCCCACAATGTCATACATGCCAATTTCTAACTGCACTAGAAGTTCATCTACCTTATTCCGTATACTGCTGACTGCAATGTTGCCCTGTCATCAGCCTCTCCTTACTAGCAGCCTCATTACACGCTGCCTCTGTTTGTAAACCAACTTCCCCATTTTCAGCCCTGTCACTCTTGTTCCCATCCTCCTGCCAAATTAGTTTAAACCCTCCCGGACAACTCTAACAAACCTGCCCACGGGAATATTGGTCCCCCTTGAGTTCAGGTGTAATCCATCCCTTTTGTACAGGTCATATCTTCCCCAGAAGAGATCCCAATGATCCAGAAATCAGAACCCCTGCCCCTTGCACCTGTTGCTCAGCCACGCAATTATCTGCCAAATGCTCCTATTCTTACCCTCATTGCTGTGTGGCACAGGCAGAAATCCAGAGATTACTATCCTGGAGGTCCTGTTTCTCAGCTTTCTACCTAGCTCCCTAGAGAATCTCTCTTCAGGACATCCTCACCTTTCCTACCCATGTCATTGGTGCCAATGTTGTGCCAAGACTTCTGGCTGCTCACCCTCCCACTTTAGAATGTCATTGATCTGATCTGAGACATCCCTGACCCTGGCACTTGGGAGCCAACATACCATCTGGGTGTCTCTATCGCACCCACAGAACCTCGTCTCTACTCCTATGACTATCGATCTCTTATCACTACTTCAGTCCTCTTTACTTCTCTTTTCTTCTGAGCCACAGTGCCAGAGACCTTGGCACTACAGCTCCCCGCCCCCCCCCCCCCCCAGTAGGTTGTCTCCCTCAACAGTATCCAAAGTAGCATACTTATTACTGTGGGGAATAGCCACAAGGATACTAGCTGCCTATTTCCCTTCCTTCTGACAGTCACCCAGTTACCCGCCTCCTGCAACCTAGGAAAGACTACTTCCCTGTAGCTCCTATCTATCACTTCCTCAGTCTCCCATAAGAGCCAAAGATGATCAAGCTGCAGCTCCAGGTTCTTAACACATTCTCTGAGGAGAGGCAGCTCAGTGCACCTGGTGTGGATGTGGTTATCAGGGAGGTTGCAGGTCTCCCAGAATTCCCACATCTTACTCAAAGAACATAACACTGCCCCTGGAGCCAATCTCACTGCTCTAACTGTGCCCTAACTGATGAGGAATGAAGAACAAAGAAGAAGAAGAAACTTTTCAGATACTTACCTTGCCCAAGCGTAATAAGCCAAAGCCTCCCCACTCTAACACTGTCCCGCTCCAACAACTGCTGCTCCCTGCCTTATTTATATTTGCCGTGCAAATGAATCCCATTCACTGATTGGCTGTAGTTCAAACTCCGAAAACTACCACGTAGCGCTGCTTTTCTAATCTTCAATTGTAGACCTGCGTGAAATCATCTCGTCTTCTCATGCTCCCGTTCGCTGTTTGTCCATACTTTTCTAAGGCAAGGAGATCTATGCTGTATACAGTACTCCAGGTCTCACCAAGATCCTGTATAATTGTATCAAAACAATCCTTGCTCATATGCTTAATACCCCTTTCAATAAATATCAATGTACCATATAACATCTAAATTTCTTGCTGCAGCTTGTTACAGGTTAATAGGCAGCTCATCTACAACTATTCACTCACTCCACCACCGACATAAATGAGGAGCAGTTTATATCATGCAGAATATGCTGCAACAATGTACCAAGACCCTTCAGATATAACTTTCACCAGAAGAACTCAGCTTCAGACTTTGTCACAATCTTGATCCAACCACTGGACGAAGGGCTGATTCCAGAGGCGAAGTGACAGTAACTGCCATTGAATCAGGGCTACATTTGACTGAGGGTGATATTAAGCCATCCAAGCTAAGGATAAACACTCCAATACTTGAAGTTGTCTGAAGATGTTTAAAGTCAATCATCCTAGCTTCAGGAATTCACTGCAGGAGTTCCTTGGATAAATGTTCTCAGTCCAACCATTTCAGTTGTTTCTCTAAAGACCTTCATCATAAAATCAGACAGGTGTTATTTGTTAATGGTTGTATGATGTTTAGTTGCACATATAACAAACTATTTACAAGATCAACATAATATTGATGCAAGGAAGTAACATACAGGTAGCACAGTTACCAGGCAATGACCTACTCCAGTAAAAGAGTATAATTAACTACCCCTAACATACTGTTTTTGAGTCCCTGCCAACAACATCTCGAAGGGTGAGTGATCTCTATCGACCAGACACTCAACTAGGGCAGCCACATGAATACCGTGGTGACAAGAGCAAGTCAGTTTTGGCATTCTGCAATGATTTTCTGCCATCTCCAAATCAAGCTTTTGATCGAATCCTCTCCACATGTGCAGGTAAATGTGGCATCAACACATAATTAGTTCTTCAGCTTCAGGAACAAAGTAGTTCATGTGAAGGAGCATAGGAAATTGTGGAGTGACCTTATAAAATCATGGGGGGCATAGGCAAGGTGAATGCACACAGGCCAAGTAGGTAAGTTTATTTCTTATTTCTTTTTTCTTATGTAACTCTTGAAAGAATAGGGGGTATGTCTGCAGGACCCCACTGTTCTGTTCTGGGTGTCAGATGTGATATTTCCAGGAGACTTCCGGCCTCCCCAGAGGCCACATCTGCGCCGGGTGCATGGAGATGCAGCTCCTTAGAGCCTGTGTTAGGGAACTGGAGATGCACCTCGATGATCTGCGGCTTGTAAGAGAAAGTGAAGAGGTGATAGACAGGCGCTACAGGGTGGTGGTCACCCCAAGGCTACAGGAGACAGATAAATTGGTGACTATCTGGAGAGGGAAGGGAGAACATCTGATAGTGAACAGTACCCCTGTGGCCATCTCCCTCAACAAAAAGTACTCCATTTTGAGTGCTGTTGTGGGGGAGGGGGGAAATGACCTAACTGGAGGAAGGAACAGCAGCCGTGCCTCTGTCACGGAGTCTGGCCCTGTGACTCAGAAGGGTAGGGAACTGAAGAGGATGGCAGCAGTAATAGGGGACTCTGTAGCCAGGGGGACAGATAAGCAATTCTGTGGATGCGAAAAAGAAACACAGGTGGTAGTTTGCCTCCCAGGTGCCAGGGTCCGCAATATTCCTGAATGTGTCCACAATATCTTGAAAAGGGATGATGAGCAGCCAGAAGTCATGATACATATTGGTACCAGCAACATAGGTAGAAAAAGGGAGGAGGTCCTGAAAACAGACTACAGGGAGTTAGGAAGGAAGCTGAGAAGCAGGACCTCGAGCATAGTAATCTCGGGATTGCTGTCTGTGCCACGCGACAGTGAGGATAGGAATAGAATGAGGTGGCAGCTAAATGCTTGGCTGAAGAATTGGAGCAGAGAGCAGGGATTCAGATTTCTGGATCATTGGGACCTTTTCTGTACAGGTGTGACCTGTACAAAAGGGACGGGTAGGACTTGAATCCGAGGGGGACCAATATCCTTGAAGGCAAATTTAGTAGAGCCGTTGGGAGTGGTTTAAACCAATATGGCAGGAGGATGGGAACCAGGATGGTAGAGCTGAGGATGAGCCAACAAGTAGATGATGGGTGTAATATGAATGTAAGGAAGCACAAGCCAATGATTGAGTACAAATGCAGACAGGACAAAGAGTGAAATTGTACCACAGAGGCAAAATTTCAAAAGCGAAGAATGAAGGACTGAAGGTGCTAATTTCAAATGCACATAGAGTTCGGAATAAAATGAATGACTCATGGCGCAATTAGAGATTGGTCAGTATGATGTCGTGGGCATCACTGAGTCATGGCTGAAAAAAGGTCATACTTGGGAGTTTAACATCAAAGGATATACTTTGTATCAAAAGGGCAGGCAAGGATTAGAGAGGGATACTGATGGGGATGACAGCAGAATAGAGATGGCTGAAGTTTCTGGGAATAGTTCACAAGGCATAGGATAGATATGTGCCACAGAAGAAGTAGTTCTCAAATGGCAGTGGTAGGCAACTGTGGCCGACAAGGGAAGTTACGGACTGCATAAAAATCAAGTACAGGCCATATAATGTTGCAAAAGTTAGTGGGAAGTTGGATGATTGGGAAGTTTTTTAAATCTAGCAAAAAGTCAACTAAAAAAGCTAGAAGAAGGGAAAAGATAAAATATGAGGGCAAACTAGCCAATAATATAAAGCAGGATACTATAAGTTTTTTTCAGTTATATAAAGAGCAAAAGGGAGGTGAGAGTTGATATTGGACCACTGGAAAATGATGCTGGTGAGGTAGTAATGGGGGACAAAGAAATGGCAGAAGAACTTAATGAGTACTTTGCATTTGTTTTCACTGTAGAAGACACTAGCAGTGTGCCAGAGGTCCGTGAGTGTCAGGGAGCAAGAGTGAGTGGCATTACTGTTACAAAGGAAAAAGTGCTAGGCAAACTCAAAGGTCTTAAGGTGGATAAGTCACCTGGAACAAATGGACTAAATCCCAGAGTCCTGAGAGAGGTTGCTGAAGAGATAGCGGATGCATTGGTCACGATCTTTTAAGAATCACTTGATTCTGGTATGGTTTCGAAGGACTGAAACATTGCAAATGTCACTCCACTCTTCAAGAAGGGAGGAAGGCAAAAGAAAGGAAATCATAGGCCAGATAGCCTAACTTCAGTGGTTGGGATAGTGTTGGAGTCTATTATTAAGGACTCTCTGGCACCCTACATCTTTATAATCATCCTTGATTACGCTCTGCGACAAGCTACCAAAGATCATGATAAGCTTGGTTTTACCATAAAACCAGGACGAATCAAAAGGGTCAGACCAGTTACACTCATAGATCTCAATTTTACAGATGACATAGTCCTGCTCTCTGACCAGATGGAGGAAGCACAGCAGCTACTGACAAAAGTGGAAATTGAGTGCAATAAAGTTGGACTTCACCTAAACGCTAAAAGACAGAGTACATGGCATTTAACTGCGTGAAAGGTACTCTCAAGACCGTAAAGAATGATACCATTAAGAAAGTCTTTGACTACAAGTACATCGGGTCAAGAATGATGAGTTTGGAGAAGGACATAAAGATACGGAAGGTGCTGGCGTGGAGGGCTATGAACGACATGAAGGAAATCTGGAAGTCGAACCTGACCAGAGGGCTTAAAAAGAGGATTTTCATAGCAGTCATAGAGTCCATTCTCACGTACGGATGCGAGACGTGGACACTCACCAAGACTATGCGAAAGTCTCTAGATGGTTGCTATACACGAATGCTCTGGATGGCCCTTGACGTTTGTTGGCAACAGCACATGACGAATGTCGAGCTCTATAACGACCTACCGATGCTCACCACTAAAATCAAGGTGAGAAGGCTGCAACTAGCGGGGCACTGTCTACGCCACCCCGAGCTACCTGCCAGCCTAGTCATCATATGGGAGCCCAAGCACAGGAGGATGAACCCTGGGTGCCCTCCCAAGACTATGGTCAACACGCTCCTCGAAGACAGCGGCGCAGCTAATGTAGATGAAATCAACACACTGATATGAGAGAGAGAGAGAGAGAGAGAGAGAGAAGTGGATAGTCTGTCATCGTGCCCGACGCCGGCCCCCTAGGCCTGAGTCGACGTAGTATTAGTGCTAGTAGTATTAAGGATGATGTTTCAGAGTACTTGGAGACTAATGTTAAATAAGTCAAACTCAATATGATTTCTGTCAAGGGACATCTTGCCTGACAAATCTGTTAGGGTTCTTCGAGGAAGTAACAAGCAGGGTGGACAAAGGAGAGGCCGTGGATATCATTTACTTGGATTTTCAGAAGACATTTGATAAGGTGCCACACTTGAGGCTGCTTAACAAGGTAACATCTCATGGCATTACAGGAAAGATACTGGCATAGATAGAGGAATGGCTGACAGGCAGAAGGCAGTGAATGGAAATAAAGGTGGCCTTTTCTGGTTGGCTGCCAGTGACTAGTGGTGTTTCTCAGGGGTCAGTATTGGGACCGCTACTTTTCACATTGCCAGTGATTTGGATATGGAATTGATGGCTTTGTGGCAAAGTTTGCGGATGATATGAAGATTGGTGGAGGGGTAGGTAGTGCTGAGGAAGCAATGCAATTGCAGCAGGACTTAGACAAATTGGAAGAATGGGCAAAAAGTGGCAGATGGAATACAGCGTTGGGAAATGTACGACAATGTATTTTGGTAAAAGGAGTAAAAGTGCAGACTATTATCTAAATGTTGAGAAAATTCAAACATCAGGGGTGCAAAGGGACTGAGGAGTTCTTGTGCAAGACTTCCAGAAGATTAATTTACAGGTTGAATCTATGGTAAATAAGACAAATGCAATGTTGGCATTCATTTCAAGGGGAATAGAATACAAAAGCAAAGAGATAATGCTGAGATTTTATAAGACACTGGTCAGGCTACACTTGGAATATTGTCAACAGTTTTGGGCCCCGTATCTCAGAAAAGATATTTTGTCATTGCTAAGAGTCAAGAGGAGTTTCACGAGGATGATTCTGGGAATGAAAGGGGTTAGCATATGAGGAGCGTTTGGTAGTTTTGGGCCTGTACTCATTGGAATTTAGAAGAATGCAGGGGGATCTCATTGAAACCTGCCAAACGTTGAAAGGACTAGATAAGGTGGATGTGGAGAGGATGTTTCCTATGGTGGAGGTATCCAGAACTAGAGGGTACAGCCTCAAAATTGAGGGGACCCTTAGAACAGAGGTAAGGAGGAATTTTTTTAAGCAGAGAGCAGTGAATCTGTGGAATGCTCTGCCACATGCAGCTGTGGTGGTCAAGACAGTGGGTATACTTAAAGTGAAAATTGATAGCTTCCTGATTGGTCAGGGCATCGACGGTTATGGCGAGAAGGCAGGTGTATGTGATTGAGTGGGATCTGGGATCAGCCATGATGGAATAGCAGAGCAGACTCACTCGATGGGCTGAATGGCCAAATTCTGTTCCTTTGTCTTATAGTGTTATGGTATTTTCCCAGGGAAAGAGAAACAAGAACTGAAGTGCATAGGTTTAACATGAGAGAGGAAAGATTTAAAAGGGACCTGAGGGCCAATTTGTTCATGGTGAAGTGTCAAACGATGTAGTTGAGGCAGGTACAATAACAACATTTAAAAAAAATTGGAAATGTGCATGGATAGGATGTGGGCCAAACCCAGGCAAATGGGACTATCTTTGATGAGAATCTTGATCAGCGTGGAGGGGTTAGGCTGGAAGGGCTGATTCCATCCTGTAGGACTGTATGACTATCTGACATTCCTCCCTCTACTTTAAGCATTTATTCCCTGCACCACCAGTACAGCATACAGTAGCTGCAGAGAGTACAATGTACAAATTACACTCCTGTTACCTACTTGGAACCTCTCCAGCCTATGAGCTCTGCCGCCAAAAAGATCAAGTGTATGGCCACACCACAATATGCAAGCTGGCCTCCAACTCACTGAGCACATAGACTGCATAACCTATCCACACATTGAAACTGCTCCGTGGTTACCCCTGAAAGTGTATCCTCTTTTCATATTGAAATGGATGTGTTCATTCCTTGGATTTTTCAGGGATTACAAATCACACTGGGGGGGGAGGGGTGGGGGGGGGTGACTCGAGTCAGTCCTTACAAGGGTTTGAAATTTGAAAAAGCCTGCTTATCTTTGTTGCTCTCTACTTTGCAACACTGCATGAGGGAAGTGAAAGAGGAGGCATGTGTTGGAACAACAGAAGGTTCATGTGGTGATTTCCATTGCTTCATTTTTTCTCTTTTTTTATCAATTCTTATTTTTATGAGGGAATCATGACGTGTAAATTAGAACAGGGAAGTAAAGTAAAGATTTAAGATCAGTCATGAATTTGTTGAGCAACTGGAACTGAGTCAATGGGTTTCCAATGTCTTGTGTTCTTATTTCTGCTTTTTCATTAAAAACAATTTATATGCTGATATGACGGTTTATTTTGTTTTCTGTCACTGTTAATGTAGAGGAATGAATACTGTAGAGATTGGCTTCACCCTGAACTTATAAGGTTAATGAGTGGCATATTTTTGGTCATGCAAACACCCGACAATTTTTTTTAAATCTTTATCAATCAGTTTTGGAATCTCTAGAGCAAGCTATTGAGTAATTTACTTGAGTATTTGTCTGATATAAATCTACACTCATTCACGAAATGAATTGTGGCTTTAAGCCCAAGAAATAATATGTACAAGTGGGACCATAACCACAATTTAGGTTCCTAGAACGAAATATGAAAAAATGCAACATTTAATTCTCCAAGATGCAGCTGTTATACTTCCCAATGCTTGACCAACCAAGGTCCCAACCTTTAATATTATTCATAGCCAAGTCAAAAGAGTACTGGACCACCATCAGCTCTGGCTCTAAGATCTGTGCCAGTACTAAAGTACCAACATTAAAAAACAATAATTTTTCAGGATATATGGATTGAACAGTTTTATTTCTTCTGGTGGGGGCATTTCCACAGCATAGTTGGGTAGAAACATTTATGATTGGACCCAGTGTAAATGAAGGAACAGAGATATACAGTAATTCCAATTCAGGATAATGTCTGACTTAGAGGAGAACATAAAAGGGGTAGTGTTGCCAGTTCTGGTTGTCTATGCTTTAGTTTGAAGTTGCTGTTGGATTTGCTCATTAGCCACAGTGATCAAGGAAGGGAATGTTCAGATTAGAAGGTGGGGTACAATTATAAGACCACACGAATAAGATATAGGAGCAGAAGTAGACCATTTGGCCCGTCGAGTCTGCTCCACCATTCAATCATGGGCAGATCCAATTCTTCCAGTCATCCCCACTCCCCTGCTTTCACCTCATACCTTTTGATGCCCTGGCTAATCAAAAACCTATCTATCTCTGCCTTAAATACACCCAATGACTTGGCTCGTGGCAACAAATTCCACAGATATACCACCCTCTGACTAAAGTAATTTCTCCACATCTCAGTTCTAAAAGGACGTCCTTCAATCCTGAAGTTGTGCCCTTTTGTCCTAGAATCCCCTACCATGGAAAATAACTTTGCCATATCTAATCTGTTGAGGCCTTTTAACATTCGGAATGTTTCTATGAGATCCCCCTCATTCTCCTGAACTCCAAGGAATACAGCCCAAGTGCTGCCAGACGTTCCTCATACGGTAATCCTTTCATTCCTGGAATCATTCTTGTGAATCTTCTCTGAACCCTCTCCAATGTCAGTATATTCTTTCTAAAATAAGGAGCCAAAAACTGCACAGAATACTCCAAGTGTGGTCTCACGAGTGCCTTATAGAGCCTCAGCATCACATCCCTGCTCTTATATTCTATACCTGTAGAAATGAATACCAACATTGCATTCGCCTTCTTCACAACCGACTCAACCTGGAGGTTAACCTTTAGGGTATCTTGCACAAGGACTCCCAAGTCCCTTTGCATCTGTGCGTTTTGAATTTTCTCCTCATCTATATAATATTCTGCCCATTTATTTCTTCCACTGAAGTGCATGACCATACATGTTCCAACAGTGTATTTCATTTGTCATTTCTTTGCCCATTCCCCTAAACTATCCAAATCTCTCTGCAGGCTCTCTGTTTCCTCAACACTACCCGCTCCTCCACCTATCTTTGTATCATCAGCAAATTTAGCCACAAATCCATTAATATCATAGTCCAAATCATTGACATACATCGTAAAAAGCAGCGGTCCCAACACCGACCCCTGTGGAACTCCATTGGTAACCGGCAGCCAGCCAGAATAGGATCCCTTTATTCCCACTCTCTGTTTTCTGCCAACCAGCCAATGCTCCACCCACACTAGTAACTTCCCTGTAATTCCATGGGCTCTTGTCTTGCTAAGCAGCCTCATGTGCGGCACCTTGTCAAAGGCCTTCTGAAAATCCAAGTACATCACGTCTACTGCATCTCCTTTGTCTACCCTGCTTGCAATTTCCTCAAAGAATTGCAGTAGGTTTGTCAGGCAGGATTTTCCTTTCAGGAAACCATACTGGCTTTGGCCTATCTTGTCATGTGCTTCCAGGTATTCCGTAATCTCATCCCTAACAATCAATTCCAACTTCCCAACCACTGATGTCAGGCTAACAGGTCTATAGTTTCCTTTCTGCTGCCTTCCACCTTTCTTAAATAGCGGAGTAACATTTGCAATTTTCCAGTCATCCGGTACAATGCCTGAATCTATAGATTCTTGAAAGATCATTGTTAATGGCTCCGCAATCTCTCCAGCTACTTCCTTCAGAACCTGAGGGTGCATCCCATCAGGTCCAGGAGATTTATCCACCCTCAGACCATTAAGGTTCCTGAGCACCTTCTCAGTCGTAATTTTCACTGCACATACTTCACTTCCCTGGTTCTCTTGAATGTCCAGTATACTGTAGATGTCTTCCACTGTGAAGACTGATGCAAAATACACATTCAGTTCCTCTGCCATCTCTGCATCTCTCATTACAATATCTCCAGCGTCATTTTGTATTGGTCCTATATCTACCCTCAACTCTCTTTTACCCTTTATATACTTAAAAAAGCTTTTAGTATCTCCTTTGATATTAGTCACCAGCTTCCTCTCATAATTCATCTTTTCCTTCTGAATGACCTTATTAGTTTCCTTCTGCAAGTTTTTAAAAGCTCCCCAATCCTCTATCTTCCTACTAGCTCTGGCTTCCTTGTGTGCCCTCTCTTTTGCTTTTACTTTGGCTCTGACTTCACTTGTTAACCATGGTAGTGTCCTTCTTCCCTTTGAAAATTTCTTCTGATTTGGAATATACCTGTCTTGCACTTTCCTCATTTTTCGCAGGAACTTCAGCCATTGCCGCTCTGCTTTTTTTCCTGAAAATGTCTCTTTCCAGTCAACTTCGGCCAGTTCCCCTTTCATGCCATTGTAATTTCCTTTATTCCACTGAAATACCCACACATTGGATTCTATTTTTCCCTCTCAAATTTCAATGTGAACTCAATCATATTGTGATCACTGTTCCCTAAGGGTTCCTTAACCTTAAGCCCTCTTATCACCTTCGGATCATTGCACAACACCCAGTCCAGCACAGCTGATCCCCTAGTGGGCTCAACAACAAGCTGTTCTAAAAGGCCATCCCTTCGACATTCTACAAATTCTCTCTCTTGAGGTCCAGTACTGACCTGGTTTTCCCAATCCACTTTCATGTTAAAATCCCCAACGATTATCATGACATTACCTTTTATGGCACACCTTTTCTATCTCCTGCTGTAATTTGTAATCCACATCCCGGCTGCTGTTTGGAGGTCTGTATACAACTGCCATTAGGGTCCTTTTACCCTTGCCATTTCTTAACCCAACCCATAGAGACTCTACACCTTCCGATCCTATGTCTTCTCTTTCCAATGATTTAATATTATTTCATATACACAGAGCCACAATTATGTGGATGTTTTGTCCCAGACAGTGTCAAGGTTCTGGAGTATTGTTGGAGCCGAACTCATCTGGGCCATCAGAGAGTATTTTATTCCAGAGTTGTGATTTGTGACATCTCTGAAGGTCTATCTTGGGCCCAACATACAAATGCAATTAGAAAGAAGGAACAACAATGCCTTCTTTTACCAGGAGTTTGAGGAGACTTAGTATGTCACCAAAGACTCTCGCAAATTTCTAAAGATGTATCATGGTGAGCATTCTAACTGGTTGCTTATCAGCCTGAATGTTTTGTATTTTTGTCTGCTGATGGGAAGGGGCTGCTTCATTTTATTTGTGAAGAGTTGTAAAGAGAATGAATCAATGGGGCAGGTCTTGGATGGCCATGCCTGCCTTGGAACGCCGGCCATGTTTGAAATGTTTGATCAACAGTCACTTTACATGGGAATCTCTCAGAATGTAATGAAGCAATTGTCTGAGGCATCGGAGAGCTTTGTGAGCTGTCTAATTCTACACTCTGTGGCTACTTTATTAGGTACACCTGTATGCCTGCTCGTAATGCAAATATCTAATCAGCCAAATTTGTGGCAGCAACTCAATGTGTAAATGCATGCTGACATGATGAAGAGGTTCAGTTGTTGTTCAGTTGGGGAAGTAATGTGATCTAAGTGACTTTGACCATAGAATGATTGTTGGTGCCAGATAGGGTGGTTTGAATATCTCAGAAACTACTGACCTCCTTGTATTTTCATGGATAACAGTCTCTAGAGTTTACAGAGAATATTGCAGAAAGGTGCAAAAGTAGCCTGGCTATCTGAATCTTGCACAGCAATTTGTATAATTAAAACCCAAATGTTGTGTTTTAATTATAGAATTTCTTTAAAAAATCAAAGTCTGTTACTGGAAAAAGAGGCCATTTGAAAAATTAATACAATTAATATTTATGTAATTTCATTCCCCAAGAAATATCTAGATCAATATCAATATATATATTAAAGTGAATAAAATCCATTACATGCTAAAAGTAAAGAAAGGACAATTCTTATCCTCTCCAGTCTGTCGGGGTCTTGGTGGGTAATGAGTAAGTTATAGGTGAACTACTGACTTGTCTGTCTCTATCATTTAAATATATATATATTTATCATGACAAGGAAAAATATAATGCTCAATAATTGATTTCTCACTTTAATAGGTGTTTTAAAGTTGACATTTTACTTCAATTTTATCATTTTTAATGTTAATGACAATACCATTATTTCTAAGTTTATAGTTAATTGTTAATTACCATGACTGGTGTAAATTATTGTGATCTGTTCTGCAAATAAATGTTTTTTTTTTCTCTATAGTTTTGAGAAATGCTGTCAGAGCCCTGTTCGACTGTATGTGAAACTAGACGGCTGAGGAAGTTTACAATACGAGCTTCAACAGGAAGCCGGAGACGAACGCTGAAGGGGAGAGAGTCACAGAAGAACTAGTCCTGACCCGCAGAGGGAAAAGGGAAGCGAGCCACACAGAGAGCGAAAGAAGTGGGCGGAGAGAAAGACGGAGGACGGATACGCGGGTCTCCGGCGGGGCATCCCAAAATCAGGAGCCAGCACACAACTGTCATAAGTCACCAGTTTTAGGGGTTGACAGATAACTCAAAAGCTGGCCGGCTAAAAACCGCTCACGCGGAGAAGAAAATGAAGGAATTCCAGTCGCATTTGGAACCCGATTCCCGATTAAAGGTGTGAGCACAGCCGTATTTAAAAGGAGGTTAAGTTTCACTCAAAAGCTCCATTTTCAGGTAAAAAAAAACGCTTACTTTCGAATTAAGACAAGATCACGTAAAATCTGGCTTTTTGTTTTTCACGTGGTTTTAGATTTATTGCAGAAGCTAACTGCTAACAATGTATGATAAGGATGGATTTTCACACTCTAACATTTTTTTCGCGTACGATGATCATTGCTTGAGGGCGCGAATTGTTTCTGGTTAAAATAAAAGGTTAAAGTGATCAAGACCTGAGGAAGCGTTTCCGGCTTGGAATGTGTTGGTGCATTTTACATGTACAATGTAGGAAGTTTAAACTAAAAACCATTTCCAATACACTTGGTGTGCAAGGCATCGCGATTGCATTGCTTAATCAGGTCATCCAGAAATAACCCAGGTAGGTGGGGAAAAAAGACATTCTCCTGAACTGAAAGTTAAACATTTATTTTATTATTTATTAAGAGTAAACTGTTTTAAAAACAGAAGACGTTATATGATATATTATTTATGTCGTTCATTTTTTGCAATTTATATATTAGTGTCCTAATATCATTCCAGAAAAAATCGTTACCAAGCTACAGTAATTAATTTGTTGATAGTCAAATCTTAAGCGTGCACGCCTTTACATGTCATCGTCATGTAGCGAATGCGAATTGATGTCTGTGGTGTCCGATTGGGAGCTCCTGTTGGCATAAATATCTTAAGCATTAAAAAAACATTCCAGAAATGGTGACGGTATAATCTAGTACAGAGGATTAAGCGACGACTGAACAATTGAAGTTCACTAGCAAAAATTAAATGTGGCCTTTTTTTTAGGTAGAGCAAGTGGCATAGATTGCAAATCAGTTGAAAGAATGTTTTCTTTTAAAATTCCATTTATCAAACTAGGCATATTTGAAAACAATTTCTCCCCTTGGCCTCATTAGATTTATTTGAAGTGTCACCCCGTAAAGTACTTTTAGCTTTTGTACTTTAGTCACCTGACATACCTAACCCAAACCATGCGTTTCTATTTGCTCAACACTTTCTGTTTATACAGGTATTAGGGCAAATTCAATTTTTTTCAGGTCAAGTTGGAAATATCTTAAATATAATTGGAAAATGAACAAACTCGGGTTATAAAATTGTAAAGGATCCTCTTAGCTGATGTGGCCTAAATGCAGCTCAAGGTTTCACTGAATTTGCTTCTTTCTGTCTCCATTCAGGATTAATTTATCCAAAAGGGCACCATTCCTTATGTGAGATGGATAATGTCTCCAAATGTTGATATTCTTATCTTTATTAAATAATATTGATGTGCTATTAGAGCCAGGGACTTGGTACAGTTCTGCCCAGGGGGTTCTGTCTGGGTGGAGTTTGCACATTCTCCATATGACTGGATGGCTTTCTTTGGAGTGCTCTGGTTACCTTCCACATCCCAAAGACATGCAGGTTCATTGGTTAGTTGTCTGCTGTAATTTATGCCACAGTGTACAACCTGGGGGGAGTTAGCGAGAATGTGGGAAATTTTTTAAAAATGGCATTATTATGGGATTTGGGTGTTGGCATGTGGCCAAGTGGTTAAGGCGTTCGTCTAGTGATCTGAAGGTCACTAGTTCGAGCCTTGGCTGAGGCAGCATGTTGTGTCCTTGAGCAAGGAACTTAACCACACATTGCTCTGTGACGACAACGGTGCCAAGCTGTATGGGTCCTAATGCCCTTCCCTTGGACGACATTGGTGGCGTTGAGAGGGGAGACTTGCAGCATGGGAAACTGCCGGTCTCCCATACAACCTTGCCCAGGCGTGTGCCCTGGAAACCTTCCAAGGCGCAAATCCATGGTCTCATGAGACTAACGGATGCCTATATAAAATATGAGATTTGTACAAATGAGTTGTTGATAGTCAGTACAGGCTTGATGAGCTGAAGATCATGTTGATGTGTTATCTCTATGACCTATTGACATTTTGTACTGACTCTTTAGTTCTTGAATTGATGATGCAATTTTTTAAAGCTGTCTGGTCCACAAGAAGAGAGTTATTATCATACTACATATTAAAATGAAAACACCAAGTGCTTAAAAAATCCTTAAGAAGACTAGGACTTTTAAAAAGTATCTAATTCCTGTTTTATGCTCAAGGCCTTTAAACATAAAATATATTTAATCATAGGCAAGTACACAGGATGTCCATTTTGCCATGACAAAGAAGTCTTATAGTTCTTGGAAAATGAGAAGGTCTATGAGAAAAAGACGAGGGCACGTAGGGCAGAAAAACAAAATGTGATATAAATCAGGAAACTTGTGAGCCAAACCATCCAAGAACTATGGTTTATTTGTACCAGAAGGAGTTGAAATGTAGAGTTGTTATGCTAAGCTAACATCAAAGTTGACTAGACCACACTTAGACTTTTGGCACTACATCATAAAAAGACTAACCAGTCATTGGAGAGAGTGCAATAAATGTTTTTGGCAAACCTTTTGTTTATTCAACATCTTCAACTTAGCAAAATGTTCCAGGTGACTTCACAGTATGACAACAAGCCTTACTTATCGAGATGTTGGGGAAGGTGGCCAGGTACTTGGTTAAAGGAAGATAGATTTCAAGAAAGATCTTAAAAGAGATGCACAAGTAGAAAAATTTAGCAGGGGAATTCTAGATCCTTGTACCTTGACAGCTGAAGGCACAGATGGCCATGATGAAACTACTAGATACAGTATGTGGAACATTGTAGGTGTGGAGAGATTAGGGAAAGACACGGATATGGCCACAGAGTAACCATAAGACAGTGGAACAGAATTAGGCCATTCAGCCCATCAAATCTGCTCTGCCATTCCATCATGGCTAATCTATTTTCCCTTTCAATTCCATTCTCCTGACTTATCAAGAACCTATCAACCTCCACCTTAAATACACCTAATGACCTGGCCTCCACAGCTTCCTTTGGCAACGAATTCCACAGATTCACCACCTTCTGGCTAAAGAAATTCTCCTCATCTCTGTTCTAAATGGATGTCCCTCTATTCTGAAACTGTGTCTTCTGGTCCTATACTTCCCCCATCATAGGAAATACCCTCTCCATATCCACTCTATCTAGGCCTTTTTAACATTTGATAGATTTCAATGAGAATCCCCCTCCATTCGTCTAAACTCCAGTGAGTACAGGCACAGAGCTCCTCATACGATAAGCCTTTCTTTCCTGGAATCATTCTCGTGAACCTCTTCTGAACCCTCTTCAATATCAGCACATCATTTCTGAAATAAGAGACCCAAAACTACTCTCAGTACTCCAAGTGAGTGATTCAAGGACTCCAGAATGTTGAGGTTATACTGTAGCTATCAGGCAGAGTTAAAAAAGCTTGGAAAGAGATTTCCTTTAGAAAGAGAAAGCTGACAGGTGACATTTATAGATCAGAAAAAATATGGAAAAGCTTTATGTTGTAAATATTGAGTGTGTTCTACTCCTGGGAAGCTGCAAACCTTGAGCCCATCATTACAAGCTAGTCACCAAGGAATTAATGACCATAAGACTTGAGGGTATCTTGAGAACACTTGAAGCGATAATTCACTATAACAAGGAACCGTTAAGTTGGATAGTTCAGATATGAGTTGCCTAGAAGCTGGATCACATTGCACTGTGCTGAGCAATCCACAACAGATGCAATCCACAATAACTCACAGTAGTAGCCATTTCCAGATGAGATTGTATCAGTTGTAAAATTGATGGGGCACTTCTGGTTGGGATCCTTTACTATTATGCTGACATTTTACCAGCAATGGAAGCACAGCTAATCATGTCAACTATTGTGTAATGCATGTTGGTAGCTTTCTTGACGTATATTGGAACACTCGTCAAGCAAATAGCTCTGATTTGGCTGTCAGAAAATAATAAGATACACAATCCTTTAACTCCTATATTTAGATGTCACTTAATAGGCCACATAGTTTGCCACAAAATAACTCCAAAGCTTAGTAATGTCAGGAAATGTAGAGGAGGCTTGACCCAAATGCAGAACAGCAGAGATGAATTAGCAGTGAGTGATAGCCTTAATAATAAACTGCAAAATAACAAGCCACAAGGGGCCACAAAACAAGTGAAAACAAATACTTAACACGGCAAGGTAACCAAACACTAGGAGCAATAGTTGAAGCTGGCTGGTTGATAGGTGAACAAGGACTGTGGCTAAGAGCTGGGTTTTAATAGGCTGCAGGTGATGAGTTGGAAATGAGTGGCAGGTGACTCCTGTTAGCTGGGTAGTGACTGGAACGTGCCTGTCTGTGCAGGCCTAACAGATAAACTCATCACGGTTCTTGAAATCCTCAGATAGTGTGAAAATGGAGTGTTTATTTTGCTACCACTATGGAACTCAGTTAATGGATCCCTCATTGGTCCCTCTGTCTGTGAGGAAGAGAATCCTCTGCTCTAGCCTGATGATGAGGCTCTGTACATATTAGGTCATCATACACCTTGATCCACCACCACCACCCTCTTGATGTGTGATAATTCCTGCCTCAGTAGATGATATCTTGCAAAGAGCCCTTCAATTTATACATTTATTAGTTTTATTCATATGTAAGAATTTCTGAGATGGAATTCAGTGCATCAATCATTTTATGGGGAATAAGTTTTGAAGGCAGAGATGGAGTACTTAGGAGATGGGATGGTGGGAGATATGTGTGCAGGGAGCAGGAAATGTATGAGTATCTGTGAGTGTGTGTGTGAGAGAGAGAGAGACCATTAAAGAAAAATATTTACTATGCTGTAGAGATTGCCTTGACATATCAAGTGATGATCATTTTTCAGTTATTCGTATATTGCTTGGGATTTTCCTTTTGGTCATGCACCTCATTCACCAGCTCTCATTTCCCCAGGAACCTTGGTGTTCTCTCCTTTCTTCCTTTGCTTCCCTCTCTTATATGAGAGCAAAAATATGTGTTGTTATTGTATGGGGAGTGTACCTTTAGAGGCTGATGTCCATCTCTAATTGGCACAGAGAAAAGCGATAGCACCTCCAATAAGTTTTGACTGCTCCGTATTAGGACCAAGACTAAACATGGTTAGTGCATCTGTTTGGTGGATACCATATTGTGGCATGCTTAATTGCATCCACTGCTACAATTTTTGTCTAGATTTGGCGTTCCCACTGTATACAACAAAGGTGAAATGCATTTTCTAGGCATTAAGGGGAACTTAGCTAAGTAAGTAAGAGTTCGGGAGGGGGGAATTTGTGGAGGGTTATGTTGATAGAGTTTGATGATATGAGGAGTCGCAAGTAAAACATGAACTCTACTGTCTTGTCTAGGCAGAAGTTTGGGGTGCCTTCAAGCAACAACCTTCCTCTTTGTAAAGAGGTAGTGAGAAAAGCAGGCAAGGTTGTCATTTGTGGCCATTATCTCATAGTCCCTATTGAGAAATTTGTGTGGAAGCATTTTTTTGTTCTATTAGCTTGCATATAGACATCTTATTACATGAAAAATTGTCCTTTGAGTGAAGTAGAGGCATCTTGCTGGTGTGATGTTGCCTCATACATTACAAAATTAATGGAGAAAACTAGATATAAACACCTTGGCTTAGGTAATTATAGGTCTGTGGCATTAGTTGTGCACTGTGAAATGTACTACGGAAGTGAGTCTATGTGGATCAAAGCACGATGATGTAGTCAGAAGAAGAGTCTAAAATTGGAAATTGGGATCAGTTAGTGGTCAGAACCATTACAAGACTGGAGGTCAGAATCCGAATCAGAATCAGGTTTATTATCACTAACATATGTTGTGAAGTTTGTTGCTTTGTGGCAGTGGTACAGTGCAGTACATAAAACATACTATAAGTTATATTAAGAAATATATAGTGATCATAATACTGTTAGTTTCAAAATAATTATGGAGAATGATAGGACTGGTCCTTGGGCTGAGATTCTAAATTGGAGAAAAGCGAATTGTGATGGGATCAGAAAGGATCTTGCAAGTGTGGATTGGGACAGGCTGCTTTCAAGCAAAGGTGTGTGTGCTAAGTGGGGGATCTTCAAGAGTGAAATTTTGAGAGTACAAAGTTTGTATGTTCCTGTCAGAATAAAAGACAAGGATAACAGGTTTAGGGAACCTTGGTTTTGAAGAGAGATTGAGACCCTGGTTAAGAAAAAGAAGGAGATGCATAACAGGTATAGGCAGGAAGGAGCAAATAAGGTACTTGAGGAGTATAAGAAATGCAAGAGAGCTCTTATGAAGGAAATCAGGAGGGCTAAAAGAAGGCATGATGTTGTCTTAGCAGACGAGGTGAAGGAGAATCTCGAGGGCTTCTACATTAAGAGGAAAAGGCTTGCAAGGGACAAAATTAGTCCTCTGGAAGATCAGACTGATCATCTATACATGAAGCTGAAAGAGATGTGGGAGATCTTAAATGGGTTTTTGCATCTGTATATACTCAGGAGAAGGACTCTGAGTCTGTAGAAGTGAGACAAAACTGCAGTGAGGTCATGAGTACAGAATACAGAGGAGGAGGTGTTTGCTGTCTTGAGACAAATTAGAGTGGATAGATCCCCAGGGCTTAACAAAGTGTTTCTTTGGACCTTGTGGAAGGATAGTACAGAAATTATATAGACTCTGGAAGAGATATTTCAAACATCTTTAGCAATAGGTGATGCACTGAAGGATGGAGGATAGCTAATGATGTTCTGTTGATTAAGAAAGGCTTTGAAAATAAACCAGGAAATTATAGGCAGGTTAGCCTGACATCAGTAGTAGGAAAGTTAATGAAGGTATTCTAAGGGACTGGATATACTTGGATAGATGGGGACTGTTTAAGGATAGTCAACGTGGTGTTGTGCATGGTAGGTCATATCTAACCAATCTTGTAGAGTCTTTCGAGGAAGTTACCACAAAAGTTGATGAAGGCAAGCAGTAGATGTTGTCTACAGGGACTTTGACAAGGTCTCACATGGGAGATTGGTCAAGACAGTTCAGTTGCTTGGCATTCAGGATGAGATAGTAAATTGGATTAGGCATTGGCTTTGTGGGAGAAACCAGAGATGGTTACCTCTCAGACTGTAAGCCTGTGACTAGTGTTGTGCTGCAGAGATCAATGCTGGGTTCATTGTTGTTTGTCATCTATATCAATGATCTGGATGATAATGTGGTAAACTGGATCAGTAAAATTTACAAATGCCACCAAGATTAGGGGCATAGTGGACAGCAAAGAGAGCTATCAAAACTTGCAGTGGGATTTGGACCAGCTGGAAAAATGAGCTGCAAAATGGCAGATGTAATTTAATGCAGATAAGTGTGAAGTGTTGCCCTTTGGGAGGACAAACCAGGGTAGGTCTTACATGGTAAGTGGTAAGGCAGTGAGGAGTGCTGTAGAACAAAGGGATCTGGGAATACAGGTTCATATTCTTTGAAAGTGGCATCACAAGTAAAGAGGGTTGTAAAGAAAGTTTTTGGCACATTGGCCTTTATAAATTGAAGTATTGAGAACAGGAGATGGGATATTATATTGAAGTGTATCCGATGTTGTTGAGGGCTAATTTGGAGTATTGTGTGCAGTTTTGGTCACCTACCTACAGGAAAGATGTCAATTAGGATTGAAAGAATACAGAGAAAGTTTACAAGGATGTTGCCAGGACATGATGACCTGTGTTAATGGGAAAGGTTGCATAGGTTAGGGATTTATTTCCTAGAGCATAGGAGAATGGGGGAAGATTTCAAAATTACAAAGTAAATTTATTATCAAAGTACATATATGTCACCATATGCAACCCTGAGATTCACTTTGATGAGAAAATCTGCAGATGCTGGAAATTCAAGCAAATCACACAAAATGCACTCAGGTTGGAGAAGCAACACCTTATATTCTGTCTGGATAGCCTCCAACTTGATGGCATGACATCAATTTCTCAAACTTCTGGAAATTGTCTCTCCCTTCACCATTCCCATTCCCATTTTCCTCTCACACCTCATCTCCTTACCTGCCTGTCACCTCCCTCTGGTGCTCCTTCCCCTTCCCTTTCTTTCATGGTCTTCTACCCTCTCTATCAGATTCCCCCTTCTCCAGCCCTCTATCTCTTACACAAATCAACTTCCCAGCTCTTTACTTCACCCCTCTCCCTCCCAGTTTCACCTATCACATACCACCTTGTACTTCTTACTCTAACTTCTCATCTTTTTTTCCAGTCCTGATGAAGAGTCTTGGCCCGAAACGTCAACTGCTTACTCTTTTTCATAGATTCTGCCTAGCTAGCTGAGTTCCTCCAGCACTTTGTGTGTGCTGAGATTCATTTCTTGGGTGGGGGGGGGCAAATCAATAAATATGATAACCATTGTAGAATCAATGGTCGACCACACCAACAGTGTGGACAAGCAGTGTGTAAAAGACAACAAACTGTGCTAATACAAAAAGAAAGAAAAACAGGAAATAATAATAATAATTGTAACTCTCTCATCATAGGCTTGCAATGAGTTAGCTATTACTGTGAATTCAACCTAACAGCAACATAACTCAACAATGCATGGGAATAATGATGAAAGAGGTCAATTTCCATTAAATAAACACATCTAGGGTAAATACAATTTGGGTACACACAAACATAAAAGTTTGAATGTTCCTTCCAAGGGAAAACGAAGGCAATTACTGTACGAACACTAACACACCCAAACAAATTTACTGTTCACCAGGAAACAATAATTTAACTCACACCAGTATAAACTTAGATTGAAATTATATTGACAAAAATGATTAAATTATAACAAACACAATAATACTATATAATACAAAATAAGAAGGAGGCCCGTACTGTATATGTAATAGTCTATATCATGCACGTAATGGTTGGAGCTGATTGTTGCTTCTCTTCGATTACTCATGATACTGAAATGGTTTTGCACTGAAGAACCTGTCCCAGGAAACAAATATTCATGCAACTTCTAAGGAAAAATTATCAAACTTTCTTTAATATCATGTGCTAATTATCTAACTAAAAGTTGTCTGTACAGTCTCCATGAGACCATTGTCTACATGAAGATTTTTCATCATCGTTATCTGTCCTTCCAAATGGGTTCTGAGAGCATTTCACTGTGTTCTTCTCTGATGCTCGTTGTCCATTTCCATTCTTCTTCTTCCTCATTCTTCGATCCCATGCTCTCTAGAAAAAAAACATTAACACAAAATCCTGCTGGCTAATTCAACAAACCTAATTTAATCAACTAAATTTTTATTTTAAACAATACAAAATGAAATACTCAGTCATATAATGTAATTAAAGGAACAGTTATCGCATTTTGAGAAAATCCGCAGAAAATAAAATACCCACAGCTAACTGTATTAATAACATAAAGCCTGGTCTTAAACCAGGGTATTACATAATAATAAATTTTGGGCCGAAGGGTCTGTAATGTGCTGTAGGTTTTCTAAATAAATACACAATTGAGAACAAGAGAGGAGTCGTCCTTGGAAGTGAGTATATATGTTGAGGGAACAGTTCAGTGATGGGTTAAGTGAAGATGAGTGAAGTTCTCCCCTTTGGTTCAAGAGTCTGATGGTTGAGGGGTAATAAATGTTCTACAACCTGGTGGTGTGAGTCCTGAGGCTCACGTACTTTCTTCCTGATGGCAGCAGAGGGAAGAGAGCATGACTTGGGTGGTGAGGTTCCCTGATGATGGATACTGCTTGCCTGTGACAATACTCTGTGTAGATTGTGCTCAGTGGTGGGGAGAACTTTACCTGTGATGGATTGGCCTGTACCTACTACTTTTTTGTAGGATTTTCCATCAAAGGCATTGGTGTTTTCATACCAGGCTGTAACGCAGCAAGTCAATATACTCTCCACCACCCATCTATAGATCTTAGTCAAAGTATTAGATATCATGCCATATCTTTGCAAACTCCTAAGGAAGTAGAGGCGCTGCTATGGTTTCTTCATAATTGCACTGATGTGCTGGTCCAAGGACAGGTCATCTAAAATGATAACACCAAGGAATTTAAAGTTGCTGACTTTCTCCTCCTCTGAACCCCCGATGAGGACTGGCTCATGGACCTCCAGTTTCCTCTTCCTGAAGTCGATAATCAACTTCTTGGTCTGCTGACATTGAGTAAGAGATTGTTATGGTGGAACCACTCATCCAGATTTGTAATCTCCCTCCTGTATGCTGATTTGTCACCACCTTTGACACAAGTAGACAAAATTATGAGGAGTATAGATAGGTTAAATGCAAGCAGGCTTTTTTCACTGAGGTTGGATAAAGTGAGAAGTAGAGGTGAAAGGGTTAAGGGTGAAAGGTGAATTGTTTAAATGGAAACTGAAAGGGAACTTCGTCACTTAGAAAGTTGGTGAGAATGTGGAATGAGCTGCCAGCGCAAGTGGTGGACTCGCGTTTGATTTCAACATGTAAGAGAAGTTTGGGTACGTACATGGATGGGAGGGTTGTGGAAGGCTATGGCCCCAATGCAGGTTGATGGGGCGAGGCAGATTAATATTTTGGCAGACTAGATGGGCCAAAGGCAAAAAATAGAGAGGTAGTATTCATGGATTCATTGTGCATTGAGAATTTTGATGGCAGAGGGGAAGAAGCTGTTCCTGAAGCATTGAGTGTGTGTCTTCAAGCTCCTGTAACTCCTCACTGACATTAGTAATGAAAAAGTGGCATGTCCTGGGTGTTGGGGGTTGCCAGTAATGGATTCCACCTTTTTGAGGCATTTCCTTTTGAAGATGTCCTCGATGGACTGTTGTTGGGGAATATTGAAGATGTCCTCGATGGACTGTTGTTGGGGAATATTGAAGATGCCCTCGATGGACTGTTGTTGGGGAATATTGAAGATGTCCTTGATGGACTGTTGTTGGGGACTGGTGTGTGGGATTGGTAAGCGTTTGGTGGGAAAGGGTATTGGGTACTGTGTATAGAGAGCTTCAAAGGGATAATAGGTAAGTAGCTGTAATTCCTGTAGTAGAGGCCTAGAATGGCATAGCACTAGTAAAAACCATTAGCTCTGAGAGTGACCAGTGATGATAGATTCTGGTGCAACATGGGCTAACTTTCTCTGAAATTCTCCAAAAGGAACATAGCATATCACAGAACTCACATTGGAGGACAAAGTGTGATACAAGTAGGAAGTTCCAGGTCAAATTTCCTGAACAATACAATATGTTTTACAATATATAAAATACATATATGATATGACATGATCTATGGAGGGAATAAAGTGGGTTAAGTTAGGTTTTGGAGGTTGAGTGCCAGCTTGGGTTTGGTTGGCAAAAAGGGCTGTTTCTGTTTTGTTCTGTATCTCTTTGTGACTATAATTTTGACTGTGCACTGTAAAGCAACAATTTGTTTAAATTGGACTCTACTCAGTAGGAAATGGCACTCTTTGTGATGGCTTTTGTGACCAAAAGAGAAGTTGCTCAATCATTTCTAAGGTTTAATTGAAAACTCTTGGATCATTATACAAACAACAGGAATTCAACAGATGCTGGAAATTCAAGCAACACCTTATATTCCGTCTGGGTAGCCTCCAACCTGATGGCATGAACATCAACTTCTCTAACTTCCGCTAATGCCCCAACTTCCCCTCGTACCCCATCTGTTACTTATTTTTATACACACATTCTTTCTCTCACTCTCCTTTTTCTCCCTCTGTCCCTCTGAATATAACCCTTGCCCATCCTCCGGGTTCTCCCCCCCCCCGTCTTTCTTCCCGGACCTCCTGTCACATGATCCTCTCGTATCCCCTTCTGCCAATCACCTGTCCAGCTCTTGGCTCCATCCCTCCCCCTCCTGTCTTCTCCTATCATTTTGGATCTCCCCCTCCCCCTCCAACTTTCAAATCTCTTACTAACTCTTCCTTCAGTTAGTCCTGATGAAGGGTCTCGGCCTGAAACATCAACTGCACCTCTTCCTTGAGATGCTGCCTGGCCTGCTGCGTTCACCAGCAACTTTGATGTGTGTTGGATCATTATACATTCTGCTTGTCTCCATAATCATAGCCAGTTGGATCAGTGCAGTAAATTAGTGAAGCAAGTTGTGTATGAAAATTAAATATTAAAGATTCACCTGTGCCCTTTGAATCCAAACAGTTGAATAAGCAGTTATGAGGCTCTTTTTCCTAACTTTTTAAAATATTCCTTTTGTCACCTTGAGCACTACTTACTGATGCTTCAATCAGTAAAGCCGATTTGCATATTTCTTTGCTCAGTACATAGTGAATTCCTGGAACACTCTATCCCAAAGGGCAGTCATTGAATGGAGTTGAGGATATTCAGGGTATGGATGGACTTGGGGGTAGGGCTGGAAAATATTGTTGAGCCATGATATTGTTGGATAGTGGCTCCATGGGGCTGAATGTCTTACTCATAATCCTGTTCCTTTTGTACTTATGTCATGCTAAATTCACCTGAGGCTCTTGAATTGTGTATTGCCATGGTGAGCTGTGAGTATTTCCATAATGCTCTTTATAGATATCCCAGTTAAACTGACATTCTGGCTAGATTTTGAAGTTAGCACCGTGACTGTGACCCGTGACCCTAATCCTTCCACTGCTATTCCATCAAACCATAATTATGCCTATCTCTCAGTTCCATTCATGTTCTTTTCTCATATCCTTTGATACTTAATCCTTCTCACCCACCAAAATAAATGTTTATGTAGTACTCTAAATGGGGACTGCCAAGTCTTTACACAACTGAACTACCCCTTCTTCACCTTTTGTATTCTAGATCTCTTGAGATAAAGCCCTATAATCTTTTGCCTTGTTTTATAATATTGAGCACACTTATTTCACATATTCAATGCAATAATTTTTACAGGTATTATAAAGCTGTCTGTCTGTAGATTAGAGGGAAAAGTAGTTCCTCGGAAGATTAGTGAGGAGAGACATTCAAATGAGGACTAATGAAAGTGTGAGCTTTGCTGGAGATTGTTGAAAATGAACAGTAGGTTCTGGAGGAAGTTGATATGAATGTGGGGAGAATAAAATGGAATTAGTGCAGGATTCATGTAAATGGATATTTGATGGCCAATGCAGTCTTGGTGGACTGAAGTTTCTGTTTCCATGCTGTGTGACTCCATGACTTCCATGACACACAGTGAGGGCATGCATTCCAATGATAGTTAGGAAGGGCAAGAACTTTACCATAGATTAATGAAAGTTGATGTGCCAATGAGTTCAAATGAAAATGCCAAGGCTTCATAATCATATTTCCTTGCAACATTGAAAGGGGATTTGGTCCATCGAGGTTTCATTGGCTGTCTGAGAATCAGAATAAGAATCCTTTATTATAGCCAAGTATGTGGACACATACAGGGAATTTGATGCCGGTTTCCCTGAGCTCTCGCTGTACAGAATCAAAAAGCAAACAAAACAATAGTGCAAATAATCGTGAACTATATACAATGAGGTATACCTGTGTATGTACAGGTGGACTTGGTTTATAAATAGACTAAAATTCAAGTGTTCATAAGACTGATGGCATATGGAAAGAAACTGTTCTTGTACCTATTTGTCCTGGCATACAGTGATCTAAAGCGCCTACCAGAAGGAAGGAGTTGGAACAGGTGATGTCCAGGGTGTGATGGGTCTACAATGATGCTGCTTGCTTGCTTCCTGACTCTAGATGCATATAAGTCCTGGATCGAGGGCAGCTTCACACCAATAATCCTTTCCGCAGCCCTGACGGTTCTTTGCAGTCTATTCTTGTCTTGTTTGGTAGCTGATCCAAACCAGACAGTGATGGACGGACAGAGAACAGACTGGATTGTTCCAGAATAGAATTGAATCAGCAGCTCCTGAGGCAGGTTGTACCTCCTGAGTTGATGTAGGAAATACAACCTCCGCTGAGCCTTTTTGATAAGAGTGTCTGCGTTGGGTGTCCACTTCAGGTCCTGGGAGATTGTGACACCCAGAAACCTGAAGGTCTCCACAGCAGACACAATACTGTTGAGTATAGTGAGTGGGGGGAGAAATCCCACGAATCCATTCCCATATTGGTTTTTTTGTAACATGCCCTCTCTCATGTATCCATGACATTGACCTGACCCTCTTACCGGCCTCCTTCAGTGCGAGTGTTTCACAGCAGCTAATTAACCTAAAGACTTTGGGATGTGGGAGAAAATCAGAGTTCCTGGTGGAAACCCTTGACGTTACAGAAGGAACATTCAATCTGCACAGACAGTAGCAGAGGTCGGGATCAAAGTCAAATTGTTGGAACTCTGAGGCAAAGCTTCATTACTATGCTGGACATAACGTGGAGATGGAAGATGAGCAAGAGTTGGAGTTCCAGCCAGGATTGCTTAGTATGGGATTTGCTGCTTTATAAAGATAAAAATTTGCTTTATTCATCACAGACATTGAAACATACAGTGAAATGCATGGTTTTTGCATGAAATCAAATTAGCAAGGGTAGTGCGGGGGGGGGGCAGTCCTCAAGTGTCGCCATGTTTCTACACCAACATAGTATGCCCACAGCTCATACTCATACGTCTTTGGAATGTGGGAGGAAACTGGAGCACTGAGAGGAAATCCACACAGCCACAAGGAGAATGCATAAATTCCTTACAAGTAACAGCGGGAATTAAACCCTGATCGGTGATCGCTGGCACTGGAAAGCGAAGCAATAGCCACTCATGACTGTACTTTTGTATTATGTCAGTGCAACTGCCTGTTAGCAAGCAGAACATTGAAAGAGTTGAAGCTGGCCTTCACGTATCTAAGCAGTTTACTATGGTGGTGTCACCACCACACTGGCCACTATCACACTAGCTCATGCTATGCAAAGGGGCTCTACCATAAACTGGACAAATGTCACAGTACTCTGAACGTCTGCAAAGGGAGATGGATTTCCAGCATTAAGCTAACTGAGCCCACCTAAAGTGCAAACAACAGGAATTCTGCAGATGCTGGAAATTCAAGCAACACACATCAAAGTTGCTGGTGAACGCAGTAGGCCAGGCACCTCTTCCTAGAGATGCTGCCTGGCCTGCTGCGTTCACCAGCAACTTTGATGTGTGTTGCTCCACCTAAAGCGCAGCTGCTTTCCTAAAACAAAAGCAGTTGAGACTTCTGAAAACTACAACAGCTGAATGTCTGTGGTGAAGTCAGTTTCACCGATGTTGTTAATACAGGCATAATGTTATTTTAGTTCTAATTTGGGGAACTATGGTTTTCACAGAAACCTGCTGGCTTTTCCTGAAGGTTTCAATTCTCATTTGATATAGTTCAGAGATATGGCAGTTTATTATCCATTGAAGTTGTAACCCCATGAGAATCCTTCATTATCTAATTGTGGCCAAAGGGTTCAGCAGATAAGAGCCTGTAAGGTGGCATGCGAATACCATCTTACACTCGGTTATCCCACCCAAAGGGATCAAGGATGATTTGCTGTAGCCTAGTTTTATCATTTTTAGATGGGCCTATTTTAGATCTGCAGACTGCCACAAATGATCAGGAGCTCCTTGGTGAGGTGGGCAGATTGTCAGTATGTGAAGTGGTATGCTCCTTCCACTGTTTATGCTATGCCTATGATCAAGGTTCTCAGGGTCATGTTATGAATATATAAGTTTCCAGAAAGGGGAAGAGGAAACTTGCTCAACATAGACATCATCCTTTTTCTACCTTTGTATGTGGCTGCAGCAATCTGTACATTGAACTGAAGTACACAAGCACCAAGTGTCACTGCATGCTGAGGTTGTATCTGATCCTGGTGTTGCAAGAATCTATAGCCTCCTGCTTTTGCAAGTTTGACAAGTTTAGTTCAGTATTGCCACTGGCTCTCAAAAACCTGCTACTTTGCCTAATGTCAGATCTGTTCCCTATGTCTTCGGTTCTACCAAGTTTGAGATGATGAGAAGCACCACGCTCCCAACCCCGGAATGAATACATCTCCATTTTAAAGGAGCTTATTCAACATAACCTGGAAAATTCAGAAGATGTTTCTGGGCTGAATTTATTTCTGTATTTAGGTATCGTTTCTGGTTTTCTGTTCTCTATTTGCACTTTTGTATTTGCGTAGAATACTCAGTTGACACCAACAGCATCATCGCGACAGCCCCCACGTTCTCCTCACCTCAGTATATTTGATATGTCAGCATTGATAAAGATTTTGAACAAGCAATACTGGATGTATAAATTTGTTAGAACTGTGTATTGGGTGGATACTTGCAGAAATACTAGATAGCCTTTGTTCCTTCTCAGATGTCAGTGATTATCTAGTTCCCAGCCGCAGTGATCATTGGGGTTTGGCAGGCTACTCAAACATGTTGGACTGGGCAGGGACTGGACAGAATCTGGTTGGCATTTGTGTTTTACTTGCAAGTTCCAGTATGAAATACAAGACAGGAATAGAACTGAGTAACTGGCAAATATGTTTCTTCTCTGCACCAAAATCAATTTCAGCAAATTCTACTAATCAGCTACCTCTGCATGGAGAGGAGATCAAAGCCCCTCAATAATAAGCATGCTGCTTTGGATACTGCTGTGGGAGATGACCTCCCAGGGGAATGCCACAGAGACCAGGTTACTGGTACTGAGCATGGGAAACGGTAATGATAAGGGACTCAGGGGGAACTGACAGGAGATTCTGTGGACGTGAACGGGACACCCGGATGGTATGTTGCCTCCCAGGTGCCAGGGTCAGGGATGTCTTGGATTGGGCCCACAATATTTTGGACAGGGAGGGGGAGCAACCAGGTGTCTTGGTACATATTGGTACCAATGACATAGGAAGGAAAAGCAGAGGTCCTGAAGAGAGAATTTAGACAGCTAGGTAAAAAGCTGAGAAGCAGGAGTTCTGGGGTAGTAATTTCTGGATTGCTGCCTGTGCCATGTGCCAGTGAGGGTGGAAACAGGATGATTTGGCAGATAATTGTGTGGCTGAGAAGCTGGTGCAGGGGCAGGGCTTCAGTTTCTTGGATCATTGGGATCTTTTCTGGGGGAGGTTTGACCTGTTCAAAAGTGATGGGTTGCACCTGAGTCTGAGGGGAACCAATATTCTCACAGGCAGGTTTGTTAGAGCTGTTGGGGAGGGCTTAAACTAATTTGGCAAGGAGGTGGGAACTGGAGTGAAGCAACACAGGATAGGATGGATGGTAAAAAAGCAAAGATAGTGTGCAGTCAGGCTGTCAGGAAGGACAAGCAGATTATAAGACATAATTGCAGCCAACAGGGTGAGTATCAGTGCATTGGGGATCCAAGAACAAAAAAGGTAGCAAATACAGTACTCAAAGTGTTATATCTCAATGTACGTAGTATAAGAAATAAGGTGGATGATCTTGCTGCAGTATTACAGATTGCCAGGTATGATGTTGTGGCCATCACTAAGTCGTGGCTGAAGGATGGTTGTAGTTGGGAGCTGAATGTCCAAGGTTACATGTTGTATCGGAGGGACTTGATGGGCTGAATGGCCTACATCTGCTCCTATATCTTCTATCTTATAATAGGAAGGTCGTTAGAGGGGGTGGCATGGCTCTGCTTGTAAAGAATGGCATAACATCAGTAGAAAGATGTGACACAGGATTGGAAGATGTTGAATTCTTGTGGGTTGAGTTAAGAAACTGCAAGAGTAAAACGACCCTGATGGCAGTTATATACAGGCCTTCCAACAGTAGTTGGGATGTGGACCACAGGTTACAACAGGAAATAGAAAAGGCGTGTCAAAAGGACAATGTTATGATAGTCATGGGAGATATCAACATGCAGGTCGATTGGGAAAATCAGGGTGGTAATGGATCTCAAGAGAGTGAGTTTCTTGAATGCCTATGAGATGGCTTTTTAGAGCAGTTTGTCATTGGCCTTACCAGGGAATCAGTTATACTGGATTGGGTATTATGTAATGAACTGGAGGTGATTAGGGAGCTTAAGGTAAAGGAGCCAGTGATCAAAATATGATTGAGCTCAACTTGAAATCTGATAGAGAGAAAGTAAAGTCTGACATAGCAGTATTTCAGTGGTGTAAAGGAAATTACAGTGGTATGAGAGATGAATTGGCCAAAGTAAATTGGAAGAAGATGCTGGCAGGGATGACAGCAGAGCAGCGATGGTGTGAGTTTCTGGGAAAAATGAGGAAGGTGCAGGATAGATGTATTTGAAAAACAAAGAAATACTCAAATGGCAAAATAGTACAACCATGGCTGACAAGGGAAGTCAAAACTAATGTAAAAGGAAAAGAGAGTGCATACATCAGAGCAAAAATTAGTGGGAAGACAGAGGATTGGGAAGCTTTTAAAACCTACAGAGAGCAACTAAAAGAATCATTAGGAGGGAAAAGATGAAATATGAAAGCAAGCTAGCAAACAGCATCAAAGTGGATAGTAAAAGCTTTTTCAAGTATGTAAAAAAAAAAGGGCGATGAGAGTGGATATAGGACCACTACAAAATGAGGCCAGAGAAATAATAATGGGGGACAAGGAGGTGGCAGATGAACTAATTGAGTAATTTGCATCAGTCTTCACTATGGAAGACTCTAGCAGTGTGCCAGATGTTGAAGGGTGTGAGGGAAGAAAAGTGAGTGCAGTTACTATTACAAGGGAGAAGGTGCTCAAAAAGCTGAAAGACCTAAAGGTACATAAATCACCCAGACCAGCTGAACTGCACCCTAGGGTTCTACAAGAGGTAGTGGTGGAGATTAGTAATGATCTTTCAAAAATCATTGGGCTCTGGCTTGGTGCCAGAGGACTGGAAAATTGTGAATGTCACTCCACTCTTTAAAAAAGAAAGAAGGCAGCAGAAAGGAAATTATAGACCAGTTAGCCTGACCTCAGTGGTTGGGAAGATGTTGGAGTCAATAGTTAAGGATGAGGTTATGGAGTACTTGGTGACACAGGACAAGATAGGACAAAGTCAGGATGGTGTCCTTCAGGGAAAATCTTGCTTGACGAACCTGTTGGAATTCTTTGAGGAGATTATGTGTTGGATAGATAAAGGGGATGTAGTGGATGTTGTATATTTGGATTTCAGAAGGCCTTTGACAAGGTGCCACACATGAGGCTGCTTACCAAGTTAAGAGCCCATGGTATCACAGGAAAGTTTCTGGCATGGTTAAAGCATTGGCTGATTGATAGCAGGCAGCATGTGGGAATAAAAGGATCCTTTTCTAGTTGGCTGACAGTGAGTAGTGATGTTCCACAGGGGTCAGTGTTAGGACCACTTCTTTTTATGCTGTATATCAATGAATGAGATGATGGAATAGATGGCTTCGTTGCCAAGTTTGCAGATGATACGAAGATTGGAGGGGCAGGTAGTGTTGAGGAAACAGGAAGGCTGCAGAAGGACTTAGACAGATTAGGAGAATGGGCAAGAAAGTGGCAAATGAAATTGAGTGTTGGAAAGTGCATGGTCCTGCACATTGGTAGAAGAAATAAATGTGCAGACTATTTTCTAAACGGGGAGAAAATCCAAAAATCTGAGATGTAAAGGGACTTGGGCATCCTCATGTAGAACACCCTAAAGGTTAACTTGCAGGTTGAGTCGGTGGTGAGGAAGGCAAATGCAATGTTAGCATTCATTTCAAGATATCTAGAATACAAGAGCAGGGTTGTGATGCTGAGGCTTAATAAGGCACTGATGAGGCCTCACCTTGAGTGTTGTGAACAGGTTTGGGCTCCTCATCTTAGAAAAGATGCTCTGGCATTGGAGAGGGTCCAGATGAGGTTCACAAGGATGATTCCAGGAATTAAAGGGTCATCATACGAGGAATGTTTGATGGCTCTGGTTCTGTACTCACTGGAATTTAGAAGGATGAGGGGGTCTCATTGAAACCTTTTGAATGTTGAAAAGTCTAGACATGGCAGATATGGAAAGGATGTTTTCCATGGTGGGGAGTCTAGAACAAGAGGGCACAGCCTCAGGATAGAGGGGCGCCCATTTAAAACAGAGATGTAGAGAAGTTTCTTTAGCCAAAGGTGTTAAATTTATGGAATTTGTTGCCACATGCAACTGTGGAGGCCAGGTCACTGAGTGTATTTAAGGCAGAGATTGATAGGTTCTTGATTGGACATGGCATCAAAGGTTACAGGGAGAAGGCCGGGATCTGGTGTTGAGGAGAAGAAGAAAAAAGAATCAACCATGATTGAATGGCAAAGCAGACTCGATGGGCCTGATTTTGTGGAATTTATTACCACAGGCAGCTGTGGAGGCCAGGTTGTTGGGTGTATTTGAGGAAGAGCTTGATAGGTTCTTGATTGGACATGACGTCAAAAGTTATGGGGAGAAGCTGGGGGAGTGGGACTGAGAAGGGGAAAAAGGATCAGCCATGATTGAATTGCGGAACAGATTTGATGGGCCAAATGGCCCAATTCTGCTTCTATGTCTTGTGGTCTAAAACTGAGATTCACTGTAGTCAGTGAGTCTCAACCCTCCCTTCTCATTAATCTCCTTTAAACCCTCATTACTTTGCAGAAATGTCTTTATCTAACACTTGCCTTCTCTAATGCTCAAACAACCCCCACTTAAACTCTGCACTTTCCTCCTAAAACTCATTTCACCTTCTATTTCTTTCTTAAGATGTGTCTTAAACCTATCACTTTAAACTTTTCTCAGCTGTCTGAATGTTATTTTTATTTGATTGCTCTTCAATGGAATGTTCAACAAGTTGAATTGTGCAGCAGCAAGGTGATTGTTTGGGAAGTGCACCTCCTGTTGTGGTGTTGGGTGGAGTTGAGTGATTCACACACAGGGAAGGCGAAGGCAATGAGTTGTCTGTTGATGTGGAGTGGGACACAAGCCCATGGCGGGTGATGTAATGAAGCAATGCAAATAATCATGTAAGTGCCTTGAGATGATCTGTATGAGCTGTTCTCCTTTGACTGCTACTTCTCCCTCACGATTGGAATCACTATTTCCAACCAGTCAGCTCCAAATTGGTGAAACATTACAAGCTGTGGTGTATTCAGCTGTTGCTTAAACTGTGACTGTCTTGGAAGGTGGGTTTATGTAACAAACCATGGAGGCAGGATGCAGTGATCAGGCTGCATCAATGTAACACGATTGCCATTTTCATAAAATTGGTTTGAATATATTAACTCAATACACAACTAAAGTTGAATTCTCTGCCTTGGTCTGCCTAACTTGCTTTGACTTGAAAGTGATGTCATTAAATGACTTGTTTTTTGTTGGGCTGGTGAAGAATCTCTGCAGTCTATAGATAACTGCTAGCGTCTTCACAAAACAGACCAGTTTTTCCCCATACAGCATGAACTTCAAAGATCATGACTGCCACATAGTATTTCTGGTAAAAGAATTGGAGTGTGTTTGCCCAAGGTAGTATTGTTATTTTATTTTGTTTATTGAGATCCAAGGTGGAATAGGCTCTTCAAGTTGCATCACCCAACAATCCCCCGAATTACAATGACCAATTAACCTAATAACTTGTACATCTTTGGACTGTGTGAGGAAATCCACGTAGTCACTGGGAGACCGTACAAATTCCTTACAGCAGCGGGACCCGGGTTGCTGGGACTGTAAAGTGTTGTGCTAGTGGTTCCAAAACATCCTTGGGTTACCACCCTATTGGCTCCCAGACCAATCCCCAGCACCACCTACACAACCCATTTCTGCCACTACATAAAAACTATAAAGAATTTTGATTTATGATGCACCATGAAAGAAATAGGGACTGTAAATTCAAAGCAGTGAGAAATAATTGCAAAACATAGAAACATAGAAAAACATACAGCGCAATACAGGCCCTTTGGCCCACGAAGCTGTGCCAAACATGTCCCTACCTTAGAACCACCTAGGCTTTACACATAGCCCTCTATTTTTCTAAGCTCCATGTACCTATCCAGGAGTCTCTTAAAAGACCCTATTGTATCTGCCTCCACCACCATCACCGGCAGCCCATTCCACACACTCACCACTCTCTGCATAAAAAAAACTTACCCCTGACATCTCCTCTGTACCTACTTCCAAACACCTTAAAGCTATGTCCTCTCGTGCTAGCCATTTCAGCCCTGGGAAAAAGCATCTGACTATCCAGACGATCAATGCCTCTCATTTCCTTGCACACCTCTATCAGGTCACCTCTCATCCTCCGTCACTCCAAGGAGAAAAGGCTGAGTTCACTCAATCTATTCTCATAAGGCATGCTCGCCAATCCAGGCAACATCCTTGTAAATCTCCTTTGCACCCTTTCTATGGTTTCTACGTCCTTCCTGTAGTGAGGCGACCAGAATTGAGCACAGTACTTCAAGTGAGGTCTGACCAGGGTCCTATATTACCTCTCGGCTCTTAAACTCAAACAGTCTGCCTTCTGTGAGCAAACCAATTCTGTATCCACTAAGCAAGGGCCCCGTGATCCCATGCCTCCTTACTTTCTCAATAAACCTTGCATGGGGTACCTTATCAAATGACTTGCCAAAATCCATATACACTACATCTATGGCTCTACCTTCATCAATGTGTTTAGTCACATCCTCAAAAAATTCAATCAGGCTCGTAAGGCACGACCTGCCTTTGACAAAGCCATGCTAACTACTCCTAATCATATTATGCCTCTCCAAATGTTCATAAATCCTGCCTCTCAGGAACTTCTCCATCAACTTACCAACCACTGACATAAGACTCACTGGCCTATAACTTCCTGGGCTATCCCTACTCCCTTTCTTGAATAAGGGAACAACATCCGCACCCTCCAATCCTCCAGAACCTCCCCTGTCCCCATTGATGATACAAAGGTCATTGCCAGAGGCTCAGCAATCTCCTCCTTCATCTCCCACAGTAACCTAGGGCATATTCCGTCTGGTCTCAGTGACTTATCCAACTTGATGCTTTCCAAAAGCTCCAGCACATCCTCTTCCTTAATATCTACATTCTCAAGCTTTTCAGTCCACTGCAACTCATCCCTACAATCCCTTTTCCCTAGTGAATACTGAAGCAAAGTTTTCATTAAGTACCTCCGCTATTTCCTCCGGTTCCAGACACACTTTTCCACTGTCACACTTGATTGGTCCTATTCTCTCATGTCTTATCCTCTTGCTCTTCACATACTTGTAGTACGCCTTGGGGTTTTCCTTAATCCTGTCCGCCAATGCCTTTTTGTGGCCCCTTCTGGCTCTCCTAATTTCATTCTTAAGCTCCTTCCTGCTAGCCTTATAATCTTCTAGATCTCTATCATTACCTAGTTTTTTGAACCTCTCGTAAGCTCTTCTTTTCTTCTTGACTAGATTTACAACAGCTTTTGTACACCACGGAGCTTGTACCCTACCATCCTTTCCATGTCTCATTGGAATGTACCTACTCAGAACCCCATGCAAATATCCCCTGAACATTTGCCACATTTCTTCTGTACGTTTCCCTGAGAACTTCCAATTTATGCTTCCAAGTTCCTGCCTGATAGCCTCATATTTCCCCTTACTCCAATTAAACGTTTCCCTAACTTGTCTGTTCCTGGCCCTCTCCATTGCTATGGTAAAGGAGATAGAATTGTGATCACTGTTTCCAAAATGCTCTCCCACTGAGAGACCTGACACCTGACCAGGTTCATTTCCCAATACCAGATCAAGTACAGCCTCTCCTCTTGTAGGCGTATCTACATATTGTGTCAAGAAACCTTCCTGAACACACCTAACAAACTCTACCCTATCTAAACCCCTTACTCTAGAGAGATGCCAATCAATATTTGGGAAATTAAAATCTCCCACCACAACAATCCTGTTATTATTACTCCTTTCCAGAATCTATTTCCCTATCTGCTCCTCAATATCCCTGTTACTATTGGGTGGTCTATAAAAAGTACCCAGTAGAGTTATTGACCCCTTCCTGTTTCTAACTTCCACTCACAGAGACTTTGTAGACAACCCCTCCATGACTTCCTCCTTTTCTGCAGCCATTATTCAAATCTATTCAAGCTACAAATAAAATTATTTCTTTATGTAATTACAGTAAAAACAATTTCAACAACTGTTTTAGAGCATGCGTTAGTAGTCCAACAATTCATACTTAATTGCTTTTTCACCTTTCAATGAGAAGGGCGGGCTTGGTGCAGTGATATCAGCTTCTCAACGTGAGGCTGAACGTCTCAGAAGGAGTCTCAGATCCCCATGTTCAGTAATTTGCAGTCTGTTCTGTTGCTTTGAAAGCAGTTGGGTGATTGCACTGAAACCATGCTCCACTAAATATGACATTGGAAAGGCAATAAAGAACATTCTAACATTTTTCCACAGTGCAGAGTAGTGTTCAGGGATTTCTGTCTGTAACCAAAAGTCTTGAGATGATTTTTTGAACCTCAGCCTCAGCTCAGTCATTTTGGAACAAGATCGGTTCTTCCTCCATTCTTCCTGTTAATTTCTCATTTTAAGTGTTCAGGGATGGATTTATTACCCAATCTGGGATTTGGATCAAGAGAAGATCCTGTAATCTGTCTGAAATATCTTTATGCAGTTCATTCAATTGGGCACAGTATACTTGAAGATCATCATTTGGTATTCTTCCTTTCTCTTCCAAATCAGCGAGGCTTGGAAATTGGAAAAGATCACGACGGCCAATGTTGCACTTAAATAGGGTTAACTTGAACAGAGATGTTGAGATGACTGATTTGACTTTGAGAAGATTCATATCACTTCCTTGCAAATTGGATTTATTTCATTAATCTTTGTGAATAATTCTGACAAAAAGGCAGTGTCATGCCGAATATTCTTGAGTTGGTTACTGAATGAAGCATTTGAGTCTTCAAAGAATTTTATCACAGTTTCATAAAGTGCATAAAAGTGTCTTAGGCAGTTTCCTTTTGACAGCCATCTGACCTCTGTGTGCAACTGCAAACGTTCAAACTGTTCATCATTCTCAATTCAAAGCTTTCAAAGTAGTTGAGAACTGAAAGCATGGGACTTGATGTTATCTTCTGTAATTACTGTAATTAATGATTTGTGCAGCTAATCACTCAGGTTTTTTGAGACAAGCGTTGTCTATGAATTACATAGTGAATGGTAGGTATGTTCGGTACAGTGTTTTTTTCCAAGAAAGTAATAACCCCACAGTGGTCCTGTCATTGATGGTGTCCCATCTGTTGCACAAGCAAGAATGTTGGTGAGTGAAATGTCTTTCTCTTTGGAAAAATTGCTTGACACACTGAAATATTGGCTGCCCCTCCATATCTGCTTCTAGTCCCCTTGCAAATAAAAACTCTTCAACCATGCTTTCTCCTTATATGAAGCAAACATAACAAAGAAGCAAAGATTTGTTGCCTGGCAAAGTTGACTCATCCAAATGCACAGCAAATTCTGTTGTCCTAAATATGTTTCAAAATGGACCTTTCACATTCTCAGATGTTTCATCTGTTCATCTTTGCCTCATTTGGGGAAAAAAAAACTTTTCACACAATAGACACATTGGCTGCTGTTGGTTGCTTGGTGCTGGTATAAATTTATTTTTCAGATACTCTGTACTCTACTGTCTACACTTTAAAATTTGGTCTGCAATCAATAAAGGTGAAAGTTATGATGTCATCATGGCTCAGGTAACACCTATCTCTGCCTGAAGGTACATAAAGTGGGGCAGCGATATCTTGGTTGGGCCGTGGACTAGAGAAATGTGGTCAAGATCATATAAACGGGCAGACTCTGAACTTGATCCCATTGAACGCCATGCCCTAATTCACAGTAACTGCATCACTGCCTGATTAAAGTATGGGAATCGTATTGGCTTACACTCAACTATAGTAGTGAGTGGCAATAATGTACGGCCTGGGCCCAGAAATAAGAGGATTTCTTCAGTCCAGATTTCTCATGATATGCCAGATACAGAAATGTAACATTGCTTTTCAACAACTATAACAGACTTTGAGCAAAGTCTAAGGGAATGGTGGGTTTGCAAGGGATGAGATGATTCCGTGATCATTGTGAACAAATATGAGACACTGAGGATCAGATGCTTACAATAAATAATTCATTTCTTAAATTAAGCCTGTAATCCCTCAGTTTCCCCCTTGCTGCTGAGCACACTCCCCACCATCCCCTTAATCTATATCGCCCCCTTAGAAACTCCCACTGCCCCAGGGGAGGACGCGATAAGATGGTAAATTGGCGGTGCGTTCAGTTGCAGCGGCTTCTACAGGGTCAACAAAAGGTGTGACTGTTGTATATAAGCGTATTTATAATGATCACAAGACCCCGATAGACATTAAGAACTTAAAGTACTGCAGGTCTACCCCATCAGCGAGCCACCTGCTGGAGGAGAAAAAGAACAAGCTGGGCAACATGCTGATGCCTGAGTCAAAGGAGGCTTATGGTCAAATAATGAGTGGCTGTCTTGGTTGCATTTCCTGTGATTACAAGACCCTTTTTGACATTGTTAATGTGGAATACTGCAAGTCCGATTTACTGATTGATTGGTGGAGAGCAGGGGAGTTGCTTGGCCTTGGTTGTAGTGAGGCCTAGGCCTCAAGTCATGGTGTTGCCTGTTTACAGTTGCCGGGAGAGAGGCATCGGAGGCCGGTGTGTTCCACCAGGAGTGGCGCAGTGCAGCATCCAGGCTAGAATTGGTTCTCTGCCCCCCACCCCCCAGGGTTCGCTGGCAGAAGACAAGCTCTGTTCTGGATGTCTGCAGATTTTTCTGGTGTTGGATAGGTTGAGTTTGAACTCTTTTATTGAGTGTATGTATCGTTGTATAGATGCTATGTGTGCTTTTGTTGTGTGTGACTGCTGGTACCATGTTTTGTACCTTGGCCCCGGAATAATGCTGGTTGTATTCATGAGTATTCATCTATGGTTGAATGACAACTAAACTTGAATTGAAATATTGCCCACATTGGGAACAACTAGTTTAGAGCAAGGGTCATAGTCCCAGGAAAAGGCATTGTCTATTTAAGTCAGGGATGAAAAGGCATTTTTTTTCATTTGTAGAACAAAGAACATGAAAAGCAGAATCTGGAGAAGGCCATCTGACACTCATGCCTGCTTCTCTGTTCACCAAGATTATAGCTGATCTAGTATCTCAGGATCACTTCCCTCATATAAAGATCTACTGATCTCTCTCTTGAGTATACTCAGTTACTGAGCCTCAATAGCTCTCTTGGATGGAAATTTCCAAGGATTAATTCCCTTATTAGTGAAAAAATGTCATGGCATCTCAGCCCTGAGTGGTCAAGTCTTTTTTCTGGAATAGTGACCCTGGTTTCAGACACCTCAGCCTGAACAAGTATTTGGCATCTAACTTGTCAAACGCTGTAAGAATTTTTTTTGTGTTAGTGAGATCAAGTGTCATTCTTCTCAAGTGGGCCAAGGTGCTTAATTGCTCCTCCAAGGACAACCCCTAAATCCCATGAATTAACCCAGTAACCCATTGTTGCAAAGTCTCTATCAGGTGTATATCCTTTAATATCATATGATATTAAACCTAATTCTGATTCTGATTCTTAGGGAGACCAAACTTCACCGCAAGATGTCCCAGCTCTGATTTCACAAGTGGGCAAGACACCTGTACTCTAAATACCTTTGTTTTTTGCTTATCTAATTGCTTGCCTTAGTTGCCTATCAACACTTTAATAAAAGCACTCTGCTCTTCTATACTAATGTCTTTCTACCAGTATCCATATGCCATATCTTTGCCCATTCACTTAGCACATGCATATTCACTTGAAGCCTTTTTGCACTGTTGTCACAACTCACACTGACGCCTGCCATTGCCCACATAGATTATAGACTTCCAGAGTCACAGCACTGATCCCTATAGGTCCCTAATAGTCACAGAACCACACGCCAATCTAAAAACAAACAGTTTATTTGAACTTTTTAAAGTAATCATCATTCCATGTGACATGATGTGAGCTGGCAATATTGGAATCCAAGTGCAGAGGAAAGAGACTGAATGTAGTGATGGCGACTAGGGTTTATGCATAAAAAGTCCTAAAGAAAATAGGTAGCTTGGTCAAGTGACACGCCATGAAGTAACATTCTCAAAACTGGGACCCCACAGTTAGTGCTGATCGGGCGCCCACTTAAATAATACAAGAACACGGAATCTGCGAGCCTATCAAAATAAACTTAGCAAGTTTAAACAGGAAGTACCAGGAAGCACTTACACAGAGCAAGTCACTCAAGAAAAACACTTGGAACTCGAAACAAATAACGACTCCCATTAAACAATAATTATCCAATTCAGGGTCTCTGAAAACCTTGGAACCCAACACTCTCTGGCGCTCCATATGTGCCCAAAGAGTTACTTTTAATACCATTTGCTCTAATTTTTTAAAATAATTGTGGCATGTTGTTGAAGGCCTTCTAAATGTCTATGTCTCTGCCCATTCCATTATTGTTTTCTGAGTGCCTCATTAGTGCTTCTTTAGTGAGGATCTTGGCATTATGCATTCAAATGAAAATTTAACTCTTCTTCCATACTCATATGGTGGAATTATATTTATTGTATGCCAGACTGCGGAAGCCTTTCTGGAATCTATGGAATTTTAGGAGATGACAAGAAGTCACAACAATCCGTTACCTGCCCTGCCTCCTCTTTCAGAACCTTGGGATACAAGTCATTAGATAGTGTTAATCTGATTGGTTTCTCCAATTTCTGGGAATCAAGGGAAATGAGAAATGGGGGGTGGTAGTCAAAAGGTTATGTAGCCTGTTCTTATCTCTGTATACTGTGTTTTCATTTCTTTTCTTTTCTGCTACTTTAAAATATGTATTAACCACCTAAAATGAATAAATTAGTATCCAAGTTAACAGTAAACTGAATGATGTCAACAATATATTAAGTGTTAGCTCAGATGTACAACTGCAGTTTGGAACACTTGTTTCAGGACAACAAACCCTAGGTAGCAATGACCTTGGAGAATGTGCAACATCAGGGGCACAAGGGGTTAAATTTTGAGGCAGGATGCATTGAACAAAATTGTGGTTCCTTGAGTATAGAAGATTAAAAAATAATATTATTTTGGTTTGTATTGATTAACATAGTTCCTTGGGGTGCTAGTTCCATTTGCAGTGAGCCCAGAACAGAGGACAGAGCTTTCAAATATGACTGACTCCTTTCAATGCTGATACCTGGAAACTCCTCTTCATACAATAGCAGTGGAAATATTGGAAAGCTGGTAAAGCTAAGGGTCAATAGGGAAAAAAAATTGAAACTGGAATTGCTAGGTCTGTGTTAATTAAAGCTATCAGGCACCATTGAACTAAAGTAGGTCTAAGTAAAGTCAGATCAGGCATGGTCTAACTGAATGGAAGCATGGGCATAAAAGGACAATCTGGCTTCTTTCTGTTTTGTATTCCAGACTTTCCTTATAAAGTGATCTTAGAACTTGCACTAAATTTGCATTTCACAATGACATGTTGTCTGGTGTTCCTGCCTAATGCAAATACCTACCAAATATTTGATGAATAGGCATTACATTGCAATGCTTTGCATGAATATAATATAAAGTAACATTTACTGTTGGCAGAAGAAAATATTTTTTCTGCATACTAATTTTAGCAGAAACCGAATGTAATATCAAGCAAGCTGGCCAAATGGCCTACTCCTGCACCTATTGTCTATTGTCTATTAAACTTTGTTGGGTTCAATATCTTGTAAACTGGTCAGGGTCACAGTGGAAAGATAAATACCTTTCCGTGTTTCTTCAACTCACTTCATTCCTTCTCATCCTCGTCTCTCCAGATGCCATTGGGTTCCATGTAATACACAGTCCCAGTTGCTCTTGGGTGGCTAGCCCTATTGACATCCTCCTGAGTGATTGTGGGTATTGAGAGTCAATATTCTGTTAAGGGAGTGGGGTTCAATTCCATCTTTCTATGAATGGGTATGTTAAGTAGGTTTACTCTCCTCTCTTATCAGATTCCTTCTTCTCCAGCCTTTTACATTTCCCACCTATGTGGCTTTACCTATCACCTTCTAGCTTGTCCTCTTTCCCCCCCATCACCTTTTTATACTTCATTCTCAGCCTTGAAGAAGGGTCTTGGCCTGAAACATCACTTTATTCATTTCCATAGATGTTGCCTGACCTGCTGTTCCAGTGTTTTACCATAAGACCATAAGATATGAAGCAGAATTATGTCATTTGGCCCATTGCAAACATCCCACCCTGCAAAAACTCATTTCAGGGCGGAAGCACCATCAATTTGCGGGAGACTCCCGGAACTTCCAGGAGAGGTGGGATGTCTGCAATAGAGTAGCTCCTTAGCAGCTAGCCAGCTAGTTTAAATAACGTTAGCTATGCTAATGAACGAATGACACCTGTTAAACTCACCTCAACATGTCCTTTACAGCCTTAACCCACCATGGGCAATAGAAAAGTCACTGTTGCAAACAGTGCAGCGAGCAACACTGTCATTATTTTTGACTCCTATTAGGCAGGGATACACTTTAGTGTAGTCTGGGGTGACGTATGTTTTATATTTTTTTTGGAACACTCTGTCATGGCGCGCTCTCGCTCTCTCTCTCTCTCACGCCCTCTCTCTCGCGCCCTCTCTCTCGCGCTCTCGCTCTCAAAAAAAATTGATTTCCGTGATATTGTATATAATTTGCGGGCATCAGGGAGCCACTATTCATATGCGGGAGACTCCTGGAACTTCTGGGAGAGGTGGGATGTCTGCCATTGCGTCTGCTCTTCCATTTCATCATGGCTGAACCGTTATTCCTCTCAGTCCCAATCTCCTGACTTCTTCCTATATCCTTTCATGCCCTGACCAATCAAGAATCTATCAACCTCTGCCCTAAATACACAAGATTTGGCCTCCACAGCTGCCTGCGGCAAAGAATTCCATAGATTCACCAGTCTCTGGTTAAAGAAATTCCTCTTCATCTCTGTGCTAAAAGGACGCCTCTTTATTCTGAGGCTGTGACCTCTGGCCCTAGACTCTCCCATCATAGGAAACATCCTCTCCACATCCAATCTCTCAAGACCTTTAACCATTCGATAAGTTTCAATGAGGTCACACTTCATTCTTCTGAGTTTCAGCGAATACAGAACTAGAGCCATCAAATGATCTTCATATGACAAGCCATTCAATCCTGGAATCATTTTCGTGAGTCTCCTTTGAACCCTCTCCAGTTTCAGCACATCCTTTCTAAGGTAAGGGGCCAAAACTGCTCTCAATACTCCAAGTGAGGCCTCACCAGTAATTCATAAAGTTTCAACATTGCATCCTTGCTTTTACATTCTAGTCCTCTTGAAATGAATGCTAACATTGCATTTGCCTTTTTCTCCACAGACTCAACCTGCAAATTAACCTTTGAGGAAATCCTGCATGAGGACTCCCAAGTACCTTTGCACCTCAGTTTATTGTATTTTCTCTTCATTTAGAAAATAATCAATCCTTTCATTTCTTCTACCAAAGTGCATGACTATACACTTTCTGACACATTCCTCCATTTCATCATAACTAATGCATTATTCCTCTCAGCCCCAATATCCCGCCTCCTCCCCTGTATCCCTTCATGCCCTGACCAATCAAGAATCTATCAACCTCTGCCCTAAATATACATAAAGACTTGGCCTCCACATTCTGCCATTTCTTTGCCCATTCTCCAAATTTTTTGAAGTCCTTCTGTAGCGTCTCTACTTCCTCAAAACTACCTGTTCCTCCACCTATCTTCATATTGTCCTGCAAACTTTGTAACAAAGCCATCAATTCGATCAACCAAATTATTGACAAATAATGTTTTTTTTTGAGGATGTGACTAAACACTTTGATGGAGGTAGAGCAGTAGATGTAGTGTATATGGATTTCAGCAAGGCATTTGATAAGGTACCCCATGCAAGGCTTATTGAGAAAGTAAGGAGGCATGGGATCCAAGGGGACATTGCTTTGTGGATCCAGAACTGGCTTGCCCACAGAAGGCAAAGAGTGGTTGTAGACGGGTCATATTCTGCATGGAGGTCAGTGATAAGTGGTGTGCCTCAGGGATCTGTTCTGGGACCCCTACTCTTTGTGATTTTTAAAAATGACCTGGACGATGAAGTGGAGGGATGGGTTAGTAAATTTGCTGATGACACAAAGGTTGGGGGAGTTGTGGATAGTGTGGAGAAAGTTACAGCGGGACATTGATAGGATGCAAAACCTAGCTGAGAAGTGGCAGATGGAGTTCAACCCAGATAAGTGTGAGGTGGTTCATTTTGGTCGGTCAAATATGATGGCAGAATATAGTATTAATGGTAAGGCTCTTGGCAGTGTGGAGGATCAAAAGGATCTTGGGGTCTGAGTCCATAGGACGCTCAAAGCAGTTGCGCAGGTTGACTCTGCGGTTAAGAAGGCATACGGTGTATTGTCCTTCATCAATCGTGGAATTGAATTTAGGAGCCGAGAGGTAATGTTGCAGCTATATAGCACCCTGGTCAGACCCCACTTGGAGCACTGTGCTCAGTTCTGGTTGCCTCACTACAGAAAGGATGTGGAAACCGTAGAAAGAGTGCAGAGGAGATTTACAAGGATGTTGCCTGGATTGGGGAGCATGCCTTTTGAGAATAGCTTGAGTGAACTCAGCCTTTTCTCCTTGGAGCGACAGAGGATGAGAGGTGACCTGATAGAGGTGTGCAAGGTAATGAGAGGCATTGATCATCTGGATAGTCAGATGCTTTTTCCCAGGGCTGAAATGGCTAACACGAGAGGGCACAGTCTTAAGGTGCTTGGAAGTAGGTACAGAGGAGATGTCAGGGGTAACTTTTTTACACAGAGAGTGGTGAGTGTGTGGAATGGGCTGCTGGCGACGATGGTGGAGGCGGAAACGATAGGGTCTTTTAAGAGGCTCCTGGATGGGCACATGGAGCCTAGAAAAATAGAGGGCTATGGACAACCCTAGGTAATTTCTAAAGTAAGGACATGTTCAGCACAGCATTGTGGGTTGAAGGGCTTGTGTTGTGCTGTAAGTTTTCTACGTTTCTATGTAAAAAGGATCAGTTCCACACAGACCCCTTTGGAACGCCTCTAGTCACCGGCAGCCAGTCAGAAAAGGCTCCCTTTATTCCTCCTCTTTGCCTCCTGCTAATCAGTCACTGCTTTATCCATGCTAGAAACTTTCATGTAATACCATGGGCTCATAGCTTGTTAAGCAGCCTCATGTGTGGCAGCTTGTCAAAGGCCTTCTGAAAATCCAAGTACATAACATCAACCGATTCTCCTTTGTCCATCCTGCTTGTTACTTCAAAAAATTATAACAGGTTTATCAGGCAAGATTTTCCTTGGAGGAAACCATGCTGACCATTTGCCTCCAAGTACCCTAAGACCTCATCCTTAATAATCAACTCCAACATCTTCCCAACAGCTGAGGTCAGACTAACTGGCCTATAGTTTCCTTTCTTCTAACCCTCTCCCTTCTTGGAGTGACATTTATGATTTTCCAGTCTTCAGGAACCATTCCAGAATCTAGTGATTCATGAAAGATCCTAACTAATGGCTCCACAATCTCTTCAGCCACCTCTTTCAGCACTCTGGGGTGTACACCATCTGGTCTAGATGAGTTATCTACCTTCAGATCATTCTGTTTCCCAAGAACCTTAGCTCTTGTAATGGTAACTTCACACACTTCATGACCCCAACACCTGGAGACTTCCACCATTCTGCTAGTTTCTTCCACCGTGAAGACTGATGCAAAATACTTATTCAGTTCGTTGGCTATTTCATTGTCTGCCATTACTACCTCTCCAGCATTGTTTTCTAGAGGTCTGATATCCACTCTCTCCTCTCTTTTACACTTTACGCATCTGAAGAAACTTTTAGTATCCTCTTTAGTATTATTGGCTAGCTTACTTTCGTATTCCATCTTTACCTTCTTACTAACTTTTTCAGTTGCCTTCAGATTTTTTTAAAAGCTTCTCAATCCTCTAACTCCCCATTAATTTTTGCTCTATTATATGCCCTCTCTTTGGCTCTCATGTTGGTTTTGACTTGTTAGCCATGGTTGTGTCATCTTTCCTCATGAATTCTTCTTCTTCTTTTGGGATTTGTATATCCTGTGCGTTTCAAATTGCTTCTAGAAATTTCAGCCATTGCTGCTCTGCCATCATCCCTGCCAGTGTTCGTTTCCAATCAATTCTGGTCAACCCTTCTCTCATGCCTCTGTAATTTCCTTTACTTCACTGTGATACTGATACACCTGACTTTAACTTCTCCTTCTCAAAATTCTGGGTGCATTTGATCATATTATGATCATTTACCCCTTGGGGTTCTTTTACCTTAAGCTCTCTAATCATTCGGATCATTACACATCACCAAATCCAGAATGGTTGATCTCCTGGTGGGCTCAACCACAAGCTGCTCTAAAAAGCCATCTTGCAGACATTCTAGAAAATCTCCCTCTTGGAATCTAGCATCAACCTGATTTTTCCCAATCTATTTGCATATTGAAATCCCCCATAGCGATTGTAACATTGCCCTTTTGGCATGCATTTTCTATCTCCTGTTGTAATTTGTAGGCCACTTTCTTATGACTGTTTGGAGGTCTGTACACAACTGCCATCAGGGTCTTTTTACCCTTGCAATTCCTTAGCTCTATCCACAATGATACAACACCTTTCAACCCTATTTCATATCTTTCTGCTGATTTGATTTCTTTTTTTGCTGACAGAGCAACGCAGCCCCCCCTGCCTTCCTGCCTGCCCTTTCTAAGCAATCTGTGTTCTTGGACATTAAGCTCCCAGCTATAATCTTCTTTCAGCCATGATTCAGTGATGCCTACAGCATCATACCCCCTAATCTGCAACTGTGCAGCAAGTTCATCTACCTTATTCCATATACTGCGCACATTCAAATACAATGCCTTAAGTCCTGTATTCACCCTTTTTGATTTTGTACAACTTTTATGTTCAACTCATCCTGTTGACTGCAATGTTGCCCTATCAAAAGCCTCTCCTCACTACACGTTGCCTCTGTTTGCCTCCTCATCTTCAGCACTGTTATCGGCCTTTCCTTTGATACTTCTAGCATTGAAATATATGAAGCTCTAGACACTAGTCACACTATACTCAACGTTTTGATTCCTAACTTTGTCTGAGGTCTTACCAACATCTGCCTCCCCAACTTCCCCACTAAATATTCTGGCACTCTGGTTCCCAACCCCCTGCAACTCTAGTTTAAACTCCACTGTGCAGTATTAACAAACCTTCGTACTAGGATATTAGTCCCCCTCCAGTTTAGGTGCAAACCGTCCCTTCTGTACAGGTCCCATCTTCCCTGGAAGAGAGCCCAATGATCCAAAATTATTGTGCCTTCCCTCCTACACCAACTCTTTAGCCACATATTAAACTGTATAATCTTCCAAGTTTTGGCCTCTCTCACACGTGGCACAGGTAACAATCCTGAGTTCACAGCGCTGGAGGTCCTGCTCTTTAACTTGGCACCTAACTCCCTGAACTCACTTTGCAGAATCTTGTCCATAAGACCATAAGACAAAGGAGCAGAAGTAGGCCATTTGGCCCATCGAGTCTGCTCTGCCATTTTATCATGAGCTGATCCATTTTATCCTATTTAGTCCCACTGCCCTGCCTTCTCACCATAACCTTTGATGCCCTGGCTACTCAAATACCTATCAATCTCTGCCTTAAATACACCCAATGACTTGGCCTCCACTGTTGCCCGTGGCAACAAATTCCATAGATTCACCACCCTCTGACTAAAAAAATTTCTTTGCATTTCTGTTCTGAAAGGGCGCCCTTCAATCCTGAAGTCATGTCCTCTCGTACTAGACTCCCCCATCATGGGAAACAACTTTGCCACATCCACTCTGTCCATGCCTTTTAACATTCGAAATGTTTCTATGAGGTCTCCCCTCATTCTTCTAAACTCCAAGGAATACAGTCCAAGAGCAGACAAACGTTCCTCATATGTTAACCCTCTCATTCCCGGAATCATTCTAGTGAATCTTCTCTGTACCCTCTCCAACGTCAGCACATCCTTTCTTAAATAAGGAGACCAAAACTGCCCACAGTACTCCAAGTGAGGTCTCACCAGCACCTTATAGAGCCTCAACATCACATCCCTGCTCCTATACTCTATTCCTCTTGAAATGAATGCCAACATTGCATTCGCCTTCTTCACTACTGACTCAACCTGGAGGTTAACTTTAAGGGAATCCTGTACGAGGACTCCCAAGTCCCATTACATCTCAGAACTTTGAATTCTTTCCCCATTTACTGGTCTCACCCATGGCATTGGTGTCTACATGGACCATGACCTCTGGCTGTTCACCCTCCCACTTAAGAATGCTGAGAACTCAATCCGGGATATCCTGGGCCATACTATCAGGAATATCCTGGGCCATACTATCCGGAATCTAGTTCTTGCCCACAGAACCTCCTGTCCATTCCCCTAACTAACAAATCCCCTATCGCCACAGTGTGCCTCTTCTCTCTCCTTCCCTTCTGAGTTGCAGACACAGATTCAGTGCCAGAGACCTGACCGCTGTGACTTTCCTCTGTTAGGCCACCCCCCCCCCCGCCCACCCCCTCCCTGGCGGTATCCAAAATGATGTACCTGTTCTTGAGGGGAATAGCCACTGGGGTACTCTGCACTGGCTCCTTGACCCCTTTCCCCTTACTGACTGTCACCCAGTTTCCTGTGTCCTGTACCTTGGGTGTAACTACCTCTCTATATGTCCTGTCTATCACCCCCTCAGCCTCCCAATGATCCGGGGTTTATCCAGTTCCAGCTCCAACTCCTTAATGCAGATTGTTCGAAGTTATAGCTGGATGTACTTCTCACAGTTGTTCTCGTCAGGGTCACTGGAGGTCTTCCTGCGTTCCCACATCCCGCAAAAGGAGCATTCCACTATCCTGCCTGTCATCCCTACTGTCCCTAGATAAGTATATATAAAGAAGAGATTGAAAAAAACTTGAGCTTTTCTTTCCTTTTCTTCCTTTTCTTTCTCTGACTAAGCCTCTCTTTGCAGAAGCCTCAAAGAGTTAAAGCTGCAAGATCACCACTCTGACTATGTCCACTCAGATGAGGACTGTTGCACTTGCCCCTACCTTCCTTTAATTTGCTCTTACTTATCAATTCCAGACGCCAATTGGTCGCTGTTGCCTTTTATCCTCGGGCAGTGGACATGATTGAAGTCCCCTCCTTTCAAAACTTCTGTTGTCCAGAATGGCTGCTGGTCAAAGCTCTTTTGTTCTGTGTGTGTTGCCGGAGGAGGTACAGGAGCCTGAAGGCATCCTCAACCTTTCAGGAACAGCTTCTTTCCCTCTGCCATCAGATTTCTGAATGGACAATGAACCCATGAATGCTACCTCACTACTTTTTCTTTTGCTCTACTTATTTAATTTTGTAACCTACAGTGATTTTTATGTCTTGCACGACACTCCTTCTGTAAAGCAACAAATTTCATGACTTATGTCAATGATAATAAGTCTGATTCTGTTTCTGGCATACCCTTCTCAGTGTTTCAGTGCCTGTTATCGTTGATATAGGCACTATCATTGTAGAGCTGTTCTGGAATGGAATCAGGCCCTTTGGCCCACTGAATTCATGCTGAGCATCTAGCATCATTCACACTAAACCCATACCAATCCCATTTTATTATCCTCACATTCCCACCTACTTTCCCTCCTATCTACCTCCATCCCTCACATTCTGCCTGTCACCTACACAGACAAGGGGCAACTTTCAGTGGCCAAATAACCTACTGACCCATATGTATTTGGGTTATGGGAGTTACCCAGAGTGCTGGGGAAAACCTTCACAGTGAGAACATGTGAACTCCACATTGACATCATAGACTCCATGTACATCAAAATATACAGTGAAATGCATTGTTTTGCATCAAATCAAATCAGTGAGGATTGTGCTGAGGGCAACTGCATGTGTTATCATGCTTCTGGCACCAACGTAGCATGTCCACAACTCACTCACCCTAACCCTAACCTGTACATCTTTGGAATGTGGAGGAAACTGGAGCACCTGGAGGAGACACACACAGTTATGGGGATAATATACAAAGTCCTTACAGGCAGGGGCAGTAATCGAACCGCAATTGTTGGTCACTGGTGTTGTAAAGCAATTGTGCTAACCACTATGCTACTGTGCCATGCAACCTCGTAGAAGAATATAAAATGGTGACGGGCATAGATAGGGTGGAAATGTCAAATACTAAAAGGCATAGGTGAGAGGGGGAACATTTAAATGAGATTTTGAGGCAAGATTTCTTTTTGCATAGAAAGTGGTAGGTGCCTGGAAGACACTGCCAGGGAAGGTGGTGGAAGCAGATACAATAGCAATATGCAAGAGATATTTAGACAGAGATGTGAACAGGCAATGTGCAACAGATGGGATTAGTTAGACTGGCATTATGGTCAGTACAGATCTAGTGGCTGAAGTGCCTGTCCCTGTGCTCTATGAATGATCCCCAGTTAGGTCAGCTTTGGCATCTTACTCAACCCCTGCTGATGCAAGGCTTACACTGTTGAAACCTAAACACACAGGACCAGCTCCATATGCACACGCAGAAGGAAAGGCACCCCAAGCATGAGCAGAGTCAATGAGCTGTGCTTTCTCAGGTCTGTGGTAATATTTGGGTCCTGCCAATTAGATACACAGATGGAACTGGCACCACAGTATTAACAGTTAGCTATGATATTTTAATGGGAAGTAAACCTAGATTCATTATGACACAGGAGGAACCAATAAGAGCCATTGAATTTTCATTAGTTCTCTGTAATGCAATTCAGTCAGCACCTTCCCTTTTGTCCTTTTCCCACAAATATATTTGCAATAACTTTTTTCAAACTCTGACTCTGCTTCTCCAATGCATGTAGGAAGTAAGTTCCAAATCATAACCACTAGACCTAGGAGTAGAATTAAGCCATTTGGCCCATTGAAACTACTCCACCATTCCATCATGGCTCATTCAGTTTCCCACTCAACCCCATTCTCCTTCCTTCTCCCCATAACATTTGACACCCTTACTAATCAAGAACCTAACAAATTCTGCTTTAACTTTTTCCAGTGACTTGGTCTCTACTGCCATCTGTGGCAGTGAATTCCACAGATTCACCATCCTCTGGTTAAAGGCATTCCTCATCTCTATTCTGAGGCTGTGCTCTCTAACTGAGAATCTTCCTTGCTCAACATTCCGCGCTGTGTCTTTTGACAATCACTTTGAACTGGTCTCCTGGTTATTGATCTATCTGCTCCAGATACCCTGTTTAAGCCCACATGACCTTATTCACATTTGCCAAGTTTGCTGCCAACTTTTCTGCCAAAGAAAACAAGTCTTAAGCTTGAAACTGAGTACCCCCATTGCTGGAACCATTTCTGTTACGGCCTAGAGCCTTCACAAATTATGATAATCACAGTTGGATGCAATGTTCTAATTTGGGATTCAAAAGTATTTTACAAAATATTCAATATTGTCTCCCTGCTTCTCTTTCACATTAGATAGTTTTTAGTTACGCAGCGGTATTCAAATTTGGTGTTTCATCCCAGTGGTTGAGAAGACCCATTATTCACAACTGCTCATTTTCCACTGTTAATATATTACCTACCCATAATAGTAAATGACATCCTATGTTTGTAGTCTTTAATTTGACATCCCCATGATTGATGTTTGGAAATCTTTTTTATTTCCTCATTTAGCATTCTAACTCCCGAGTTATATTTGGGAATGTGTGGCTCTTTGTAACTTTTAGTCAGCTTGTTATCTGCTATGTATTAATTTTAAAATCCTCATGCTTGTTTGCTAATTTGTCCCTGGCCTTGCTCATCTAACACATCCCCTCAAACTCTGTAATTTAAATCTTCGAGGTCATATTAAACACCCCAAACCCTCTGCAATACTGTCAATACCTCTTCCAGAAGGCTTCAGTTAGCATGCTTAAAAGTTTTAAAATCTAGGCTCTTAACTAAATTTATATAACTGTGCAGAATATTCCAAGGTCTTTCACAGCAATGAAGAATCTGGAAATATTGGGGCATACTTGTGAAGATTCCACAAGCAGAGGGACAGTAAATAACTAGATATATGTCTTGGATGTTCTTGAAAGACAAACACCGGCCAAGAGACTGCGTAGAACACATTTGCTCTTCCTGCCAGGTATTTTTACATCCATTTAACAGAGCAGACAAAGCACTGATTTAACTTCCCATCTGAATCTTCCTCCTCATCTTCATTGTGTCATTTACTCCATTATGAATGTTTCTTTTCTTGTTAAGCAAATCACAATGTCATGTCTGGCCTTGGTAGGAATGAACATTATTCGGTTTTGTTGACTCTGCAAACAATTGGCTGCATTTTCCAAAATACTTGTAGCAACAGCAGTGCTGATATTAAAAGTATTTTCATTTCTTCCATTTTTTAAGAAGTAAAGTCATGTTATTGGTTTCACACATCTGCTACTTAAAACTAGGAATAATTAAAATAGGCCTATTAACTCTAAGAGACTCACTCTTCCTTCAGTTAGTCCTGACGAAGGGTCTTGGCCTGAAACATCGACTGTACCTCTTCCTAGAGATGCTGCTTGGCCTGCTGCGTTCACCAGCAACTTTGATGTATGTTGCTTGAATTTCCAGCATCTGCAGAATTCCTGTTGTGTGAGTTAGTGTACATGGGTTCGTTGTCCATTTGGAAATCTGATGGCAGAGGGGAAGAAGCTAAAACATTGAGTGTGCGTCTTCAGGCTACTGTACTTCCTCCTTGATGGTAGCAATGAGAAGAGGGCACATAGTGGATAATGGAGGTCCTTAATGACAGATGCCACCTTTTTGAAGATGTCCTCAATGCTGCGGAGGCTAGTGTCCATAATGGAGCTGACTGAGTTTGCAACTTTCTGCAGGTTTTTCTGATCCTGTGCAATGACCCCTCCATACCAGACAGTGATGCAACCAGTTGGAATGTTCTCCACGGTACATCTGTAGAAATTTGCAAGAGTCTTTGGTGACATACCAAATTTTCTCAAACACCTAATGAAATATTGCTGCTGTCGTACCTTCTGGTTAGTATGACGCTATTACAGCTTGGGGCATTCTGGAGTTCAGAAGTTAATTCCAGCACTATTCTGTGAGGAGTCTCTGTACGTTTTCCCTGTGGAAGAAGAAGAAGAATAGCCCTTAACTCGGCAGTGGAGTTATCGGGGCACTGTCATGACGGTGTTTCCGTAGCAAGCTATTCTTGTTTTTGCGAGGGCGAGTTGCTAGCTCGACACTCAACCCGACTTGGATTTGAACTCGGGAACCTTCGCTCCGGAGTCCGGCGCTGATATTATTGTGTCACCAAGTGGGACTTTCCTGTGGAATGTGTGGGTTTTCCCCAGGTTCTCTGGTTTTCTCTTACAGTCCAAAGACATACTGGATAGGTTAATTGGTCATTGTGAGTGTTGAGTGATTAGTTTAGGGTTAATTATGGTTGTGGGGTTGCTGGGGTGGTGTGGCATGAAGGGCTGGAAGGGCCTATTACGCACTGTATCACTAAAATAAATTGCGTCAATATATTGGGCCCCAGAAAGATCATCAGAGATGTTGACACCCAGGAACTTGAAACTGGTCACCCTTTACAATACTGACCCCTTTAACGACCCCCTACTGAAGTCCTCAATGAATTTCTTGGTCTCACTGACACTGAGTGCAAGGTTGCTGTTGTGACACAACTCTACCAGCTGATCTATCTTGCTCCTGTGCACCTCCTCATCACCTTCTGAAATTCTGCCAACAATAGTTGTGTCATTGGTAAATTTATAGGTGGTGTTTGAGCTGTGCCTAGCTAGGTAGTCATGGGTGTAGAGAGAGTAGAGCAGTGGGCTAAGCACACATCCCTGAGGTGGCTAGTGTTGATTGCAAGTGAGCAGATATTATTTCTGATCTGCACTGACTGTGGTTTCCCAATGAGAAATTCAAAGATCCAGTTGCAGAGGAGGGTACAGAGGCCCAGGTTTTGAAGCTTGTTGATTAGTATTAAGGGTATGATTGTGTTGAACACTGAGCTGTATACAATACCTGATGTAGGTATTGCTGTTGACCAGGTGATCCAAGGCCGAGTGGAGAGCCAGTGAGATGGCATCCACTGTAGACCTAGTGTGCTGATAGGCAAACTGCAGCAGGTCCAGGTCCTTGCTTAGGCAGCATCTATGGAGGGAAATAAACACTCCAATTTCTGGGCCCAAAACATCAACTGTTTACTTGTCTCCATAGATGCTGTCTGACTTGATGAATTCCTTCAGCAATTTGTGTGTGGTACCATTGAATGTTATTTTTTGATAACCCATGAGAAATGTGGCCATAGAAATATTAGATAGCATTTAGTTAGATGGCATTCTGAGCTCTTCAGTTCTCCTTTTTATTATCAGTTTTTGGATGTTACTTTCCTGCCAGTGTGCTCCGTGGCCTGTGACACAATAAGATGAACAAGTTGACTCAAAACCTTTAGACAAATCATCAGAAAGACTTTTAAAATTGTTAAAATGTTAAAATAGTGCTTCACTCTGAAGAGGAAACTTGCTTTCTCCATCACAGGTGAATTCCTTTTGGAAGAATTAAAATTTTCTGCAAGAAATTGGCACCACAGTGATATACTTGTTCTGACCTTTTATCATTGTGGCATAACAGTAAACAGCTTTCAACTTTAAGGTTTTATAGCCAGTAAAAATGGTGTGGTTTCAGACAGGGTGGTGCAACAAATGTGGTTTGCTCAAAGCTGCAAAATACCTTGCAGAAGCTTTACAATGATGCTACTTGCCTGACCCACTTTCTATTCCCCTGCACTGCAGTTCTTCAACAAGTCATGCAGTCATTTTCGTTCACAATCATACCTCTCTGATCATTAGCTCAGAAAATTGCTCACAAAAGGCATTGTGTTCAATTCCTGCCTCAGAAACATGGATACAAAACTCAGGCATTTGTTTGCAGTCATAAGAAAAGCTCCATCTTTCAAATAAAACATTAAATTAAGGTGTTATTTGCCATTACCACCCCCTGAGGTGTGTGTGTATGTGTGTATGTATATATATTTGGTTCGCATTACTAAGGATTACCTTCACATGGTTTCAAACTGTCCATTTACCTAAAATGTAATTGACTTTTCATCTCACTCATGTGGCTTCACCTGAAGCAACACACATCAAAGTCGCTGGTGAACGCAGCAGGCCAGGCAGCATCTCTAGGAAGTGGTGCAGTCGACGTTTCAGGCCGAGACCCTTCGTCAGGACTAACTGAAGGAAGAGTTGGTAAGAGATTTGAAAGTGGGAGGGGGAGGGGGAGATCCAAAATGATAGGAGAAGACAGGAGGGGGAGGGATGGAGCCAAGAGCTGGACAGGTGATTGGCAAAAGGGATATGAGAGGATCATGGGACAGGAGGTCCAGGGAGAAGGAAAAGGGGGAGGGGAGGAAAACCCAGAGGATGGGCAAGGGGTATAGTCAGAGGGAAAGAGGGAGAAAAAGGAGAGTGAGAGAAAGAATGTGTGTTTCTAAATAAATAACGGATGGGGTACGAGGGGGAGGTGGGGCATTAGCGGAAGTTAGAGAAGTCAATGTTCATGGCTTCACCTGAATGTCATTGAAAGAAAAATTAGTCTCTGCAAATGTACTTTTCTTGATGGATCAGTAGAAGGGTTGAAAAAAGAATAGAAAGGTGTTTCTATTCTTGAAGAGGTCTTTATGACTTTTTTACTTCATTCCATTTAGGGCATATGAGAGCTACCAATAAATGCCATCCCTAGTGGTCCTCCTAGAGCTGCCTTCTAGAACCATTGCATTTCTTCTACGAATTGTGGTTTTTGGGAAGGGGATTCTATGATTCTTTTTCCCACCTTCTTCCCTCTTCTATTGCCCACACTGGCCCTTACCTCTTCTCCTCAACTACCTATCACCTCCCCCAGTGCCTCTCCTCCTTTCCTATCAAATCCCTCCTTTTCCAGCCCTTTATCTTTTCTATCCACCTGGCTTCAGCTATAACCGACTAGTTATCCTCCTTCCCCTCCGCCCGTGTTTTTATTCTGTAGTCTTTGCCTTCCTTTCCAGTCTTGATGAAGGGTCTCAGCCCAAAATATCAATTGTATTCATTTCTATGGATGCTGCCTGTCCTGCTGAGTTCCCCCAGCATTTTCTGTGTGTTTCTATGATTTTGGCCCAGTTACAATGAAGGAATTGAGGTCTACTTCCTCTTCAAGATGGTGACCTGGAGGGTGATCTGCAGATGGTGGTGTTGCTATGTATCTGTTTCCCTTGCCCTTCCTGTTAATAGAGGTCACAAGATTAGGAAGTGCTGTCAAGCTAGCCTAGGGAAATAATTGCAGTGTATTTTGTAGATGTAAACTCTGCAGCCACAACGCGCTAATGGTTCAGGGAATGAATATTAAAGGTCCTGGGAGGGCACCATTCAAGCAGGTTACTTGGATGTTGTCAAGCTTTTTGAATGTTGAGATGATCTAGATCTGGGCAACTGGAGGCTATTCAATCATACTCCTGATAGATATAAAGTATTTGCATATCAGGAGTTGAGTTACTTATCATATGTTACCCAGTCTCTGGCCTATTTTTGTAGTCGTATTTATGTGTCTGGTTCAATTGAACCTCTGATCATTGGTGACTCCCAGGATGCTAATACTGGGGTCTTGGCAATAGTAATGTTATTGAGTATCGAAGGCAGGTAGTTGGACTTCCTTTTTCTGCCAGTAACTAAGTTACTTGCCACATAATAACTAATGCCTGAATACTTCTGAGGTCTTACCGCATACAGAGGTATTGCTGAGGAGTTGTGAAGTGAAATTAGAAATCACCAATAGCATCCCAATCTTGGACTTTATAGTGGAAGGAAAGTCATTGATGAAGCATCTGAAGATAGTTGGGCATTGCCCTGAGGACCTGGGCTAGGATTGCAGACCAGAAACAACTACAACCATTCAACTTCATGTGAGGTAGAATACAGTGGATGTGTATCCTACAAAGTTGTACCCTGCCAATCTTCATCTGAAAAACCTGGATTAAAGAGTTTAAATTTGAATGATTTGAAAGTACATTTTAAACAGGTGTAAATTATACACATTTCTGGGTATACATGTAGACCTTAATCATTTCTGGGGGTAGCCTGTGGTCCAAGAACTCTTGGATGTTCTCTGGCACACAACCTTTAGCCTGAGAAGTAAAATAAAACGGGAGAGCACAGGATGACCATGACTCCTCGCTGACTGTGGAAGGGAGGATCACAACACAAGTTATCTGTATTCTTCAGTTTCATGCAATTTATCTTTGTGATAGGGGCAATGACTCATCCAATTTTGAACAGATGTGAAATCACTGGTGCATTTCGTCAGGTGTTTTCATTCATAAAAATTACTGCTGTATTAGTTATTTCCTGGTCCAGCTACTATAATCACTTATAGCTGTTGTGTAAGTGACCTTTGTAAGTAGGAAGTATCCTCTAGTTGGCAACCAGAAGAAATGTCTAGAAATGAATCACAGGGACGAGCTTACAAAATGCCATCAGGACTGTGAGTCAAATATTTACTCCCAGCTCCCTTCTTCTCTATTTTAAGGTAGTCAGTTCAATGATTTGGTGGTCTTTGGGTTGGAATTCATGTGCACAATGTTTAAAAAATAAAACTTCACATCGCTGATGGATTAGAGCCAGGTTCTCTTGCTGTCAGCTCATTTTTGAGCAAGAATTTTATACTCTGAAGCATTGCTTTCTGCTATCAAACTCATTTGAATGACACCAAGGGCTGTACAACATCCCAACCGTGTCGTTAGCAAGGTTTTCAATCACATTGTTTTGAAGAAAAAAGCTGGCTGTTCACTTAGAAGAACCAATATTGAACTACTGCTGAAGGATCATGTTAATTAAATAGCTAGTCACATTAGTCCTGAATTCACAGTTAAACAGCAACACTCTACTCTGCACACTGCCATTTGTTCTTTACATCACTCACTCTGAACACTGACACTTCCTTGCATCTTCAAACAAATTCCTCCAATGCCAGTTGACTTCCAGTGACCTCGTCTTCATGGATGACAGAGACTTGTGAGTAACACAGCCACTCACATTGCCATGTCACATAAGGCAGATAAGGGCTTGGCACCCAACAATCATTCATCCTGTTTTCATAAGGAACCATACTCTTGTCTATATTTCTCAATGGGTCAATATCCATGAAGACTAAGCTTTAACAGGTAGATAACCAATGATCCCTGTGGAAAGCAGATAGCTGGGGGGGGGGCGCGGGTGTAGATGTGCTTGATTGTGGGATCCTGTTGGAGATGGTGGAACTTATGGAGAATTATGTGCTGGATGTGGAAGCCAGTGGGGTGATAGGTGAGTACAAGAGGAACCCTATCCTTAGTGCGGCAGCGTGAGGATGGGGTGAGGGCAGATGTGTGCGAAATGGGAGAGACATGCATGAGGGCAGCATTGATGGTGGAGGAAGGGAAGCTCCTTTCTTTGAAGAAGGAGGACATCTCAGTTGTTCTGGAATGAGAAGCCTCATCCTGAGAGCAGATGCGATGGCGTCAGAGGAACTGAGATTAGGCGATGGCATTTTTACAAGTTATATGGTGGGACGAGGTATAGTCCAGAAAGCTGTGAAAGTCAGTGGGTTTATAAAAGATGTCAGTAGATAGACCATCTCCAGAGATAGAGACAGAGAGATAGAGACAGAGAAAGGGAAGAGAGGTGCTGGAAATGGACCAAGTAAATTTGAGGGCATGGTGAAAGTTGGAAGCAATGTTGAAGTCAACGAGCTCAGCATGGGTGCCAGAAGCAGCACCAATGCAGTCATCGTGGTAGCATAGGAAGAGCCGGAGTGTAATGCTCGTATAGACTTGGAACTTGGACTGCTCCACGTAGCGAGCAAAGAGGCAGGTGTAGTTGGGACCTATGTGAGTGCCCATGGCTACCCCTTTGGTTTGAAGGAAGAGGGAGGAGTCGAAGGAGAAATTATTGAGGGTGAGGACCATTTCTGCTTGATGAAGGAGAGTGATGGTGGAGGGGAACTGGTTGGGTCTGTTGTCCAGAAAGAAGTGGAGAGCTTTATGGTCCTCCTGATGGGGGATGGAGGTGTATCCATAGTGAAAATGAGAGAATCGGGGCCAGGGAACTTAAAGTCATAGAAAAGATCAAGAATGTGTGAAGTATAACAAGTTTAAGTAGGAAGGGACTGAACTAGGGCAATAAAACAGAGCCAAGGTATGCAAACAAGAGTTCAGTGGGGCAGGAGGAGGCAGAATCGATGGGTCTACCTGGAGAGTCAGGTTAAAGCTACTGATCCTCTCTACCCTCATTCCTTTAATGAGCACCGACTCATGAGATTCCAGCTTCATGAAGAAGATGAATCTCAAGGTTGCATATGGTATACATACTTTGATAATAATTTTGAACTTTGAACTTTCTTCCTCCTGTAGTCAATAATCAGCTCTTTGATTTCGCTGACGTTGAGTGAGAGATTGTTGTTGTGTTACCATTCAATAAATTTGATTATCAGGATATCTTAGCTACTGCCCAACGTAATTGAGCCATGGGAGGAGCAACAGCCAAGTCAGCAGGAACCATAGAGTGAAGACACATACCAGGATGAGTAGCTGCGGGAGGAAGAAATTGAGGACAAGGAGAAGCTGGTCATTCCACACCCTCCATGACAGGAAATTTCTGGCAGACTGTCCCAAAGACAATCCCTTTCTGCATATTTTTTGAGACAACATTTGAAACTGGAAGGCTTGTTATATGCCTGATAACATGGCACCTACCTGCACACTGATTCTCAAAACACTCATACATTCGAAGGTCATTTCAGTCACTACTATTTCTAAAAACAGTCTCCAGTCAATTAACAGTCATTCACTCTGAAACTTCCAGGAAATTTCTTACCTTAAAGTTGATACAGACTTTCTCTCCCATAAACAGCAGGCAGCAGCTCCCATTTCAATTCTCAGTTTTAACCAGACATTACATCAAGGGTTCCTCAGAACTTTCTTGGGAAAAAGTTTATTTTATAATCATTGTGAAGTCCTGGGAGAAAAAAAAAATAGCATTCCTCATTGACCATACTTTGCTTTCTCTTCACAAATGGCACACACATGAATTCAACTTTTCAGAAGCTGATAAATTCCTGGCAAGGAAATTTCCCCATTTGTAAACTTAATGACTTCATCCACAGGCCCACTTAATAACACTTGTAGTCATGTATTCTTATAGATATTTATACTCTATGAAGTTGCAGGCTACTCAGACGGGCAAAGAGTAATCTTGTCTTGATTCAGAGGAATAGTTATATAGCATCTGCAAGAGGTCACCTCATTTGAAATTGTGGTTAATTCTCTCACACTGCAGACAAATTTGGAATTTAATTGTTTACATGTGATTAAACGTTTACAGCCACACTCAGGTGTGAGTGTTCTTGTGAAGTGTCTGTGGAAGAAACACCTAGCTGGACTTGTGCAACAATGCTTTTTGAGCAGAAATATTTATATCTTCTGGGATTCCGGACCATTTGGTGACAGGGTGACGTGTATTAAGTAAAGACCTTTGAATGACATGTTTCTCAAACAGCAAGGTAGGAAGAAGCTGATCTTGTAGTGTTTGACACCTTTCAATGTCATTGCAATATTGAGATCATCCTTTGACTAGGGCGACACAGTGCTTCACAGCTTCAGTGACCCAGATTCAGTCTTAACCTCTGTTTCCGTCTGTGTGAAGTTTGTCTGTTCTCCCTGGGTTTGTGGGCTTCCTTTGGGTACTCTGATTTCCTCCCAAAGATATGTGGCTGGGAAGTGAATTGGCTGCTGTAAGTTGTCCCTCATGTGCATGTGAAGACCAGAATCCAGGGAGAAAATGATGAGAGCATGAGGATGATGGGACTCTATTTCCAGAAACTAAGTGTGTGCATTTTACAGAAAAGGTATTAATCAAGTGCCTTGATCAACTTTAAGAGATTACAGGTTGTTTTATCTGACCGGTCACCAGGGAGGCCAATGGCAATAATCAAGACAACCCAAGCAACCACTTACAGGTGTCAAATGTAAGTAATCTTGGACTATCTTCATGCCTCCCCCACTCCAACCCCCCTGAAGAGAGGATATCTGGCCCTGTGGGTTATGTGATCCGCCAGCCTCTCAGAGTCACACAACCAGTCGCTGGAAGGGTCCTTTTTCTCCCTCTGTCTGTCTCACTATACTCCTTGCCCATCCTCTGGGCTTCCCCCCTCCCCCTTTCTTTCTCCCTAGGCCTCCCGTCCCATGATCCTCTCCCTTCTCCAGCCTCGTATCCCTTTTGCCAATCTACTTTCCAGCTCTTAGCTCCATCCCTCCCCTTCCTGTCTTCTCCTATCATTTTGGATCTCCCCCTCCCCCTCCCACTTCCAAATCTCTTACTATCTCTTCTTTCAGTTAGTCCTGACGAAGGGTCTCGGCCCAAAACGTCGTCTGTACCTCTTCCTACAGATGCTGCCTGGCCTGCTGCGTTCACCAGCAATTTTTATGTGTGTTGCTTGAAATTCCAGCATCTGCAGATTTCCTCGTGTTTGCTGGAAGGGTGTTGGTTTATCTTGAGTTCTTCAGGGTTGTCTAATGAGGTTGCAGCAGCTTGGTGATGTGATGACACCATTTCTGAAAGATGAGGATGCTTGATGGTACTGTTTTTAAACGGCATTGTGCAACGCTGCAATCATTTCAGAACTTTTTAGAACAACTTTAGGAAACTATGTGATGTTGCTTTTGTGTCAAAAAAGAAGCAAATACATTTCAATCCCTTTATCTAGAAAAATAAATGCTATGTAAACCTGTTATAATATAATTTTAAAAAGTAGTATTTGTGTAGGCAGAAGAGACTGCTGATGTTGGAATCTGGAGCAATAATGTGCTGGAAGAACTCAGCAGGTCAAACAGCATCTGTAAAGGGAAAGGAACTGTTGACATTTTGGGTCAAAACCCTGCATTAGGACAGAGGGTGCAGAGGGGAGATGGCCAGCATAAAGAGGAGAAGTGGGGAGATGAGACAGGAGTCTGAGGTGATTGGTGGATGAAGGAGGGGTGAAAAATGATGGCAGGTTGTGCCAGGTTGGGAATGTGAGCAGGGGTGGAGTTGGAAGACAGTAGCATGCGAAAGATAGATGGAGGGAGAAAAGGAAAGATATAGATGGAGCGAGATTTGGGAGGAAAGTGTGAAGGTTAGGGATGGCTGTTAGAGGGATATAAGCAAGAACACAAAGTGCTACTAGTGCTAGAACATTATAAGTTAAAGAGATGATAATTAGAACCAGAACCACTAGGGGAGATGTGAATGGTAGACAGAACCAGGTAGGGGAGAAGTGTGGGTGGGGTTGTGAGATGCTTGTGGGTGAACTGTGTGTGGATCTAGGAGGGAAAGGGGATGAAGATGGGTTATGGTGGGCTGGAGTAGGGATTGTTTGATGGAAGGGTGACAAAAATGGGAGGACCAGAGGAGGATTGGAAAGACAGCAAGAGGGAGAAGGGGGAAGTTGGGGGTGGGGAAGGGGAAAGAGTACACTAGAGGGGAAAGTTTGCTAAAATTGGAAAACTTATGGCATTGAATTGAAGACTAGCCAGGTGGAATTTGAGGTGTTATTCCTCTAGCTTGTGTTGGGCCTCACCCTGGCAGAAGAGAGGATTAAAAAGAGCGCAGAGCCTTTTGGAACTTTTCAGCGGGCTTCAATCATCGTGAGCACTTGCTTGTCTAGCTGAGACGGCATGGGGTTTAAAAAGATCTTTTGGCCTTTTGGGACTTTTGGCAAGCTGCAATGATAATGAGCTATTAAGCACTTGGCAAAAGCCAATAAAAAGAAGCAAGTTGTAAGCAGAGCAGCTGTTGTGGGAGTGGCCATTGTTGGAGTGAACAGTGCTAGAGTGGTTAGGCTTTAGCTCAACAGGCTTGGATAAGATCTTTTCCCTCTTTATCTATTAGTACAGAGCTAGTGTTGTGAGAATTGGTCCAGGGTTAGTGGTATGTGTGAGATTTGGAAACTCTAGGAGATCTCCAGTCTCCCTGATAACTACAGCTACTGTACATAAAGTGCATCGAGCTGCAGCTCCTTAGAGACTTTGCTAAGAAATTGGAGCTGCAGCTGGATGACCCTTGGTTCATACAGAGAATGAGGAGGTGATAGATAGGAGCTGCAGGGAGGTAGTCACCCCTAACTTGCAGGAGGTAGGTACCTGGTTGACAGTCAGGAGGGGGAAAGCGAATAGGCAGCCAATGCAGAGTACCCCTGTGGCCGATCCCCTCAATAATAAAGTGTATTGCTTTGGGTACTGTTGGGGTGGGGAGGTGGGTGGAAATGACCTACCAGAGGGAAGCTGCAGTGATGGGGTCTCTGGCACTGAGCCAGGCTCTGTGGCTCAGAAAGAAAGGGAGATGAGGAACTTAGTAATTATAGGGATTCTATAATTAGAGAAGGGAAGAGACTCTATGGACTTGAAAGAGACATCCAGATGGTATGTCGGCTCTCAGATGCCAGGATCAGAGATGTCTCAGATCTGGTCTTCAACATTCTAAAGGGGGAAAATGAACAGCTGGAAGTCATGGTACATAATGGTATCAATGATGTATTTTTTTTTTAAAAAGGGAGGAGGTCCTGAAGAGAGAATAAAGGGATCTACATAGAAAGCTGAAAAGCAGGACATCCGGGTTGGTAATCTCTTGATTGCTGCCAGTGAGGGTAAGAGTAGGATGATATGGCAGATGAATACGTGGCTGAGAAAATGGTGCAGGGTTTCAGATTTATGAATCAGTGGAATCTCTTCTGGGGAAAGTATGACCTGTACAAAAGTGACAAATTGCATCTGAACGCGAGGGGGACAAAGATGCTTGTGGGCAGATTTGCTAGAGCTGTTGGAGAGGGATTAAATTAATTTGGCAGGCAGGTAGGTTCTGGAATGAATGAGCTGATGATGGGGCCTGTTTGTATACAAGTATACCAACTGTAGTGAGACTGTGAGGAAGGATAGGCAGATGACAGGACAAAATTGCAGTCAGTGGGATGAGTTAAAGTGTAACATGGGGGCAAAATTGAAAAGGCTGATGAATACAGGACTAAAGATGCTACATTTGAATGCACACAGTATACAGAATAAGGTGGATGATCTTGTAGAACATTTAGAGATTGGTAAGTATGACATTGTGTGCATCACTGAGTTGTGGCTGAAAGAAGATCATCCAACGGGACACATTGTATTGAAAGGAAAGGCAGGTAGGCAGAGGGGATGGGCTGGCTATGTTGGTTAAAAAACAAAATCAAATTCTTAGAAAGAGGTGATGTAGGATAGGAAGATGTAGAATCATTGAGGGCAGAGTCAAAGAACTGCAAGGGTAAAAAGACACTGATGGGAGTTATATACAGGCCCCGGAACAGTAGCCAGTAAGAGGGGTACAAATTACAATGAGAGATAGAAAGGACATGGAAAAAGGGCAATATTGTGATAGTCATTGGAGATTTCAAAATACAGGTAGATTGGGAAAATCAGGTTAGTGCTGGATCCCAAGAGAAGGAACTTATACAATACCTACGAAATGGCTTTTTGGAGCAGCTTGTGGTTAAGCTCACTAGGGAAAAGTCACTTTGGGATTAGGGAATTTAAGGCAAAGGAACCCTTAGGAGGTGGTGATCATATTATGCAGGATTCCCGTGGCAGTTTTAGAGGAAGACGCTAAAGTCAGATGTGTCAGTATTACAGTGGAGTAAAGATAATTACAGAGGCTTGAGAGAGGAGCTGGCCAAAGTTGATTAGAAGGGGACACTAGTAGGGATGACATCAGGACAGCAATAGCTGAAGTTTCTGGGAGAAATTCAGAAGGTGCAGGATAGACACGTTTCAAAGATGAGGAGGTATTCTAAAGGGAGCATGAGGCAACCATGGCTGACAAGTGAAGTTAAAGATGGCATATAATATAGCAAAAATTAGTGGGATGTTAGAGGATTGGGAAGCTTGTGAAAACCAACAGAAGGCAACTAAAAAAGCAATAACAAGAGAAAAGATGAAATATGAAGGTAAGCTAGCCAACAATATAAAAGAGGATACCAAAAGATTTTTCAGATTTATAAAGAGTGAAAGAGAGGCTAGAGTGGATAGCAGACTGTTGAAAAATGATATTGGAGGGGTAGTAATTGGAGCCAAGGAAATGGAGGATGAACTGATTAAGTATTTTGTGCCAGTCTTCACTATGGAAGACACTAGCAGTATGTCAGAAATTTGAGAGTGTCAGGGGGCAGAAGTGTGTGTAGTTGCAATTACTGAGGAGAAGTTACCACAAACGGGGTGGGGGGGGGGAGGTTATCACTTCCCCAGCTATAGGTTGACTCCGTATGGAGCCTAATACCCGAGGATTAGAATGACCTCATATAGCACTCTTTGGAGCAGCCCAGTAGTCTTAATAGTGATCTTTCAAGAATAAGTAGATTCTGGAATGATTCCAGAGGACTGGAAAATTGTATTCATAGAGTGGGAATAAAGGGAGCCTTTTCTGGTTTGTTGCTGGAGACTAGTGGTATTCCACAGGTGTTGGTATTGGGATCACTTCCTTTTATGTTATATGTCAATGCTTTGGGTGATGGAATTGATGGCTTTGTGGCCAAACTTTCAGACGATACAAAGATAGGTAGAGGGACAGGTAGTGTTGAGGAAGCAGGGAGGTTGCAGATTGACTTAGACAGATTGGCAGAATGGGCAAAGAAGTGCAAATGAAATATAATGTTAGGGTATGTATTGTTATACACTTTGGTAGAAGGATTATTCAAATATCAGAGGTGCAAAGGGACTTGGAAGTCCTTGTGCAGGTTTCCCTGAAGGTTATCTTGCCATTCGGTGGTAAGTAAGGCAGATGCAATATTTGCGTTCATTTTGAGAGGACTAGAATATAAAAGAAATGGTGTATTACTCAGACTTTATAAGGCATTGGTCAGACCAGGCTTGGAGTATTGTGAGCAGTTTTAGACCTCTTATCTAAGAAAAGATGTGCTGGTATTGGAGAGGGTCCAGAATATCTTTACAAGAATGATTCCTGGAATGAAAGGGTTAATGTGTGAGGAGCATTTGATGGCTCTGGGCCTGTGCTCTCTGGTGTTTAGAAGAATGAGGGGCAAATCTCATCGAAACCTACCAAATATTGAATGGCCTAGATAGAGAAGGTGTGGAGAGGATGTTTCGTATAGTGGGGGATTCTAGGACCAGAAGGCACAACCTCAGAATAGAGGGCTGTCCCTTTGGAACAGGCATGTGGAAGAATTTCTTTAACCAAAGGTGGTGAATCTGTGGGATTTGTTGCCACAGACAGCTGTGAAGCCCAAGTCATTGGGTATAGTTAAAGTGGAGGTTGATAGGTTCTTAATTAGTGAGGGAGACAAAGGTTACGAGGAGAAGGGGTTGAGAGGGATAATATATCAGCCATAATGGAATGGCAGAGCAGACTTGATGGGCCGAATGGCCAAATTCTGCTCCCATCTATTATGTTCTTACGGAGAAGGCAGAGGATGAATAGGTTAGTGTAGGAATGGGAGGGGAATTTAAATGACTTGCAACTGCAAGCTCACAATGGCCACTGCTGGCTGAGCATCGGTGCTCTGCTAAGCAGTCACTCAGTCTGCGCTTGGTCTCACCAGTTTAGATGGTGCCACATGAGCACTAAATACAGCAAACGAGGTTGGAAGAGGCACATGTGAATCTTTAGCTCACTTGGAAGGGCTGTTTAGTTCTCTGGATGGTGGTGAGGTAGGAGACGTACTATACCAACTGCAACTTCAGGAGAAAGTGCCAGTGGTCAGGGAAGGATGGGTGGGAGGGAATGAGTGGATCAGAAAGTCATGGAGGAAATGATTCATATGGAAGGATGGAAGGGTAGGGAGGAGGAGCAGTGGCTGGTGGTGGTACCTGTGACCGTAAACATGAAACTAATGGACTGTTGTTGAAGTAGACTGTTTGAAGAGGTGGTGGTGAGCCATCTACTTAAATCCTTGCATTCGCTGTGGTATAATTAGGAAAGGAATTCTAAGAATTTGACACATCAGTGATCGTGTATTAGAAATATCTTTCCAAGTCAGTATGTGAGCAAGTTGGAGGCAAGCTTGCATGCTGTGGGGTTCTATGCCTCCATTACCCTTCATGAATCTGGAGGTCACAGGTTCAGGATATGTTTTTTAAAGAAATGTAATTTATTCTTAAATGCTTTTGGTGAGCCACCCAGTTGTACCAAACTGGTGCCTGAAAGTACATTCGAAATTGTGCCAGTTGTATCACCTGGCGCCAGCCAAGACATCATGTTTGTATATGACGATGGCATCTTCTGCACTAGTTGACCCAATAAAGTTTACTTCAGTATTCACTATGGAAAAGGATCTTGACGATTGTAGGGATGACTTGCAGCGGACTGAAAAGCTTCAGCATATAGACATTAAGAAAAAGGATGTGGTGGAGCCTTTGGAAAGCATCAAGTTGGATAAGTCTCTGGGACCGGATAAGATGTACCCCAGGCTACTGTGGGAAGTGAGGGAGGAGATTGCTGAGCCTCTGGCGATGATCTTTGCATCATCAATGGGGACAGGAGAGGTTCCAGAGGATTGGAGGTTTGCAGATGTTGTTCCCTTATTCTAGAAAGGGAGTAGAGATAGCCCAGAAAACTATAGACCAGTGAGTCTTACTTCAGTGGTTGGTAAGCTGATGGAGAAGATCCTGAGAGGGAGGATTTATGAAGATTTGGAGAGGTATAATATGATTAGGAATAATCAGCATAGCTTTGTCAAAGGCAGGTCGTGCCTTACGAGCCTGATTGAATTTTTTGAGGATGTGACACAATACATTGATGAAGGTAGAGCAGTAGATGTAGCGTATATGGATTTCAGCAAGGCATTTGATAAGGTACCCCATGCAAGGCTTACTGAGACAGTAAGGAGGCATGGGATCCAAGGGGACATTGCTTTGTGGATCCAGAACTGGCTTGCCCACAGAAGGCAAAGAGTGGTTGTAGACGAGGCATATTCTGCATGGAGGTTGGTGACCAGTGGTGTGCCTCAGGGATCTGTTCTGGGACGCTTACTCTTCGTGATTTTTATAAATGACTTAGATAAGGAAGTGGAGGGATGGGTTAGTAAATTTGTTGATGACACAAAGGTAGGGGTTGTTGTGGATAGTGTGGAGGGCTGTCAGAGGTTACAGCGGGACATCGATAGGATGCAAAACTGGGCTGAGAAGTGGCAGATGGAGTTCAACCCAGATCAGTGTGAAGTGGCTCATTTTGGTAGGTCAAATATGATGGCAGAATATAGTATTAATGGTAAGACTCTTGGCAGTGTGGAGGATCAGAGGGATCTTGGGGTCCGAGTCCATAGGACGCTCAAAGCAGTTGCGCAGGTTGACTCTGCGGTTAAGAAGGCATACGGTGTATTGTCCTTCATCAATCGTGGAATTGAATTTAGGAGCCGAGAGGTAATGTTGCAGCTATATAGCACCCTGGTCAGACCCCACTTGGAGCACTGTGCTCAGTTCTGGTTGCCTCACTACAGGAAGGATGTGGAAACCGTAGTAGGGGTGCAGAGGAGATTTACAAGGATGTTGCCTGGATTGGGGAGCATGCCTTATGAGAATAGGTTGAGTGAACTCAGCCTTTTCTCCTTGGAGCGATGGAGGATGAGAGGTGACCTGATAAAGGTGTACAAGATGATGAGAGGCATTGATCGTGTGGATAGTCAGATGCTTTTTTCCAGGGCTGAAATGGTTGCCACAAGAGGGCATAGGTTTAAGGCGCTGGGGAGTAGGTACAGAGTAGAGTCAGGGGTAAGTTTTTTACACAGAGAGTGGTGAGTGCATGGAATGGGCTGTCGGCAACTGTGGTGGAGGCAAATACAATAGGGTCTTTTAAGAGACTTTTGGATAAGTACATAGAGCTTAGAAAAATAGAGGGTTATGGGTAATCCTAGTAATCTCTCAGGTAGGGACATGTTCAGCACAACTTTGTGGGCCGAAGGGCCTGTATTGTGCTGTAGGTTTTCTGTGTCTCTATGTTAAAGTCCTTCCTGATATCTGGGAAACTGTGCCAGAATTAGGATAGCTGCTCCAGATTAGTTAAATGACATCCTTTTACAGTAATGCTTACTGCTTCTTATTTACCAGTAGTGTCCCAGTCACATTCTCCATTCCTGGTTATGTCCCTTTGTTGGGGCAAACTTTGGGGTGATGGCGCTAGAGCATGCAGGCTGGAGAGTGATTGGTCCATACTTGATAAATTCTCAGGGAATTAGTTAAATACGAGCAAGGGAACATCCTTCAGTTTATGTATTTAAATGTGGCAGAAGAGGTGGCCGTGGACTGTCATGTCGAATGGGAATCAGAATTCAAATGTTTGGCCATCAGGAAGTTCCACTTTTGGCAGATGGAGTGGAGGTGCTCAACAAAGCGGTTCCCCAATTTACGACAGGTCTCACCAATGTAGAGGAGGCCGCATCGGGAGTACTAGACACAATAGATGGCCCCAGCAGATTTACAGGTGAAGTGTTGCCTTACCTGGAAGAACTGTTTGGGTCCAGAATGGAGGTGAGGGAGGAAGTGAATGGGCAGGTATAGCACTTAGGCCACTTGCAGGAGTAAATGCCAGGAGGGAGATCAGTGGGGAGGGATGAATGGACAAAGGAATCCTGGAGGGAGCGATCCCTGTTGAGAGAGGGGGAAGGTAAAGTTATGTTCAGTGTTGGGATCCCTTTGGAGATGACGGAAGTTGTGGAAGATGATGTATTGGATGTGGAGACTCGTGGGATGGTAGGTAAGGACAAGAGCAACTCTATTACCGTTAAGGCGGTGGGAAGATGGGGTGAGCATAGATGATTGGGAATAACTATATTTTTCTACTGTTCAGCTTTCACATTGAGGATTACCTTCTTCAGGTTGTATGGTATTGTTATTGTACTAAATGGGATCAATTACAAACACATTCAGCAGCTCTAAAGAGAGTGTCAACGAGGGTGAAATGGGCCACAGTTTCTACCTTCATGGGTCAACATATCATTCACTCTGCTAGTATTTAGCTAGGTAACCAATCAATAAATACAGAATAGAATCTCTGGAAAACAAGCAAACACAAGGCAAAATGAAGTGCCAAGTTGGTAAAGCCATAACACAGGACTCAAGGCACAAAAAAAGTGGAAGCAGCAGGGTTTAAAATAGCTCACTCATCCTCCAACCAACAGACCAGATCAAAGATTTGCAGACTTCCCCCATTCATTCATAGGTAGTCCCGGACATCTAAAAAAGGAGGCACGATGAACATCTCCATCCTCAATACATAAAAGTCAGGCTATGTACAGTGGAGCGATTAATTGACCTCTGCAGCCTCCTGAGATACTCAGCTGCACAGATGCCAGTCCAGTCAATTTGATTGATTGCCTGTGAAATCAAGAAACTGCTTAGTCTTCTAGTTAGAGGAGACAATCCTGCAACTCAACAGCATCCCAGCCATCAAGCTGAAACCTCCCACTCCAAACTTCGCCTTATCTCCAGTCTGCCTGTTCATGTGCAGCTGCAGTACTGACATTCAAGCACCAAGGAGGATTATTGTTGATAAATGTCAGTCATCTCAGTTTCACAACTTTGCTGGATGACTTCAACCTGTATAGTCTCATGTTTTCAACCATGTTTTGTTGCTTCAGTAACGACCCCTCCATCCATTATAAAGTTTAGAAGTGGGGATGTTACTGAAGACTGCACAGGCTCTAGATACATTTATAATTAATTAGATTGAGAAGGAATCTATGCCCACTTACAGTAGGATTTATACAACATTCACATGGGCTGATGAACAGCAAATAACATTCAAAGTTCAAAATACATTTATTATCAAAGTATGTATACATTATACAACCTTGAGATTCATCTCCTAACAGGCAGCCACTAAACAAAGAAACAGAAAAGAGCCCATTAAAAGAAGAAAACCATCAAACACCAAATGTGCAGGGAAAAAAACAAATCATGCAAAGAATAAAAGTAAGCAAATAGCATTCAGAACTGAAGTTTACAAAAGTTAGTTCATTCATAGACACGAAGCCACAGCCTCAGTTCAGCACAGAGCTGAGTAAAGGATGCGGATCAGCGAGCTGAACCGGCTCATTCCTTTTTTAAACAAAACTACTTTTATTACAAATTCAAACCACTATAGTAGTATGCAGTCATATTACAAAACAAAAGACCAAACAATTCAAAAGTAATATACGAGGGGTGATTGATAAGTTCGTGGGCTAAGGTAGAAGGAGTCAATTTTAGAAAACCTAGCACATTTATTTTTCAACATAGTCCCCTCCTACATTTACCGTACACACTTAGTCCAGCGGTCATGGAGCATACGGATCTTGGACCTCCAGAAAGTACCCACAGCAGCGGTGATTGATAAGTTCGTGGCCTAAGGTAGAAGGAGATGAGTTGTTAACTTCAAGCTTTCTGCACAATCACTCAAACAGTTGACCTGCACGAGCATGCAACGAGAGCTGTATAACTCATCTCCTTCTACCTTAAGCCACAAACTTATCAATCACCCCTGCTGTGGGCACTTTCTTGAGGTCCAAGATCTGTATGCTCCATGACTGCTGGACTAAGTATGTACATGTAGGAGGGGATTATGTTGAAAAATAAATCTGCTAGGTTTTCTAAAATTGACTCCTTCTACCTTAGGCCATGAACTTATCAATCACCCCTCGTACATTAAACTAATACATTCCCATCCGTATCAAGGATGGCATTTAACCTCCGCCGTGCCCATTGGTCCTGAAACAATTCCATGTCAATTCCATGTGTTCTTTTTCAACTGCTAACCGGGCACATACACACACCCTGAACATTGCTGGTCAGTCAACCTGAGCAGAACCATCCGCTGCCCATCTCCAGGACCCATTGATAGCTATCTTAGCCAGCCCTAGGAGACGGTTAACTAGGACACCCTCCTCTCTCACTGCCCCCTCCTTACTGGATGACCAAAGATGAAGAGATTGTGGCTAAAATGCAGCCAGAAGGTGAGGAGCAACCTCCTTAGTTATGCAAATAGGGGCTGCAGCCTTGTACACTACATGTACATATGGTACACGATCTCTTCCAGCCCACAGAAGTGCCAGTTGGCTGAGAGATCCATGTAGAAACAGAGAAACTTGTTGCAAGGCATTGCTCTAGGCAGCACCCTCCACCTCAGGTCTCCAATGTGTAAGGGGAGGACACCTTCATAAAAGGACTTCCACTAGGGAACTGGCCCATTACTCACTTTCGGCCCTGATACCCTGACCTTTATAATCTGGCCCAGCACTTAAATCCTCCAAGTATTGGGTCGTTCCTCACTCTCGATGTTTCACATCATACAGATTGCCATTTCCCCTTAAGGTTCAGTAGCATTAACACTTCCTTTCAATTCTTTGATTTTTAACCAATAATTATTGGCTTAATTAACAAGTCGCTTATATGCAGTGTTAACAAAAGCATGACAAAATCTGAGTATTCTGGAGTGACTGCCTCCAAGGACGTTCAACCAACTGTAGGCTTTGGGAGGTCAACTAAAAGCTCCTTACTTGTCCTGGAGGAGTTTCAGGAGAACTCAAGAAGTTCACCACCATCAAGACAAAACTGCAGCTACGTATCCACAATACTGACTTTATGAGGGGGGAACACAGTTGTACAGCATATGTCCTGACGAAGGGTCTTGGCCTGAAATGTCGACTGCACTTCTTCCTAGAAATGCTGCCTGGCCTGCTGCGTTCACCAGCAACTTTGATGTGTGTTGTAGAGCATATGATCTCTTAGATATAATGAAGCAATTCATAAAGGTGATGGCTCTTAACTTCAGAAAAGACAACAGCAGCAGGCGTTGCTTTTACAAATTGGAGTACAGATTGGATGGGTTGCACCTGAACTCGGGGGGCGGGGGGGTGTGCAATATCCTTGCCGGTAGGTTTGCTAGCATGGTTCGGGAGGATTTAAACTAATTTGCAAGGGGGATGGAACCTGGAGCGATAGAACAGTGGAAGAAGTTCATGGAGTAAAACCAGATCTAACACATAGAGGCTCTGAGGAAAGAGAAGCAGAATAAAGGGTGTAAAGACAGGAAGGTAGAAGGCCTGAAGTGTGTGTACCTCAATGCAAGAAGCATCAGGAACAAAGGTGATGAACTGAGAGCTTGGATACACACATGGAATTATGATGTTGTGGCCATTACAGAGACTTGGCTGGCACCAGGGCAGGAATGGATTCTCAATATTCCTGGATTTCAGTGCTTTAAAAGGGATAGAGAGTGGGGGGGGGGGAAGGGGAGGAGGAGTGGCATTACTGGTCAGGGATACTATTACAGCTACAGGAAGGGTGGGTAATGCAGCAGGATCCTCTTTTGTGTCAGTATGGGTGGAAATCAGGAACAGGAAGGGAGCAGTTACTCTACTGAGAGTATTCTATAGGCCCCCTGGTAGCAGCAGAGATACCGAGGAGCAGATCGGGAGGCAGATTTTGGAAAGGTGCAAAAATAACAGGGTTGTTATCATGGGTGACTTTAACTTCCCTAATATTGATTGGCACCTGATTAGTTCCAATGGTTTAGATGGGGCTGAGTTTAAGTGTGTCCAGGATGGATTCCTGTCACAGTATGTGGACAGGCCAACTAGGGGGAATGCCATACTAGATCTAGTATTAGGTAACGAACCGGGTCAGGTCACAGATCTCAGTGGGTGAGCATCTGGGGGACAGTGACCACCACTCCCTGGCCTTTAGCATTATCATGGAAAAGGATAGAATCAGAGAGGACAGGAAAATTTTTAATTGGGGAAGGGCATTATGAGGCTATAAGGGTAGAACTTATGGGTGTGAATTGGGATGACGTTTTTGCAGGGAAATGTACTATGGACATGTGGTCGATGTTTAGAGATCTCTTGCAGGATGTTAGGGATAAATTTGTCCCGGTGAGGAAGACAAAGAATGGTAGGGTGAAGGAACCATGGGTGACAAGTGAGGTGGAAAATCTAGTCAGATGGAAGAAGGCAGCATACATGAGGTTCGGGAAGCAAGGATCAGATGGGTCTATTGAGGAATATAGGGTAGCAAGAAAGGAGATTAAGAAGGTGGGTTGGCAAGTTTGCAGATGACACAAAGGTTGGTGGTGTTGTAGATAGTGTAGAGGATTGTCAAAGATTGCAGAGAGACATTGATAGGATGCAGAAGTGGGCTGAGAAGTGGCAGATGGAGTTCAACCCGGAGAAGTGTGAGGTGGTACACTTTGGAAGGACAAACTCCAAAGCAGAGTACAAAATAAATGGCAGGATACTTGGAAGCGTGGAGGAGCAGAGGGATCAGAGAGTACATGTCCACAGATCCCTGAAAGTTGCCTCGCATGTGAATAGGGTAGTTAAGAAAGCTTATGGGGTGTTAGCCTTCATAAGTCGAGGGATAGAGTTTAAGAGTCGCAAGGCAATGATGCAGCTCTATAAAACTCTGGTTAGGCCACACTTGGAGTACTGTGTCCAGTTCTGGTCGCCTCACTATAGGAAGGATGTGGAAGCATTGGAAAGGGTACAGAGGAGATTTACCAGGATGCTGCCTGGTTTAGAGAGTATCCATTATGATCAGAGATTAAGGGAGCTAGGGCTTTACTCTCTGGAGAGAAGGAGGATGAGAGGATACATGATAGAGGTATACAAGATATTAAGAGGAATAGATAGAGTGGATAGCCAGCGCCTCTTCCCCAGGGCACCACTGCTCAATACAAGAGGACATGGCTTTAAGGTAAGGGGTAGGAAGTTCAAAGGGGATATTAGAGGAAGGTTTTTTACTCAGAGAGTGGTTGGTGCGTGGAATGCACTGCCTGAGTCAGTGGTGGAGGCAGATACACTAGTGAAGTTTAAGAGACTACTAGACAGGTATATGGAGGAATTTAAGGTGGGGGGTTATATGGGAGGCAGGGTTTGAGGGTCGGCACAACATTGTGGGCCGAAGGGCCTGTACTGTGCTGTACTATTCTATATTTAAGTCTATGTCTATGTGTTGGGGCTTTGCCAATATTTACCTGCTGTTAGCTGATGAAAGGTCATCAACCTGAAACACATCAACTTTCTATCTCAACAGATGCTGCCTAAAATGCTGAGAGTTTACAGCAGATTCTATATTTACTCCTGATTTCAACATCTGTAGTTTTTAAACCATTTTCAGCTATTTTCTGGCTTAGTTGTGGAATCACCTTGTTTCAGGTCACATGGTCAAGTTGACAAGGGTAAAGCGGTGGATGTTGTCTATATGGACTTCCGTAAGGCCTTTGACAAGGTTCCACATGGAAGGTTAGTTAGGAAGGTTCATATTGTTAGGTATTAATATTGAAGTAGTAAAATGGATTCTGCAGTGGCTGGATGGGAGACGCCAGAGAGTAGTGGTGGATAACTGTTTGTCAGATTGGAGGATGGTGTGTAGCGGTGTGCCTCAGGGATCTGTACTGGGTCCAATGTTGTTTGTCATATACATTAATGATCTGGATGATGGGGTGGTAAAGTGGATTAATAAATATGCAGATGATACTAAGATAGGTGGAGTTGTGGATAATGAAGTAGGTTTTCAAAGCTTGCAGAGAGATTTAGGCCAGTTAGAAGAGTGGGCTGAAAGATGGCAGATGGAGTTTAATGCTGATAAATGTGAGGTGCTACATTTTGGTAGGACTAATCAAAATAGGACATGCATGGCAAATGGTAGGGCATTGAAGAATACAGTAGAACAGAGTGATCTAGGAATAATGGTGCATAGTTCCCTGAAGGTGAAATCTCATGTGGATAGGGTGGTGAAGAAAGCTTTTGGTATGCTGGCTTTTATAAATCAGAGCATTGAGTATAGGAATTGGGATGTAATGTTGAAATTGTACAAGGCATTGGTAAGGCCAAAGTTGAAGTATTGTGTACAGTTCTGGTCACCGAATTATAGGAAAGATGTCAACAAAATAGAGAGAGTACAGAGAAGATTTACTAGAATGTTACCTGGGTTTCATCAGCTAAGTTACAGAGAAAGTTTGAACAAGTTGGGTCTTTATTCTTTGGAGCGTAGAAGGTTGAGGGGGGACTTGATAGAGGTATTTAAAATTATGAGGGGGATAGATAGAGTTGACGTGGATAGGCTTTTTTCCATTGAGGGTGGGGGAGATTCAAACAAGAGGACATGAGTTGAGAGTTAAAGGGCAAAAGTTTAGGGGTAACATGAGGGGGAACTTCTTTACTCAGAGAGTGGTAGCTGTGTGGAACGAGCTTCCAGCAGAAGTGGTTGAGGCAGGTTCAATATTGTCATTTAAAGTTAAACGGGACAGCTATATGGACAGGAAAGGAATGGAGGGTTATGGGCTAAGTGCAGGTCAGTGGGACTAGGTGAGAGTAGGAGTTCGGCATGGACTAGAAGGGCCGAGATGGCCTGTTTCTGTGCTGTAATTGTTATATGGTTATATATGGTTGTTTGCCAGGGTGTTCCCAGAATGTGTCCCACCCAGATGATGAATTAGGAAATCTGTGATAGTGTTAGAGGTTCTTGTAGGACAATGACTCAACCACCTTATTTAAAGATCATGAAGAGTGAGTACTGGATGCTGGCTTTGTCAGTAAAGCCAATTTATCATGAATAAGAAGGTAAAATTCTAAGCTGGTATCCATGACACAAGTTCAACTCATTCTTGCAATTGCCATTTTCTCTGTTTGCATGCAACTACATGTAAAATTGGTATAAATCGCAAATCATTTTGAAATAGATGTGTTTGATTTCCAAAGAAAACAATAGAAAATAAAACCCACCATATTGCAATTGCATCTTTAAACATGGAGTCTTAGTTATACATGCTCTTTAGCCCAGCTTGTTTGTACCCAACACGTTGCTCAAATGAGCTAGTCCCATTTGGCCATATTTAGCCCATATCCCCTTCAACTTTTTCTATCCACCTAATTGTTCAAATGCCTTTTAAATGTAATCATTCATAATTGTACCCACCTCTATCACTTCCACTGGCAGCTCATTCCATATACTCACTGTAAACTTGCCCCTCCAGTCCCTTTTTAAATCTTTACCACCTCATTTCAAGATCTCCCTATACTGGGAAAAGACTTTGGATATTCATCTTATCTATGCCCCTCATGATTTTATATATAGTACCTCTATAAGGTCAAAGGCAATTGACCTTGGATGTAGTTGTTGTAAATGCAGGCATTGTAAACCTCCCAAGTGAAATGGTAAGGAAGCTTCAAAATCAAGATCACTTTGTCAGTTTAAGCAACAAGCTCACAATATCAGGCCATGATTTGGCATCGGAGTGTATAGATGCTTCCTGTGCTTTGCTGAAACGTGTACTTGTTCAGATGAGAAATTTTGGCACAACTGTGCCAACTTCATTTAGCTAGTAGGAGTTTTGTTCTTAAGACTTCACCCATCAAGGTGTTATTGCATTACAGGACTTGTGAAAACCACATAGGAACCTAGCTTGCACAAGGTCAGGACTGATGAGTGGAAATGCCCAAATGTGCCATCTCTGACATATACCATGTACAATTGGACCACAAGTCCCTACAAAGGATTGCAAGGACTGCTGCGAGGAAAATCAGGGTCTCTCTTCCATCCATTAGAGATATTTATCAGGAGTGCTGCATACGCAGGGCCCTTAGCATTGTCTGTGATCCCTCCCACCTGTCCATCAATCTCTTTGACACCCTCTCCCCCATCAAGCTGAAGGTACGGTAGCATTAGGACAAGAACTGTTATGATGGGAACCAGCTTCTTTCCCCAAGCCATACGACCACTGAACTCTGTGCCTCCACCCAGGTCTCATTATGAATGAAGCACCAGTTGTGTTATACTGTTTACTTTTTAACTTGTATTATATATGCCCTTATATATAGGCATCCGTTAGTCTCGTGAGACCATGGATTTGCGCCTTGGAAGGTTTCCAGGGCGCAGGCCTGGGCAAGGTTGCCCGTGCTGCAAGTCTCTCCTCTCCACGCCACCGATGTTGTCCAAGGGAAGGGCACTAGGGCCAATACAGGTTGGCACTGGTGTCATCGCAGAGCAATGTGTGGTTAAGTACCTTGCTCAAGGACGCAACACGCTGCCTCAGCTGAGGCTCGAACTAGCGACCCTCAGATCACTAGACCGATGCCTTAACCACTTGGCCACGCGCCAACACATGCCCTTATTATTTGTTAATTTATTTGTGGTAATATTACTTTATATGTGTGAGCTATATGTACTGTGTTGTGCATCTTGGTGGGGAGGTATACATGTGTGCGCTTGAATGACAATAAGCTTGAACTTGTGAAGGCATGGGAAGCAGAACTGTAAGCTGGAAAATTTCTCTGCACCTTTTCCAGACTGACAAATAAATGGTGTTGTAGGCTGAAGCCTACTCTCCATGCTGGCATTTCACTTGATGTCAGAACCTGACAAAGGTGCAGTGGAGAGCTGGTTAGCATTGTTATCAGTTCTGATGCAGGATTTCAAGCTGAAATGTTGACAATTTCTTTCCTCACACTGATGCTACTTGAACTGCTAAGTTCGTCCAGCAAATTGTTGCTGTGACATTGTTATTGGCTGGTGACTCTCGACTGCCTCTGTACATTCATTTCTGTTGATCCTGACTTGTCATTTTTGGACAATTTATCATAATCCTTCTGTCTAACTGAAAGGTACGTTAGGATTGTCATGTCCTTTAATCCTCTCTGGTAGTTTTTTGAAAATTTGGCCCCTTCCCTGTTGCATTCAAATCCTCATGACTTGCTTTCATACCATAAGTTTCTCTTCCTTCTGGTAGAAAAAAAATCCTCTCATGCTTAGAACCATTAGAATCTGGATCTGAAATTGTGAATAATTATCTAAAATAGGTTGGGTGATGGTGGGAGAATAGAGATTCAGGCAGTATTTAAAGAACCACAACCAAGTTCGGACTGATTTATACTCATGAAAATTAGCCTCCTTTATAGTTTGTTCCTCATGTTATTCCTGTGCTGTACTGAGTCTGCTGAACATCCTTCAACAGGAAATAATTGTGAGCTACTTGTTGAGTAGAACATATTTACTCTGCATTCATCTAATTAGGTTCTGTTTATAAACCGATATTCTTGGATGTGATGCAGAGAGATTATTTCAGCCAATCAGAGAAAATAAACGTGCACTAATAGAGAAACAGAAAACGGGAAATGAGTTTTGTTGTATAACTGCACAGAGTACGGTGAGGTGAAACAGAGGAAACAACATCTGTTCTCATTTTGCCATGAGCAGGTAATTTTGTGACTTTTTTTTTAGAGCTCCAGGGTCAGAGGAATATTGAGGGTCCAGACTGTGACAAGACGTGTTGCTCTGTGTGGAAACAATAACTCTTTTTCTTCCTACAAACCAGTCTGACCTGTTGAGCTTTACTAGTGTTTTCTGTTTTTATTTAATTCTTTCAGTGATATTGGTTAAGAAGCAAACACTGGCTGCAGACAGTAGAAGCAATTTCCATGCTTTTAAAATAACATCAAGGTTACCATTTCCTTGTAAAGGCATTCAGGTCCTTTGTTTAACCTTTCATCAGAAAGATATTATCTTCTACACATTAGCACAGCACAATGATTGGTTGAAATAATCTCTCTACATCACATCTAAGAAAATTGTTTTATTAACAGAAACTAATGAGATATCAGCCTGGATTTTATGCTCAAATCACTGGTATGTGACTGGAACCTATAAAATTAGAGACTTGAAATTTTGAATCTTGTTAACCATATGTAATTATGAATATTCAGTGGAAGTTTGTGGATGGCATGGAAATTAGTGGTGGTGTTGGTGTTGATAGTGAGGATCATTGTGGTCTACAGAATGAGATTGATCAGTTGGTAAAATGGGCACAGAGAATCAGAATCAGGTTTATTATCACTGGCATGTGTCATGAAATTTGTTAATTTAGGAATAATAGGTGGAATTTAATCCTGATAAGTGTGAGGTAATCAAGGTATTTTAAAACATTTTTTCAAGGGCATGATTTTGGTAAGTAGAATTCTGGACATTTTTGTGTTTTTAATTTTCTGAAGGTTCCTACATGAACTTCTTACATAAGGGTAGTGAGTATGATCAGTCTTTTCAAACACTAAAGTAATTTTTCCCAAGTTTGATCTTATGCTCACCAGGTGTCAACATTTGCAAACAGTAAATTGTCATTGGCATTTTACCAAGATCAGGACCATAAATGGATTCCTTCCAGTTATAGTCTTGTTCAAGCTGTGATGTCCAGACTAAGATCAATTGACCAATCAAAGTACAGTAGATGAACCTGGGCCTGACTGTTCTGTGACTCAATATCTTATAAAACAAAGGGGACTAAATTAGGCTACATAAGAGTCATAGCTTAATACAGTATGGAAGCAGGCCCTTTGGCCCAATCCAGCATGCTGACCAAGATACCCATCTAAACTAATCTCAGTTTCCTGTTTTAGCCCATATCTCTCTAAGTTTTTCTTATCCAGAATCAGAATCAGGTTTATTATCACCGGCATGTGACGTGAAATTTGTTAACTGAGCAGCAGCAGTTCAATGCAATACATAATCTAGCAGAGAAAAAAATAATACCAAATAAAATAAAAATAATAATAAACAAGTAAATCAATTACATATATTGAATAGATTCTTTAAAATGTGCAAAAACAGAAATACTGTATATTTTTTTAAAAAGTGAGGTAGTGTCCAAAGATTCCATCTCCATTTAGGAATCAGATGGCAGAGGGAAAGAAGCTGTTTGCACAACTCTTTTTCCAGTACTCTTTGAAACAAAGGACCCAATTTAATTCCAGTTTTGCGGACGACAAGCATACGAACATAGTTTAGTGTGATTCATGCTGCTCAGGAAATTAGGACACACAATTATGACTGTCCTGTTGTATATGTTACTGTACATACTATTTATTATAAATTACTATAATTTGCACATTGCACATTTAGACAGAGACGTAACAGAAAGATTTTTACTCCTCATGTATATGAAGGATGTAAGAAATAAAGACAATTCAATTCAGTTCAGTAGTCCATGTGTCACACAGGCACTTTGATTGATCTTAGTCTGGACACCACAATTAGTTTCTGACCATAATAGGATAAATCCATTGCTAGCCCTGACTGGATATATGCAGTTAGTTAAGTTGATAATTTTGCATCATTGATTAGATACTTCTTGCATCATATTAGGCTATAAAGATCTAACTTCTGTCATATGGCAGATCTTCTACTGCCTCAGAAGTCACAGACTCCATGCAGTTTTACTGTTTGATCCGGAGTAGTCGCATTGTAGTTCTTTACATAGAGTCTTCTCAGCACAACACATTCCTTGCATTTTCTCGTTTACCTGCACTGCACTCTCTCAGTAGCTTTTACACTTTATTCTGCATTGTTATTGTTTTACCTTGTTCTACCTTAATGTACCGAATTGATCTATATGAGCTGTATGCAAATCAAGCTTTTCACTATCTCGGTTGCTGTGAACTCTCTCTGCACTCTCCAATGCAATCATATCCTTGACAGAGAGTAGCAAGTGATAAGATCAGGAAGAGAGAGATCATGAGATAGTGCAACAAGTTTGTGAAAATGAGAGCACACCTGCTATCTCCAACACGATCTACTACTGCAGTATCAACTGGAAAACTTTTATTCTAATGACAACTACTAAGAGAATGGTTTTCACTGGGCCAGTTTGTTCCCAAAGGAATAGGTTGTGTTTGGTCAAGTGGGTGCTAAAACGCTGGAATTTCATTGTGAGTTTAGGTAGTGGAAAAGTGAGCTTCAATAGTCATAGTCATAGTCATACTTTATCGATCCCGGGGGAAATTGGTTAAATTTGAGAATTAAGATCCATGAGAAGTGGATTTATTCATAGACTTAAGTTACTAGACTGTGAGCTTTGATGTAAATTTGAAATATAGAAGATTTTGAACGCTAATTTGTATCTAATGTGAAAGTATGGCTCAAGATTGAGAACGGATGTTTTTGCTGATAGCACATTATTGATACAGCACAATTAGCAATAGGTGTTTTTTTCTGCTTAAGGGTTGGTACTGAGTGATACTTCCTGTTATGATTCTAACTTTATACCCTATATTAAGTTGCTAGTGTGACCTAACCAGAATGATACAGTAACAGAGATGAAATGTGTTGTTAACTCCAAGATGTACCCTTGCATTGTGTGGCTTGTTTTATGTTAAGTTTGTCCTGTTTCTATATTTAGATATTCTTTATTCTATCCCTGTTATGTACACATCAGATTCAATTATTTTTTATGTATGTTTCTTGTTGTGTTTTGAGTTTTAATTGTCTATTTAACAAGAAATGAAGTGAAATTGTTCAAAATACATTCCAATATTCTTTGCAGAGCCTTGTATTGATCCACAGAAATCTATTCTTGTACTGAGGAGGAATGTGACCTGGCGGAGTTGGCGATGAGCAAGTGACAGACATAGTCAATTAACATGGTGTTGGTTCCTCTGAAACTGTGCCAGTGAAAGGGCCAATCAGTTTCACATTGCATTGTCTGCCACAATGACGTCAGCACTCTGCATCCTCTCCTTACTTCTTGCATGGCTTACCCATAAGATAAGACTTCTTGCATCTTGGGCTGTGAATTTGAACCTGTTCCAACACGTTACAGATGTTCTCCTACAGCTAATACACCTCTTACTGGGCAACTTGGAAATGGAACTTAGGCATTGGCAGCTGAACAGACTGTGTGGCCCCTGGCACAGAAGGAATCAGCATCTAAGTTCTATTCCACCCAGGCCCAATGTTTCCACAAGATGATCTATTCCAAGGTCTGTGACCTCTTCTAGCTTCAAAGACAGCTGTACATCTTGAACTGTTCTCACAGTTAATGGAAAGTTAATAGTTATCTCTCGGCTTCCTAAGTTCAGGATCATTTCAGGCTGATGCCCCAATTCATCTTCCATTCCACAATGGTAGGAAATTCTTCCAAATTGTAAACTCCAGGAGAAAACTCCTCATCTACTTTTCTTTCAGCACGTGGGATCTGCTGGTCCTTTGCACTTGCCCAAGAGAAAACCCCTTAAAAATGATGTAAATGTAGGAATCTCTCTTCTAGCAGAATTCCTTTGAGCAATGTCCTGCCAGAGACACCTGAGAGTAGCCCTGGTGAGTCTCCCTGTTCCAATTCCACACAGTAAAATATCTCCAGCAGTTTGCCTGACTCTCCAAATCCCTTTCAGTGAATGTGGGAACAGAACTTCCCCACTCTCGACTTTCTTCACACACACTACTCTATAATTTGTCACAGAGATACTTGTGTGGTGCATGTGCCTTTAAGGGCTGGATCCCAAGTTCACAGTTGTGCAGCTGAGTGTTGACACCCATGCAACATCATGCAGTCAAGCTCATGAGCATTACCATTTCACTGATGAACCTGACAGTGGTATTCAATTAAAAATAGAAGAGTAGCATTTAAAAGGCACTTAGACAGATGTATGAACATGAAAGTACTGGGTGAATATAGACCATATGCAGGCAGATGTGAATAGTTTCATTTGACATCACAATTGGCACAGACTTCATGAGCCAATGGGCCTATTCTGTGTTCTACTGCTGTATATTGTATATTCTTTGAAAATACTGCAAACCCTCACCAGGTCAGGCAGCCTCCATGAAGAAAGAAACAAGAGCCCATGTTTCTATATTCTTTGAAAATACTGCAAACCCTCACCAGGTCAGGCAGCCTCCATGAAGAAAGAAACAAGAGCCCATGTTTCTATATTCTTTGAAAATACTGCAAACCCTCAACAGGTCAGGTGGCCTCCATGAACAAAGAAACAAGAGCCCATGTTTCAGATAGCGGAGAATTTGACTATTCTAGTGCTTCGTAACCTAACATTAATATGCCATAACATGGTCCTCTAATACTCCTATATCATAGCAAAAAACTAAACTGGGATAGGTGCATGGATCTTACACAATTAATATTGATGGAGTTCATGAACCTCCTTTGAACCCTCTCCAGTTTCAACACATCATTTCTAAGATAAGGGGCCCAAAGCTGCTCACAATACTCCAAATGAGTCCTCACCAATGCTTTATAAAATCTCAGTATTAGATTCTTGCTTTTATATTCTAGTCCTCTTGAAATGAATGCTAACATCACATTTGCCTTTCTCACCACAGACTCAACCTGCAAATTAACCTTTACGGAATCCTGCACAAGGACTCCCAAGTCCCTTTGCGCCTTAGTTTTTTTGTATTTTTTCTCCATTTAGAAAAGAATCAGCCCTTTTCGTTCCATCCACTATATTCCATCTGCCATTTATTTGCCCATTCTCCTGCTCTGTCTAAGCCCTTCTGTAGACTGTCTACTTCCTCAGAACTACTTGCCCCTTCACCTATCCTCTTATCGCCTGCAAACTCTGCAACAATTCCATCAATTCCATCATCCAAATCACTGACGTATAACGTAAAAAAGAATCGGCCCCAACACAGACCCCTGTGGAACACTACTTGTCACCGGCAGCCGGTCAGAAAAGGCTTCCTTTATTTCCACTCTTTGCCTCCTGACATTTAGCCACTGTTTTATCCATGCTAGAATCTTTCCTGTAATACCATGGGCTCCTAGCTTGTTAAGCAGCCTCATGAGTGGCACTTTGTCAAAGGCCTTCTGAAAATCCAAGCACACAACATCAACTGATTCTCCTTTGTCTATCCTGCTTGTTATTTCTTCAAAGAATTCAAACAGATTTGTCAGGCAAGATTTTCCTTTGAGGAAACCATCTCTATTTTATTATGTGCCTCCAAGTACCCTGAGTCCTCATCCTTAATAATCAACTCCAACATCTTCCCAACCACTGAGGTCAGACTAACTGGCCTATAGTTTCCTTTCCTCTGCATCTCTCCCTTCTTGAAGAATGAAGTGTATTTGCTGTGTATTTTCTGGTCTTCTGGAACCATTCTGGAATCTAGTGATTCTTGAAAGATCTTTACTAATTCTTCCACAATCTCTTCAGCCACTTCTTTCAGAACCCTGGCGTGTACACCATCTAGCGCAGGTGACTTATCTACCTTCAAACCTTTCAGTTTCCCAAGAACCTTCTCTTTAGTTATGGTACCCTCACACACTTCATGCCCCCGACACCTGGAACTTCCATCATGCTGCTAGTATCTTCCACAATGAAGACTGATAACCAGTCAGGAATCAGCTTACGAATGGACTTAGTTCCTGTGGAAATAAATATTGAAGAATTATAATTCATAGTTCACAGTCTAGATTTACCTTTGCATTTCACTTTCATGCAGTTAAAACTGTTTATGTGCTTAAAATAAAAGCATTGTACAGAAATATAAATTATTGGCCTATTTGAATCATAAGGCATTTTAACTCTTTTGAAGAGTTAGACCTTTATCACATTTAATATTCTTGTTGCTCACTACTGAAACAAAAACAACTTAAAATAGAAAACAATTAAATCCATCCACTTCTCAGATTTTTCCTTTGAATAGAAATTGCCCACTGCTGGAGGCAATCTCTTCATGGGAGATTATGACCTGATTGAATCGCTCTCTTCTGTTTGCTTGTGCGACCAATATGAAAGAGTGAAAGGCAGCGTTCACTGCTTTTTAACCCCAAAAGGCAGCTTTGCTGAAAGATGTGGATCCAACACCACGACTTTATAAACCGAAGTCGGACCAGAGTTGAGAACGCAGACTGTGTCTCGGGTGGAAAATGTAGTTACAGTTTGGTGAGGTCAAAACATTTAACGATGCATAATTTAAAGTTTTGCATACATAAATTCAATTCAGAAGTGTATGTACTTGTAGTGGATGTGGTTGAAAATATATCCATACTGTATATAAATAATAAGATAACACACTTAAACTGCAAACCATACTACAGATATGTATGCCATACACCAGCTAGAATGGCTGGTGCATGGAGAGTTGATGATTATGCATTCTGTCTTATCTCCCTTGTCCAACCTACCCCTATTTCCCATCTTTCTTCTGACTTTCAGTATACTTTACCTATTGTGCCCACATTCCTCTTTTCCAATGTCTTTCTTTTCACCCTCAGATTCCTTGTCATTTACTCTCCAATGTCCTCTTCCCTCTCCAATCATCTCTACTCTTCCAATCTCCCTTTGCCTTCTCTTCCAGTCCCTTCATTAATTTCAGTTTTCTTTTTGTCTCTTCCGTTTATCTCCATCTGGTTGGTATGTTCTTCTGTCCTCCACCCCTCTGAGCCTCTATTTTCTATCCCCTGCAATTACTTACTCTCCCATCTTTTATCCTTGCTTGTCTCTTTCCTGACCCACTATCCGCCATTATCTCTGATACCCTCTCCTTTTGCTTCCTACACATTTCCCATTTTCCGTCAAACACAGCCACTTCTGCATTCTGATCTTCAACCAAATACTAAGAAATTAAGTAACCATTACCAATGAATTAATATGCACCGTCTAGTCATGGAGGGTCAGTGTGCATGCATGTATCTGGGCAACGGTGTTGTGGTATCTGCACTCTTTAGGTGTTTGTGCATGTGTGGATAGACTCATATTTTCATAACTGCATTTGTTCTGAACGCTGACAACATATCAGAAAGTAGGGAATAATTTTCAAGAACTGGGAGAACAGTATGTCATCCAAGAACTGTGGAGTATTTGTAAATAACTCGTCTGGTCAGAGGTCATAGTGATGTTACCATGAGGAGGTGAAGCACCAATTACAGGGTGCTCCATGCTGTTAGAGATAGAATAAACATTCCTTGTTTAAAGCTCCTGAGTCTTGATAATTCCAGTAGATTCTAAGTTCCACTATACTCACCTTGATGTGGATGAGAACAATGGAAGGTCCTTCACAATTAATGCACAAGGAGTTGCACCTTTACATTAGCTTACTGCATGAAGTCAAGTTCTTGCCAATGGCCTTCTCATTCACTTTGCACAAGAGCATGCAAGGTGTTGACAAATACACAACCAAAGTGATCTTGCTGCTTCAAATAAGACATAGGATAATTTGGGGAAATACTGAAGGAACTTCATCATCACCATGTGAAATTGGAATGGTGGGAGTGTGTCTTCATATAGGCATAGCTGGTGTACAGTATGTTGATCTGAGGTAAATTGGCTTATTATTTTTGCATGTACCAAGGTGACGTGAAAAACATACATCATACAGATCATTCCATCACATCAGTGTATTGAGGTAGTGTAAGGGAAAACAATAATAGGCGGAATAAAGTATGACAGACACAAAGAGTAAATTACAGGAAGACAATAAGGTGCAAGGCCATAACAAGGTAGATCGTGAGATTAAGAGTTCATCGTATTGTGCAAGGGAACTGTTCAGTAGTCTTATACGTAACAGTGGGATTGCAACTATCCTTGGGCCTGGTGGTACGTGCTTTCTTGCCCGGTGGGGTGGGGGGGGGGGCGGAGGTGGTGGTGGGAGAAGAGTGAATGTCCATGGTGGGTGGGGGTCTTTAATTATGTTGACTCCCATGATTGAATGGTTCAACAGACTTAATGGGCTGAATGGCCTTGTTCTGCTGCTGGCCTTATGGTCTAAAAGATCTAACATCTTCTTTAAATACCATGGTACTCCAAAGTCTCACTCCTTGTTTTACTCTGGCTGAACTATTGTTGTCATTTGCTAAAGTAGGGTGGAGAGTAGAGAGGCAGCCATGAGAGCAGAAGACCATATTTTGAGGATAAAGTGCAATTTTGACTGACTGATTAGTGGAGATTCAGGATGGGATGTTCGTGATGTCCCAATCTGTAGTGCAATAAAATATTGGAAATCATGTCAGAAATGTACATATACAAAATTATCACAGCAGAAAATAAACAGAGAAGTTGAAGCACCTATAGGTGTTGGTCGCAGGTTGATGTATTTCCAACAGCAATTAGTGTAAACAAAGCAAACTTAAAACCTTTGATATGAATCCTGCAGCCTTTACATTAGGTGAACCATTTTGATCTTCCACATTAATAAGAAAGTTACCGCATAACATGTCATTTTTTAAATAAAGAAGCCATGGCGTGAGATAATAATTACAAGTTTCTTTAGAAATCAACAGAAATAGAAACCTCAAGTTCGAAACACAAGATTTTTCCCATTATTGGGTGGTTATAGGACTGGATTCCAGAGATCTGGTCTGCAGATCTAGAGAAGAGTATTTGAAACCTGCCACAACAGCTGGAGAATTTAAATTCTGTTCACTTCAGTTTTGACATGCCTGCTGCTGGACACCTGATTCAACAAATGTACGTGGAAGCTGCATCATACTGCCAAAGGGCAGTATAAGGAAAAAGAGGAAGCCATCAACCTGAAATGATAATTCTTTATTGTATTCCACAAAAGCTGAGTTTTTCCAGCATTTTCCTTTGTTGTAAATCCATTGGTTAGGATGAAAAAGAAATTATAATGGGTAAGTAAGCATATTCCTGTCAAGCTTGACCATTGAGAAGAGGCCACGGTAGAGGATGATTGCAGTCAACTCATGCCAAAGGCTGAAGAAAGAAAAGATGAAAGAATAGAACAGAGCTGCAATCATGGAGGATGTTGTTGGTGAATTTAAGATGGGTGTGGAGGGGGGAGGGGTGAATTGTCTGATCAGGGAGATCCGAGTGAGTACTGTGTTTCAAGGTCTTTGCAGAGGGGAAGGTGCTTGGAGGTGGAAAAGGATGATGTCATCTGACAGGAGGACATCAATTGCTTTAGGAGCTAGGAAATGACCATGGAAAGCAAATGTTTTTTGAGGATGGTAGAGAGGGTAGGAGACTCATCAAACTCCCAGAGTGAATATGGGGTATCTGGTGGGGGGATGGGAGGGAAGCTGGAGAAAGATTTGTGTTTGAGGCTATGGGCAGGGTGAGCCTTGGAGAAAGGAAAGGTGAGGGTGGCAAATATACTTGAATGGATCCACCCGGTCCTACTAGCCAATTCAGTCTTTGAACATAAGAACACAAGAAATGGGAGCAGGAGTAGGCCATCTGGCCCATTGAGCCTGCTCCAGAATTCAATAAGATCATGGTGGACTCATCTCCACCTAGCTGCCTTTTCTCCATGACCCTTAATTCCCCTACTTTGTAATCTTTTTCTGGACGTTTGGGGTAGTCATCATGTTAAACAGCATCTCAGGAGAGAGATATTAATATTTCAATGCAATATCCTTTCATCAGAATGACATGTTATTAATGGCATCCCTGGTGATAACCAGCTATGGTAAATAAATGAAATGAAATGAAATATCTTTATTGTCATTGAATAGTACAATTTGTCATGCACCAATACAGCGAAAATGAGTTTGCAACTCTCGTACTCAATGCTATAAAACAACAAATAAAATAAATAAACAATAAATAAAATCAAGTAACCAGCCAGTACAAGCAATGTCCAGCAGTACAAAAGCACAACTCAGATGCATGACAGCCATAAAACCGGTATTAAAGTAGCAATATAACAAATTTATGGATGATGCTTGATCGATCGGTTCAGAGCAGTTATAGCTCTGGGGAAAAAGCTATTTTTCAGTCTAGAAGTGCAGGCATAAGAAATCTTATAACGTCTGCCGGATGGAAGAAGTTCAAACAGATGATTGCATGGATGTGAATTGTCCTTACAGCTGCTTGTAGCTTTCCTTAGGCAGCGAGAGCTGTAGGTGTCCTCCAGGGCTGGGAGCTGTGTCCCGATGATCTTCTGTGCGCTAGAGATGACCTGCTGAAGTGTTTTCCTGTCAGCTGCTGTACAACTGAGATACCACACAGAGATGCTGAATGGTTTTGTGAAGCGTGCTTTATTTGACCCTTAGTCCAGTAAAAAGCTATATTTTTTTCAGTTAGAAGGAATGCTGAACTTTGCTGAATGTAGAACAGTTTAAACTGCTCAGAAATTAATTCAGCTGAAGTTATATTTACATGTCAACCCAGAAATATTAGCTAGAATTCCAACAGAGGTAATCTCAGGACTACCACACAGACGGCTGCTATTGGTCATGCAATTGGAACTGAAACAAGTTATTGGAACCTGAAACAGGAACAGGCCATTTGGCCCTTGGTGTTGTGCTGAACTAATTAAACGTAATTTAACCATCTAACTAAACTAATCCCCTTTGCCTATACAATGTCCATATTGCTCCATTTTCTGTATACTCATGTGCTTGTCTACTAGCCTCTTAAACTCTTCTATCATATTTGCTTCCAATACCACCCCGGCAGTGCATTATTGGCACCCACCACTCCGTGCAAAATAGAAGTGTCCTGCATATCTCCTTTGAACTTACTTTGAAGTTTCAAACACGTGCCCTCTATGTATTGCATGTGGCTGCATTGGGACAACATTGCATATGCTGTACCTGCAGTTTAGTGTGCATTCCAAAATATTAGAAACTTAGAAACATAGAAGACCTACAGCACAATACAGGCCCTTCGGCCCACAAAGTTGTACCGAACATGTCCCTATCTTAGAAATCACTAGGCTTACTTATAGCCCTCTATTTTTCTAAGCTCCATATACCTATCCAAAAGTCTCTTAAAATATCCTCCCACCATTTCAGCAGATGTGCCCCCAACAAGGGTTGACCTGAGATGAGTGTAGAAGGATCCCAAGTTTTCTTTCAGTATCTGGTGAATTTGGTATTAGTGAGGCCAACCACAAGTAGAAGCGGCGCATTGCACCCAGTATCCTTAACCATTTCACTGGCCCTCCTTGGAAATCAGGGTTTGTATCTATTGAGGGAAAGTCTGAGTTTAACAAGGATCCTATCTATGATTGAATAGCTTACTGACATCATTCATCTTATAGGCATGGGCATGAGGTCCTGGCAATGAAAACTTGCGTGGAAATCTATCACCTACAAAACATATATTTTTATGGAATGAGGTACTAACTGATTTTCTTTTTTTTACAGCAATGAGGTGTTGTGCCTTAAAGGAATCTTCTTGAAAGCATTTAATTTGATTTGGAGATGTCTACAGCCACAGGAAAAGTTCTTGTTCAGGTTGAATATAACTATCAATACACAGCCAGGGATGGGAGACTCATCGCTATTAAACAAAATGAGATATATATTCTCCTTTCAAGAACCAATGAGCACTGGTGGCATGTTAAGAAGGATGACCAATCCAAACCATTCTACTTGCCAGCACACTATGTGAGGGAATTGACTTCAGAAACGGCAGTTTCCCCTGGAGTTCCATCCCTGGTTGGATCTGATAATGCTGAAAACCAAAATAGTGGAGAGGTGAGCAAGACTCAAAGTGTTGTTAAAAACCATTGGACTGTTGAGAAAAGTGAGCTATTTCACCAAGATAAACAAGGACACAATGACAACACTTGTGATCCAGTCCTGGAGAAAGAAAACCAGCCTAATTTAAGCTCTATTAAACCCAAGGATCCTTCATTGAATCAACTGGCCAATGACTGCCCGCCCTCACTCCGTGGCTCAAATTCTTCACAACATTCTTTGTTGCCACTAGAATTGACGCCATGTTACAGCGAAGTGGCTAAAGCCTCTGAGAAGAATAAACAGTCCAATAGTAAAAAGTTCACCACTACCATTGCACCAAAAAGGCTAAATTCCACTGTCAGGGTCCGCACCAAGCTGCAAGATAATTTTGCACACAGACTTAGCCTAATGGAAGATCTCCTGCCAGCAGTGAATCCAGAAGGCCTTGATCATAAACTTGGCCTCAATAAGGCGAAAGAAATTAACCTTTCAGAAAAGGTCTATCCTCTTCAACGTACTAGCTTTAGCCAGGGCAGCAATTCTAAAAGACACTCTACTGTAGAAATTGGTGCTGTGATATTGGGACACCCAAAGCCTGTGGAAACAAACAGCTCGACGCTTCCTCAAATACAACTTCCTGATTCTGAAAATCTTTATGAGTCGATTCCAGACATATCAAAGCCAAAGACTAAATCCCAAAAGGAAGAACATAGTGATGTATTGAAGGTATGTTCACTTAAGAATGAGGATTTATGTATGTAATATGGAAAAGCAGGGGGAATTGGGTTTGGTTTTTGAAGATACTAGACTTTCATTTGTATTCCTTTTACCTCTCAGTGATTTTCTTCTGCAAGAAGTATAGATTATTGTATTCATTGTTTTGTGTTTCTGTCCTTTGACTGCCAATCCCTTGTCTCTCAGGAATATTACCTCGTAGAGTTTTGCTTAACTTTGTGCACTATTAATTATTTATAGTTATCTAAAAATCACAATTGTTCATTCCATGCAACAGACGTATTTTATTACTTGAAGGCCTTCAGTTCAGGATGTTGGTCCCAGGCTGGAATGGACAGAGATGAACTGAGAAAAATCAAAACAAAATAATGAAGCCAAGTTAATTGCAGGAACTAGGATAGAAGGAGCATATTAGACTGACTACACATTGCAGTTAACTCATCATTAAAATAAAGTCAAAATTGAATTTATTGTCTTAGGCATAAGTCCATCATATAAGCAGTATGCACAATAAAAACATATAAATTAAACATAAATTATACACAATGTGTACAAGAAAGAACACAATTAGAACAAAAAATACTATGTGCATTTGAACACAAAGTGAGCAAAGTAGTTATTATGTTACTAAACTGTAGGGATTAGGGTTGTTCCAACTGGTTCAAGAACTGAATGGTTGAAGAGAAGTAGCTGTTCTTGAACCTGGTGGTGTGAGACTTCAGACATCCATATCTCTTGCCTGATGGTAGATGTGAGAAGATGGCATGGCCCAGATGGTGGGGATCTTTGATGATGGTTGTTGTGTTCTTGAGGCAGCATCTTCTGTAGAAACTACCAATGGTGGGGAGTGATATATCTGTGATGTATCGAGCTGAGAGACTGAAAACAGGCATATGTAAATCAATGAATATAGAAATGTTAACAAACCCATGGGATTGCAATCCCAAATGGAAAGAAATGTTTTATAACAAAGCAGTTGTCTCAGACCTGAGTGTATTCGAGTCAGAAGCCAATAGATTGTCAGGTAGCAAGTAGATCACGAGTTAGTGAGGGAGAATAGTGCTGAGGTGAAAGGTAAATTATTATTGAATCAGGAAGCATGTTCAGGGACTAAATGCAATCCTCCTGTTCCTTAACCTCATGTAGTGTGTCCTCAAGCTAGCAAGTTCCTATAGGGCTTGATAGGATTGATGCAGGAATGATATTTCTTCCTGGCTTGGGGAAATGTAGAAGAGCCACAATATAAAGGATCGGCCATTCAGAACTGAGATGAGGAGAAGTTTCTTCACCCAGAGTATAGTGAATCTTTGGAGTTCTCCTCCCTAAAGGGCTGAGTGTATTCTAGGTGGAGACTGATATATTTTTTTGGCATTAAGGGATTCAAGGGATCTGTGATTATTACAGGACAGTGGCACTGATAAGTGATGTATTATGGAACAGCAGATGTGAGGGGCTGAACAATCTTCTCCTGCTTCAGTTTCTTATTAATTTGTTAAATTTATACCAAATTAGTTTTCAAAATAATTTCATCAAAACAAGCTGAAATGTTTTGTGTAAAAGTATAACTGAGAATCCTGGAAATAATCAAAGGTTCAGGAGTCATTAGTGAAGAGAGAAAGCACACATACTGTATCAGGTCTGAAACCCAGTATGTTTTTAAATGGCAAGTTGTTCAAAGCGACTTTAAACTGTGATACTGTAACTTACCCTTGGGATTCATCATTCTGCTGTTGCATTGTGAAAACTGTGAGTGACATGACAGTCAGTCACCACTGGGGGATGCCATTTCCTGCAGGGAACACAACAATCATCAAAATATGGAGACTCAAGTGACTGCAGGCATTGGAACCTGGAGCAACACACGAAACTTGGTGGGCGAGATAGTGCCTATGGAGGGAAATCAGTCCAGGTAAGGCTCCCAACTTGAAACATTGATTGTTTACTTCCCTGGATAGATGCTGCCCAACCGCTAAGTTCCTCCAGCTTTTTGTCTGTTACTCCATTCACCAAAATATAGTTAATTAATAAACTGTAGTGTTCTAGAAATAACACTTGTGTTCCACAGGGTAGGCTTATTCAGAAAGTCAGAAGGCATGGGATCCGGGGAAGTTTGGCCAGGTGGATTCAGAATTGGCCGGCCTGCAGAAGGCAGAGGGTCGTGGTGGAGGGAGTACATTTGGATTGGGGGGTTGTGACTCGTGGTGTCCAACAAGGATTGGTTCTGGGACTTCTACTTTTCGCGATTTTTATGAACGACCTGGATGTTGGGGTAGAAGGGTGGGTTGGCAAGTTTGCAGACAACACAAAGGTTGGTGGTGTTGTGGATAGTGTAGAGGATTGTCGCAAACTGCAGAGAGACATTGATAGGATGCAGAAGTGGGCTGAGAAGTGGCAGATGGAGTTCAACCCGGAGAAGTCTGAAGTGGTACACTTTGGAAGGACAAACTCCAAGGCAGAGTACAAAGTAAATGGCAGGATACTTGGTAGTGTGGAGGAGCAGACATGTCCATAGATCCCTGAAAGTTGCCTCACAGGTGGATAGGGTAGTTAAGAAAGCTTATGGGGTGTTAGCTTTCATAAGTCGAGGGATAGAGTTTAAGAGTCGCGGGGTAATGATGCAGCTCTATAAAACTCTGGTTAGGCCACACTTGGAGTACTGTGTCCAGTTCTGGACACCTCACTATAGGAAGGATGTGGAAGCATTGGAAAGGGTACAGAGGAGCTTTACCAGGATGCTGCCTGGTTTAGAGAGTATGCATTATGATCAGAGATTAAGGGAGCTAGGGCTTTACTCTCTGGAGAGAAGGAGGATGAGAGGAGACATGATAGAGGTATACAAGATATTAAGAGGAATAGATGAGTGGACAGCCAGCACCTCTTCCCCAGGGCACCACTGCTCAATACAAGAGGACATGGCTTTAAGTTAAGGGGTGGGAAGTTCAAGGGGGATATTAGAGGAAAGTTTTTTACTCAGAGAGTGGTTGGTGCGTGGAATGCGCTGCCTGAGTCAGTGGTGGAGACATATACATTAATGAAATTTAAGAGACTACTAGACAGGTATATAGAGGAACTTAAGGTGGGGGTTATATGGGAGGCAAGGTTTAAGGGTTGGCACAACATTGTGGGCTGAAGGGCCTGTACTGTGCCGTACTGTTTTATGTTCTATGTTCTAAATAATCGGATCATTATTTGCTCAAATAATTTCCTGCGGATAAACAGTACTTAAAGTAAAACTATCCTTGTTGAAGTGTTTTCTAAACATGTTCACTAATTATTTACAAGTTTTCAACTGCGGACACTCCCATGCATGGAATCAGAACACTTAAAAATTGCCAACATAGAACAGAGGCTGCAAGGATTTTCCCCTGAGTCGGAGGCTTGTTTTTCCTTATTGCAACCAAGACCTTAAGTAAGACACTGCAGTCTAAGAATTCAACACTAATTTTGTCAATGATATGCCACTGAAAATCTCTGTTTTCTTCCTGGAGTAAAATATAATTATGCAGAAGGATAGGTCTGGACCCAGGGTTGAGATTTTTGATTGGAGAAAGGCTAACTTTAAGGCGATGCGAAAGGATTTAGAAGGAGTGGATTGGGACAATTTGTTTTATGGGAAGAATGTAATAGAGAAATGGAGGTCATTTAAAGGTGAAATTTTGAGAGTACAGAATTTTTATGTTTCGGTTAGGTTGAAAGGAAAGGTTAAAAGTTTGAGAGAGCCATGGTTTTCAAGGGATATTGGGAACTTGGTTTGGAAAAAGAGAGAGATCTACAATAAATATAGGCAGTAAAAAGAATCTAAAGAAAGAAATTAGAAAAGCTAAAAGAAGATATGAGGTTGCTTTAGCAAGTAAGGTGAAAATAAATCCCAAGGGTTTCTACAGTTATATTAATAGCAAAAGGATAGTGAAGGATAAAATTGGTCCCTTAGAGAATCAGAGTGGACAGCTATGTGTGGAGCCAAAAGAGATGGGGGAGATTCTGAACAATTTCTTTTCTTCGGTATTCACTAAGGAGAAGGATATTGAATTGTGTAAGATAAGGGAAACAGGTGGGGAAGTTATGGAAACTGATGATTAAAGAAGAGGAAACATTGGAGCATTTAAGGAATATAAAAGTGGATAAGTCTCCGGGTCCTGACGGGATACTCCCTAGGACCTTGAGGGAAGTTAGCGTGGAAATAGCCGGGGCTCTGACAGAAATATTTCAAATATCATTGGAAACAGGGATGGTGCCAGAGGATTGGCATATTGCTCATGTTGTTCCATTGTTTAAAAAGGGTTCTAAGAGTAAACCTAGCAATGATCGGCCTGTGAGTTTGACATCAGTGGTGGGTAAATTGATGGAAAGTATTCTTAGAGATGGTATATATAATTATCTGGATAGACAGGGTCTGATTAGGAACAGTCAACATGGAATTGTGCGTGGAAGGTCGTGTTTGGCAAACCTTATTGAATTTTTTGAAGAGGTTACTAGGAAAGTTGATGGGGGTAAAGTGGTGGATGTTGTCTATATGGACTTAAGTAAGGCCTTTGACAAGGTCCCACACGGAAGGTCGGTTAGGAAGGTTCAATCGTTAGGTATTAATATTGAAGTAGTAAAATGGATTCAGCAGTGGCTGGATGGGAGATGCCAGAGAGTAGTGGTGGATAACTGTTTGTCAGATTGGAGGCCGGTGACTAGTGGTGTGCCTCAGGGATCTGTACTGGGTCCAATGTTATTTGTCATATACATTAATGATCTGGATGATGGGGTGGTAAATTGGATGAGTAAGTATGCAGATGATACTAAGATAGGTGGAGTTGTGGATAATGAAGTAGGTTTTCAAAGCTTGCAGAGAGATTTAGGCCAGATAGAACAGTGGGCTGAAAGATGGCAGATGGAGTTTAATGCTGATAAATGTGAGGTGTTACATTTTGGTAGGACTAATCAAAATAGGACATACATGGTAAATGGTAGGGCATTGAAGAATGCAGTAGAACAGAGGGATCTGGGAATAATGGTGGAATCTCATGTGGATAGGGTGGTGAAGAAAGCTTTTGGTATGCTGGCCTTTATAAATCAGAGCACTGAGTATAGGAGTTGGGATGTAATGTTGAAATTGTACAAGGCATTGGTAAGGCCAAATTTGGAGTACTGTGTACAGTTCTGGTCACCGAATTATAGGAAAGATTTCAACAAATTAGAGAGAGTACAGAGAAGATTTACTAGAATGTTACCTGGGTTTCATCACCTAGGTTACAGAGAAAGGTTGAACAAGTTGGGTCTTTATTCTTTGGAACGTAGAAGGTTGAGGGGGGACTTGATAGAGGTATTTAAAATTATGAGTGGGATAGATAGAGTTGACGTGGATAGGCTTTTTCCATTGAGAGTCGGGGAGATTCAAACAAGAGGACATGAGTTGAGAGTTGAAGGGCAAAAGTTTAGGGGTAACATGAGGGGGAACTTCTTTACTCAGGGAGTGGTAGCTGTGTGGAACGAGCTTCCAGCAGAAGTGGTTGAGGCAGGTTCGATGTTGTCGTTTAAAGTTAAATTGGACAGCTATGTGAACAGGAAAGGAATAGAGGGTTATGGGCTAAGTGCAGGTCAGTGGGACTAGGTGAGAGTAAGAATTCGGCATGGACTAGAAGGGCCAAGATGGCCTGTTTCTGTGCTGTAATTGTTATATAGTTATATAAAATATGTTCATTATCATTCTGGGTCAAAATTGCACCCTAGTCATGATTCACCTTTGCATGTTTGACATTATTCCAGTATTAGTTGCACATAGAATGAAGTAATTTTCTCTGTAAAACTCACATTGGGATATTAAAGGAGAAATGATCCCTTTGAGCAACCATTGTTGGACATTTTTAGGACAACCAGGTCTTCAGAGTTTCACAATGTATCACCAGATTGGGATGTCTTTATTCTAAAGGTCTCACCTGTTTTCGCTCTTAGTCCTCTCAGGGTTTGCCTCCATATAGCATTGACCTCACCTCATCTTCTTATCCCAGATTTGGCCTTGGTAGAGGTGTGCATAAGAAGGCACTGTGCCCTTTCAGGCAAGCAGCAGAGCCACTGCTGAGAGATCTTTGGTGCACTATTGCTATGGTCATTCAGCAATTGCTTGTCCAGTAAACAAATCTCCAATTATAATTACATCTAACAGATCGTAATGTTCCAGAGAACCCTGCGAGCAGGCTTTGCTATTCACCGGTATGTGCAGTAATGTGGTCTGAGAGAGATATCAATCCTAACCGGTGAGACTACAGCTAGTGATTAGCAATGGAATCAGGAAAGGCAGCTGGGAAATTACAGTATGAGCTGGACAAAGTTTGTAGGTTTAAAGGGAAATTTCTATGCGTAGGGTTTAAAGCTAAGCAACATTTACTTCTGTGAAGTTACACAGGATGAACTGAAATTCTTGGCAGTCTTAATAGTTTTGGACCATCCACTTGGCCAATGACAATCAGTATGTAATTTGGTTATCAAAGTTTCTCCTAGTCAGAGAGCACAGTGATTCTGGCTTCTGTTTCTTGTTGCCAAGATATGCCAACATTGCAGAGACGAGGCCAATGACTGATTTCCAGTGCCAGACATCTGAGTTAAAAGGATAATCTAGGGCTTTCAGTTTGTTATCAGTTCAATAGCGTGATGGACACTATTCCCTCCAAGCTTTGCAGGTACATGGTTGCGCAGTAACTGAAACGCTCTCGCACACATTGCCTTTGTTGCCGTGTAGCTGGGATTTTCTTTGATAAATGATAAAAGTGTTGCCTCAAAAATATCGCAGCGATACTGTGATATCAAATTTTCATTTCTGGGAAAGACTGGTTCAATTAAGACGTTCACTGATATGTTGAACTACGTGCTTAGAAATGAAGAGTTTGAAGAACTGTCAATTCTTGTTGACATTGTTGGAACATTTCAAGCTTCTCGTGCTGACTGCAAACATGGGCTCAATCTTATGATTTCAATCAAATTCACCTCTACCAAGGCCAAATCTGGGACAAGAAGATGAGGTGAGGTCAATGCTATATGGAGGCAAACCCTGAGAGGATAAAGAGCGAAAACAGGTGAGACCTTTAAAATAAAGACATTCCAATCTGGTGATACACTGTGAATTCGGGAGGAGAAGATGGCAGCATGACGCAGCGCGCGCAGCTCTCCGGTGAAATGATATCGTATCTGTTAAATAGGGGCCGTGGACAATTCTGATTTGATGGAGACAGACGTGAAAGCACAGAGGAACATCTGGAGAAACTTCTGTAATGCCGGTTCGCTGCCGCTGTTACTGTGTGATCGAGAAACTTCCGGAGGAAAGGCCCCAAAATCCCCGGCTTTGCCTGCTGCTGGCGACCGAGGCTGGGGTCGAAGCATTCGGCAGAGATGGTGCTCGGTACTTGGTGTCGGAGGGTTGATCGGAGGCTCGAAGTTTTCGGACAACTCAGAGTCGGACTGTGGTCGGGCATGGCAGGGAGAGTTTTCTTCCTTCTCCTGTCTGCGTGAGATGTGGGACATTCGAGAGACTTTGAACTTTTTTTTACTGTGCCAATGGCCTGTTCCTCATCAAGTTATGGTATTGTTGCACTGTTGTAACTCTATGTTATAATTATGTGGTTTTTGTTAGTTTTTCAGTCTTGGTCTGTCCTGTGTTTCTGTGATATCACACCGGAGGAATATTGTATCATTTCTTAATGCATGCATTACTAAATGACAATAAAAGAGGACTGAGTGTCCTCATAATCTAATCTAATCTAATCTAATTAGATGAGAGGTGGAACATTTGGATGATCTAATGAGGATTAAGATGTATCTTTCATCTGGATGCAAAATTAATCCAGACGGTGTTTATAGACAATTGATTTGCAATACAGATGAGAAAAAGTTTATGAAATGTGAATGATTTTCCTTGTTGTATTTTATTATACCCTTCAATTAATAAATAAAATCAAATGTATGCGATTTTTTCAATTTTCATTCTAAATATTCATAGAATGCATTTACAAAAAAAGAACATTTAAAGTGCTGGCAGTTTTTAGACCATGTAAAAATTTCTTGCTCAGTACAATGGTTGGTCCATGCAGCTGTAAAAAAAAATTAGAGGGAACGTTGGTAATTGTAAAGAAGAACTCAGAACATTTCTCTTAATTAAACTGGAGAGTTTAGTACCAGGGCACACAGGTTTAAATTAATACAGGGGGATTTTAGGGAAAAAAAAATATTAGGAAGTTATAGCTCTGATGCTAACGTGAGAAAGTCTGCAGATGCTAGAAAACCAAAGCAACACTCACAAAATGCTAGAAGAACACAGCGAGCCAGGCAGCATCTATGGTAAAGAGTAAACAGTCGATGTTTCGGGCCAAGACCTTTCTTTAAGCCTGAGAGGGAAGTGGGGAAGGGGCCTGAATTAAAAGGTGAAGTGAGGGCAAAGAGGCTAGCTGGAAGGTGATAGATGAAGCCAGCTGTGTGGGAAAGGTCAAGGCTGGAGAAGAATCTGATGGAGGGAAGAGTGGGCAATAGGAGAAAGGGAAGGAGGAGGGAGCTAGGGTGATGTTATAGGCAGCAGAGAAGAAGTAAAAGATCCAAGTGAGGAATAGAGAAAGAGTTGGGGTGGGAGAAATTTTGTTCACCAGGATGAGAAATTGATATTCATACCATCAGGTTGGAGGGTACCCAGACAAAATATAAGGTCTTGCTCCCCCACCCTGAGGGTGGCCTCAGCTTGGTACAACAGGAAGCCATGGATCAACATGTCAGAATGGGAATGGGAATGGGAAATAGAATGAAAATGTTTGGCCACTGGGAAGTCCTGCTTGTGGCAGACGGTGTGCAGGTGCTCGACGAAGTGGTTCCCCAATTTACGATGGGTCCACCAATGTAGAGGAGGCCGCATTGGGAACACCGGACATGTTAGACAATCACAGCACATTCGCAGGTGAAGCGTTGCCTCACCTGGAAGGACAGTTTGGAGCCCTAAATGGAGGTGAAGGAGGTGAATAGGCAGGTGTATCACTTAGGCCACTTGCATGGATAAGAGCCTGGATGGAGATTAGTGGGGAGGGACAAATGGACAAGAGAATTGCGGAGAGGACGGGTGGGGAGGTAAATATATGTTTAGTGGTAGGATCCCTTTGGAGATAGCAAAAGTTGTGGAAGATAATGTGTTGGATGTGGAGGCTGATGGGGTGGTAGGTAAGGACAAGAGGAACTCTATCTGTATTACGATGGCGGGATGATGGGGTGAGCGCAGATATACGGGAAATGGAGGAGATGCAGGTGAGGGCAGCATCAATAGTAGAGGGAGGGAAACCCTGTTCTTTAAAGAAGGGGGACATCATCCTGGGAACAGATGCGGTGGAAGCAAAGAAACTGAGTAAAGGTAATAGCATTTTTACATGAGACAGGGTGGGAAGAGGTATAGTTCAGATAACTATGGGAAGCAGTAGGTTTATAAAAGACATTGGTTGACAGCTTGTCTCCAGAGATAGAGACAGAGATCAAGAATAGAGAGAGAGGCGTCAGAGATGGCCCAAGTGAATTTAAGAGCAGGGTGGAAGTTAGAGGCAAAGGTGATGAAATTGTCAAGCTTAGCATAGGTGCATGAAGCAGCATCAATGCAATCATCAATGCAGCAGAGGAAAAGTTGGGGAGTATTACCGGGGAAGGCTTTGAAGACAGACTGTTCTACCTAGCCCAAGAAGAGGCAGGCATAGCTTAGGCCCTTGTGAGTACCCGTGGTTACCCCTGGTGTTTGGAGAAAGTGGAAGGAGCCAAAGGAATTTTGAGTTCTGATGCTGAATGTATGGTGTATTCCAGATCCTAGTGGAAATAAAACCCTAAAAGAGTTGAAATAAACATTGTATGGTGTATTGATTAGGGTGGGACAGGAAGAGAGTTGTTGAGACTGAATGAATCATATTGGGCTGAAGGACTTCCCTCATTTATATTTGTCTCATAACCTTGAAAAGAAAATCCACTTCCAATACATTTATTGACAAAAGGACTTAGTCACATTTGACACACCTCGTTGAGCCTTGCAGATAAACTCTTGACGTGATGTTTATGTTTAAACTTGGAAGTGATAGATCTATTTTGGCACTTTTGTAGGTCATACAGTTGACTTGGGGCAGTTCACTGTGATGCACGTAACACCCACACGTGTGTGTGCACAGATATGCACAGTATCTTTCTGGAACAACACATTAATCCTCAGATAATAATTCTTTCTGCCTGTGATGGTTTCAGCAAATTCTAGTGTATCGGGTAATGCAACTGTCACATGGAAAGCTCCTGGAGAACTGGAAGAAAAGGCCTATAAATTGTAATTCACTACCAAATTCCAGTTGAAGTTCAGGTTTAATTGTCATTCAACCATAGATGAATATCATGAATGGAGACAAGCAAAGCAGTGTTCCTCCAGCAACAAGGTACAAAGCACAGTACCAGCAATCCTACACAGCACAAGGCACAAAATGCAGTCACACAAAAACACTATAATGTAGTCCATTTATGGTCTTCGTGTCCAGTTCAGTGAGGTGCTGCCTCTGCAATCTGCTGAATTTGAGAGAAAGAGAACTAGAAGAAAAAACTCGAATGATGTCTGGAGTGAGAATGGCATTTGGCCATCAGAGCTCAATTATGGTCTTCCTGGGGAGGGTTGCTTGGAAGACTGAGAACTTGGGTGGGGGTGAGGGGGTTGTCTGGGAGGTGTGTCAAAGTTTGAAGTATATTTATTGTCAACCCTATGATTCGTTTTCTTGCAGGCATAAACAGAAAATACAAGAACCGTAATAGAATCAATGAATGACTGCACAAACAGGGTGGACAAACATCCAATTTGCAAAAGGCAACAAACTGAAAATACAAAAGAGAAAATAATAATAATAATAATAAAATAAATAAATAAACAATAAATATTGAGAACAGGAGATGAAGACTCCTTAAAGGTGTGTTTTGGGAACATTTCAGTGATGGGGCGAGTGAAGTTATCCCCTTTGATTCAAGAGTTCCATGGTTGAGGGGTAATAGCTGTTCCTGAACCTGGTGGAGTGGGTCCTGAGGCTCCTGTACCTTCTTCCTGATGACAACAATGAGAAGAGAGTGTGACCTGGCTGGCGGAGGTCCCTGATGATGGATGCTGCTTTCTTGTGACAGTGCTTTGTGTAGATTGTGCTCAATGGAGGGAGGGCTTTACCTGTGATGGACTGGGTCGTATCCACTACTTTTTGTAGGATTTTCCATTCAAAGGCATTGGTGCTTCCATACCAAACTATGATGTAGCCAGTCATTATACTTTCCAGTGCACATCTATAGAAGTTTGTCAAAACATTAGATGTCCTGCCAAATCTTCATAAACTTCTAAGGAAGTAGAGGCAGCTGCCTTTCTTTCTTAGTAATTGATTTTGCATGCTGGGCCCAGGACAGGTCCTCTGAAATGATAACACTGAGGAATTAAAAGTTGCTGATCCTCTCCACTTTGATTCCCCAATGAGGACTGGCTCATGGACCTCCAGTTTTCTCCTCCTGAAGTCAATAATCAACTCCTTGGTCTTGCTGACATTGAGTGCGAGATTGTTGTTGTGGCACCACTCAGACAGATTTTCAATCTCCTTCCTATATGCTGACAAGAAGTCCAAGATCCAGTTACAAAGAGGGGTGTTGAGTCCCAATGAGGACAGTTTACCCACCAGCCTCTCAGGGAAGATGGTGTTAAACACCAAGCTGAATTCGATGAACAGTATTCTGGCGTATGAGGCATTGTTTTCTAGGTGGGACAGGACAGAGTGGAGGGCCAAGGCTAAGGCATCATCAGTGTACCAGTTTGAGTTGTAGGCGAACTGGTCCAATGTAATCCATTGCCAGCCATGCCAAGCACTTCATGATGGTTGAAGTCAACACTGGGCAGTAATCATTGGGCACTGGAATGATGGTGATTGCCTTGAAGCCTGTTAAGGGACAGTGGACTGTTTCAGAGAGGTATTAAAGATGTGGGACAGCCTGGTGGGTTCTATAAACATTGGTGTAAACCAGGTGTAATATATTCTCTCGTCCGGTTGCCAAGTTGACATCTGGCAGAACTTTGGCAGGACAGTTTTTAAGTTAGCATGATTGAAGTCACCAGTAACAATGAAGACACCATCAGGGTGAGTGGCTTTGAGGTTGTAGATTGCGTCCTAGAGCTCCTGCAGCGCTCCCCAGCACCAGCACCAGCACAGGGGGTGGGCAGATACTGTAAACAGCAATAATCACGATGGCAGTGAACTCCCTCTGTAAGTAGAAAGGTCTGCACTTCACCATTAAAAACTATCTTCAGTGAGCAGTGGGCCATTACTACTGAGGCGTTCACACGTCAGGCTTGGCTTGATACCTTTCAAGCTGGTTTATTTCCTGTAATACCATGGGTTCTTACACCAGACAAGATAAGAGCCCATGGTATTACAGGAAAGGTACTAGAATGGATAGAAGATGAGCTGATTGGCAGGAGGCAAAGAGTGGGAATAAAGGGGGCCTTTTCTATTTGGCTGCTAGTGATTGGTGATGTTCCACAGGGGTCGGTGTTAGGACTGCACCTTTTCAAGTTATATGTTAATGATCTGGATGGCAGAATTTATGGCTTTGTATCCAAGTTTGCAGACAATACAAAGATAGGTGGAGGGGCAGGTAGTGTTGATGAAGCAGGGAATCTGCAGAAGGACTTGAACAGATTGGGAGAATGGGTAAAGGAATGGTAGATGGAAAATAGTGCAGGGAAGTGTATTGTCATACACTTTGGTAGAAGGGATATACGAGTCAAGTCAAGTTTATTGTCATTTAACTATATACATGTATACCGTCAAACAAGACAATGCTTTTCTGGACTAGGGTGTAGTGCACAGTAGTACGCATACAACACAGCATAATTTAGGAAAGTAAGGTCAGAATCTACAGCTGAATTACACATAAATAAGCAAAGTGAAGTGCATTAATTAAATATTGTAAGGTACAGAATAGATCAACCAGTGACACTTTGAATGCGATGTGGCAGGGAGTTCAGAAGCCTAATGGCCTGAGGGAAGAAACTGTTTCCCATCCTGCCCGTTCTTGTTTTTATGCATTGGAGTCTCCTGCCTGATGGTAGAAAGTCAAAGAGGATGCTGGGTGGTTGAGTGGGATCCTTGATAATACCAAGGGCCCTGCGAATGCAGAACTCCCGATAAGTGTCCCCGATAGTCCCCTATGATCCCCTCAGCTGTTCTCACAATCCTTTGTAGGGACTTCCAGTCTGATGTTTTTCTGCTCCTGTACCAGATGGAGATGCAACTTTTCAAAATGTTCTCAATGGTGTTCCTGTAAAACATAGTTAAGATGGGGGCGGGGTGCTCGCTTGCCTCAAATGTCTTGGGAAGTAGAGGTGCAGCTGTGCCTTCTTGTTCATGGAGGTGATACTGAGGTCATCCATGATGCCATCTCCCAGGAACTTGGTGCTCTTAACTCTCTCTAAGGAGGAGCTCTGTATTCGCAGAGGGGAATAGTTCATCTTCACCTTCCTGAAGTCCACAATGATTTCCTTGTTCTTCTCCATGTTCAGATTTAGGTTGTTCTTCTCGCACCGGTCCACCAGCCGCTCCACTTTCTCTCTGTACTCCAACTCATCATCAGTTTGTGCTGAATCCTGCAACACAGTCGTGTGTCAGCAGTGTGAACAGCATCAGGCTGAGCACTCAGCCCTGGAGAGTGTCAGTGCTCAGCGTAATGGTACAAGAAGTGTTGCTGCCCATACAGACTGATTGTGGCCTTTCTGTTAAGAAGCCCAGGATCCAGTTACAGAGGGAGATGTTGAGACCCAGTGAGGACAGTTCCTCCACCAGTTTCTGGTGTATGATGGTGTTAAATGCTGAACTGAAGTCTATAAATAGCAGTCTGGCATATGAAACCCCATTTTCCGGGTGGGACAGGACAGAGTGGAGGGCAGAGGCTATTGCATCATCAGTGGATTGGTTTCATAAGACCATAAGACACAGGAGCAGAATTAGGCCATTTGGCCCATCAAGCAATAAGTGACTGGAAAGGGTCCAAAGTAGCCAGGAGAAAGGCTTTAATGAACTCCATGACCAGCTGCTCAAAGCATTTCATTATGGTTGATATTAATGCCACCAGGCGATAGACGTTTAGACAGGTTACTGTCACCTTCTTTGGCACTGGGACAATGGACTGTTCCGGAGAGATGTTGAATATATCCATCAGTACCTATCTTCTAAAGGCATAGACTATTTTTAAAACAGGGTACACATTCAAAAATTGGAAATGCATAGAGACTTGGGAGTCATAGTGCAGGATTTCCTAAAGGTTAATTTACAGGTTGAGTCACTAGTAAGGAAAACAAATGTAATGTGATGCGGAGGCTTTATGAGGCATTGGTCAGACTGCTCTTGGAGTATTCCGAACAGTTTTGGGTCACCTATCAAAGAAAGGATGTGCTGGCATTGGAGAGGGTTCAGAGGAGATTTATGAAAATAACGCCAGGAATTAAAGGGTTATCGTATGAGAGTGTTTGATGGCACTGGCCTGTACTCGCTGGAGTTTAGAAGAATGAGTGGGGATCTCATTGAAACCTATTGAATATTGCTAGGCCTTGATAGAGTTGATACATAGAGGATGCTTCTAATTGTGGGAGAAGCCAGGAGCAGAGGTCACAGCCTCAGAATAGAAGGATGTCCCTTTAGAACAGAAATGAGGTGGAATTTCTTTAGCCAGTAAGTGGTAATCTGTGGAATTCATTGCCACAGACTGCTGTTATTGGGCAAGTCATTTGGGTATATTCAAAGTGGAGGTTAATAGGTTCTTGATTAGTAAGGGTGTCAGAGGTTATAGGGAGATGTCAGGAGATTGGGGTGGAGAGGGAAAATAAATCAACCATGATGCAATGGCCTAATTCTACTTCTATGTCTTATGGTCTTGTGGTCTTTCTGGCACAGAAATCATGTACGAAGGAAATAGTGCCTGCACTGGCAGGGGGTTTCAAAGTTGCACCTGAAATATGTTTCACTTCAGGAGAACTGAAATAGTGCCATGTGTTCAAATTATTGTGCAAGTGCTTTTAAATTATTCTCCCAAAACATGATGAACAATACTCTAATAGTTTTATGTTCTTATGTTTATACACCTGCTTTATTTTCAGTTACATGGGAACAGATGTTATTTACCAATGGGAAGTCATGGAAAGAAATTAATATTCTAGGTCCATTTTCTACCCGTGGGTTATTTGAACTAAGTTCTACCTCATTTAGACTAGAAAAGGATACACTTATTTTTCAACTCCCTGCTTTGACTCAATCTGTCTTTAATCAAGCTGCCCCCTTTTTTGTCTGCTTTGTTCAATGGAATCACTGTTGCTTGCACTCATGAGTTTAAGGTGACCTGGAATGTTGTTGCTGTTAGTTGAACAGATTCCAATTAGTTCTGAAGATCAGCTCCACTCCTGCGTGAAGTTAACTGGAGGTGAGATCCAGCATGTTGGGCAATGCGCCTTTGTTTAACACAAGAGATTCTGCCGATGATGGAAATTCAAACCAATGCACACAAAATGCTGGAGGAACTCAGCAGGTCAGGCAGCATCTATGGAAATAAATAAATTTCATTTTATGACACTTTGGGCTGAGACCCTTCATCGGGGCTGGAAAGGAAGGGGAAGGCCCCTTCCTTCATGTTCATAGATGCTTCCTGACCTGCTGAGTTCCTCCAGCATTTTCTGAACCTTGTTTAACTGTGGGCTTCATTGAGATTGGTTCTGTCATAGTTTCTTGCTACATGACGATATGATTTGCATATCATCATGCAGCAAGCATAGATGAAGGTGAATTTCTGTTGTTAACCTCTCCTCTAATCCAAACATACTGTTTCCTTTAAGCAGGATTACCAAAGAATACATATTAACATTATCATGTTACTTGTCACAAGATCCTACCATGAATACAGTGCAATTACTCTTTTCCAGACTGCTTAATTAAGGAATAATGTTATTTTGTTTCTCCTTTAGGAGAGTAGGGTAGCTGGCTGATAGTTCAGAGCCATAAGTGCAGTTCATCACAAACAAGAGAAAATCTGCAGATGCTGGAAATCCAAGCAACACACACAAAGTGCTGAAGATGCTGCAGGCCAGGCAGCATCTAGGAAAGCAACACTCACAACACGCTGGAGGAACTCAGCAGGTTGGGCAGCATCTGTGGAAACGATCAGTCGACGTTTCGGGCCAGAACCCTTCATCAGGACTGTAGAGGGAAGGGGCAGAGGCCTAATAAAGAAGGTGGGGGAGGGTGGGAAGGAGAAGGCTGGTAGGTTCCAGGTGGAAAAACCAGTAAGGGGAAAGATCAAAACGTCGACTGCACTCTTTTCCTAGATGCTGCCTGGCCTGCTGAGTTCCTCCAGCATTTTGTGAGTGCAGTTCATCAGTTCAGCCACTTGGGGCCCTCTGTGTGTGATGCAGGAAGTCCTCCTGGAACTATGTGGCTTCCCAGTGTAAATGAGGCTGCCCTGCAGGACTGGTTTAACCAGGGATTGACCTGAACTTTCAACCTATGCTTTTTGTGGAAATTGGATGTTATGAGAGGCAAAAATAAAATCTTCATATTTATGTGGCACCTTCTCAAACAACAGAAGTGCAAATATCAGATCCAAGTTAGTAATAGAGTCATAGAAAAGTACAGCACAGAAACAGGCCTTTTGGTCTGTTGCTTATAGCATAAGCATTGGTGAGGGGGGAGGGGATTTGTGGGCACGTGGCCAAGTGGTTAAAGCGTTCGTCTAGTGATCTGAAGGTCGCCAGTTCGAGCCTTAACTGAGGCAGCGTGTTGTGTCCTTGAGCAAGGCACTTAACCACACATTGCTCTATGTCTGTGTGAGGAGTGGCACCCCACACAGTCTTTTGTTCCGCGCCTTGTAAGGCATGAAAATGCCCGACGCTGGCCTCTTAGGCCTGAGTCGACAATTGGTGAGGATAGCAGGAAAATATGGGAGGAGTCTAGTAATTCATCAGATGGGGTGGCACAGTAGCGTAGTGATTAGCATAACACTTTACGGTACCAGCAAAAAGAGTTTATACCCTGCCACAGCCTGAAAGGAGATTTTATATTCTTCGCTTGAACATGTGTGTTTCCTTCCAGAGTCTAATGATATACTGGTTAGTAGGTTAATTGGTAGGTAAATTGCCCTGTCATTAGGCTAGGGTTAAATCAGGAAGGCACAGTTCGAAGGGCTGAAAAGGTCCATTCCGTGCTGTACCTCAATAAATAATTTTTAAAAGTGGAGATATAAGATCTTGTATCCCATTTGCAATAGTCCACCAGTATTGCACTGGATTAATTTAAAAGTCAGGACAGTGGGATTTGAAGCTATAACTTTCTATACTTGGAGAAGTTTACACTATCGAGGCAGATGTATGAAACTGATGTGTTAAACATAGAAACATAGAAAACCTACAGCACAATACAGGCCCTTTGACCCACAATGCTGTGCCAAACATGTACTTACTTTAGAAATTACCTAGGGTTACCCATAGCCCTTTATTTTTCTAAGCTCCATGTACCTACCCAGGAGTTTCTTAAAAGACCCTATCGTATCCGCCTCCACCACCACCGCCGGCAGCCCATTCTACGCACTCACCACTCTCTGCATAAAAAAAACTTAACCCCTGACATCTCCTCTGTACCTACTTCCAAGCACCTTAAAACTATGCCCTCTCATGTTAGCCATTTCAGCCCTGGGAAAAAGCCTCTGACTATCCACACGATCAATGCCTCTCATCATCTTATACACCTCTATCAGGTCACCTCTCATCCTCCATCGCTCCAAGGAGAAAAGGCTGAGTTCAGTCAACCTATTCTCGTAAGGCATGCTCCCCAATCCAGGCAACATCCTTGTAAATCTCCTCTGCACCCTTTCTATAGTTTCCACATTCTTCCTGTAGTGAGGTGACCAGAACTGAGCACAGTACTCCAAGTGGGGTCTGATCAGGGTCCAATATAGTTGTAACATTACCTCTTGGCTCTTAAACTCAATCCCACGGTTGATGAAGGCCAATGCACCGTATGCTTCTTAACCACAGAGTCAACCTGCGCAGCAGCTTTGAGTGTCCTTTGGACTCGGATCCCAAGATCCCTCTGATCCTCCACACTGCCAAGAGTCTTGCCTTCTATATTCTGCCATCATATTTGACTTACCAAAATGAACCACCTCACACTTACCTGGGTTGAACTCCATCTGCCACTTCTCAGCCCAGTTTTGCATCCTATCGATGTCCTGCTGTAACCTCTGACAGCCCTCCACACTATCCACAACACCCCCAACCTTTGTGTCAGCAGCAAATTCACTAACCATCCCTCCAGTTCCTCATCCAGGTCATTTATAAAAATCACGAAGAGAAGGAGTCCCAGAACAGATCCTTGAGGCACAACACTAGTCACCGACCTCCATGCAGAATATGACCCGTCTACAACCACTCTTTGCCTTCTGTGAGCAAGCCAGTTCTGGATCCACAAAGCAATGTCTCTTTGGATCCCATGCCTCCTTACTTTCTCAATAAGCCTTGCATGGGGTACCTTATCAAATGCCTTGCTGAAATCCATATACACTACATCTACTGCTCTACCTTCATCAATGTGTTTGGTCAGATCCTCAAAAAATTCAATCAGGCTCGTAAGGCACGACCTGCCTTTGACAAAGCCATGCTGACTATTCCTAATCATATTATGCTTCTCCAAATGTTCATAAATCCTGCCTCTCAGGATCTTTTCCACCAACTTACCAACCACTGAAGTTAAGTAATCTAAATGTATAAATCTTGAGATGGCTATTGAATTATATGAAAATTAGTTTAATTCTATTTAGTTATCTAACACTCTTTTACCTCAATCACTAGTTCATTCAAAAGGGGTGTGCATAACTAAAAATTGGAAATGTAGCTCTCTTCACTTCCTTAGTGTTTCACAGCCAATGGGATACTGTCATACAAAAGGAATGAGAGGATTACAAAAAGGAACTGACCTCTAATGTGACTCACCTGAGTAAATATTTGATAAATGTAGGAGCAAACTGAAAGGTCACATGGAATTGGTGTTCAAAATAACAGGCAACTTATTAAAAACTGGTGCACACTAGGAAACCAGTCGAAGCTGATCTTTTGGCAGTGTTAATAGTTTTGGACCATCCACTTGGCCGATGGCAATCAGTATGTCGTTTGGTTAGCAAAGTTTCTCCTAGTCAGAGAGCACAATGATTACAGCATTTGTTTCTTGTTGTCAAGAAATTGAGATATTGCAGGGACAAGCCCAAAGACTGATTCCCAGTGCCAGACATCTGAGCTGAAAGGATAAACTAGGGCTTTCAGTATAAGTTATCAGTTCAACAATGTAATGGACACTTTTCCCTCTAAGCTATGCAGGTACATAGCTGCGCAGTAACTGAAGTGCTCTGGCGCACGTCCTGACAAAGGGTCTCAGCTTGGAACGTCGACTGTGCTTCTTCCTATAGATGCTGTCTGGTCTGCTGCATTCCACCAGCATTTTGTGTGTGTTGCTTGAACTTCCAGCATCTGCAGATTTCCTCGTGTTTGCCCACGTTGCCTTTGTTAATGAGATTACTAGTAAAACTACATTCTGATAACTGAATGATAGGACAGGAAGATGTAATTAAGTAACGGACTAGGTCCTGATTACAGAATAAAATGATTATCCACGGGTCTGAATTTTGTATGACAACAATGGATGCACGCTATAACTCCTGAACCTTGGATGTCATCACTGCTGCATTCCATATCTCTACTTCTAGGCTTTGTCTACGGTTCCCTGTCACCACATCAAACCATCTACATATCTACTTACTTGTTACTAGCCCTTGCTATTCGTTCCCTTACGGCACTGAAAATGTGGCATAAAGACTTGGATTGATAGATCTGACAAACACTGACAGATCTATTCTCGTTCTGGCTTTACTGCATTTGAAGCCAAATGTCTATCAAAATAAACATTGTAATATTTGTCACATGCCACTAATGCCCAATAATGCCCATGTTACAGTTGCACCATAAATAATTAAATAGTAATTATTTATGGTGCAACTGTAATGGAAACCAATTTCCCCCGGGATCAATAAAGTATGACTATGACTATGACTGAATAATTACTCAATTAATTCAAAAGTTTGTAAAGTTCTTGAAAAGGTTGTTGTTTGACTTCTACATGGCATATTGGTGGAAAAATTAAGCAGAGAAGGTGACGTAGCATCAGAATATGTAGAATCCTTGTGGGTAGAGTTAAGAAACTGCAGGGTAAAAGACCCTGATGAGAATTATATACAGACTTCCGAACACTAGCCAGAATGTGGGCTACAAGTTACAATGGGAGTTAGAAAAGGCATTTAAAAACGACAATGTTGCAATAATGATGAGGGATTTCAGTATGCAGGTAGATTGGGAAAATCAGGTTGGTGCTGAATCTCAAGAGATGGAATTTGTAGAATGCCTACGAGATGGCTTCTTAGAGCAACTTGTGACTGAGCCCACTAGGGGGAAAGTTTTCTGGATTAGGTATTATGTAATGACCCAGATTTGACTAAGAAGCTTAAGGTAAAGGAAACCTTAGGAGGCATTCATCGTAATATGATAGAATTCATACTGCAGTTTGAGAAAGAGAAGCTAATATTGGATGTATCAGTATTACAGTGGAGTAAAGGGAATTGCAGAGGCATGAGAGAGGAGCTGGCCAAAGTTATTTGGAAGGGGGCTCTAGCAGGGGTTATGGCAGAACAACAATGGCTGGTACTTGTGGGGGGACATTGGAAGGCGCAGGATAGATACATCTCAAAGATTTAAAAAAATTTGTTTTTAGCATGTCGCACCAGACAGTCAGCCATTCTTGTCTGGCACATGGTGTCAGGATTGGTCTCATTTTGGATTAACCGGGTCACAATATGAACGTTCCTAACTCGACCCTTTTTTTTTACGAGGCCGAGTGGCTAGCTCGATGCTCAACCCGGCACGGCTGGAAGGCGTGCTTGGGGGGTGGCCCGACTTGGATTCGAACTGGGGAGCCTTCGTTGCGGAGTCCGGCACTGATGCCATTGCGCCACCAGCTGGATGAAGATGAAGAAGTATTTAAAGGGAGGATGAAGCAGCCATGGCTAACAAGGGAAACCAAAGACGGCATAAAAGCAAAAAGAGGGCATATAATATAGTAAAAAAAGGTGGGAAGTTAGAGGATTTGGAAGCTTTTAAAAACCAACAGAAGGCATAAAGAGAGAAAATGTGAAATAGGAATGTAAGCTAGCCAATAATATCAAAGAGAATACAAAAAGTTTTTTCAGATATATTAAGAGTAACTGAGAGGCAAAAGTAGATCTCGGGCCATTGGTAAATGATGCTGGACAGGTAATAATGGGAGACAAAGAAATGGTGGAGAAATTTAATAAGAATTTTGCATCAGTCTTCACTGTGGAAGGCACTAGCAGAATGCCAGAAATGCAAGAGTGCCGGGGGCAAAAGTGACTGTTGTTGCTATTACAAAGGAAAAGGTGTTTGGGAAGCTGAAAAGTTTGAAGGTAGAAAAGTCACCTGGACCAGATGGACTACACCCCAGAGTTCTGAAAGAGGTTGCTGAAGGGATTGTGGAGGTGTTAGTAATGACTAGATTCTGACATGGTTCCAGAGTGACAAATTGCAAATGTCCCTCCACACTTTAAGAGGGGGGGGGGGTAGAGGAAAGGAAATTGTAGGCCATTTAACTTGAATTCAGTGGTTGGCAAGATGTTGGAGTCTATTATTAAAGATAAGGTTTCAGAGTACTTGGAGGCATATGATAAAATAAGTTTAGATCATCATGGTTTCCTTAAGGAGAATCTTGCCTGACAAATCTGTTGGAATTAGTGGAAATAAAAGGCGGGATAGACAAAGGAGAGTCAGCGGATGTTGTTTATTTGGATTTTCAGAAGGTCATTGACAGGGTACCACACATGAAGCTTCTTAACAAAATAAGAGCCCATCACATTAAGGGAAAGGTACTTGAATGGATTGAAGATTAACTGACTGGCAGGAGGCAGACTGGGAATAAAGGAGACCTTTTCTGGTTGGCTGCCGGTGATTAGTGGTGTGTTCCACAGGGATTGGCATTGAGACCGCTTCTTTTAACATTATATGGCAATGAAGTGGATGAAGGATTTGATGGTGTTGTGGCCAAGTTTGTGGACAATACAAAGACAGGTGGAAGAGCAGGTAGTATTAAGGAAGCTGGGTGTCTGCAGACGGACTTGAACAGATTGGAGAATGGGAAAAGTGTCTGAAAGAATATAATGTAGGGAAGTTCATGGTCATGCACTTTAGCAGAAGGAATAAAGGCATGGAATACTTTGTAAATGGCGAGAAAATTTAAAAATCAGAGGTGCAAGTGGACTTGTGAGTCCTCATGCAGGAATCTCTAAAGGTTAACTTGCCAGCTTGGTCAGTAGTAAGGAAAGCAAATGGAATGTTAGCATTCATTTCAAGAGAACTGGAATATAAAAGCAAGGATATAGTGCAGAGGCTTTATAAGGCATTGGTCAGATCTCACTTGGAATATTGTGAGCAGTTTTGGGTGCCTTATCTAAGAAAGGATGTGCTGGAATTGGAGAGGAATCCAGAGGGGCTTCACAGGAATGATCCCAGGAATAAAGGGATGAACATCTGAGGAGCGTTTGATGGGTCTGGGCCTGTACTTGCTGGAATTTAGAAGAATGTGGGGGGGTCTAATTGAAACCTATCGAATATTAAAAGGTCTGGATAGAGTGATGTGGAGAGGATGTTTTCTACAATGGGGGAGTCTAGGACCAAAGGGCATGGCCTTAGAATTGAGGTATGTCCATTTAGAACACAGATGAGAAAAATTTCTTCAGCCAGAGGGTGTTGAATCTGTGGAATTTTTTCCCACAGGTGGCTGTGTAGGCCAAGTCATTGGGTACATGTAAGGCGGGGGTTGATAGGTTCTTGATTAATCAGGGTGTCCACGGTTATGGGGAGAAGGCAGGAGAATGGGGTTGAGAAGGATAATTAATCAACCATCATGGAATGGTGGGTCAAATGGCCTAATTCTGCTCCTAGGTCTTGTGGTATAGTAATAATCCAGTAGCATATTTAGGCACAAAGTTCACATCAAGCCAAAGTTGAGAAGTTTGCAAAGATTCAGCATGTCACCTAAAACTTTCACAAACTTCTATAGACTTGTGGTGGAGAGAATATGACTGGCTGTATCACTGCCTGGTATGGAAACACCATTTGCCTATAAAAGTAGTGGATACAGCCCTGCCCATCACGGGTAAATCCTCCCCACCACTGAGCACATCTATGCTGAGCACTGCCACAGGAAAGCAGCATCCGTCATCAAGGACCCCCACCATCCAAGCCATGCTCTCTTTCTCACTGCTGCCATCAGGAAGAAGGTACAGGAGCCTCAAAACCCACACAACCCAGTTCAGGAATAGTTGTTATCGCTCAACCCTTAGGCCCTTGAACCAGAAGGGATATCTTCACTCACCCATCACTGAACTGTTCCCACAAACTATGGACTCACTTTCAAAGACTCTTCATCTCAAGTTCTTGACATTTATTGCTTAATAATAATATTATTATTATTACTGTTATTTATGTTTTGTATTTGCACAGGTTGCTTTCTTTTGCACATTGATTGGGGGCAGTCTTTCATTGATTCTATTGAGTTTTTTGTACTTACTGTGAATGCCCACAAGAAAATGAATCTCAGGATTGTATTTGATGACATTTTTGTACTTAGATAATAAATTTACTTTGAACTTTGAACTTGAACACTGAGAAAATTGCGATGAATGATGTAAAGTGTTTTAAGGAAGGCTTTGATGATGAAAAATTGGTGGTGAGTTTTATGTAGAGATTTCCAGAGTTTATGTCAGATTTGGAAGGAGATGGACCATAATTGCTGGCAGAAAAGGTGCTGGATTTGTGCACGTTGAAGAAAAGCAGGGCACCTGGAGGATTACAGTGATAGGGTTAGGTTTGAAGACCCTCTAAAGCAGTGTCCTAAATTGAAATGTGTCATATAAACAATGGTGAAATTCAGATGGAGTTCTTATTTTTCAGTTTGGCAGCCTGCCATCATAAACTTAATGTATTATAGAAAACTGTACGTTATTATGGAGTTTTATCTATTGCATCTGGTAAACCTGTGCCAGAGAGGTGCATGATGAAAGGGAATCTCCCTGATAACCAGTTCCTATTCAAAGCACTCACCCAGTTCCTGGAGCATCTGTGAGATATTTTGGCTTTTATTTGGTTCTGTGCAACTGCCTTTGGAAAATATGGCTACCATGTAAATCTAGACTATTGTTAGATTTAGCAAAGTGCGTTTTGGCTGTGTATTAAGTGCGATGTAAAATGATTGAGCAGTGTGTCTGAAATACAGAAATGTAGCTGACAATTTGGCTCCCCATTTGTCAGGCAGATCACGTGCTGTCCGTCAGCCCGGCCAAATCTTTGCTCTGCAGTCAGTTGTTAATATTGTAGATTTTGATTTGAAAGTATAAAAGCTGAAGAAGTGTAACCAGAACAATTATTGAAATACCAATTAGCAGGTGGAAGCTTTCAGTTCCTTTATCCTTCTGTTTGATCATGGCAGGGGTGTTTCTCATTTACTTGTTCTGCTTTAACTTCCTTCAGCTGCTTCCCACTGGCTGAATTATGCCTACTGTGGCTTCAGATCTCATGATACTCCTTCCCAAAGAGAATTAACAAGTCAACTTGGATTTCGGAATCAGAATCAGAATCTGGTTTAATATCACTGGCATACAGTATGTCGTGAAATATGTTGTTTTGCAGCAGCAGTAAATTGCAATATAAGGAACTATAAATAACAATAACATACACAGCCATCGCTGGGTTTTAATGACCTGTCTTATGGGCAGCTGCCCCCATATTACTAAATCCACATGTCCAACACGTGTCAATACTTTGTTCCTATGAATGGCAGAACTAGTTTCCTCTCTTTGTCCACTTTCAGTAGTTGTTATTTTTTCTTGTCAGTCTTAAGTACTTTTGATGCCATTCATCACATTTGGATTCCCATACGGAGTGATTTTTTTTGTACTTTCTGACAAAATCAACTTATGGATTTCTGCAAAAAATGGAACCTATTACTATCTTAGGTTGGCCAGTACAGTGTTAGAATTCCTTCTTTAAGGAAGAATATTAAGGCATTGGAAGTAATTTAGAAATTTACTCAACTGATTCATACGTTACCTTATGAGCAAAGATTTCACAGGCATGGCTTATATCCACTGGAATTTAGAAGAATGAGAAAGGATGTGACTGAAGCACTTAAAATCCTGATTGTGGATGTGGTGAATATACTTTCTCCTATTGAAGGATTGAGAACTAAGATCACTGTTGTGAAATATTGTCACCCTTTGAAGACAGAGGTGAGGTGGAATTTTTTTTCTCTCTCTCAGTACATTATGAGTCATTGTCCTCTCATCCTCAGAGCACAGTAGAAGTTGAATTGGGAAATATTTAGAATATTTGGATAGGTCCTTGATAAGAAAGTAGATAAAAGGCTACAGGGATCATTGGGAAAGTGTGACTCAGGTTACAATCATATACGTATTCTGACAGTGTATGTTAGTACTTCAGATCTTGGGAGTTCCCGCAGATGGATAATGTGTGCGCAATGACTCACTTTTGACTTATTTAAGAAATTACTTTTAAGTTTTATCGGCACACAGTGTTGCACTTCAAGTTCCTACATAATCTTCTATAACAGACAAAATTATGACATTTTCTTTATAAATGATTTTGTCTTTTGCTTGTCTTATCTTATTGACCTTGTTTGCATAGTTACACCGGCCTTCCAGTAGCTCCTCAGGAACTGCTTCCCATGCACAGGCTTGGACAATGAGTGTTAGGAGATTATTCAACATGAGGGGCATCACAGATGAGTCTTCACAGAGTTCCATTTGCAACAGTGTACGGAACTGTGACAATGACGGGTAGATTGGCTTGTTATTTTTATCTCTGGCCATTGTTATCCAATTGTCACAGAGGTATCTAAACTGTTGTAAAGCTGAGATTAATTAAGAGCACATAGGTCAGACATTACATCTGTAATGAGCTCTTCGGGCCTGTTTGGGGTGTCAGAAAGTGTTGGGCTCTGAGGTTTCCCGAGCACCTGAGTTGGTTAATTATTGTTTAATGAGAGTTGTTAATCATTTGGATTTCCTTGTGTTTTTCTCGAGTGACTTACTCTCTTGGTGCCTTCTGTTTAAACTTGTTAAGTTTATTTTGATAGGCTTGGGGATTCCATGGTACTTGTATTATTTAAGCGGATGCCCAATTAGCGCTAATAGCGGGGTCTTAGTTTTGAGAATGTTACTTATAACCAAATATTACCATATAACAATTACAGCGGGGGGGCACCACGTGATGACGTGGGATTGAGACGTGTAAATCCAGCTCTCCCGTAAAAAATCAGCAAAGTACCGGTTAAACAAAACAAAAGTTAATAAATACTTTCCGAAAATTATTTATAAACTTTGCAAGACTACTTTACGATATGCCTCGTAAACCGCATCAGAAGTAGTCTGTTGTTGTGAAGCCGCCGCGAGATGGGAAGAAAAAAGGGCCTACTGCAACGATGGAGCCTCGAACTCAGGTTGGATCTCCTTTGGAGGAGATGCATTCTATCTCCGGCATAGAACAGGGAGCAATGGCGGCGGTAGCGGTCTCTCGGAAGAAGATGCCGGAAAAGTGCATGCGCAAATCGACACAACTCAAACTACAAGAACCGACAGCCACTGCAACTGAAAGTAGAGTCAGAATTGGATTCTGCAGAGAACACAGATGAAGAGGAGGAGGAAGAACTGGAAGAGATTGGAAGTAAAGGAGATGATGGAGACATAAAAGAGGCTTTATTGCAATTAGTGGCTGAACTAAGAAAAGTAAGAGCAGAGATTAGAGATATGAAGATGTGCTATAATAAAGCTATGAAAAGACAGGATAAAATGGATAAGAAGCTTCAGAAGATGGAAAGAGCAATGGGGTATATGAATGATAGAGTGGAAAAAACAGAAAATGATCTGCTTGTCTGGAACTCGGAAAGAAATCGACTCTTGGAGAAAGTGGACATGTTGGAAAACTTCAGTATACGTAATAATATCAAAATTGTTGGTCTTAAAGAAGGTATGGAGGGAGAAAATCCAATAGAATTTTTTCAAAAATGGACCCCGGAAGTTTTGCAAATGAAAGAGGAGTTTCGATCAATTGAAATTGAGCGGGCACATAGAGCTCTAAGACCAATACCACAATATGACCAATATCCACGATCGATTTTAATAAAATTCTTAAGATTTCAAGACAAGGAAAGGATTCTACAGGCAGCTACCCAAGCTGCCAAGAATAGAAAAGGGCCATTGATGATTCAAAGGAATAAAGTTTTTTTCTACCCTGACATAAGTTATGAACTTTTGAAGAGAAGGAAGAAATTTAATCCAGTGAAAAAAATCCTATGGGATCATGGTTATCAATTTATATTGCGTTATCCTGCAACCTTGAAGATTTTTTTGGCTGGTGGAGAAAGAAGATTTTTCGATGACTACCAGAAAAGCGGAGCAGTTTGTGCGAGATTCTCTGAATATTCATCAGATACAAGAACAAATCCAGGGGAGCAAGATAGATTGAAGATGAAGACTGGGTCAAAGAATGGACTTGTTGGATTTTTGGGCGGATGAATATATAAATATATAATTAATTATACGAGGGGGGGGAGAAAGATTAAAATTTGAAGAATACTAGTTGGGAATAGTAAGATTAATTTTGTTTATATATATATATAATTTTTTTTGTTGCGGGGGAGCTGGAAGAAGCACTGACCAATTGCTACGCTAATCATGTGTGCAAGTGTGGCTTTAGCCACGACCTGCAAAATGGATGGGGGTAGTGTTGTGTATCTTTTCATTCACAACATTAGTGGGGTGGTATTTTGTTTTTTCTTTTTTTGTATCTTTTCTATCTTCTTTTTTCTTTTTGCCTGGAGGGTTGGGAGGGAGACACATAGCAACATGGTGAAGTTCAAAGAGATTCCCCAAGGAACTATGAGAGTTGAGAAGATAAGTAATGTTTTAGATTGGAGTAACTTTGTTAAGAATAATGGCTAATTTATTGAATTTTTTGAGTTTTAATGTTAATGGGCTTAATGGACCAGTGAAAAGAAAAAGAATCTTAACACATATTAAGAAAATGAAGATAGGTTTAGCCTTTTTACAGGAAACGCATTTAACAGAAACAGAACATCAGAAACTAAAGAGAGATTGGGTGGGTAGTGTTGTTGCGGCTTCATTTAATTCAAAAGCGAGGGAAGTAGTAATTTTGATCAATAAAACGTTACCAATTAGAATACAAAATGTAATAACCGATTCTGCGGGGAGATATGTGATTATACATTGTCAACTTTTCTCTGAATTATGGACATCTATGAATATTTATGCACCAAATGAAAATGATGCAAAATTCATACAAGAAGCTTTTTTGAATTTGGCGGATGCACATGAAAAAATATTAATTGGAGGAGACTTTAATTTTTTAATTTTTGATCTTAGTTAATCTTAGATAGATCAACTAAGGCTGTTATAAAATCGAAGGTAGTAAATCTAACTTTATCATTGATGAAAGATTTAAATTTGATTGATATATGGAGAAGAATCAATCCTAAAGAAAGAGACTATTCGTTCTATTCTCATAGACATAAAACTTATTCAAGGATAGATTTTTTTCTGTTATCAATGCATATTCAACACAGAGTGAAAAATATGGAATATAAAGCAAGAATATTATCAGATCATTCTCCTTTATTAATGACAATAATAATGGCTGATAAGGAAGAAGTGGCTTATAGATGGAGATTTAATTCAACATTATTAAAATGTCAAGATTTTTGTGATTTTATGAAAAAGCAGATCCAATTTTTTTTGGATACAAATTTTCATTCAGTGGATGATAAATTTATATTATGGGATGCGGTGAAAGCATATTTGAGGGGCCAGATAATAAGTTATACGTCTAAAATTAAGAAAGAATATATGGCAGAATTAGGTCAATTGGAAAAAGAGATTACAAAATTAGAAAAAGAATCTCAAAGTTATATGTCGGAAGAAAAACGAGGGCAACTTGTCAATAAGAAGTTAGAATATAATACGCTTCAGACATATAGAATGGAAAAAGCAATTATAAGAACTAAGCAAAGGTATTATGAGTTAGGTGAGAGAGCACATAAAATTCTTGCCTGGCAGTTGAAAACAGAACAAGCTTCCAAAACAATAAATGCAATTAGAACAAGCGCAAATAAAATATCTTATAAACCTCTTGAAATAAATGAAACCTTTAAAAATTTTTATTCTGAATTATATCAATCAGAATCACAAAATGATGTTAATGAGATAGAAAGGTTTTTATCACAAGTAACTCTTCCAAAATTGAATTCGGAAGAACAGAAGGGATTAGATATGCCTTTTACATTAAAAGAAGTTGAAGAAGCTTTAGGATCACTTCAAAGTAATAAATCTCCAGGAGAAGATGGTTTTCCACCTGAATTTTATAAAAAGTTTAAAGATTTATTATTTCCTCTCTTTATGGAGTTAATACGTCAAGCAGAAAAAACACATAAACTCCCAGAATCTTTTTCAACAGCGATTGTAATAGTATTACCAAAAAAAGACAGAGACCCTATGAAACCAACATCATACAGGCCTATTTCTTTATTGAATATGGATTATAAAATAATAGCAAAAATTTTATCGAATAGATTATCTAAATACTTACCAAAATGAATACATATGGATCAAACAGGATTTATTAAAAATAGACAATTGGCAGATAATGTAACTCGGCTACTCAGTATAATTCATTTGGCACAAAAAAGGGACGAGAAGAGTATAGTAGTAGCCTTGGATGCAGAAAAAGCATTTGATAGATTAGAATGGGATTTTTTATTTAAAGTATTAGAAAAATATGGGTTAGGAACATCTTTTATAAATTGGATTAAAATTTTAAATTCTAACCCTAAGGCTAAAGTAGTGACAAACTCTCAAATTTCAACACCATTCCAGTTAAAAAGGTCAACTAGACAAGGTTGTCCATTATCACCTGCTTTATTTGTACTGGCGATAGAGCCATTAGCAGAATTAATCAGAATTGATCCAGATATTACGGGTTTTAGAGTCAATCAGGAGGAATATAAAATTAATCTTTTTGCCGATGATGTTTTGATTTATTTAACAAACCCACAACATTCGTTACATAAATTATCTCCTAGATTGGATGAATATGGGAAGGTATCAGGTTATAAAATAAATTGGGATAAAAGTGAAATTTTACCTCTTACTAAAGGAGACTATAGTCAATGTCGGTTAGCAACCCAATTTAGATGGCCGATAAATGGTATAAAGTATTTAGGTATAAGACTTGATAATGATGTAAAGAATTTATATAAATTTAATTATTTACCACTATTGAAAAAAATTCAAGAAGATCTTGACAAGTGGATGATACTACCAATAACATTAGTAGGTAGAGTCAATGTTGTAAAAATGAACATATTTCCTAGATTACAGTATTTGTTTCAAACATTACCAATACAATTGCCACAGAAATTTTTTCAAAAGTTAAATAAATGTGTGAGAAAATTTCTTTAGAAAGGTAAAATGTCAAGAATATCATTGGAAAAATTGACATGTAAATTTGAGTTAGGAGGGTTACAACTTCCAAACTTTAAGAATTATTATAAAGCAAATCAACTTAGATTTATTGCATCTTTTTTCGATGATCGAAAACCAGCATGGATTAAAATAGAATTAGACAAGATAGGAGAAAATAGACCTGAAGATTTTATATATAAATGGGAATCTAAATGGATACGGGAAAAGAAAGAATCTCCTATATTAATACATTTGATTGATCTATGGAATAAGATAAATGTTGATAATGAAATACAAAGACCTTTATTAGCAAGGAGACCTTTGTTCCAAAACAGACCTATTCCTTTTACAATGGACAATCAACTTTTATATAATTGGTACCAAAAAGGGATTAAATTTATAGGAGATTGTTATGAACGAGGTATATTGATGTCATTTGAACAATTAAAGGATAAATATAAAATATCAAATAATACTTTCTTTTGTTACCTTCAATTAAGGGCTTACTTAAAAGGTAAGCTGGGTCAAACAATGTTTTTGCCAAAACCTAATGAAATTGAAACTTTAATTCAAAAAGGGAAAATTAAAAAATTTATTTCTTGTATGTATAATTTGATTCAAGAACAGACAATTAAACAAGGAATCCATAAGTCAAAACAAAAATGGGAAACAGATCTGAATATTAATATTGATGAAACAAATTGGTCAAGACTCTGCCTTGACAGTATGACAAATACAATAAATGTTCGACTTAGATTAGTACAATATAATTTTTTACACCAATTATATATTACACCACAAAAAATAAATAGATTAAATTCAAATCTATCCGATAAATGCTTTCGGTGTAATCAAGAAATTGGTACTTTTTTACATTCTACTTGGTCTTGTTTTAAAAATTCAACCCTTTTGGATAAATTTAAGAGTCTTATTGGAACAAATTACTGGAACTCAACTTCCACATAACCCTGTATTATTTCTATTAGGTGATATTGAAGGGATATAGCCGAAACTTAAATTGGATAAATATCAGAAAGAATTTATAAAAATTGCATTGGCAGTAGCTAAGAAGACTTTAGCAGTTACTTGGAAATCTGATTCGTATTTAAGTATGGATCGTTGGAATAATGAAATGGCTAGTTCTGTTCCACTCGAAAAAATTACTTATAATTTAAGAGATAAATATGTAACATTTCTGAATATTTGGTGCCCTTATTTACAAAAAATAGGATGGCATATTTAAGTGCTCCGATAAAGATCTTGGTCCCTTGGGGAAAGTAACGAATAATTATACCAAATTTATTTTGAACTCCATGGAGCATGTGGAAACCTTCCAACACCCAGGCGGCTCTTCTTTTTTTTTCTTCTTCTTTTTTAGGTAGGACTATATATGGGGTGGGGGAGGGTAGACACTATCTTTTCATGTGTTCATTTTGAAAATTCAATAAAAATTATATTAAAAAAAACAATTACAGCACGAAAACAGGCCATCTCGGCCCTTCTAGTCCGTGCTGAACTCTTACTCTCACCTAGTCCCACTGACCTGCACTCAGCCCATCACCCTCCATTCCTTTCCTGTCCATATATCTATCCAATTTAACTTTAAATGACAACAAGTGGTGTCACTTGGCCAAGCTACCAATGTTCTTGAATTATTATGAATAAACTCTCTTCACTGTTTCTACATCAGGGTCTGTCTTTCTTCCACACTTGGGTTCCGATATTGCCAGCTCACAATGTGATAACGTCTGGGACAGTTGATCCATGCGTTTTATTTTATTCTTTTCTCAGGAGATGATCATCTCTAGCAAACACAGAATTTATTTCCCTTCCAAAATTGCTCCTGAAAAGGGGAAAATGAGATGCCTTTTAAACTGCTGGTACTGGTGCTCTTGGGGAAGCAGTTCCAGCATTTAGAGCCAAACACAGTGGTGGATTAATGCCAAACCTTACCCAAAGGGTTGCCAGCCAGGTGAGGGCTAGAGGCGAGGTTGCATAAAATGTTTCCTGCAATCTCGACATAATGTTAGAAAACGTAGCTTAAAATATGAGAAGATAACTATATTTCAAGATTTCTGTAGCATCCAATTAAAATATATTGTGAAGGTCATATTACTAATCAGTTGAACCAGAAATCTGAATTATTGACCTAGGAATGTATTCAGTATTCCATCATAACCTGGGGAATATAAATACAATAATTGAGCATCTGGGATAAAAGCAAGTGACTCACATCCAAAGTGCTGTGCACAGTACTCTTCTCTATATTTAAGGAAGGATCTCAGTGCATTGCAAGCAGTTCGGAGAAGGTTTGTTAGACTGATACCTAAAATGTACACTTTATTTTATGAGAAGATGTTGGAAATTTGAGGCTTGTATCTATTTAATAAGCAAGGAATTGAAAGATTACCAGAAAAGAAAGTCAGTTCAGTCTATTGATGTACTAACAACACTGACTAAAAACCCAAGTTATCCTATTTGATTAAATAAAGCTCAGGGTGCACTTTTTCAATACTGACTATTGCTCATGTGGGTATCTGATAGAACCATTCAAATCCAGAATTTACCATAGCGTCATCCTTGAATTCAAAAGAATTGTTATAGTACGGGCAAAGGCCACCCAGACCACAGACTCCCAGTAGATCATTGTGGAACAGTCTGTTAGTTGGTGTCATGCAAATTATTTTCCCTTAAATTCTCACCCTGTTTTCTTTTGAAAATCTAGATCATAAACACACATATAAGTTTTCTTCCCATTCCTTTTTTGTCTTCTGCCCATCACTTTGAATCTATGCCCTGAGATACTAAAAATATCTGCTTAAAGGTACCAGCTTCTCTCAAATGCAGGAGTTTCCAAGCTTTTTTATGCCATGGACCAGTACCATTAAGCAAGGGGTCCATGGACCCCATCTTGGGAACCCCTGATCTAATTACATATCAACACCCTTTGTGATCTTGTATACCCCTCTGTTTACTCTAAGCTTCCAAACTTATGGTTGAAATGCTGCTTCTCATGATTCCAGAAGAAAGATAGACTGTCCTTGGGATCCAAATACTGTGAGTATGATCTCAAAAAGTTGAAATCCGTGAAATCATATGAGCAGATTTCTACTGGTTGGATTATAACATAGGCACATGGTTATGGTTCTACTTGGTGTAACCTAATTATCTTAACCTCCCCCCCCACCTTCTTACTCTGACTTTTCATCTTTTTTCTCTAGTACTGACGAAGAGTCTCAGCCCAAAATATCAACTGTACTCAGGCCAGAAGCTGCCTGGCCTGCTGTGTTCCTCCAGCATTTTGAGTGCGTATCTTAGCCGTAATATATTGTTAGGAGAGTTCCTCAGGGCAAATGATTCACCAACGACCTTACCTTGATTTTAAGTTCAGAACAAGAGACAGTTCTTTTTGCATAATGTACAGTTCCATTTGTAATCCAGACAATGAAGCAATGTAGTTCATGAACATCAATACATGAACAGCATTCTGGCTTGGTCTCATTGAAGTAAACACACTGCATGTCACATGTGCCAGAAGAAAGTCATCTATTCCAAATACAAAATAACCTGCAGATGCAGGGGTCAAAGCAACACTCACAACACGCTGGAGGAACTCAGCAGGTCGGGCAGCATCTGCCGAAACGATTAGTCGACGTTTCAGGCTGGAACCCTTCGTCAGGACTGTAGAGGGAAGGGGCAGAGACCCTATAAAGAAGGTGGGGGGACGGTGGGAAGGAGAAGGCTGGTAGGTGCCAGGTGAAAAACCAGTAAGGGGAAAGATAAAGGGGTAGGGGAGGGGAAGGAGGGAGGTGATAGGCAGGAAAGATGAAGAAGGAATAGGGGAAAACACAATGGGTAGTAGAAGGAGGGGGAACCATGAGGGAGGTGATAGGCAGCTGGGGGAGGGGGCAGAGTGACATAGGGATAGGGGAAGGGAGGGGGAGGGAATTACCGGAAGTTGTTGAATTCTATGTTCATACCAAGGGGCTGGAGACTACCTAGACGGTATATGAGGTGTTGCTCCTCCAACCTGAGTTTAGCCTCATCAGGGCAGTAGAGGAGGCCATGTATGGACATATCTGAATGGGAGTGGGAAGCAGAGTTGAAGTGGGTGGCTACTGGGAGATCCTGTCTGTTGTGGCGGACAGAGCGGAGGTGCTTGACGAAGTGAGGCAACGCTTCACTTGTGAGTCTGTTAGGGTCATTTATTGCATCCGGTGCTCCCGGTGTGGCCTCCTCTACATCGGTGAAACCCGATGCAGATTGGGGGACCGCTTCATCGAGCACCTCCCATGCTATTGAATACTAACTGGTGAATCAGAATTGGGTGGTGCTTGGCTGTTTTCCATCATTCTGTGCATGATGCATTCCTAACCTACATTAGATTTTGGAATGGCTGGAATGTGCGATCAGTTCACACTATTACTGCCAAACTGATATCCCAACATGTTGCGCAGGGCTACTGCCTTGCAGTTAATAGAGGTCACCTTCACTATCTCCAATGTGACCACTGAGTCCTGGCTAAAACCTTTGTGGTGTTAGATGTATCACCTCAGAGTGTGATTGAGGATGTATTGCATATATTTGCTAACCAGGAGTGAAGTTCTGGGTAATAGTGTAATACATCATTAAAATTAGTTACTTTGAATATTTATAGATTAAATAGTAGGAAAGGAATTCCTAATAAGTTCACATAGTGTTTGATTTCAGTTTTCAGTAGTCTGGCTCATAAAATACCAAATAAAAGAATTATACTTTGCACTTGTATGTTAATGGTTAGTGTGTTATTATGTGTGTATGTGATCAAGAACTGCAGTTCCCAATGTACAATGCGGGCTGTTCACCTGGAACTGGAAGTGCCGTGGGTGAGCTGGTCGCAGGCACTCTTGTGGAGCTAGAGCCATTACTGTTAATAAATGTGCTAGCTTTCTTTACCCATGCTAAATTTGTCTTTATTAAGAACAAGTATAACAGTTAGGGTCTAACTTTAATATATATGTGTATCAATGAAAGATCTGCAAAGGAATTAAGTTGGTTCCTGTGTTGATAAATTGGATTAATGCTGTAAGCACTTGTAATGGTTTCGAAAACATTAACCTGAAATCTGCTGTAAATTTAGCCATCAGTAATCAGAACAATAGCACAGGAGATAAATTAGGGGGAGCTCTCCCCCTGGGGTCAGGCAGGACATGTGTTCCTAGTGGATCCAGGAAGAAGGTTTAAGCAGTAACATGGCCTGTGAGTTTCACATTACTCATCCTCTGGGCGAAAAAAATGTTTTTTTCAAGTCCATTCTAGTTCTTTTACTAATGACATTAAATCTGTGCTTTGTAAAGAAATATCCACTCTATCTAGGGCTTTCATAATTTTATAAGCCTCATATACATCTGCCCTATCCTCCATTTTTCAGAGGGAAACATCATGCCACCTAGCCAGTCTCTAAATGCTCCTAATCTCTAAATGCTCATATCACTGTAAATGAGGTGCAACATAAAACAGAGGGCAACACCACTGGGAGGGTGGTATTAACACATCAGCCCTTACCTCAGATACTGTTGCCATTTAAGTGTAGAAAAGTAAAGATTGAAAAATTAAGGAAAACCTGCTAAATGATAATTTGGTCAATGGGCCAAATTAACCAGTTTGACTAGTGCTACATGAGGAGGGGGGTGGGGTAGGTCTTTAAACTGGAGTTGCAGGGGGATAGGAAACAGAGTGCCAGAACAAATAGTGGAGTGGTTGTAGAGAAAAATGTTGTTAAGCCTACTTACAAAGTCAGGAATGAAAAAGTTGAGCATGGTGGCTCGAATGTTGTGAGTTGTGTATTTCAATGCAAGGAGTATTGTAGGAAAGGAGGATGGGTTAGGACATAGAACAGTATGTGGAATCATGACATTGTAGCCATTAGTGAGACTTGATTGCGGCTCAATGTTCCAGAGTTCCATTGATGTGACAGAGCAGGAAGGATTAAAGGAGGAGGGGTGTCATTACCTGTCAGGGAGAATGTCACAGCAGTGCTCCATCAGGACAAACTGGAGAGCTCATCTAGTGAAGCTTTATAGGTAGAACTGAGGAATAAGAGGGAGTGACCACAATAATAGGATTACATCAAAGACCACCCAACAGTCCACGGGTTATAGTTCGGAGCTTAACACCAAAGGATCTACTTTGTATCGGAAGGACAGGTAGGAAGGCATAGGCGGTGGTGTGACTCTGTTGGTAAGAGATGGAATTATATCTTTAGAAAGAGGTGACATAGGGTCAGAGAATGTCGAATCTTTGTGGATGGAGTTAAGAAATTGCAAGGGCAAAAAAAAACATTATAGGAATCATATATAGCCTCCAAATAATAACCAAGATGTGGGGTTGAGATTGAAAAGCAAGCTGAAAAAGCCATGTAATAAGGGTATTGGCAATTGCAACGGAGGACTTCAATATGAAAGGGGATTGGGAAAATCAGGTTGGTGTTGGATCGCAAGAGAGGGAATTTGTTGACTGCCTACGAGATAGCTTTTTAGAGAAGCTTGTGCTTGAGCCTACTCAGGGAATGGATGTTGCGTAATAACCCAGATCTTATTAGGGAGTTTAACATAATGGAACCCTGAGGAGACAGTGATCATAATATGATTTAATTTGAGAGGAAGAAGCCTAACTTACAAGTATCAGTATCACAATGGAATAAAGGGAATTACAGAGACTTGAAAGAGAAGCTTGCCCAAGTGGATTGGAGGAGGATACTGGTGGTGATGACGGTAGAGCAGAGATGGCTGAAATTTTTGGGAATAGTCCACAAGGTGCAGGATAGATATGTTCCACAGAGAAAGAAGTTCTCAAATGGCAGGGGTAAGCAACCATGGCTGACAAAGGATGTTAAGGACTGCATAAAAGCTAAGGAAAGGGCATACAGTATAAGGTAGCAAAAGTGAGTGGGAAGTTGGATGACTGGGAAGCTTTTAAAATCCAACAAAAGGCTATAAGAAAGCTATAAGAAGGGAAAAGATGAAATAGGAGGGCAGACTAGCCAATAATATAAAGCAGGATACCAAAAGATTTTCAGATATATAAAGAGTAAAAGGGAGGTGAGAGTTGATATTGGACCACTGGAAAATGATGCTGGTGAAGTAGTAATGGGGGACAAAGAAATGGCAGAAGACCTTAATGAGTACTTTGCATCAGTCTTTACTAGGGAAGACACTAGCAGTGTGCCAGAGGTCTGTGAGTGTCAGGGAGCAGGAGTGAGTGCCATTGTTATTACAAAGGAAAAAGTGCTAGGCAAATTGAAAGGTTTTAAGGTGATTAAATCGACTGGGCCAGATGGACTACATCTCAGAGTCCAGAGAGAGGTTGCTGAAGAGATAATGGATGCATTGGTTATGATCTCCCATCCACTGCTACCAACCTTATAGTTCCCACACCCCGCACTCCCCGTTTCTACCTCCTACCCAAGATCCACAAACCTGCCTGTCCTGGCCGACCTATTGTCTCAGCTTGCTCCTGCCCCACCGAACTCGTTTCTGCATACCTCGACACTGGTTTATCACCCCTTGTTCAATCCCTTCCGACCTATGTTCGTGACACTTCTCATGCTCTTAAACTTTTCGATGATTTTAAGTTCCCTGGCCCCCACCGCTTTATTTTCACCATGGATGTCCAGTTCTTATATACTTCCATCCCCCATCAGGAAGGTCTCAAAGCTCTACGCTTCTTTTTGGATTCCAGACCTAATCAGTTCCCCTCTACCACCACTCTGCTCCGTCTAGCGGAATTAGTCCTTACTCTTAATAATTTCTCCTTTGGCTCCTCCCACTTCCTCCAAACTAAAGGTGTAGCTATGGGCCTAGCTATGTCTGCCTTTTTGTTGGCTTTGTGGAACAAACTATGTTCCGTGCCTATTCTGGTATCTGTCCCCCACTTTTCCTTCGCTACATCGACGACTGCATTGGCGCTGCTTCCTGCACGCATGCAGAACTCGTTGACTTTATTAACTTTGCCTCCAACTTTCACCCTGCCCTCAAGTTTACCTGGTCCATTTCCGACACCTACCTCCCCTTTCTAGATCTTTCTGTCTCTGGAGACAGCTTATCCACTGATGTCTACTATAAGCCTACTGACTCTCACAGCTATCTGGACTATTCCTCTTCTCACCCTGTCTCTTGCAAAAACGCCACCTCCTTCTCGCAATTCCTCCGTCTCCGCCACATCTGCTCTCAGGATGAGGCTTTTCATTCTAGGACGAGGGAGATGTCTTCCTTTTTTAAAGAAAGGGGCTTCCCTTCCTCCACTATCAACTCTGCTCTTAAACGCATCTCCCCCATTTCACGTACATCTGCTCTCACTCCATCCTCCCACCACCCCACTAGGAATAGGGTTCCCCTGGTCCTCACCTACCACCCCACCAGCCTCCGGGTCCAACATATTATTCTCCGTAACTTCCGCCACCTCCAATGGGATCCCACCACTAAGCACATCTTTCCCTCCCCCCCTCTCTCTGCATTCCGCAGGGATCGCTCCCTACACAACTCCCTTGTCCATTCGTACCCCCCATCCCTCCCCACTGATCTCCCTCCTGGCACTTATCCGTGTAAGCGGAACAAGTGCTACACATGCCCTTACACTTCCTCCCTTACCACCATTCAGGGCCCCAAACAGTCCTTCCAGGTGAGGCAACACTTCACCTGTGAGTCGACTGGGGTGATATACTGCGTCCGGTGCTCCCGATGTGGCCTTCTATATATTGGCGAGACCCGACGCAGACTGGGAGACCGCTTTACTGAACATCTACGCTCTGTCCGCCAGAGAAAGCAGGATCTCCCAGTGGCCACACATTTTAATTCCACATCCCATTCCCATTCTGACATGTCTATCCACGGCCTCCTCTACTGTAAAGATGAAGCCACACTCAGGTTGGAGGAACAACACCTTATATTCCGTCTGGGTAGCCTCCAACCTGATGGCATGAACATCGACTTCTCTAACTTCCGCTAAGGCCCCACCTCTCCCTCGTACCCCATCTGTTACTTATTTTTATGCACACATTCTTTCTCTCACTCTCTTTTTTTCTCCCTCTGTCCCTCTGAATATACCTCTTGCCCATCCTCTGGGTCCCCCCCCACCGTCTTTCTTCCTGGACCTCCTGTCCCATGATCCTCTCGTACCCCTTTTGCCAATCAACTGTCCAGCTCTTGGCTCCATCCCTCCCCCTCCTGTCTTCTCCTATCATTTTGGATCTCCCCCTCCCCCTCCAACTTTCAAATCCCTTACTCACTCTTCCTTCAGTTAGTCCTGACGAAGGGTCTCGGCCTGAAACGTCGACTGCACCTCTTCCTACAGGTGCTGCTTGGTCTGCTGCGTTCACCAGCAACTTTGATGTGTGTTGCTTGAATTTCCAGCATCTGCAGAATTCCTGTTGTTATGATCTTTCACTTGATTGTGGCATGGCCCTGGAAGACTGGAAAATCGCAAATGTCACTTCACTCTTTAAGAAGAGAGGAAGGCAAAATAAAGGAAATTATAGGCCAGTTAGCCTCAGTGTTGAGGAAGTGTTGGAGTCTATTATTAAGGATGAGGTTTTGAGGTACTTGGAGACTAATGGTAACGCGAGCCAAATTCAGCATGGTTCCTGTAAAGGGAAATCTTGCCTGAGAAATCTGTTAGAGTTCTTTGAGGACATAATAAGCAATGTGGACAAAGGAGAGGTAGTGGATGTCATTTACTTGGATTTTCAGAAGGTGTATGATAAGGTGCCACACACAAGGCTGCTTAACAAGATAAAGTCCAATGGCGTTACAGGAAAGATACCGGCATGGATAGAGGAATGGCTAACAGGCAGGAGGCAGCGAGTGGGAATAAAAGCGGCCTTTTCTTTTTGGTTGCTGGTGACTGGAGGTGTTCCTCAGGGATCAGTATTGGGACCACTACTTTTCACACTGTTTGTCAGTGATTTGGATCATGGAATTGATGGCTTTGTGGCAAAGTTTGCGGATGATATGAAGATAGGTGGAGGGGTAGGTAGTGCTGAGGAAGCAATGCAATTGCAGCAGGACTTAGACAAATTGGAAGAATGGGCAAAAAGTGGCAGATGGAATACAGTGTTGGGAAATGTACGACAATGTATTTTGGTAAAAGGAACAATAGTGCGGACTATTATCTAAATAGGGATGTAGCCATGGGCACCCATATGGATCCCAGCTATGCCTGCCCTTTTGTTGGCTTTGTGGAACAATCTATGTTCCGTGCCTATTCTGGTATCTGTCCCCCACTTTGCCTTCGCTACATCGACGACTGCATTGGCGCTGCTTCCTGCACGCATGCAGAGCTCGTTGACTTTATTAACTTTGCCTCCAACTTTCACCCTGCCCTCAAGTTTACCTGGTCCATTTCCGACACCTCCCTCCCCTTTCTAGATCTTTCTGTCTCTGTCTCTGGAGACAGCTTATCCACTGATGTCTACTATAAGCCTACTGACTCTCACAGCTATCTGGACTATTCCTCTTCTCACCCTGTCTCTTGCAAAAATGCCATCCCCTTCTCGCAATTCCTCCGTCTCCACCACATCTGCTCTCAGGATGAGGCTTTTCATTCTAGGACGAGGGAGATGTCTTCCTTTTTTAAAGAAAGGGGCTTCCCTTCCTCCACTATCAACTCTGCTCTTAAACGCATCTCCCCCATTTCACGTACATCTGCTCTCACTCCATCCTCCCGCCACCCCACTAGGAATAGGGCTCCCCTGGTCCTCACCTACCACCCCACCAGCCTCCGGGTCCAACATATTATTCTCCGTAACTTCCGCCACCTCCAACGGGATCCCACCACTAAGCACATCTTTCCCTCCCCCCCCCGCATTCTGCAGGGATCGCTCCCTACGCAACTCCCTTTTCCATTCGTCCCCCCCATCCCTTCCCACCGATCTCCCTCCCGGCACTTATCCTTGTAACAGGAACAAGTGCTACACATGCCCTTACACTTCCTCCCTCACCACCATTCAGGGCCCCAGACAGTCCTTCCAGGTGAGGCGACACTTCACCTGTGAGTCGGCTGGGGTGATATACTGCGTCCGGTGCTCCCGATGCGGCCTTCTATATATTGGCAAGACTCGACGCAGGCTGGGAGACCGTTTCACTGAACACCTATGCTCTGTCCGCCAGAGAAAGCAGGATCTCCCAGTGTCCACACATTTTTATTCCACGTCCCATTCCCATCCTGATATGTCTATCCACGGCCTCCTCTACTGTCAAGATGAAGCCACACTCAGGTTGGAGGAACAACACCTTATATTCCGTCTGGGTAGCCTCCAACCTGATGGCATGAACATTGACTTCCCTAACTTCCGTTAATGCCCCACCTCCCCTTCGTACTCCATCCGTTATTTATTAATTTATTATTATTAATTATAATTTTTTTCTCTCTCTCTACTTTTTCTCCCTCTGTCCCTCTCACTATACTCCTTGCCCATCCTCTGGGCTTCCCCACTTCCCCTGTCTTTCTCCCTAGGCCTCCCGTCCCATGATCCTCTCCCTTCTCCAGCCTCATATCCCTTTTGCCAATCACCTGTCCAGCTCTTGGCTCCATCCCTCCCCCTCCTGTCTTCTCCTATCATTTCAGTTCTCTCCTTCCCTCTCCCACTTTCACATCTCTTACTAGCTCTTCCTTCAGTTAGTCCTGACGAAGGGTCTCGGCCTGAAACGTCGACTGTACCTCTTCCTAGAGATGCGCCTGGCCTGCTGCATTCACCAGCATTTTTTGTGTGTGTGTTGCTTGAAATTCCAGCATCTGCAGATTTCCTGGTGTTTGCTTATCTAAATAGGGAGAAGGTTCAAACATCAGAGGTGCAGTTGGACTTTGGAGTCCTCGTGCTAGACTCCCAGAGGGTTAATTTACAGGTTGAGTCTGTGGTAAAGAAGGCAAATGCAATGTTGGCATTTATTTCAAGGGGAATAGAATATAAAATCAAGGAGGTTATGCTGAGCCTTTATAAGACATTTATTTCAGAATATTCCTGTTTTTTTGACTCAGAAGTTTTTGATCGGATTGATTCTATTATTTTATCTTTTATTTGGAATAATAAAAGACCAAGAATTAGTAAGTGCCACTTACAGAAATTGAAAAAGGGTGGAGGTCTTGCTTTGCCTAATCTAAGAATGTATTATTGGGCTGTTAATGTGCGATACATGTCTTTTTGGTTATACTGGGTTGATAAGAGTGATCGGCCAATTTGGGTAGATCTGGAACTGAAAGTTGTAAAACAGTTTTATTTAACCTCGTTATTGGGAGCTCCTTTACCTGTGCAAATAGTTAAAGTTGTTAATTTAAACCTATATCCTGTGGTTAAGTATTCTTTAAAAATCTGGCTCCAGTTCCGCAATTTTTTTAATCTTAAAAAATTTAAACTTTGTAGTTTAATTTATCGAAATTACTTTTTTAAGCCTTCTTTGAGTGATCCAATTTTTTTACTTTGGAAAAATAAAGGTATTAATTCTTTTTTGGATTTATTTAAAGAAGATAGATTGATGTCTTTTGAAAAATTAGTTGATAAATATTCTTTTTCATACTCACACTTTCTGCAATACCCTCAAGTTAGACATCTTTTACAAAAATATTTAAGTAATTTTCCTTACGTATTGGAGGCTGACCTCTTAGATACTATTATGAGTATGAATCCTTTGATTAAGGGTTCTATTGGAAGAATTTATAATTTATTATTACAATGGGATAAGCGTCCTTTATCTAAGATTAAACAGGATTGGGAAAAGACACTAGTCAGGCCACACTTGGAGTATTGTCAACAGTTTTGGGCCCCATATCTCAGAAAGGATATGTTGTCATTGGAGAGAGTCCAGAGGAGTTTCATAGTCATAGTCATACTTTATTGATCCCGGGGGAAATTGGTTCAAGTGGATGATTCCGGGAATGAGGGGGTTAACATTTGCATAGCCTTTGGCAGCTTTGGCCTGTACTCACTGGAATTTAGAAGAATGCATGGGGATTTCATTAAAACCTACCGAATGTTGCAAGGACTAGATAGGGTGGATGTGGAGAGAATGTTTCCTATGGTGGGGTATCCAGAACTAGAGGGCACAGCCTCAAAATTGAGGGGCAACCCTTTAGAACAGAGCTAAGAAGGAATTTTTTTTTGCCAGAGAGTGGTGAATCTGTGGAATACTCTGTCAGAGACTGCGGTGGAGGCCAAGTCCGTGGGTATATTTAAGGCAGAAATTGATTGTTTCCTGATTAGACAGGGCGTCAAAGGATATGGTGAGAAGGCAGATGTATGTGTTGAATGGGATCCAGGATCAGCCATGATGGAATTGCAGAGCTGACTCGATGGGCTGAATGGCCTAATTCTGCTCCTATGTCTTATGGTCTTACAGTATTTAGAGGAGGAAATTTGCAGAGAGATCGCAAACTGTTGCAAGAAACATAAGGTTGTGATAATAGCAACATACATCAAAGTTGCTGGTGAACGCAGCAGGCCAAGGGATTTCCCTTACTCACTCTTCCTTCAGTTAGTCCTGACGAAGGGTCTCGGCCTGAAACGTCGACTGCGCCTCTTCCTATAGATGCTGCTTGGCCTGCTGCGTTCACCAGCAACTTTGATGTATGTTGCTTGAATTTCCAGCATCTGCAGAATTCCTGTTGTTTAGGTTGTGATAATAGGTGATTTTAACTTTCCACATATTGACTGGGACTCCCATACTGTATGGACTGGATGGAATAGTTTGTCAAATGTGTTCAGGAAAGTTTCTTTAATCTTACACCAACATCTCAAGTAGAGAGTGCGATACTAGATCTCCTGTTAGGGAATGAGACAGGGCAGTTGACAGAAATGTGTGCATGTGAGCTCTTGATACCTCATGATCATAATGCCATTAATTTCAAAATAATTATGGAGAAGGATAGGTCTGGTCCTCGGATTGAGATTCTAAATTGGAGAAAGGCCAATTTTGGTAGTATCAGAAGGGATCCGGCATGCGTGGATTGGAAGGGGTTATTTTCTGGCAAAGGTATACTTGGTAAGTGCGAGGCCTTCAAAAGTGGAATTTTGAGAGTACAGAGTTTGTATGTGTCTGTCAGAATAAAAGGCGAGGATAACAGGTCTAGAGAGCCTTGGTTTTTGAGAGGCTCTGGTTAAGAGAAAGAAGGAGATGCACAGCAGGTATAGGCATGCAGGAACATATGAGATGCTTGAGTATAAGAATGCAAGAGAACAGTTAAGAAAATCAGGAGGGCTAAAAGACAGTTTGAGGTTGCTGTAGCAGACAAGTTGAAAGAGAATCCTAAGGGCTTACAATTAAGAGCAAAAGGATAGCAAGGGACAGAATTGGTCCTCTGGAAGATCAGAGTGATAATCTATGCATGGAGCTGAAAGAGATGGGAAAGATCTTAATTGGATTTTTTGCATCTGTATTTACTCAGGAGAAGGACACTGAGTCTGTAGAAGTGAGGAAACGCAGCAGTGAGTTCATAGACCGTGGACAGATTACAGAGGAGGAGGTGTTTGCTGCCTTGAGGCACATTATTTATTCATTTCACAATACAGCGTGGCGTAGGTAATGTTGCAGCTATATAGGACCCTGGTCAGACCCCACTTGGAGCACTGTGCTCAGTTCTGGTCGCCTCACTACAGGAAGGATGTGGAAACTATAGAAAGGGTGCAGAGGAGATTTACAAGGACGTTGCCTGGATTGGGGAGCATGTCTTATGAGAATAGGTTGAATGAACTTGGCCTTTTCTCCTTGGAGCGACGGAGGATGAGAGGTGACCTGATAGAGGTATATAAGATGATAAGAGGCATTGATCATGTGGATAGTCAGAGGCTTTTTCCCAGGGATGAAATGGCTAGCATGAGAGGTCACAAGTTTAAGGTGCTTGGAAGTAGGTACAGAGGAGACGTCAGGGGTAAATTTTTTACGCAGAGAGTGGTGAGTGTGTGGAATGGGCTGCCGGCGACGGTGGTGGAGGCGGATACAATAGGGTCTTTTAAGAGACTCCTGGATAGGTACATGGAGCTTAGAAAAATAGAGGACTATGGGTAAGCCTAGGTAATATCTAAGGTAAGGACGTGTTCAGCACAGCATTGTGGGCCGAAGGGCCTGTATTGTGCTGTAGGGTTTCTGTGTTTCTATGTTAACAGTTTTGGGCCCCATAAACACCATTGAGCTGTCTCTGCTCACTGCGAACTATGTCACCCAGCTCTGTACTTCCTTGTCTGGCTCTACCAAATGCAATGAAGGCCTGCTCAAACAAAGGATCTTCCATTTAAATCACGTGTCATGGCTATGTTTGTTAGTGATGGTGCTGGAGTGGTGATATTATGGGAGTGCAGAGTAAACCCTGCCCATGAAACCACTGGAAAACTTTCAGAACACTGCTTTTGTGTAGGTATCTGACACTCAGATATTGCTTTAAAAATAATGAAAACTTAATATATTTGAACATTTATTTAGCTAATTATTTTCAAAGCAACACATCCAAATAAGGTAAATTAAGTAAGGATCCCTATCTGCAAATATAAACAAAGAAACATAGAAAATCTACAGCACAATACAGGCCCTTTGGCCCACAGTGCTGTGCTGAACATATACTTAATTCAGAAGTTACCTAGGGTTACCCAGAGCCCTCTATTTTTCTGAGTTCCGTGTACTTATCCAGGCGTTTCTTAAAAGACCCTATCGTATCCACTTCCACCACCATTGCCGGCAGCCCATTCCACGCACTCACCACTCTCTGGGTAAAAAACTTACCCCTGACATCTCCTCTGTACCTACATCCAAGCACCTTAAAACTGTGCCCTCTCGTGATAGCCATTTCAGCCCGGGAAAAAGCCTCTGACTATCCACACGATCAATGCTTCTCATCATCTTGTACGTCTCTATCAGGTCATCACTCATCCTCCGTCGCTCCAAGGAGAAAAGGCCAAGTTCACTCAACCTATTCTCATAAGGCATGCTCCCCAATCCAGGCAACATCCTTGTAAATCTCCTCTGCACCCTTTCCATGGTTTCCATATCCTTCCTGTAGTGAGGCGACCAGAACTGAGCACGGTACTCCAAGTGGGGTCTGACCAGGGTCCTATATAGTTACAACATTACCTCTCGACTCTTAAACTCAATCCCACGATTGATGAAGGCCAATGCACCGTATGCATTCTTAACCACAGAGTCAACCTGCACAGCAGCTTTGAGCGTCCTATGGACTCGGACCCCAAGATCCCTCTGATCCTCCACACTGCCAAGAGTCTTACCATTAATACTATGTCCTGCCATCATTTTGACTGACCAAAGTGAACCACCTCACACTTATCTGGGTTGAACTCCATCTGCCACTTCTCAGCCCAGTTTTGCATCCTATCGATGCCCTGCTGTAACCTCTGACAGCCCTCAACACTATCCACAACACCCCCAACCTTTGTGTCATCAGCAAATTTACTAATCCATCCCTCCACTTCCTCATCCAGGTCATTTATAAAAAATCATGAAGAGAGGGGTCCCAGAACAGATCTCTGGGGCACACCACTGGTCTCTGACCTCCATGCAGAATATGACCCATCTACAACCACTCTTTGCCTTCTGTGAGCAAGCCAGTTCTGTATCCACAAAGCAATGTCCCCTTGGATCCCATGCCTCCTTACTTTCTCAATAAGCCTTGCATGGGGTACCTTATCGAATGCCTTGCTGAAATCCATATACACTACATCTACTGCTCTACCTTCATCAATGTGTTTAGTCACATCCTCAAAAAATTCATTCAGGCTCTTAAGGCATGACCTGCCTTTAGCAAAGCCATTCTGACTATTCCTAATCATATTATGCCTCTCCAAATGTTCATAAATCCTGCCTCTCAGGATCTTTTCCATCAACCTACCACTGGTCTATAATTTCCTGGGCTATCTCTACTCCCTTCTTCAATAAGAGAATAACATCCGCAACCCTCCAATATCCAGAACCTGTCCCGTCCCCATTGTTGGTGCAAAGATCATTGCCAGAGGCTCAGCAATCTCCTCCCTCGCCTCCCATAGTAGCCTGGGGTACATCTCATCCGTTCCCAGAGACTTATCCAACTTGATGCTTTCCAAAAGCTCCAGCACATCCTCTTTCTTAATGTCTATATGCTCAAGCTTTTCACTCCACTGTAAATCATCCCAATGATCACCAAGATCCTTTTCCATAGTGAATACTGAAGCACAGTATTCATTAAGTACCTCTGCCATCTTCTCCGGTTCCATACACTCTTTTCCACTGTCACACTTGATTGGTCCTATTGTCTCATGTCTTATCCTCTTGCTCTTCACATACTTGTAGAATGCCTTGGGGTTTTCCTTAATCCTGCTTGCCAAGGCCTTCTCATGGCCCCTTCTAGCTCTCCTAATTTCATTCTTAAGCTCCTTCGTGCTAGCCTTATAATCTTCTAGATCTCTATCATTACCTAGTTTTTTGAACTTTTCGTAAGCTTTTCTTTCCTTCTTGACTAGATTTTCAACTGCATTTGTACACCACAGTTCCTGTACCCTACCATCCTTTCCCTGTCTCATTGGAACGTGCCTATGCAGAACGCCACACAAATATCCCCTGAACATCTGTCACATTTCTGATGTACATTTCCCTGAGAACATCTGTTTCCAATTTATGCTTCCAAGTTCCTGCCTGATAGCTTCATATTTCCCCTTACTCCAATTAAACGCTTTCTTAACTTGTCTGTTTCTATCCCTCTCCAATGCTATTGTAAAGGAGATAGAATTATGATCACTATCTCCAAAATGCTCTCCCACTGAGAGACCTGACACCTGACCAGGTTCATTTCCCAATACCAGATCAGGTACAGCCTTTCCTCTTGTAGGCGTATCTACATATTGTGTCAGGAAACCTTCCTGAACACACCTAACAAACTCCACCCCATCGAAACCCCTTGCTCCAAGGAGATACCAATCAATATTGGGGAAATTAAAATCTCCCAGCATGACAACCCTGTTATTACACCTTTCCAGAATCTGTCTCCCTATCTGCTCCTTGATGTCCCTGTTACTCTTGGGTGGTTTATAAAAAACACCCAGTAGAGTTATTGACCCCTTCCTGTTTTGTAACTTCCACCCACAGAGACTCAGTAGACCATCCCTCCATGTCTTCCTCCTTTTCTGCAGCCGTGACACTATCTCCGATCAGCAGTGCCACACCTCCACCTCTTTTGTCTCCCTCCCTGTCCTTTCTGAAACATCTAAAGCCTGGCACTTGAAGTAGCCATTCCTGCCCCTGAGCCGCCCATGTCTCTGTAATGGCCACCACATCATAGCTCCAATTATTGATTCAGGGTCTGAGCTCATCCACTTTGTTCATGATGCTTCTTGCATTAAAATAGACACATCTCAAACCATCGGTCTGAGCATATCCCTTCTCTATCACCTGACTATCTTCCCTCTCACACTGTCTACAAGCTTTCTCTATTTGTGAGCCAACTGCCTCTTTCTCCGTCTCTTCAGTTCGGTTTCCACCCCCCAACAATTACCATATAACCATATAACAATTACAGCACAGAATTAGGCCACCTCGGCCCTTCTAGTCCATGCCGAACTCTTACTCTCACCTAGTCCCACCCACCTGCACTCAGCCCATAACCCTCCATTCCTTTCCTGTCCATGTACCTATCCAATTTAACTTTAAATGACAACATCGAACTTGCCTCAACCACTTCTGCTGGAAGCTCGTTCCACACAGCTACCACTCTCTGAGTAAAGAAGTTCCCCCTCATGTTACCCCTAAACTTTTGCCCTTTAGTTCTCAACTCATGTCCTCTTGTTTGAATCTCCCACATTCTCAATTGAAAAAGCCTATCCATGTCAACTCTATCAATCCCCCTTATAATTTTAAACACCTCTATCAAGTCCCCCCTCAACCTCCTACGCTCCAAAGGATAAAGACCTAACTTGTTCAACCTTTCTCTGTAACTTAGGAGATGAAACCCAGGCAACATTTTAGTAAATCTCCTCTGTACTCTCTCAATTTTATTGACATCTTTCCTATAATTTGGTGACCAGAACTGTACACAATACTCCAAATTTGGCCTTACCAATGCCTTATGCAATTTCAACATTACATCCCAACTCATATACTCAATGCTCTGATTAATAAAGGCCAGCATACCAAAAGCTTTCTTCATCACCCTATCCACATGAGATTCCACCTTCAGGGAACTATGAAGGTGGAATCTCATGTGGATAGGGTGGTGAAGAAAATATTGAAGAAATTCTAGTTTAAACTCTCCCCAATCGCCTTAGCAAACCTCCCTGTCAGGATATTTGTCCCCCTCAGATTCAAGTGCAACTTGCCCTTTTTGTACAGGCCACTCCTGCCCCAAAAGAGGTCCCAGTGATCCAGAAATATGAATCCCTGCCCCCTGCTCCAATCCCTCAGCCACACATTTATCCTCCACCTCCAACTCACTGTTGCATGGCACAGGCAGCAATCCCGAGATTACTACCTTCGTGGTCCTGCTTCTCAACTTCCTTCCTACCTCCCTGTAGTCTGATTTCAGGACCTCCTCCATTTTCCTACCTATGTCATTGGTACCTATACATACCATGGACCTCTGGCTGTTCACGTTTCCCCTTGAGGATATCGTGGACGTGGTCAGAAACATCACTGAGTCCCTGGCCCTGGCACCTGGGAGGCAAACTGCCATCCGCATTTATCTTCAGGTTTACATTAATCTTTTGGAATAATTATCCTCCATTGGAGAGGAACTGGTGAATGTTGTTCAAGCGTATTCCTCGGCTAAGCTTTGTCTGGAATTTGTCACTTGTGTGAGTCAAAGATATGCAGTGAGGATTAATGAGAAAGTCATCTTTCTTCTGTAAAAAGTGTGCCTGTCAGAAGATTAATAGAGGAGTGCAGGAAACAGCTTCACTAGGATGTTTCCTAGTCCTGCTCACTGTCTGAGTCCCACAAGAAACGCAGGATATTATATAATATTGCTTTAAAAAAAAGTTAGTTTATTATCAAGTAACGATTTCAGTTAGGGCTGTGAACAAGTTTAAAAATACAAATATTCATTCTGAAAGAAAGTGATATAATATTATTGTAAAAGTATCAATGAACAGAGTGGCACTTGGATAGGCAAAACATAAATAAGAAAGTTATAAATAAAACATAAATACATAGAAAAGCTACAGTACAATACAGGCCCTTCAGCCCACAATGTTGTGCCGAACATGTACTTTAGAAATTACCTAGGGTTACCCATAGCCCTCTAGTTTTCTAAGCTTCATGTACCTATCCAGGAGTCTCTTCAAAGACCCTATCGTATCCGCCTCCACCACCGCGGCCGGCAGCCCATTCCACGCACTCACCACTCTCTGCATAAAAAACTTACCCCTGACATCTCCTCTGTACCTACATCCAAGCACCTTAAAACTATGCCCTCTCATGCTAGCCATTCCAGCCCTGGGAAAAAGCCTCTGACTATCCACACGATCAATGCCTCTCATTATCTTATACACCTCTATCAGGTCACCTCTCATCCTCCGTTGCTCCAAGGAAAAAAGGCTGAGTTCACCCAAGCTATGTATTCTCATAAGGCATGCTCCCCAATCCAGACAACATCCTTGTAAATCTCCTCTGCACCCTTTCCATGGTTTCCACGTCCTTCCTATAGTGAGGCGACCAGAATTGAGCACAGTACTCCAAGTGGGGTCTGACAAGGGTTCTATATAGCTGCAACATTACCTCTCAGCTCTTAAACTCATTCCCACGATTGATGAAGGCCAATGCACCGTATGCCTTCTTAACCACAGAGTCAATCTGCGCTACAGCTTTGAGTGTCCTATGGACTGGGACCCCAAGATCCCTCTGATCCTCCACACTGCCAAGAGTCTTACCATTAATGCTATATTCTGCCATCATATTTGACCTACCAAAATGAACCACCTCACATTGAAAGAGTACAGAGAAAATTTACAGGAAAATTTGTGGGACTAGAGAACTTGAGTTATAAGGAAAGATTGAATAGGTTAAGGCTTTATTCGTTCTAACATAGAAGATTGAGAGGAGATTTGATAGAAGTATACAAAATTATGAGGGGTATAGATAGGATAAATGCAGGCAGGCTTTTTCCACTGTGGTTGTGTGGGACTACAGCCAGATGTCATGGGTTAAGTGTGAAAGGTGAAAAGTTTAAGGGGAACACAAGGGGAAACTTCTTCACTCAAAGGATTGTGAGACTGTGGACCAAGCTGCAAGCGCAAGTGGTGAATGCGAGCTTGGTTTCAACGTTTAAGAGAAGTTTGGATAGGGACATGGATAGTCGGGGTACAGAAGGCTAAGGTCCCAGTTCAGGGTGATGGAAGTAGGCAGTTTAAATGGTTTGGCACGGACTAAATGGGCCAAAGGGCCTGTTTCTGTGCTGTACTTATCTATGACTATGACCTTAACATCTGCTTTGACATGAAAGGAACATTCTAACCTTTAGTCTTCTGTTTTTGCTTTCAGTTTAATGTGTGCCTGAAGATGTACACTCAGCAATTTAGGAACAGCTTTTTCCCTCTGTCAGCAAACTCCTGAACTGTCCATGAACCCATGAACTCTACCTCACTATTCCTTTCTTACATAATTTATTTTATTTCTTTTTGTAACTTATGGTAACTCTTTAATGGCTTGCATTGTACTGCTGCCACATAACAACAAATTTCACGAGATATGTTAAAGATAATAAATCTAACTGTGATTCTGGTTTTATGCATATCTCAATAAAAATAAACCTTGGAAAATCTTCTTAATGGACAGCTGAACCAATTATGTCCATTTTGCTCTTAACTCCAAAGTAGTTTTCCCCAACACACACAAAAAATGTTGGTGAAAGCAGCAGGCCAGGCAGCATCTATAGGAAGAGGTACAGTCGACGTCTCAACCCCAAACATCGACTGTACCTCTTCCTATAAGTGCTGCCTGGCCTGCTGCGTTCACCAGCATTTTCTGTGTGTGTTGCTTGAAATTCCAGCATCTGCAGATTTGCTCGTGTTTGCGTAATTTTCCCCAGTTGGGTTTTGAAGGTTATTTTCCTTGTTCAAGCAATTCATGCGTTAATCCTCTGCAAATTGTGTTGTATATGTATCTTTATATATAATATAAATATCATAGGTTAAAGACATTTTGCACATTCAAGTTCAGTTTATTGTCATTCAACTATACACTTGTATACCACCAAATGAAACAACATTCCTCCAGACCAAGGTGCACAACACAGTACATATAACTCACATGCACAACACAAAGTAATATTACCACAAATGAATTAACCAATAATAAAGTGCATTTACATCACAATTTAAAAAGTAACCAGTATAGCGCTACTGACACTTCCTATGTGATGAGACCTATGTGGTGGCAGTAGTCTTACGGACTGGGAGAAGATCTGGTTTTATTGTTACTATTTTCCTCTCGTCCATACTAGCATCTTAAAGTAGGATGACAAGGGTCGATCTACTTGACGTGCTTAATATAATGAAAGGATTTAACCAGGTGTTGAAGGGACTATTTCATCTAATGAGATTTTAAAATTAAAGCCAGTCCTTTAAAGAGTGATGTAAGAAAGCATGCTTTTGGAAAGGAGTAATGGAAGTTTGAAAAACTCCCAAAAGCATGTTGGTAAATGCTTGTTAGACTGTAACATGAAGGCTTATGCAACTGAGGAAAATAGTTGGAGAACCTGCAAACTGGCCAATATCTCATAGGCTTGATGTACTGAATGATCTTCTAATATTCTTCTGTTGGTTCCTTAAAGGTTTTCATAACCAGGGCTGGTTTTTAAGACTTTCCAAGTCAGATAGTTTCTTTATATGTTCTAGGAGGAACGGTATGAGTGTGTCATTGCCAGTGGATAGCATGGCACCAGATTTAAGTTTGCTCTATTTCTGTAGAGTGTGGGTTCAGCCTCACCACAATATCCAACCACTGAGCAACGTAGGACAAGTTCTGTATTTGCAGATTGAACTGTTGACAGTTTTGGACTTTATTTGACTTGACTTTCATTCAAGCCTTTGATCTTACAATCTCTTTGCAGAAAATTGATCTACTGTTCAAACAAGATGGATTAGGTGGCTGTGGTATCCAACATGCTACTCTTCATACAGAGGTTCAGATCAAGGTACCAGACAGACTGGCTGGCTGTAAACTACATGCTACCAGGTTTTGAAGAGATGTCTGTAGGTTTTCTGAAGGAGGGTAGGTGATATGAAAATGGATTAGGTCTTGGGCTAGGGCAAGATCTCACTGGTCTCAGGTCAGAGTTAGCCAGCAGTTGTTTCTTTCCGCACCTTGTGGAAACTTGCCATTTCTTTAGTATTTGTCAGTTTTTTTGATGAGGCTGAGTTGCTAGCTCGACACTCAGCCCAGCACAGATGGAAAGCGTGCAAGAAGCCAGCTAGATTCAAACCCAGGACGACTCGCCTCAAAGTCCAGTGCGGATGCCACTACACCACCGGCCACCTATTAACCAGCAGATGTGAAGAGGGAACTGGGCTGGTAAAAGAAGATAGCCAAGGCTAAGGATGGGGAACCTGACCATCTTTAGTGTAGGGTCCAAAGTTATGGATTTTGGAGGGAAATGATCTGCTGAGGTTGAATTATCTAGTTAGGGTTGTAGTTGGAGGCTGTTAGTATTTGATCTAGAGGTTGTGATGGGTTTGCTGGTGGTTAAGATTAATAGTGGGATTGATTTGGAGTTTGGCAAGTGGTGCAGTGGCAGGCTTTAGCAGGGAATGGAATTTGCAGATTGCTGGATGGGGTGAGATCGAACAACAGATGAACTGAGGACTTTTGTGTGGAAATGGGAGCGGGGCCCAAGGAAAATATGGTCTATTAAATTATTGTATAGATACCTATTGAATAGGATTTCCAACTCCAATCTGGGACATACCAAGGAAGGTTTCCTTTAGCAAGCTTCACAGCTCTGTTACAAAGCCCTTGTTTGTATGTGGATGTTGTAGCCACTGAGACAATACTAATAATTATAAGAATAGCATCCCGTACTGACCACCAAAGTGTAAATCTGGGTTCTTTGCCAGATATTCACCAAATGCACCAGGGTCTCCGGAATGAAAGCTATAGATTTAGCAGATCCTGCATTCCATTAATGTTTTATTTCCTATACAAATTTGTTAATATGTAACACACAAAAATGTGACATAGTTTTGAAGGAGATTTGAGCACAAATCTATAAAGATGGCAGGTCAGAACGAGAAAATGGGAGCTTGAAGTACAATGGCAAAGAAGTTGTTTTGAACCCTTGCCTAAAGCAGGTTCAGTCGTGGCTGGGAACTGCCTCCCAATTTTGGGTACCTCACCCTATGAATTTTGTGAAGACTTTAGAGAAGGTATGGAAGGCATTTCCTAGCAATGAGCGAATTCAGTTAAGTGCATAGAATAAAGAAACTTGCACGTTTCTTCACAGTGCAGAAAAATTTGAGAGGTGATTTGACAGAAGTTTTCAAAATCAGCAAGGGTATAGACTAAATGAATAAAGAGAAAGCATTTCCCTTGATTGGAAGGTCAAGAACTAGAGTAGTGGAGATCGATAGGGACTGGCAATGGATACAAAGGTGACATAAAGAGCACCTTCACACGAGGAGTAGTAGTGATTATTTTCTGCCTGAACGAGTGGTGGAAGCAGACTCAGAACTGGATTTTTCAAAAAAAAATAGGTAAGGGCTTGAAAGAAAAGAATATTTGCAAGTCTGTGGGAAAAGTCTGAATTGCCCTATTTTTAAAAGATGCTGGCATGAGATAAATGGATCAAATAGTTACTTTGCGGCAATGATTCTGTCATTCTATTTTGTTACGGATGCTACATTCATCAATTTATAGCAGAGAAGCATGCCTTTTGTTAACTATATCTGAAACAATCCCATAGACCTCTAGTTTCCTTATATGGGCATTATTAGATTTACAGATAAGGATATTCAGCACTTTCATCTAAAATTTGTTTTGAATTTTAGAAGTTTTTTTCTGCTTCGTATTGTGGCTTTACACGGAAGTGTCACTGCAGCGTACTTCCTCAGTTGTTTAAGCCTGCAGTGCCAGAAGACTACACATTAACTGTCCTTGTCCTTGTTCAGTCACTTACCTCTTATTCTGGACAGAAGCTAATTGTGGAATTTCTTTGAAAGGACTGGAATGTGTGATTGATTGTTTTCTCTTTTACTTTCTTTGTCTTCTTTCCTTCATCATCAAAACAAAATTCAATGCGTATTAACTTAATTTGCTGCTAATGGGATCTTGCTGTGCACTAACTAGCTATCACCGAATAACAGCGACAACACTGAAAAAGCAGTTTTACAGGCTGTGATGTGCTGTGGGACATTCGAGGGACATGATGCAGCGCCACATAAATGCAAGTTACTTCTTTTTTTACTTGTACTGTACTCAGAGTTGAACTCATCTTCATTTGAACTAGAGCTGGTTCTTCTTTTGGTAGTGAATTCTGTTGGTAATGCAGTTGAAAACACCTTGGAATAATATGAGGAAGGACAGAGGATTTGGACCTTCATTTTCTTTAACTAGTTCCTCTGAAAGTAATTAACTGTTGTTTGTTTTCATGTTTTGTCCGGAATTTTTATTGAAAGACGTTAGTGGAACCTTCAATTTTATGTGAAACAACTTGCTGTGTATTTGTGTAAAATAATGTATTATGGGAGGTTTGGACTTGTCTGGGACTTGGGGAGTTTTTCATTTCATGAATATCTATGCTCCCTGACATGATCTTTTTCATTGGATCTCCAAGTTAACCTCCTCAAAATCAGATTGCTCTATAGTCTCGCTGATCAGCCAATTCTTGGTGTTTTCTTTCAGCTTTATGTTCGCTTCAGTACTCTTCAACTCTAGTAACTAGGGCAAAGCAGTAGGAGAATTCTTTAATGTGCAACATAACGTTCTGTGTCGGTCACTGGAAACAAGCAATGGGTAAGGAGTTAGAAAGGAAAGTAAATATGTCGAAACACTTCAATAAAAATAATGTCAGCAGTAGCAATACACTAAATGCATTTCAGCTGTGGGGAAGGATTTGGATGTAAACATTCTTAAAAGCAATAGATAATGGAAAAAGAGTGAATAGAATTCAAGGTTTCATTGCACGAGATAGAAGAATAAAAGTCAAGAGGTAATGACAAGTTGATATTGATAGAATTGTTATATGCCCTTTATGCTGCAGTATGAGACTCCTTGCAATAAGGTGACTTGGATGCAAGGCATTGATTCATTACATAAGAGATTATACAAGAATACAATAAAATAAATGTAGGAGTCGGCCACTCAGCCCCTTTAAACCTGTCCAATATTCCATATGGTCATGGCCAATTTGCTCCAGGCCTCATCTTTTCTATGCCAGTTTCCAATAGCCCTCAATTTCCCAATTGCTCAAAAACTTATCTACCTCCACCTTAAGTACAAACATATCTAATGATATAGCCTCTGCAACCCCCTTGACTAGAGAATTCCAGAGATTCATCACTCTCTGCAAAAGGAATTTTTTATGAACCTCTATTTTATATTGATGTTGTTGGATTCTGATTCTGGTGTTTAAATCCAAGGTTCTTTTAGAAGTCAGGAACAAGGCATAAATCTTCTTGCTTCGTGATTGTTGTATTAAGAGTTGATCGAACAAAGGAAAAAGGACCAGAACTGTGACGGGGGGCTCTTACTACTGGAAGAAGAGAGGAATTAAAGATGGTGCCTAGCATAAAACAGCTACTTTTATACCCAAAGATACCATAAGAAAATTCCATAAATAACAATAATCCAATTAGAAAATATTTTTTCAATACTGCAGTAAAAAATTAACCAATAAGAAAATACTCATTCACTTAACAAAAGAACAAAGAAGCTTTCTGAATTATACTTTGTAGAGTCACTGGAGGCATATTAAACTGTTATACTGTATATATAAAGGCTAATTAAAATACAAGCAGATAATTAATTATTAAACTGCAAAGAAAATGACAAATAAACAGTCATATCCAACAATGTCCACTTACCTTGTACCTATAACAATTTCATAAGAACAATGTAAATTACAAGGTAATGTTTAAACATGAATGGATCAAGAAAATGGCAAGCCGATCATTTTCAGTAGCCAAGTGACAAGTGGGAGACGCAGCAGAATGAAGGCAAAATCATATCCAGGAAACTTTATACAGGGTGACAAACTGTGAAGGGCACTCTTTGCTTAACAGATTGAGCTAGATTCAAGATTACGTTGTACAGGCAATTGAGGAAGACAATTTCAAGGGATATGCGGTATAGAAGGTAAATGTTGATTGGAATCAAAAATAGAAAGTTCAGCAGATACTCAGATGGTGAGAAGCAGAGTTAAAAGTTTCAAGTTGTTAATATTTTGTCAGAACTTTTCTCAGAATTCATTAACTCAGCCTCTGCTGTTTTCTATAGATTCTGTCTGATCTGCAGGATATCTCCAGCATTTCCTGCTTTTATTTTAGGTCTTCAGTAACTTCTGTTTTATTTTGCTTTGTAATTGGAATTTTTCTGGCATAGTGGTTGACTCGGTCAAATGGTCTGTTGGCATATTGTTACTGTGTATGTGTAAATGTGTGAATAGAGATGGGGCTACCAAGTGATTGTGTCCAATCTACATACAGATCCTGCTCAGTTGTGAAGAGCAGACTTTTGTACAGCACCCCCCATACATATGATTGGGCATTTGGCAGAGAGGCTGCAGGCATCTTCTGTTGCGGTCGCATTTCTGACTTGCAAACTGTCCACATTATGAACAGCTCACTGGATTGAAATTCTATTGTAGTCTGTGGAAAGCCCAGGCTATGGCAGAATATAATGTCAAAAATTCTGTGCATGATTTAATCACAGTCATTTATTCATACTATCACTGATTTCCACTAGATGAGAGGCCTGTTTAAATTCCTTCATTTCTGTACCTCTTTCATAGCTTCCTTAAATTTACCTCTGACCATTTTCTTAATCTTTGATTTGGTGTCTAGTTTATCACATTCTTACATGAAGCACTTTTGAGACATTTATTGTCTTAAAAGCATTGCATAAATGCAAGTTTTTGATATTTTCAAGAGTTGATCTATTTATTTTGTTTCAAGCTGGTGATGTACAGTATCAACATTTGCTTTTATAACGTTAAAGTTTTGTAACTGTTTACAAAACTTTACATCAAGGATCATTACAGTAAGAAAATCTTCAATTAGTTGCCATTTACCTATGTATTTACAGGTTATTGACTATTGGTCCAAGTTCAACTCAGCTTTCTTACTTGCAGCAGAATGGAGCGCTCTTACATTCCACTGCAATAGCTTGTCCACTTTTAGATGATGCATGACTATGTAGGCTTACAGACTTGTAACTGATTGTGTAAAAATAGCTTGCTTGCTAGATAATGTAGATGTAGCAAAAATATTACAATGTGCTTTGTGGTCAAGGCTTCCAAATGGTTTGAAGGTCTGCAATTGTACTTAGACCAATATTTATGATTATTTAAGGGATAGGTCATTAACACAAGAGATTCTGCAGATGCAGAAATCCAAAGAAGCATACAGTATACAAAATGTTGGAGGAACTCAGCAGGTCAGGCAGCATCTATAAAAATGAATAAACAGTTGATGTCTTCAGCCAAGACGCTTCTTCAAGACTGGAAATGAAGGGGGAAGATGCCAGAATAATAAGGTGAAGGGAAGGGAAGGAGGATTGCTAGCAGGTGATAGGTGAAGCCAGGTGGGTAGGAAATGTAAAGGGCTGGAGAGGAAGGGATCTGATAGGAGGGGAGAGTGGAGCATAGGAGAAAAGGAAGGAGGAGGGGCACCAGGGGGCTGTGCTACACAGGTGAGGAGAAGAGTTAAGAGGACAGAGTAGGGAATAGAAGAATAGGTCATTATCAAACTTAATAACTTACTGAGTGGTACCAGGACTATGCTGCCAGAAGCAGATATCCTGGTGGCTGGATAATTTCATATGTAATTGTTTCAAGTGCAAAAGAAGCCACACTAGAGAAAGAATCAGATCACATTTCATAATCCAGCAATTCTATTTTAACTTTAGGACCTGCTGCTGATTGTTAACCAGATGTGTATGTATTTATCTTTTATTATATTTCTTAAATTCACTCCTATAGAAGATATAATGTTCACTCACAAAAAAGGTTACAATTGTTGTAAGAATCTGGCAGAACATTTTCAAATGTTTTCTTTACAAGTTTGCTTTTTGCTCCTATATCCTGGAACCTTTCCTTTATTAACACACTGCAGTAAATACCCTCCTTTTAAAATGTGATTGGAAAAATTCAGAGCAGTCTTATGATCAAACAGATTATGAGGAAGTGTTCTGATGTATATTCTCCCTTCTGTCTAGACGGTTGGTTCTTGGCTAGTCTATCATCCAGCAGTAAATTGTGCTTTTTCTGTCAAATCTGAAAAAAGGATATTGATAGTGTTCTACTCTTCTTGCAACAGATAACCATGCATCTCTGAGTTGGCATATGTCCTTCTGGAAGATATAACACACAACACTGGGAGAAGGACAATGAACATAAGATTGTCAGTCCAAGGGGGGGGGGGGCACAGCTATATAATACTTTTCACCACCTCAAATCAACTTGAAGCACATTACAGACAAATAAATCATTTGCAAGTGTAATCACTGTTGCAACATAGGCCAGGCACCAGACAATGTCCACATGGTGAACATCCACAAACAATTTGCGAAAAAAAATCAAGTAGTGAATATAAACCAGCAAAAAATGATTCAATATTATTTCTTACAGAACAAAAGCTCCTTTATTAAAAGGGATATAATATGTTGAAAGTGCACTGAGAAATAATGTAGGACAGGTACTGGTGTTTAGGATGTTGACGATGAAGACAGCTGAGCTGATTGGGATTCAAAGGAGAGGAAAGCTTTAGCATTCATGAAAGTTACCCATCTTTCTAAGAAGATTAAATGAAACAACACTACGTATTATAAATAATTTCCTCTCTTCAGGGATCCCATTGATACAGTTGAAAACATGGGTTGGTAGTCATCTTACCAATTCTCACTACTTGGATTCATGACTAAAGGAAATCATCTGGCCAAAGTACAGAGGAGCCACTGCTACCAACATAATTGGGATCCTGGTGCATCATCTCTGACAGATAGATGCTATAATGGAAAGATGGTGAGTCAGGTTTTCGGGAAGCAGAAAACTAACTAGATAAAAGTGTCTGTTGTAATGTGAACAAAATCACCGGAGAGACGCAGCTGGTGGATATGAAGCAGACTTTTATTCTCTTAAGGAGACACAGCAGGCATCATATTGAGACCGTTCAGGGGAAGAGAGGGCCCAGTATTGCTTGACATTTTATATGCTAAAGATCAAAAGACAATTCTATATTTACAATGTATCTACAATGCTTCCTTTGAATCACCTATAACTTTCCCACCACCTTCTTTGCACCTACACTCCAGACATCCAAAATAAATGTTAATCAACATTGTCTGGTTTTTCAGTTAACTGCAGTTCACTGCTCAGCTTTAGGAACCTACTGTCCAAAGCTGCATTTCAAATTTAATCTACAAAACATGTTCAGGTCTAAAGGTTGGTTGCTGAAGTTAATATTTGTGCTATATAACCTCACTCCAGAAAACTCTCTAACAGTGTCTTCTTCTGAATCCCTGAACATGTAGCACCTTAAGAATTTCCACAGGAGAGCAAGGAGAATGAAGGGAGGAATTCTATTAGGAATTGCAAGCACCACCTCTTTTCTCCCTAATACTTCCTTTAATTTTCTCTTCTTTACCAACACTTGTCTGCTAAATATGTTGGACTTATAAGTTAAGCTACACTTTTTTTCCGACAGGGATGTTAACAGTGCTTACATTTAAATAGATCTTCTCCCAGTCACAAACATATTCCAGTCCTTCATTATGAGTTCAATTATGCTCTTGGACGTAAATCAGAGGGTTCTGAATTCAAGACCCAATTTATAAATGTAAGGTTTCAAAATCATTGATGTAGATCCATGTGCAAAGCAGTGTTAAACAAAGCTCCTGGCAGCTCCTGCTATGAATTTATAAGATCCTGAACCACTTCAGAAAAATCAGAAGTGTTATTCTGTGGCAAATATAATCCCTTAATTAAATTCCACCAAAGTAATTGGAACTTGTGCATTGGGAACCAGAGTGATAGTGCTGAAGATGAGGTAGTTGATTTACAGAGACAACGTGTGGTGAGACTCCTAGCAAGGAGAGGCTGATGATAGGGCAAAACTGCAGCCAACAGGATCAGTTGTGACGTAAATGGCTGACAAAATCGAAACAGGCAAATACAGGGCTGAAGGAGTTCTATTTGAATGCGCGTGGTATATAGAATAAGGTAGATGAACTTGTAGCACAGTTACAGATTGGCACGTATGATGTTGTTGGCATCACTGAATCATGTCTGAAAGAAGATTATAGCTGGGAGATTAATGTCCAATGACAGGCAGGAAGGCAGAGGGGGTTGCGTTGCTCTGTTGGGGAAAAATGAAATCAAATCATTAGAAAGAAATGACATAGGGTCGATAGGTGTTGAATCATTGTGGATACACCTAAAGAACTCAAAGGGTGAAAAGACCCTGATGGGACATACCCTCAAACAGTAGTAGGGATGTGGTCTACAAATTACAATGGGAGGTAGAAAATGCATGCCAGAAGGGCAATGTTGCAATATTCATGGAGGATTTCAACATGCAGGTAGATTGGGAAAATCAGGTTGGTGTTGGATTCCAAGAGGGGGAATTTCTAGAGTGCTTACCAGATGGTTTTTTAGAGCAGCTCATGTTTGAGCCTACTAGGGGATCAGTTATTCTGGATTGGGTGCTGTGCAATGAACCAAAATTGTTTAGAGAGCTTAAAGTAAAAGAACCCTTAGGGAGATGTGATCACAATATGATCAAATTCACCCTGAAAATTGAGAAGGAGAAGCAAAGGTCAGATGTATCAGTATTACAGTGGAGTAAAAGGAATTACAGAGAGGAGGTGGCCAGAATTGATTGGAAAAGAACACTGACAGGGATGACAGCAGAGCAGCAATGGGTGGAATTTCTGGAAGCAATTTGGAAGGCATAGGATATATGCTCCAAAGAGGAAGAGATATTCCAATGGCAAGATGATACAACCATGACTACCAAGCGAAATCCAAACCAACATAAAAGCCAAAGAGAGGGCATATAATGGAGTAAATATTAGTGGGAAGTTAGAAGATTGGGAAGCTTTTAAAAACCAACAGAAGGCAACTAAAAGGTCATCAAGAAGGCAAAGATGGAATACGAAAGTAAACTAGCCAATAATATTAAGGAGGATATCAAAAGTTTCTTCAGACACATGAAGTGTAAAAGAAAGACGAGAGTGGATATCAAACTCTGGAAAACGATGCTGGAGAGTAGTACATAAAACATAGAAATCTACAGCACATTACAGGCCCTATGGCGCACAATGTTGTGCCGATCACTCTAGACACTGTTGAGAATTACCCTACCACATAGCACACTGTCGCTGGCAGCCCATTCCACGCACTCACCACTCTCTGTGTAAAAAAAACCTGCCCCTGTCATCTCCTCTGTACCTACTTTCAAGCACCTTAAAACTGTGCCCTCTCGTGCTAGTCATTCCAGCCCTGGGAAAAAAGCCAATGACTATCCACATGATTAATGCCTCTCATCATCTTATACACCTCTATCAGGTCACCTCTCATCCTCAGTCGCTCCAAGGAAAAAAGGCCAAGTTCACTCAACCTATTCTCATAAGGCACGCTCCCCAATCCAGGCAACATCCTTGTAAATCTCCTCTGCACCCTTTCTATGGCTTCCACACCCTTCCTGTAGTGAGGTGACCAGAACTGAGCACAGTACTCCAAGTGAGGTCTGACCAGGGTCCTATATAGCTGCAACATTACTTCTCGGCTCCTTTTAGAGGGACATCCTTTTAGAACGGAGATGAGGAGAAATTTATTTTGCTAGATAGTGGTGAATATGTGGGATTTGTTGCCACCGGCAGCTGCGGAGGCCAAGTCTTTATGTATATTTAAGGCGGAGGTTGATAGATTCTTAATTGGGCAGCGCATGAAGGGATATGGGGGGAAGGGAGGAGATTGGGGCTGAGATGAAACCTGGATCAGCCATGATGAAATAGCGGAGCAGACTCGATGGGCTAAATACCCTAATTCTGCTCCTATATCTTATGGTCTTATGGTCTTATACGGATTGCTGTGATTTTCCTGCATTACAGTTGTAACCACAATTCAATGTTCTTCATTGGCTATATACCATTCTTGGGCAGCTTAAAACACAAATATTTATTTCCCTTCGTACATTGGAATTAGGGCACAGCATATCAAAAAGAAGAAGTAAGGTTGAATAATCATTCAAGGCTGAAACTAAAAGATCATTGGACTCTGAAAGATGGTAGATATTTGATGGGAAAAGTAGAGGATGTGGAACAGCTCAGACTTACTCAGTTTGATTGGGCTCATTCATCCTCAATGCTGCCTATTACGGAGACTCAATGTATGAAATCACCACCCAACAGCACTTGCTTTTTGGATGTGAAAGTCTGGACGTGCTGATATTTCACGCAGAAGAGGCATCCTGTGGGGCAGTGTGGACTCTGACTGAAATGCACAGGAGCTGTTATGTTGCGGGGCACAATGGTGAGTTTGTGTTCTGATGGAGCAGACAATCACATGAACAGGTTTTCTACCTTTGGCTGTACAAGTGTAGAAGTCTGAGACATGCTATGCCTGAGCATTGATAGTGGTGTTTCCTGGCAGAACTGCCAACCATCTAACAGCTTGAGTTGAGTCACAACACCAAAACCAATTCTAGTTTCCAAATGGTCACGGTTATTCATTGAATCATATACGTTGTTATTCTGCTGTTATTGTAAAACAAAAACATTTCCCTTTAAGCCAGATCCAATTTTCAATTTCATGTTTTGTCTCTCAAAAATACTTATAAGCACTTATAAGCAGATAATACAGTGCATTCTTTATATATTTGCTTTGTAACTTAATGTGAAAACTTTTCCAGAGATTGGTGACATCAGCTGACAAGTATGAAATGACGTTCTGCTCTGCAGTTTAATTGGAAGCATTAATCGATTTCAAGTAAAAGGGTCAATACATCGGTTAAAAACTCAGCACATAAGATATCTAATGACTCTTTAAGCACTTACCCATTGTCAGCATGGATATTTTGGGCTCTTTTCTGTTGGTTGTCTCTAACACTGTGACCGTGCTTCAAAAGGAATGTCATTGGGTTGTCCAAAGGATTAGAAAGCTTCTTTCAAAATGAAAGTGCTTTATTTGTTGCAATGTATTTACTCCCAAATCAGAAATGGTTTAAAAGGTAGCATCTTAGAAATTTAGACTGTTACAAATATTTAGGCAATGCTCCTCATCATCAGCCATTTACCGTGCCATGTAGCATTATCTCTGATGTTAATTCAGTGCATCAGTAAGCAGGTCTAGGTAAGCAACCCATAAGACTCTTGGGGTGATAAGTCAGACTCCTCCCAAAATCCTGTTGGTAGTTGGAATCAAACTTCTGGAGGCAGGAGTCCAAGGCCATGAAGCGTAATCACAGGCTAGCTCTGGATTTCCCTCTAAGGCTCATTTGCTCCAAGCCAAATGAACTAAAATACTACTTCCTGTGAAATTCCTGACAGCAGTTAAAGTGGTGTTGTGACCTGAACTATGCCATCGACCCCAGCTGTTTAAAAACTAATATGAGGCCCCTACCAAAAACACAGCTGTTAAAATAATTGTTAACATGAAGGTATTGAGAATACAGTGGCAAGTACCTGGCAGCCATTTGAGACATCCTCTTGGACCCAGTCCCAACTGTTCAAATCTCTGATTTACATAGAGTAATCTCCAATGAATTGCCTTGGTCTTACAAAAGGTGAGGGAAGCTGTTTATAACTGAGTTAATATTACAGGGCAATGCTGCCAGACTGATGTCAAACAATGAAAACTAAATCTTGGGAATTTTCCATCAAGAGGGAAAGAGAAGCACAAATTTCACAGTTCAAAGTACATTTATTATCAAAGTATGTATACAATATACACCCTTGAGATTCGTCTCCTTACAGGCAGCCACAAAGCAAGAAACCCAAAAGAACCCATCAAAAAAATATTCCAATGAACACCCAATGTGCAGAAAGAAAAAAACAAATCATGCAAACAATAAAAGCAAGCAACAGCATTCAGAATGAAAGTGAGTCCATAGACATGAAGCCTGGAGCAGGCCACAGCCAATGTTCCCTCTAATTTTTAGTCGCCAGTGTGCGCAAAAATCTTATGTTGTGCAAATTTTTTTCCTGGGACAAAAGTACGTGCGCACTGAATGCACACATGGGACAGTTTATGTAGGTTTACAAAATATTTGACTTAAAACTGCACAGAATATCAACAAAATAGCATACATATTTATGTCACACACACAAAAAATGCTGGTGAACACTGCAGGCCAGGCAGAATCTATAGGAAGAGGTACAGTCAATGTTTCGAGCCGGGACCCTTCGTCAGCACTAACTGAAAGAAGAGATAGTAAGAGATTTGAAAGTGGGAGTGGGAGGGAGAGATCTGAAATGATAGGAGAAGACAGGAGGGGGAGGGATGAAGCTAAGAGCTGGAAAGTTGATTGGAAAAAGGGATACGAGGCTGGAGAAGGGAGAGGATAATGGGACCGGAGGCCTAGGGAGAAAAAAAAGGGGAGGGGGGATGCCCAGAGGATGGGCAAGGAGTTATAGTGGGAGGGACAGAGGGGAAAAAAAAGAGAGAAAAAAATGGGAAAGAAAAAAAAATCATAATCATAAATAAATAAATAACGGCTGGGGTACGGGGAGGAGGGGCATTAACGGAAGTTAGAGAAGTCGATGTTCATGCCATCAGGTTGGAGATAGTTAATTTTTATCATATCTAAGTCACTCAGTTATTTTTTTCTCTCTCCTGTCTCTGTCATTTACTCATTCTTTGTAAACTATTTTGACTAATAGAACTTCTATCCCATTGATAGCTTTTGATTCTCATTAACACATCCAAATGGCATTCACCTGAACAGTTTCTCAGCCTGTTTTTGAGTTGATTGATTAGGCTAAAACCTCGCTCACTGTCCACACTAGGCGCAAGAAAGTTTCCCCCAATGTCCATCAACTGTGCAAAGTCTCAAAACTGTTCAATTTGAAGCAGAAATGCCACCATTTGAGCAAAGTTTGAAATCAGTTTGGATTTAATTTTTTCTTGCATGGAAAATTTGAAATCATCAAACTGTCTAACTATTACAATTTTTTCAGCTCGAAATTCATGATATTTTAGACATAAGGCATTAACTTGTTCATCGCCAAATGTGAAGTCACAATCTGCAATTGTGGAGAAATCAAAAGCTGACCATTCTTGTACCTCAACTTTGATCTCCTCTGGGTTTGATCGTTTTCACTCTCGATCATCTGCACTCAACCGTAACACTCTTGTAATGGGTAATGACGGGTTCTGTTGCCTGAGCTTTTGTACACTGTCCAAATGCGATTTACTTGCCAAATGACGCTTCAAAAAGTCAAGTTTCCAAATATCATCCCACTTCTTTCCACTAGCAAATTCTCCAGCAACTTTCGCATCACGACAATACAAATAGATAACTCCAGTTTCCGAATCATACATAAATATTTCTCGTAGCTGAACGCTCATGACCTCATGGGCTTTCGGTGTAACAGTTTCTACTATTTTGTTAAGCCATTCAATTTTAAATAAAATTGCAGTTCTTTTGTGCTTAACGCCCTTCACTTCTTTTGAATTCGGCATAGTGAATCAATATTTTTTCCAGTAAAAACTTAGTACGCTATCTACAGGATTTGAAACAGGTCTTTGTAAACTTTACGATATGAACACTGTCCGCCAAACATGGCTGCCGCCGTGATGCAGCTGTACAAACCAGAACAGGATAGGTGAGGTGACGTAAATTAGTGACGTGCATTGTGGTATTTGAAAAACCGACTAACTAGTTAACAGAAACAGTTAGCTAAAAGATTATTTTCAATAAGTATAATTATTAACTACTACATTATTTTAGGTAACTAACCTTTTGTGCACACATTAATTTCCTTTGTGCGCTGGTTGAAAAACTTGTGTGCGCGCACACACGTGCACAACTTAGAGGGAACTATGGCCACAGCTTCTGCCTCAGTTCAACGCAGAGCCGAGTAAACATCATGGAAAAGCGAGCAGAACCGGCCCGACCCTCGCCTCTGGTCCCGACACCCTGTCTTTTAAATCTAGCCTGACATTTAACTCACCCAAACATCAGGCTGTTCCTCACTCTGGGACTCGGGCTCTGTCGCAACGATATGCTCGGGGCCTGGAGTCCACCGCCACATTTTGACCCATACCTGACCTTTCCAAATCAGTCTGGTGCTTCGATTATTGAAAAGTGAATAAGCAATGCCTTTTTTGCAGAGATTGCAAAAAAAAATACAAAATCAGAATCAGGTTTATTATCACCGGCATGTGTCATGAACTTTGTTAACAGCAGCAGCAGTTCAATACAATACATAATATATTCTATGAGGGAGTTAGATATGGCCCTTGTTGGCTAAAGGGATCAGGGGGTATGGAGAGAAGGCAGGTACAGGGTTCTGAGTTGGATGATCAGCCATGATCATACTGAATGGCGGTGCAGGCTCGAAGGGCCTACTCCTGCACCTATTTTCTATGTTTCTAGGAGAAAAATAAAAATAATAATAATAATAAATAAGTAAGTAAATTACAGAATATGTAACACTAGCCTGCAATTATGGAAATGATTGAGTAATTTCCTGTCAATCAAGCCTGATGAACTGGGAGAGACAGCAGTTGATTTGTGAATGTAATCCCTATGTATGTAACTAAGTTTCACTCACTGTTTTTTCGAAAGAATTAACCCCACTTTTATTGGAAGTTGTTGTGGTTTGTTTCTTCTGTACTTTAAATAATCCACTCAATAAATTGGCCCTATTTGCTGGACAATACATCCAGCCCTATTTCCAATTCATTACCTGAAACTCCAAAAGATGCTGGTTCAGTGTTACAGTGGCAGAAAAAACGAGTTTAGATCAATGCTTAGATCTTTCCCCCACTGTTACCTGAAGTATTTTGTTTTTAACAACTGCTGTCCGTTGCCCTCTGCTTTACTCAAGTGGTCATATCCCTAGACAATTAACATCAGCAGATTAATCAACCATGAACCTGATCTGGTCCACATTTAATGTCATTCCCCAATCATCATTGTGTCAGAATCCTGGAAGTACATACTGAGTACATGCATGTGTATCTTCAGCACACAAAGAGCAGCATCTTCAGAAGAAGGTCCATAGTTGGTATCCTAAAGGCAGTTAAGATGTAATAATACCCACTTTACAAAATAAAGTAAAAACAACAAGCACCATCAGAAACCTTAGCTAATTATTAAGAGGAGGAAACACACACCAGTCCTCATGGAGGGATCTGAAGTAATTTCAAGTTCCTGGTTGTCAAGATCTCTGAGGATCTATCCTGGGCTCAACATATCAATGCAGTTACAAAGAAGGCACAACAGTAGCTATATCTCCTTAGGAGTTTGAGAAGATTTGAGGAGATTTCACCAAAGACACTTGCAAATTTCTGCTGAAGTACCATGGAGAGCATTCTAACTGGCTGCATCACCGTCTGGTATGGGGAGGTGAGAGGGGGCATCGCACAGGATTGAAATAAGCAGTAGGTAATTGTGAACTCAGTCAGCTCCATCATGGGTACTAGCCTCTTCAGAATCCAGGACATCTTCTCGGAGCGATGCCTCAAAAAGGCAGCATCCATCATTAAGGACCCCCATCACCCAGGACGTGCCCTCGTCTCATTGCTACCATCATGGAGGAGGTACAGGAGCCTGAAGGCACACACTGAACGCTTCAGGAACAGGTTCTTCCCCTTGCCATCAGACTTCTGACTGGCATTGAACCCATGAACACTACCTCACTACTTTTTTTGGCACTACTTAGTTAATTCTATATATATATATATATATATAATACTGTAATTCACAGTTTTTATTTTTATGTATTGCAATGTACTACTGCCGCATAACGTCAAATTTCATGACTTATGCCAGTGATATTACACCTGATTCTGATCATCACTTGCCAACATCAGAGAAACACGGTGCGATTTACACACTTGTCTTTTCAGTTACAAAGTTGTACATGTAGATCATACTCCAGATAATTACCACGGATCTCTAGATTAACACACCAATGAAGTACAATAGCAACAACACTTCCTACTATTGTACATCATCCCCCTTGTAATAAAGGTCAACTATTTACCTTCCTAATTGTTTGCTGAACCTGTATGTCAATGTTCTGCATTTCTAATTGTTTTTATCCATTTAAAAATAAGTTCTGTTTTCCTATTATTTTCACCAGGAACAATAGTCTTTTGTTTATTCATGTTTTCATTATTTACGTCATTGTTCTCTGCTTAGCTAACCTTTCAAAAATTGCTTACAAATTTGGATTCTCTTCACTGTTTACTTTTGTAACTAATAACGCATTATCGGCATTTGGATAGATTGCATTTGGCTGTGCGAGTTCACCAAATACAACCCTGAGATTCATTTTCCTGTGGACATTCACGGTAAATACAGGAAACCCAATAGAATCAATAAAAGATCGTACTCAATAGGACAAACAAACAACCAATGTGCAAAAAGCAACAAACTTGTGCAAATACAAAAGGAAAGAGAAAAAAATAAATAATAGTAATAATAATGAATAAATACGCAATAAATATTGAGAACATGAGGAGAAGACTCCTTGAACGTGAGTCCATAGGTTGTGGGAACTGCTTCAGTGATGGGCTGAGTGAAGTTATCCACTCTGGTTTAAGAGCCTGATGGCTGAGGGGTAATAACTGTTCTTGAGCCTTGTGCTGTGAGTCCTGAGGCTCTGGTACTTTCTTCCTGAGGCCAGCAGCAAGTAGAGAGCATGGCCTTGATGGTGAGGAACCTTGATGATGGATGTTGTTTTCCTGCGATAGCGCTTCATGTAGATGTGCTCAGTCGCTTTACCCATGATGAACTGGGCCTATGCACTACTTTTGTAGGATTTCCCATTCAAGGGCATTGGTCTTTTCATACAAGTCTGTGATGTAGCCAGTCAATATACTGTCCACCACACACTTATAGAAGTCTGTCAAACTTCTAGATGACATGCTGTTCAGATGTTCCATGGTTGAGTGAAGAGCCAGTGAAGTGGCATCTGCTGTGGACCTGTTATGACAGTAGGCAAATTCAGATTCACATTGCTGTCACCCCCCCCCCCCCAGGGTCATGCTACTGAAAAATCATTTTCTCTTGAGTGTAATAAAATGACAACGTTTTTCAGAAATTCATGCATGAGCCAGCAGTGGCCCTGTTGTGATTATCCCTTTGGGTAAAGTGAATCATGTTATTTTCCAAACCAATGTTGCTTTTGGAGCCTTATGGAAAAATTGTTGTCTCTTTCCAATATTTTTATTATTAATTTACATATAAGAATACAGAGTACAAGAAAAAAAATATATCAATACATTATACTAAATCGCATATAAAGACTCCTTACCCTATATTCAACCAGATGAATTAATTCGTAACATTGAAATATAGTAATTTTATTATATAAAAAAATCTAACCCACTACCAAGACCGAAGCTGATTAGTAAAGAAAAAAAGGAAAAAAAATTATTAGTCATCATCTGTGCTTTAACGGCAAATCAAAGGTTTTGAAAATAATTCAAAAAAGGTCCCCACAATGTTTGAAAGTCTTGGCTAGATTCAGAGATTGAACATCGAATCTTCTCTAAATTTAAACATGACATCACATCACGTAACCATTGAGCGTGAACAGGAGGGGCCACATCTTTTCATTTAATCAAGAGCGTCCTTCTGGCGATAAAAGAAATAAAAGCCAAAATGTGCAAGTCAGATGGCTCCAAAATAATATCCTTCCCTCCAACAATACCAAATAAAGCGGTCAAAGGATTAGGCTTCAAGTCTACTTTGAAAAGTATCGAAAAAGTTTGAAATACTTCTTTCCAATATTTTCCAAGACTCAGGCTTGTCCAAAACATATGAATGAGTGAAGCTTCTCCATTATTACATTTATCACAATACGGAGATATATCTAAATAAAAACGCGACAACTTATCCTTGGTCATATGGGCCCTTTGAACCACTTTAAATTGTAGGAGAGAGTGCCGGGCACATAACAATGAAGTGTTAACCAATTTAAAAATTTGATTCCAAGTTTCCTCAGAAATTGAAGTCTGTAAATCTTGTTCCCAAAGATTTTTAATTTTATCTAAAGGAACACTTCTCATTCCCAACAGCATATTATAAATATTAGATATAGATCCATTATAAGAAGGTTTCAAATTAAAAATTATATCTGGTAAATTCTTATCAGGACTTTTAGGAAATGTACTTATTTGAGACCGTAAAAAATCTCTTATTTGTAGGTATTGAAAAAAATGAGTTTTGGGTAAACTATATTTAGTTGACAGTTGTTCAAACGAAAAGAGACTTCCCTCTACAAACAAGTCCTAACAGCATTTAATACCTAATCTATCCCATTCTTTAAAAGCCACATCAATCATAGAGGGTTTAAAAACAATAATTAGAAAAAGTGGGACTCGAAAGAGAAAATCTCAATAAGCCAAGTATTTTCGGAATTGTATCCAAATTCTCATAGTGTGTTTAACTACCAGATTATCAGTTAATTTACTCAGAGACAAAGGAAATGAGGATCCAAGAAGAGAAATAAGAGAAAATTTATTAACAGAGTTAGCTTCTAAAAAAACCCGCATCGGGCAATCCTCACGATTAATGTAATATAACCAAAATGTAAGACTTCTTATATTAACTTCCCAATAATAAAAGCTAAAGTTTGGTAAGGCTAATCCTCCATTCTTTTTATCTTTCTGAAGATGAATTTTATTTAATCTAGAATGCTTATTCTTCCATATATAAGAAGATGTAATAGAGTCAAGAGAATCAAAGAAAGATTTAAGAATAAAAACAGGCAGTGCCTGAAAAAGATATATAAATTTAGGTAATATATTCATTTTAATAGAGTTAATTTGGCCAATCAGCGATAACGAAAGAGGCGACCAATTTGATAGTATCCTTTTTACTTGATTTAATCGGGTAAGAAAATTTTCTTTCAATAGACACTTATAGTTTTTAGTAATTGTTACACCTAAGTAGGTAAATTAGTTTCTTACAATTTTAAAAGGAAGGTTAGAATTTGTTGGTATCAAATTATTCAAAGAGAAAAGTTCACTTTTATGTAGGTTTAATTTATAACCTGAGAACTGGCTAAAACAGGAGAGTAAAGAAAGCGCATGCGGTAACGAAGTCTCAACATTAGAAATAAATAGCAGCAGATCATCAGTGTACAACGAGACTTTGTGAATAGTGTCTCTCCTTATAATACCGGTGATATCATTAGATTCTTGAAAGGTAATGGCTAAAGGTTCTAAAGCCAGATCAAAAAGCAAAGGGGTCAACAGACAGCCTTGTCTAGTGCCATGTTGAAGCTTCAATGGTTAAAAATTGTTGTCTTGGCAGTGACTACTGATCAGTACTCAGGGGCCAACTTAGTCTTGTCTGCACACCAGCCCACTGAGGTACATGGCATTGAAGTCAGTTACGTACCTTTCGACTCTTGGGTTGGGGAAAGAGGGTCACCCTAATGATGCACTGATACCTCTCTTTGCCTCCCGCTCCCACTATCCCTAATCTCAGTCTCAATGCCTGACATCCAAAGGGGACTAGATTTGATTCTTCTTTCCCCAATACCTCACTACTGTTTTCCATCCTCCATTCCATCTCCATTAATCATCCATCCATGAATTCTAGAACTCACCTCCTCTCCACCCAAAATCTCTCCAATCTGTGGTTGTGGATCAAACCCAATCTCGCCCTTGCCTCCCCAACTACAGCACAGTCACTACCACCAATTCCAATCCCATCGTGGAACAGAAAACCAAGTGACACACATTCATTATCGAAAGTACAGTTAGCCCTCTGTATCCGCGGATTCAACCAACCGTGGATTGGGATCGGAAAAAAAACCCGGGAGTTCTCTCTGCAGCATTCGTTGTTTGAGCACAGATCCTGGCATTAGTATTATTGAGCCTCCTCCAAAGCGTCGTTATTCCCTAAACAGTACAGTGTAACAACTATTTACAGAGCATTTCCATTGTATTAGGTATTATAAGTACTGTCATCTAGAGATGATTAAAAGTATTACTCGTTGTCTGAGCATTGTTTGCCTCGCATCTCGTTCGTTCGCTACATGTGTTGTGAGCACGAGGAAGGAGTTTAAGGCTAGTAAGGGATGGCTGGCTAGCTGTGTAAAGCACTACGGACTCAAGAACTTAAAGATCACGGGAGAATAGGGATCGACTGATGCCGAGGCAGCATCAGTGTTCCCAGAAGAGCTACGATGAACATGTGCAGACATTTCTTCTTGTCATTATTCCCTAAACAATACAGTATAACAATTATTTACATAGCATTTACATTGTATTAGGTATTATAAGTAATCTAGAGATAATTTAAAGTATACGGGAGGATGTGCGTAGGTTATATGCAAATACTACGCCATTTTATATACAGGACTTGAGCATCCGCAGAATTTGGTATCCGTGGGGGGTCCCAGAACCAAATAGATTGATGATGACCGACATTAGGTTAACTGTTTATAGTTCCATCACTTTTTCACCTTTACCTATTGAGCAGTTTTAAAGTTTCAATTTTCTAGAATGCTGGGATTATCCCTGAATCCAAGGAATTCTTGAGGAACATCACTAATGTATGATTCCTCTGAAGTCTTCTCTTTTGGAACCCTGTGACACAGACTGTCAAATCTAAGGGTTTTAGTTCCAATAATTGCTCTTGTAGTTTCTCTTTAATAATATTGCTTATCTTAAGGTTTTTACTATCACCAAATTATTTGTTAAATTTATGGTATCTACTGTGAAAACAGATGCCCACTTCTTTATTGCCCATTGTATTTTTTCTTGCTTTTACCTCAAAGGAACCCCATTTTTTTAAATAGCTAAGGAAGGTTTCGCACTTTTAAATATATTTTCCTAATTTATTCTAATATTCTATCTTTTTCCTTCTTATTGCCATGAACTGGTCATCCATAACGCCTTCAAAATCAACCCCATTCATCACACTGACTATTTTGCTTGGCAAACTTGTAAGAGTTTTCAAAATCTAATATCATTCTTAAAGTTGATTAATCACTTTAACTACAAAGCTTTCAGTTTCAAATTAATATACTTTTTTTGAGAATTATGTAACATTTTTATTTTAAATAGCTGCTTGCGTTCGTCTTCTGGGAAGCCTTCTAATCTAATTTCCTAAATAATTTTCATTACTTAGGTCAAGATTCTGTCAGAAATGTGTTACCCTTAAACTGAATATTCTTTCATATTTCTGATACAATTCCATGGATGATCATTGGAATGAGATTCCAAATTTCATGAGACTATTTCTAAAGTCTCCTGATCCCTAATTGATTCTAAAGATCAATGGATTCTGTGAATTCATTCTCTAAATTGCTTTTGCCTGTTTGATTTATCTAAGCATATGTAGAAATTATAACTCACTCTCTGATGGCTCTGGATTTTTATTTTCTTGTGTTGTGTGTTAGTGTTTCAGTAAACCATTCTCATCAGTGATTTTTGTCCATTGTTATGATCAGTGGTGACATTCTCAAGCAAGTTGGAAGGTTGTGATTTAGAATGGGGACATGAGGTAGTTTCTTTCACTGGAAAGTATGTGCCTTAAACATATGATATAATAGATTCTATATTTTGACTCCTGCTTCTCCCATTTGGTTTCATTCAACTTCATGGAACCAAACCTCCTTTGAACATGAAATACCTTCTATAATTACATGCAAATGACAAATTACACAGGCTCCCCTCAGTGTGTCAAAGTAACCTCAAAGAACTATTTGAGAAGGGCAGGTTAGATCTCCCAATGTCCTGGCCAATACCAACATCAGTGAAAACAGAAGATCTTTCGCTGCAACCTTGCAGGGGAAAACCTGCTCCGTATGTTCACTAACACAAGATATTCTGCAAATGCTGGAAATCTTGGGCAACACAACCAAAATTCTGGAAGAATTCAGCAGGTCAGACAACATCTATGGAGGGGAATAAGAAGTTGATATTTTGGGCTTAGACCCTTCATCAACCTCAAAATAGAGGGATGTCCATTTAGAATAGAGATGAGGAGAGATTTCTTACAACACCCTGCTCATGAACTGTTTTAGATTTAGATTTTGATTTAGATTCAACTTCATTGTCATTGTGCCGAGTACAGATACAAAGCCAATGAAATGCAGTTAGCATCTAACCAGAAATGCAAAGAATAGTGTTATTTACAAAATAACTGCAAATAAAAAGTAAATGCTACAGCACACAAATATAAAAGTACTGAGACAGTACAATATGGGTGCAATACTGCTTAGCGCTGTGATGTGAGGTTCAGCAGGGTCACAGCCTCAGGGAAGAAGCTTTTCCTGTGCCTGCTGGTGCGGGAGCGGAGGCTCCTGTAGCGCCTACCGGATGGGAGGAGAGGAAAAAGCCCATGGTTAGGGTGAGATGCATCCTTGATAATGCTTTTCGCCCTGCCCAGGCAGCGTTTATGGTAGATGTTCTCAATGGTGGGCAATTGGGTGCCGATAATCCGCTGGGCAGTTTTCACCACACGCTGGAGTGCTTTGCGGTCTGATACGGGACAATTGCCATACCACACTGAGATGCAGTTGGTGAGTATGCTCTCAATGGTACAGCGGTTAAAGTCCATCAGTATCCTGGGACAGAAGTGAGCTTTCTTGATGCTCCGCAGGAAATAAAGGCGCTGTTGTGCCTTTTTGATCAGGATGGAGGAGTTCAGGGACCAGGTGAGATCCTCGGAAATGTGGACACCAATGAATTTGAAGCTTGATACACGCTCTACTACAACTCCGTTGATGTAGATGGGGACGTGAGTGTGGCTCCTAGCATGCCTGAAGTCCACAATGATCTCCTTGGTCTTCTGGGTGTTAAGGGCCAGGTTGTTGTCAGCACATTACGCGGCCAGGTGCTGGACCTCATCCCTGTAGGCCGTCTCGTCATCCCCTCTGATCAGGCCAACCACCGTGGTGTCGTCTGTGAACTTGATTATGGAGTTAGAACCATGTACAGGAACACAGTCATAGGTGAAAAGGGAGTACAGAAGAGGGCTCAGTATACTGCCTTGAGGCACGCCGGTGTTCAGGGTGAGAGTGGAGGAGGAGAGGTTGTCTAACTTAACTGATTGGGGTCTGTTAGTCAGAAAGTCCAAGGTCCAATTGCAGAGGGATGAGCTAATACCAAGCTGCCGAAGTTTAGCCATCAGCTTGGAGGGGATCACAGTATTGAATGAACTAAAGTCAATGAACAGCATTCTGACGTAAGAGTTGGGGCTGTCCAGGTGGGTCAGGGCAGAGTGAAGTGCCTTGGAGATGGCGTCCTCTGTTGACCTGTTGGTGCGATAGGCAAATTGATGGGGGTCCAGGGCAGAGGGCAGACAGGATTTCAGATGTGATAGAACCAGTCTCTCAAAGCACTTTGCAATGATGGGGATGAGTGCAACTGGACGGAAGTCATTCAGGCCCGTGGCAGTAGAATACTTCAGCACTGGCACGATGGTGGCGATCTTGAAGCTTGTGGGGACAACTGCCTGGGCCAGGGACAGATTAAAAATGTCCATGAAGACCCCGGCCAACTGCCCTGCACAGACTCTGAGCACACGGCCAGGTATTCCATCCGGACCAGCTGCCTTCCGTACATTCACCCTGCTCAGGGTGGCATAAGCATCAGAGGTGGAAAGTGAGAGAGGCAGTTCACCAGGTGGGAGATCCGCTGTGAGGGTGACCTCCTTGTTCTCTCGGTCAAAGCGAGCGTAGAAGTAATTGAGCTCATCAGGGAGGGAAGCAGAGTTGGAAGGGGGCACAGTACTAGGTGGTTTGAAGTCTGTAATGACCTGTATGACAGGCCACATGCACCGGGGGTCCGAGGAGTTGAAATGCTCCTCGATTCTCTGTTTGTATATGTGTTTAGCCTGAGAGATTCCCCTCCTCAGGTTGGCCCTGGCTGAGCTGTAAGCTTCCTGGTCTCCAGACCTGAAGGCTGAATCTCTGGCTTTGAGCAGGAGGCGAACTTCTCTGTTCATCCATGGTTTCTGATTGGGGAAAAGTTTTATTTGTCTTTGATATGTCACTCAATCTACACACTTGTTGATGTGCTCAAGGACAGAGTTGGTGTATAAATCAATGTTAATCTGAGAGTCTGTGGTGGCAGCAAACACGCTCCAGTCTGTGTGCTGAAATTGGTGCTGAAGAGCAGAGTCAGCACCCTCCAGCCAGATCTTAATAGTCTTCATTGTGGCTTTCTCACGTTTAATGACTGGGCTGTACTTGGGAAGCAGAAACAATGAAAGATGGTCGGACTGTCCCAGGTGGGGGAGGGTAGTGGCTTTGGAAGCGTCAGCCACATTTGTGTAGACATGATCTGTCCCACTCCCATCAGGGAGGAGTGCTCATAGCACTCATGCCAAGACCACCAGACTGAAAAATAGTTACTTTCCCCAAGCAAAAGTCTCATCAACACCTCCACCCACTAACTCACCACTACTTTATTATTTTTCTGTCAGTCACTTTATGTACAACATAGTGTCACTTGATGGACATACAATCAATGTACATAAGCTATCTTATGTGTTTACGTAACACACATAAAAGTTGCTGGTGAACGCAGCAGGCCAGGCAGCATCTCTAGGAAGAGGTACAGTCGACGTTTCAGGCCGAGACCCTTCGTCAGGACTAACTGAAGGAAGAGTGAGTAAGGGATTTGAAAGTTGGAGGGGGAGGGGGAGATCCAAAATGATAGGAGAAGACAGGATGGGGAGGGATGGAGCCAAGAACTGGACAGGTGATTGGCAAAAGGGATATGACAGGATCATGGGACAGGAGGTCCAGGAAGAAAGACAAGGAGTGGGGGGGGGGACCCAGAGGATGGGCAAGGGGTATATTCAGAGGGGCAGAGGGAGAAAAAGGAGAGTGAGAGAAAGAATGTGTGTATAAAAATAAATAACAGATGGGGTACGAGGGGGAGGTGGGGCATTAGCGGAAGTTAGAGAAGTCGATGTACATGCCATCAGGTTGGAGGCTACCCAGACGGAATATAAGGTGTTGTTCCTCCAACCTGAGTGTGGCTTCATCTTTACAGTAGAGGAGGCCATGGATAGACATGTCAGAATGGGAATGGGATGTGGAATTAAAATGTGTGGCCACTGGGAGATCCTGCTTTCTCTGGCGGACAGAGCGTAGATGTTCAGCAAAGCGGTCTCCCAGTGTGCGTCGGGTCTTGCCAATATATAGAAGGCCACATCGGGAGCACCGGACGCAGTATATCACCCCAGCCGACTCACAGGTGAAGTGTTGCCTCACCTGGAAGGACTGGCCTGCTGCGTTCACCAGCAACTTTTATGTGTGTTGCTTGAATTTCCAGCATCTGCAGAATTCCTGTTGTTCTGTGTTTACGTTGTGTTTTTATTATTGTGTTATTTATCTTATGTTTCTTGTGGTACATAGGATCCAGAGTAACAATGATTTTGTTCTCTTTTACACTTGTGTGCTGAAAATAACATTAAACAATCTTGAATCTTTATAGTCTGGAAATATGGATAGTATCGAGAACCTCAGGTCTATGCATCAGGAACACAGGGAAGCCCAGTCTAAGTGGTGGAAGGAACGCATGAACTTCACAGACTATCCACCCACTTGCCCATCAAGCACTTCCTGGAGCCAAATGTGAAAGGATTAGCAGTTCTCACGTTGCCTTTTCAGAAGCCACAACACTGCAGTGGAAGCACACATCCCTGATGTCAAGGAACTGCCTCAGGAGAAGAAAATTCATGAAAACAAAAATCCTGTAAAGCCTGTTACCTGGAACAGATTGCACCAATCTCTAACCTTCATTCTTCTGTTAAACTTATCGCTTGGTGTGGTGTTAAACATTGTAAGAGCCACACAGTTGGCTGACGTCCAATTCTGTGTTGTGAGTGGGATGGGTAAATTTATTTGAAGCGGAATAGGGTGTGGAGTTCAAAGGTCAGAATAATTCAAACAACAGTAACTATTATTACACTTCAACTCCAGAACATGAGGACTAAAGAAAGATTTGTAATTTTTTTGCTTAAGATTGCTTTTTTAATTGGTGTGCTTTGCTTGGAATTAAAGAGGCACCCTCGTCCTCCAACTCATTAACACACAGAAGAATTTCCAAAAAATGCGGCCAGGCCCATGGTTGTGGACTTTAAAAGTTGTTTTGGCTGCTTTAAATTTTTGGGCTCCTCCCCTTTTCAGGTGTAGGTAGGTGGGTACCTGTGTCACTGGCTGTACTGCCATGGAAGGGGCGTGATGCAGGCGTGCTTTGCATTTGGAAAGCAGGAAAGGCAGTAAAACTAGATTATCTTTGTCATTCATTACAACGCCAGGCATTTAGCTGGAAGCAGTTCAAGGGCTTCATGCACCTACTTTTCACGGGACACGCAAACGTTTGTAGAATAAACGCAGCTGTATTAACTAAAGCGGTGTACTCATTTTTAGTTGCAGCAGATCCTGATAGTTGGTAAGGATTAATTTTCCTCCTTGCTCGGTTTGTTCGGATTATTGATTGGGAGTCTTTCATGAAGTGAGTGTGTGTGTGGGTGGTCGGGGGTGGGGGGGGGGTGAAGGAAGCAGGGTGTGGTGCGCTATTGCGTTCGAAGTTGTCATTTTGTGATGGGTACTTAAACTCTCAGATTTCTGCAGAGGGCAATTTCGCTGTTTCTCCCGAGAGCAGTGATGAAACCAATCGTTCGTGTCCCTTTTCCTGCCCTTGACACACTCCGGGAAACAACAGGCTCTGTGTCAACTCTGCGCTTGTGGGACGTCTTCTCATTGAGTCGCTGTTGGGGGAAGAGGTGAATTAGCAAGTCGAAACAAAAACAAATCAGTAAAACGTTAAGGGCTTCCTGGAGCCGTATTGCTGCCTCTGGTCGAGTTTATCGGCGGGGCAGAGAAGAAGCAGCTGGGGTGTCCAGTAGATAAATTGACTACCACCGCTACCTCCTGATTCACTTCGGCCTGCCACATAAACCTGACACGGCCGCTGCTAGACTGGGTGCCCCATGCAGTAATGGTGCTGCCTTCGAATTGGTTCAGATTTGCCCAGTTGTTATCGATGAATCTCTTTGAGTATTTCTATCTAGTTGTGTGGATGACGAAGGGTCTCGGCCTGAAACGTCGACTGCGCCTCTTCCTATAGATGCTGCTTGGCCTGCTGCGTTCACCAGCAACTTTGATGTTTGTTGTGTGGATTAAACCACCGCTTCTTCCTTCTGGCCTTAACAATTACTTGTTCAGTCCTGTTGAAGGGTCTCGGCCCGAAACGTCGACTGTACTCCCCCCCCCCCATAGATGCTGCCTGGCCTGCTGAGTTCCTCTAGCATTTCGTGTGTGTTGCTTGGATTTCCAGCATTTGCCAATTTTCTCTTGTTTGTACTTGTTTATTCTCCTGTCATTATCTGTAAGTTTTTAGACTATTTGGTGGGTCAGTATCGACACCGGCATATACTTCCCTCCCCAGTTCTCTGCGTGTCTCGTAAATAACATTCAGAGGAGACAGAGGAGCTTTGATCATATTATTGCGGTACACAATGTAGAAGAGTGATGTTCCCTTCCTTCAAGGCAGTGATGAACCAGTTCGGTTCTCTTTTTTTTGCCACAATCTGGCTTTTACTCAATTTGCAATAACAATGCTTAGAGCGAATTCAAATTCCTTAACTACCATGGTAGGATTTGAAACTGCTATCTTTGAATTATTAATTTTAAGAACATAATCTCCAATGTGCGGAACCACCCTATTAAACAATTGGGGCTTCCTCTGTGAGTATCATCTAGATTTAATTGATACACTTTACAGAAGTGTGAACTGGAGGGAACAGGTGATGTTCTTTCTATGAGGCACTTGGCAAAAACCTAGTTTAGAAACGTGTTTCTGGTGAACAATGGACAGCAGAGGGTGGAACTTTGCCACACCCTGGCTAACAAAACCTGTTTAGAGGGAATGCTTCAATATTATGGTTGCTTCCCTCACAACTCCCCCAGAAAAGCAAGTGGCTGTTGTTTTTCTTGTTGAGTGAATGCAAATGTTTCTATGGTTGGTTTTAAATTTGACAAATAGGTAGATCAGAACATTGGTTAATCTTGTATTCGAACAATATGCCTATCATCAAACATTGAATAAAGACATTCAAATCATATGGAAAATAGGCTGACTATATTTCTCAATAATAATTGTTTACTGGCTCCAAGAACGGACCTCTGATCAATCCTACAATTCCCTCACTGGTTAATATTTTACTTCGCTTGGTCTTGAGTTTTGGGATTTGGCTACGTTGTTACCAACGAGAAGGCTTAAATTGTGAGATTGCTATCTTGCTGTTTCAGCCACCATGAATCCATTTGCTTTTCTTTCCCCCACCACCTTCCAGTACCAACCCTCAAGGTGTGAGAAATGCAGCGTTCCGATTTTACGGACATTGTGTAAATGTGGAAGATAAAGATTAGCTTTATTTGTCACGTGTGTATCGAAACATACAGTGAAATGCGTCGTTGACGAACACAGCCTGAGAACGTGCTGGGGAGCATCCCGCAAATGTTACCATGCCAATATAGCATTGCCACAACTTGCTACTCGTGCATCTTTGGAATTTATGTGGCAGGAAACCAAAGCAGCTGGAGTTCTGGAAGCCAGAGCTCCCCATGTAGTCATGGGGAGAACATAAACTCCTCGCGGTCAGCGGCGGGAGCTGAACACCGATTACTGGCGCTATAAAGTGTTAGGGTAACCCCCGCGCAACTGTGTTGCCCTCGTACTGTGTAAATGGTTATTGTCCAAGCATGCCATTTGGGCAAAGCAGTTCTTACTCTGCATTGGCAGCTCCAGGAAGATCTTCAGCCAGTTGATGCACTAAACCTCATTGACTATCTGTCTTTGATCTAATAGTCCATCTACTCTTTTGGGAATTAAAGAAGCCCTTTTGTTCTGGCATGTTGTTGGTTTTTAGTCTATGTAGGATCAAGAATAGGGCCAGTTAACTCCATAAACTGGTTCTAGAAACAGTGGTGATAGCTTCACTCACCCCATCACTGAGCTGTTCGCACAACCTATGCACTTGCTTTCAATGACTCTTCACCTCATGCTCTCAAGATTTATTGCTTATTTATTTTTGTACTTGCAATGTATTGTTTTTCTTGTATTTGCTGTGATTGTCCGCAAGAAAATGAATCTCAGGGCAGTACATGGTGACACGTGTACTTTGATAATTTACTTTGAACTTGATGCTGTGTACTAAACTCACTGTGGCTGATTTCCAAAAATCTTTACACTGAGCAGTAAACGTTACTTATTGTCGGAAATTTCAGATAGATCAGCAAACCCATGTTAATTGAAGGGCTAAGTTCCCAATTTCCACAGAGTTTGTGTGGGCAAATGTATTTCCTCATTTCGCTTGTAAATGCCTGGCTGGAACACAAAAGAATCTGCAGATGCTGTGATCAAAGCAACACTTTCAGTACGCTGGATGAACTCAGCAGGTCGGGCAGCATCAGTTAGAAAGTTGACGTTTTGGGCCGGAACCCTTCGTCAGGACTGAAGAATGAAAGGTGGGGAAGGATTTGAAGAATGCTTGTAGCTTCAGTTGAAAGACCAGTAATTTGAAAGACAAAGGGGTGGGGGAGGGGAAGCATTGACGTCATAGCCCTGAAAACAATGGGTGGTAGAAGGAGACGGAACCATGAGGGAGCTGGGGGAGGGGGTAGAGTGAAATAGGGATAGAGGAAGGGAGGGGGAGGGAATTACCGGAAATTGGAGACTACCTGGACGGTATATGAGGTGTTGCTCCTCCAACCTGAGTTTAGCCTCATCATGGCCGTAGAGGAGGCCATGTATGGACATATCTGAATGGGAATGGGAAGCAGAGTTGAAGTGGGTGGCTACCGGGAGATCCTGTCTGTTGTGGTAGACAGAGTGGAGGTGCTCGACCAAGCGGCCCCCAATCTGCGTCGGGTTTCCTACGTTTATGTACAAATGGCAGTACTTGTCCTATGTTTTTATCCCATCAGCAGAGTATAATTATGTATTTTCATAGGTTAATATTTTGGAGAGTTTTGATTATAGTCGTAGCAGTATTGATGCTAGTGAGCAGTCATTATCTTTGTGCAGAAACACACGTGTTTTTCTTTTTAGTCTTTTTTTTTGATTATTTGGACTTTGCTTTGCTAGCATTTATTGTCCATCTCTGATTGCTTCTGAGGTGGTGGTGAACGGCCTTCTTGACCTGCTGTAGACCTCTGATAAAGGTAGTCCACGTTCATTTTATGGAGGAAGGTCTAACGACGACAAACGGACAGCAGTGTATTTTGGTTTTGTGTGACTTGAGAGGAATTTACAAGCTTCTGTCATCATTGTCATTGGTAGTAAAGGTGAAAGGTTTGAGAGATGCTGTTGTGTTGCCTGGGTGTGTAACTGTAGTACATTTTATAGTTGTGTGCCAATCAAAGTTTACTGCTGGGCCAGACAAAGTTAAACATTCTTTCATTTTTTAGGTAGTCATTTTAAATCTGTTTTGGAAATTGGACAAATAGTCAAAAAAAATTATTGTCTTTCGTGATCATGAATTGACGCAAAGTGCTTTAGGCCAACGAAATTCAGTCACTTTTGTAGGAAGAGACTGGATCACGTAAGCTCAGAGGCCATTTAAGGGTTAATTGCCATTAATCATATTCACTTTATTGTCTACAGAAGGGGGCCAGGTTTGAATTGTTGAAATTCCTAGCTTCCTTTCATCAGCAATTAATTATTTCAAATTTAAAATGTTTTAATTTGCAAACTTGTAATTTTTATTTTTAAAAGTGCCCTGCTTGTGAATTCTGTTGTAAAATTCCTGACCATAAGCAAATAAACAAATGCATTACAGTGATGTTTGACACTAAACTTGAAGAACTTGAATGACATGCATTTTGTTTTGGAATGCCTAGTGGATCAATTCTTTCATCAGTAAGCTGTCCGTTTTGCTCCCTTCTGCTTATTTCTAAAATGTCAAATATTATTTCTTTGTCACTCCGCTCAGGTTTATGATAGTGGCATAAAGAATTTGTTCAGTTTCCCTGTGTAACACTGCGCTGACATTGACTTTCCATCCATTGATCCTCTTTTGAAGTGTTGCACATTCCTACAGCAATTGCTTTTTTAAACTAATCCTTGCAACCTGTGCAACCAAATCTAAAGAGGACATGTAAACAATATAAACACCACAGTTCTATCTAAAGCTGTATTGTAACAAAATGAATGGATGGTACAAAAATAAGAGTGGGGTTGGAAGACAGAGGATAGAGTGCTCAGGCAAGCTAACGAACAGTAGCAGACAAGTTCTCTGCTCAGAAATTTGGCGACCCTCCAGGATTATATTAGCCAACCCTGGTAAGAGGTCGCCTGGGGTGTGTCTGTTAAGGACAAGAGCTCCGTGTCTGAATGCTTGAATTTTCTGTAAGCGTAGCAGTGCAGAAAAATGCTGTGTCCATCTTGCGTGCTCCTGTATGCTGTAGAAAAGGTGAGTGACTCTTCCCCCCCGCTCCCCCCCCCATCTTTTTTTCGTTATGGAGTCTGACTGTCCTAAAGCAGCAGTGAGCACTAAACTCTGAGATGTGGCAGAGATCAGCAACCTGATTCTGAGGCTAGGCAGTGGTGTGTGAAACATCCATGACCTTGCGTCAATGGGCATAGTCAAGTAAATGTGAGGGATTTTATTGGGGATTGCAGAAGGCCTCACATCTCAGTGAGGATTTTAAAAAAAAATTGACTGTAGAGTCTCTATGTAGCACAAGTTAAGGGGAATCTGGATGGAAATCAGCTCAGAGAAAGCATCCTGGACCTGAAATGTTAGTTGTTTCTCTTTCTACTGATATTGGTTGACCTCCTGAGTGTTTCCAATGTTTTCTGTTGTTGTTTCAGTAGAAGCTGGTTGTTCTGTGGATAAGAGCTGTCACTTTCAAGATCCAGTGAGGATGAAAATCTCAAGGTGGATGAATTTTGTGTGTCCTACCACTGTTGATGTCTTGTGTGGATTGTTCACAATATTGAAAAGATAGTGCTGGATAAAGATATAATTCTCTGAAAAGTCAGGGGTGAAATTTCCCAGCAGGGCTCTGGATGGACCTCCAGAAATGAGTACAAATTGTTCTTTTCTGTTCACTTGTATGAAATTTCTAGGTTGATATTTATTGACGTACAGCGTGGAGTAGGCCCTTCTGGCCCTTTGAAGCATGCTGCCCAGCAATCCCCTGATTTAATCCAAGCCTAATCGCAGGACAATTGACAATGACCAATTAACCTACCCATTGATTCATCTTTAGAATGTAGGAGGAAACCAGAGCACCTGGAGGATACCCACCCGGTCATGGGGAGAAGGTACAAACTCCTTCCAGACAGTGGTGGGAATTGAACCCTGGTCACTGGTACTGTAAAGCACTGTGCTGACCACTACACTACCTTGTTGCCTCTGTAATGGTACTGTGTAACGTAATGTGTATGGGTCCTAGCTATGCCTGCCTTTTTGTTGGCTTTGTGGAACAACCTATGTTCCATGCCTATTCTGGTATCTGCCCCCACTTTTCCTTCGCTACATCGACGACTGCATTGGCGCTGCTTCCTGCACGCATGTTGAGCTCATTGACTTTATTAACTTTGCCTCCAACTTTCACCCTGCCCTCAAGTTCACCTGGTCCATTTCCGACACCGCCCTCCCCTTTCTAGATCTTTCTGTCTCTGTCTTTGGAGACAGCTTATCCACTGATGTCTACTATAAGCCTACTGACTCTCACAGCTATCTGGACTATTCCTCTTCTCACCCTGTCTCTTGCAAAAATGCCATCCCCTTCTCACAATTCCTCCGTCTCCGCCGCATCTGCTCTCAGGATGAGGCCTTTCATTCCAGAACGCGGGAGATGTCCTCCTTTTTTAAAGAAAGGGGCTTCCCTTCCTCCACTATCAACTGCTCTCAAACGCATCTCCCCCATTTCACGCACATCTGCTCTCACTCCATCCTCCCGCCACCCCACTAGGAATAGGATTCCCCTGGTCCTCACCTACCACCCCACCAGCCTCCGGGTCCAACATATTATTCTCCGTAACTTCCGCCACCTCCAACGGGATCCCACCACTAAGCAGATCTTTCCCTCCCCCTCTCTCTCTGCTTTCCGCAGGGATCGCTCCCTACGTGACTCCCTTGTCCATTCGTTCCCCCCCCCCACCCCTTCCCACCGATCTCCCTCCTGGCACTTATCCTTGTAAGCGGAACAAGTGCTACACATGCCCTTACACTTCCTCCCTTACCACCATTCAGGGCCCCAGACAGTCCTTCCAGGTGAGGCAACACTTCACCTGTGAGTCGACTGGGGTGATATACTGCATCCGGTGCTCCCGATGTGGCCTTCTCTATATTGGCGAGACCCGACACAGACTAGGAGACCACTTTGCTGAACACCTACGCTCTGTCCGCCAGAGAAAGCAGGATCTCCCAGTGGCCACACATTTTAATTCCACACCCCATTCCCATTCTGACATGTCTATCCACGGCCTCCTCTACTGTAAAGATGAAGCCACACTCAGTTTGGAGGAACAACACCTTGTATTCTGTCTGGGTAGCCTCCAACCTGATGGCATGAACATTGACTTCTCTAACTTACGTTAATGCCCCACCTCCCCTTCGTACCCCATCCGTTATTTATTTATTTTATTTTTTCTCTCTTTTTCTCCCTCTGTCCCTTTCACTATACCCCTTGCCCATCCTCTGGGCTTCCCCCTCCCCCTTTTCTTTCTCCCTAGGCCTCCTGTCCCATGATCCTCTCATATCCCTTTTGCCAATCAACTGTCCAGCTCTTGGCTCCATCCCTCCCCCTCCTGTCTTCTCCTATCATTTTGGATCTCCCCCTCCCCCTCCCACTTTCAAATCTCTTACTCACTCTTCCTTCAGTTAGTCCTGACGAAGGTTCTCGGCCTGAAACGTCGACTGCACCTCTTCCTAGAGATGCTGCCTGGCCTGCTGCGTTCACCGGCAACTTTGATGTGTGTTGCTTGAATTTCCAGCATCTGCAGAATTCCTGTTGTTTCTGTAATGGTACTTGATGTTTTTGTGATGGTACTTGAGAGATTAGTATTGATCAGGGAAACACAGTAAACCTTCCCAACTGTTAATCAAAACTATAGCAGGGAATTCTTTACAGGCACCCAGGCAGTGGGTTTCCAGTTTAAAAGCTCAGTTGAAAGATAATACTGTACTTGCAACAATGCAGAATTAGATAATACACTGAAGTACTGGTCTATTTTAATTTTTCTTTTACTTAAGTTGTCAGCATAGTTGAAATCCAAGATGACGGTATTATCCACTAGGCCAGAGCTGACATTTACACAACATAACCAGAATCAGATTCATAATCGCTGACATATGATATGAAAGTTGTTACTTTGTGACGGCAGTGCCATGTAAACATGTAGGAATCTATAAATTACAAAAATTCCCAGAACAAAAGAAAAGGAATAGTGAAGTTGTGTTCATAGACCATCAAGGAAGGCAAATGAAAATGGAGAGTAGAAGAAGCACTAATTCTACCTGCTCTTTCAATGGTGTTTTAGACTTTAACCTCTGTCTGATCTGCAATGCGTAGTATTTATTAGGTTGCAAATATCCTCTGTTTATGCATTATCCTGAATATTAGCTGAATTGAGGATATGAATCCTGATCTTATAATAAAGGAAACCAGGGTACTATCAATGGTGAATTTCACCACCACCTTCAATATGCCAACACAGATTTTGGTCAAGAGGCATTTGGACAGGTACAGAATTTATAGTGTAGTCCATATGCAGGTGGATCAGATTAAATTAATTTGGAATTTAGCATCACAATTTGGCACAGACATCACAGGCCAGAAGGCTGTATGTTCTACGTTACTTTACTGGAGGTGATTCTGAATAAATGCACCAGGATGATCCCAGGGTGGGGAAAAATGTTAAACAGATACTTGTGTGTAGAAGAATGATAAGTGATCTTATTGAAGCATATGATTTTTAGGGAGATAGACAGATAAATGCTGAAACAATGCTTCCTCTCTCAGAAGGGTCCAGCACTAGGTGGCATGGTCTTAGTGTAAGAAGTCATCCAGTTACAACTGAAGATCATGAACATTTCTTCTGAAACTGTTGTGAGTCTTTGAAGATCCTTGCTGCGAGTAGTGTCCCCACAATATGTCCTACTCTTTCCATTTCTTATTATCTTGTGTCTGTCTTCTGAGTGCAGCTCCTGCAATAAGGAAGTTGGTTCAGATTTTCCAGGCTGTTTCCATTACGCCTTGTTTTCATAGAGCAGTGTTGTGTAGAGGCAACCTTGCTGATTTTGAGGTTGAGATCCATCACTCTGCTGCCATCTTTCTGTGAAAACATTGAATGCTTAGAACGTGGCCTCCTGGTGTACACAAGCACAAGACTCACCTGTGTGCTGCACCTCAATCATTAAAGGTTGGGTGACCTTGATTCTTGCCAATAATCACTGTAAACTGGACAATTTCCCAGTAGGTCTGCTCCTACAGGAAGTTCGGAGGTGAGGAGTCACCTTTCAACAAGAAAGATTGCCACAACACTCTTGATAATGCGGCCTTGTTTGACGCTGTACTTGGCTGTTGCAGATACACTAAGCAGCGTTGCTTGCATACCAGCGTGCAATGGAATTTGAGTGTGTTTGACACTGCCTCCTGATTGTTGGCTTTAGTGATCTAAAGAACGAATGCTGATGGCTGCTCACCGTGATATGCAAGTGCTTTAGTGCTTCACTTAAGGCGCACTAAATTTCAACTTCAAGTTTATTGTCATTTCAACTGTATACTGCCAGATGGGACACACAGCACATATAACTTGTACACATGCATAACGTAATATCAATAAATTAACAAATCGCAAATAACTTAATAAGGTGCTTTTATGGCACAAGTTTAAAAAGTAAACAGTACAACACTACTGGCACTTCATATGTGATGAGGGCTGGGTGGTGGCAGGGAGTTCAGGACTTGCAGCCTGGCAGGAGAAGCTGTTTCCCATCCTAACAGTTCTTTTCCTAATGCTACGGTACTTCCTGCCTGATGTTAGGGGGTCAAAGAGATTGTTGGGTGGATGAGGGGGATTACTGACAATGCTAAGGGCCCTGTGTACACAGCACTCCTGATAAATATCTCTGATGGGTTGAAGGGAGACCCTAATGATCCTCTCAATACTCCTTGCAATCCTTTGTATGGTCTTGTGACTTGTAATTCCTGTACCAGATGGTGACGCAGCTAGTCAGGATGCTCTCAATGGTGCTCCTGTAAATATTGGTTAGAATAGATGGGAAGGGAGTCTTGTGTGCCTCAGTCTCCTGAGAGTTGGAATGCTGCTGTGCTTTCTTGACTAAAGAGGTGGTGTTGAGGGACCAGGTAAAATCATCTGTTATGTGCACTCCCAGAAACTGGGTGCTCCTAACTCTGTCCACAGAGGAGATGTTTATGCACAGTGAGGAGTGGTCAGGCTACACCTTCCTAAAATCTACAATCATCTTTTTGGTGCTGTTCATATTGGGACTCAATCTGTTGTGCTCACACCTTTCTATAAGCTGCTCTACCTCCTCTCTGTACATCATCTTGTCACCTTTGTTGATGAGGCCAACCATTGTTGTGTCCTGAGAGAACTTGATGGTTTGGTTTGAACTGGATCCAGCAATACAGCCATGTGTCAACAGAGGGTTGAGCACACAGCCCTGGGGCTGCCAGTGCTCAGTGTGATGGAGCTACAGGTGTTGCTGCCAACATTGGACTTTCTGTCAAGAAGTCTAAGATCCAGTTACTGAGAGAGATGTTGAGACCTAATGAAGACAGTATACCCACCAACTACTGAGGGATGATTGTATTAAATGGCAAGCTGAAGTCGATAAACAGCATCCTGACATGAGGCATCAATTTCCAGGTGGGAGGGCAGAGGCTATAGCATCATCCCTGGGCTGATTTTTAGGCAATAAACAAACTGGAGATGGTCTAATGTAGCAGGAAGATGGGATTTAATGCGATCCATAACCAGTTGCTCAAAGCACTTTGTTGTTGAGACCAGTGCTACTGGACTATAGTTTTTAAGGTTGATTACTGTCATCTCTTGAGTGTCGGGGTTATGGTAGCTGTGGGGACAGCAGACTGTTCCAAGGAGATGTTGAGAGATGTCTAAATACCAAGAATGAAGATGAACTCATTTTAATGACAGTGAGGCAGTCTATGTACAATATCAAGACCACATAAATCATGACTGTCTTTGATATGAATGCCCTTGACTCCATCGGAAAGAAAGCCATTCAGTCTAACTGTGCTGTCACTCTGGACAGGTAAGAAGTCAAAAAGACCATGATTCCCATGTAAGCTAGTTCCTACAAATGTCTCCATAATACTACAACAGTGACAACACTTCAAAGTTCAACACTGGCTGTACAATTACCTGTCTTCCATTTAAAAGTTGAATTGAGCCATTGTGAAAGATTTCCAGCTTTTTGTGTTAGTTTTAATTTTCAAAATTTATGTCCCATTGTTTTCAATCAGCCCTCTGATGGAAGGAACCAACCTGTATCAACCTTAACTGAATCCTTTGGTCATTGTCAGGGTCCCCATGCATCTGATCTTGAGACTACAGTCTCAAGCTAGCCTTCATAATTCAGCACTCTGCTGAAGCTGAATGATACCTCTAAGCATGTATCCATATAGGTAGAATTCAAAACCATACCCATGAATTCAAAGCTTGTATGGGTAAACATCTGTAGTTGAGTTCGCTTGAGCTGTAAATTACAGAATAGGCTGATTTCATGGAGTTGTGAATATCGTGAAGTCCATGATCATTGACCAAGTTTGTTAATATGTTATAGGGTTCTTGCAAGTCCATGCATGGCATTGCTACATGATATTAACTCTGTACTTGTGCTGCAGATTTACAATCGGTTTCAGTTGTACTTCACCACTAATACAGTGCAAAGTCCCCATGATACCTCATGATTAAACTAATCAGTAACAGGGGTAGGTTTTAAAGAATGTCTGGATGGTGAGGGTGAGTTTCTTAAAATGTAGGAATCTTGGAAGGTTGAAGGACTGGTGGAGCTTGCAGGGTTACAGTGGTGTTCATAGTTTCACACACATTTCTAACCTCCATGTATTTAAACCAGTAATATCATATTATGTTGGCGTGTGGCCAAGTGGTTAAGGCATCAGTCTAGTGATCTGAAGGTTGCTAGTTTGAGCCTCAGCTGAGGCAGCGTGTTGTGTCCTTGAACAAGGCACTTAACCACACATTGCTCTGTGCCGACACCGGTGCCAAGCTGTATCGGCCCTAGTGCCCTTCCCTTGGAGAACATCGGTGGCGTGGAGAGGGGAGACTTGCAACATGGGCAGCTACTAGTCTTCCATACAACCTTGCCCAGGCCTGCGCCCTGGAAACCTTCCAAGGCACAAATCCATGGTCTCATGCGACTAATGGATGCCTGTATTATGATCATATTACATGTTCCTGCCATGTCTTTTAGTACTTGGGGCCTTATTTATTTATTGAGATACAGCGAAAAATAGTTCCTACCGGTCCTTCAAGCCACGCCACCCAGCAGTCCCCCAATTCAACCCTAGATGAATCACGACACAATTTACGATGACCAATTAACGTACAAACGGTAGGTCTTTAGACTGTGGGAGAAAGCTGGAGGAACCCCACACAGTCACAGGGAAAGTGTACAAACTCTTTGCAGACAGTGGCAGGAATTGAACCCAGGTCACCTGTACTGCAAAACGTGCTAATCACTACGCTACTGTACTGGTCCACTATGGGAATTGTACCAGGCATCCATGATGCTTAACCATTACAAATGCCATTGCACTAATGACCTTTCCTTTCCATCTCGACTGAATCCCAAGCAGGAACAAGAGGAATGACATAATTTATTGGTTTTGTGGTTAATTTGTAATGACAGCTATAATGTTCCCTGTTATATCTATTTCTTTACCACGACACTTAATGAACTCATGGATTATGGGTAACTGCGAGCACGTCTACTGGGCTTATTTTAAAAGGAAATAGTTGTATTCTATGACTCCAGCCTACTCCTGGTGTAAAGTGATAAACAGGGTTAGGGAAATACAAGGGCATATCTTACCATATGTGGCATGGTAAATTTGTCATAGGTGGAGTCTCAAAATAATACGACATGGGAAAGGGCCCTTCAATCAATCAAATTGACTTTAGCTATCAAGCACATTCCTGTTTTACTCTCTTCACATTCCTATTGGCCAGGAGCAATTTGCAGTAAACAATTAACCCACATGTGTTTGGGATGTGGGAGGAAATCAGGGTCCCTGAACCACAGGAGAATGTGCAAACTCCACAAAGGCAGCATCAGAACCCAGGGTCTGGTGCTGTGAGACAGTGGCTCTACTTGCTACAGCATTGCGTCATGTTCGTTCGTTCGTTAAGTGCCGTGTCGTATGACGTGGGCGATCATGGTCTTTCCATGACCATGATTGATCTTGGCAAATTTTTCTACAGAAGCAGTTTGCCATTGCCTTCTGGGCCATGTCCTTGCAAGACGAGTGACCGCAGCCATTATCAATCCTCTTCAGAAATGCCTGGTGTCAGTGGTCGCATAATCAGGACTTGTGATATGCACCCAACTTTCACCCTGCCCTCAAGTTTACCTGGTCCATTTCCGACACCTCCCTCCCCTTTCTAGATCTTTCTGTCTCTGGAGACAGCTTATCCACTGATGTCTACTATAAGCCTACTGACTCTCACAGCTATCTGGACTATTCCTCTTCTCACCCTGTCTCTTGCAAAAATGCCATCCCCTTCTCGCAATTCCTCCGTCTCCACCACATCTGCTCTCAGGATGAGGCTTTTCATTCTAGGACGAGGGAGATGTCCTCCTTTTTTAAAGAAAGGGGCTTCCCTTCCTCCACCATCAACTCTGCTCTCAAACGCATCTCCCCCATTTCACGCACATCTGCTCTCACTCCATCCTCCCGCCACCCCACTAGGAATAGGATTCCCCTGGTCCTCACCTACCACCCCACCAGCCTCCGGGTCCAACATATTATTCTCCGTAACTTCCGCCACCTCCAACGGGATCCCACCACTAAGCAGATCTTTCCCTCCCCACCCCCCCCCCGCTTTCCGCAGGGATTGCTCCCTACGCGACTCCCTTTTCCATTCTTCCCCCCCATCCCTCCCCACTGATCTCCCTCCTGGCACTTATCCTTGTAAGCGGAATAAGTGCTACACATGCCCTTACACTTCCTCCCTTACCACCATTCAGGGCCTCAGGCAGTCCTTCCAGGTGAGGCGACACTTCACCTGTGAGTCGGCTGGGGTGATATACCGCGTCCGGTGCTCCCGATGTGGCCTTCTATATATTGGCAAGACCCGACGCAGACTGGGAGACCGTTTCGCTGAACATCTACGCTCTGTCCGCCAGAGAAAGCAGGATCTCCCAGTGGCCACACATTTTAATTCCACATCCCATTCCCATTCTGACATGTCTATCCACGGCCTCCTCTACTGTAAAGATGAAGCCACACTCAGGTTGGAGGAACAACACCTTGTATTCCGTTTGGGTAGTCTCCAACCTGATGGCATGAACATTGACTTCTCTAACTTCTGCTAATGCCCCACCTCCCCCTCGTACCCCATCCGTTATTTATTTATATACACACATTCTTTCTCTCTCCTTTTTCTCCGTCTGTCCCTCTGACTATACCCCTTGCCCATCCTCTGGGGTTTTTCTTCTCCCCCCCCCCCCGCCTTTTCCTTCTCCCTGGGCCTCCTGTCCCATAATCCTCTCATATCCCTTTTGCCAATCAACTGTCCAGCTCTTGGCTCCATCCCTCCCCCTCCTGTCTTCTCCTATCATTTTGGATCTCCCCCTCCAACTTTCAAATCCCTTACTCACTCTTCCTTCAGTTAGTCCTGACGAAGGGTCTCGGCCTGAAACGTCGACTGTACCTCTTCCTAGAGATGCTGCCTGGCCTGCTGTGTTCACCAGAAACTTTGATGTGTTGTTGTGATATGCACCAGCTGCTTCCGTAGCATGTATATGATTGGATATGAAGTTTTTGTATATTTACTGATTTTTATAATGTGGGTAGCATTAAGAAAGCCAGCCATTGTTATTCACCCTGGTACATTGCCTTGAACTGCTACAGGCACATAATATGGGTGGTGCACCCAAAGAGCTTTTCATAGAGTTTCTGGATTTTGTTCCAACAACAATGAAGGAACTGTTGTTCATTAAGTCTAGATTTCTGATTTTGAAGTTGAACCATTCCATTATGCCAGGCAGTTAAAGTCAATGATACTTGAGTTGCTTCCAATGTTTGAGCCCTGAGCACAAATGTGTGTTGTATTATCAGATTTCCTGTTCTTTGTCCCTAAGAGGAGTTAATACTGTGATATCCACAATATGGACAGAGATGGCCCGTATTAAAGTAGGCTGATATTTTAGTGAGAAGTGTGGTGAGAGCGTGAGTAAGGAGTGAAGGGAAAATTTTTTACTTATTCAATTTTCTAGATTAGATTCAGATTCTTTTTATCATGTGTCTTATCAAAACATTGAAATGCATTGTTTGCATTAATAACCAGCACACAGTAGCCACGCTAATACAGGAGCTGGAAGCCTTGGAAATTCTGGTTCAATTTCTTGGGTTGGATTTTTTTTTTGGTAAACATTAACAGAACTGCTCAGAGAATGCAGAAAGCCCTTGATCTAACACTGCTTATAAACAATAATCACTTCTAATGGAAAACGAGAGAAAATCCACATGCTGAAAATCCAAGCAAAACACAAAATGCTGGGGAACTCAGCAGGCCAGGCAGCATCTATGGAAATGAATCAACATTCGATGTTTTGTGTTGAGACCCTTCAGCAGGACTGATGAAGGGTCTCGGCCTGAAATGTCGACTGTACTCTTTTTTTTCCATAGATGCTGCCTGGCCTGCTGAGTTCTTCCAGCATTTTGTGTGTGTCCCTTCTAATGGAGCCTCTAGTTTATCATGACACTGGTGAATCTCAGTGACTTCTGGTTGGTGAATAATGAAACAAAGATAACTAAATATTTTGTTAATCTCTCTTTCCTGGTAATTGATCACAAACAGTAGACTGTGACATCACTTTGGACTTGGAGGCAATTTGATGAGGCAGCGGGCCTGTCACCGAGAGCAAGGAAGGGCCGAGGTTCGATGGGTTTAAGTGCCGGGCTGAATTGGAAAGGTCGGGTACAGGCCAAATCGAAGTGGCAGGGTACAGGCCTCGGAGTGTATCGAAGTGACTGAGCCTGATGTTTGGATGATGATTTAGGTGCCAGGTCAGATTGAAAAGGTCAGGGTGTTGGGGCCCGAGGCAAGGAACAGGCCGGTTCAGTTTGCTGCTGTGCTCTGTGCCATATCCTTTGATGCCCTGACCGATCAGGATACGATTAATTTCCACCTTAAATATATCCACGGACTTGGCCTTCACCGCAGTCTGTAGCAGAACATTCCACAGATTCACCACTCTCTGACCCCTGTTTTAAAAGGTTGCCCCTCAACTTTGAGGCTGTTCCCTCCAGTTCTGGATACCCCCACCATAGGAAATATCCTTTCAACATTCAGTAGGTTTCAATGAGATCCCTGCCACGCATTCTTCCAATTTGGTACAGACCCAAAGCTGCCAAACACTCCTCATATATTAACCTCTTCATTCCCAGAATCATCCTCGTGAACCTCCTACAGACTCTCTCCAATGACAGCATATCCTATCTGAGATATGGGACCCAATACTCCAAGTGTGGTCTGACCAGTGCCTAATAATTATCTCCTTGCTTTTATAATCTGTTCCCCCTGGAATAAATGCCAACATTGCATTTGCTGTCTTTACCACAGACTCAACCTGTAAATTATTCTGGGAGTCTTGCATGAGGACTGAAGTCCCTCTGCACCTCTGATGTTTGAACCTTCTCCCCATTTAGATAATAAATGTTGTTCCACTATTGTTCCTTTTACCAAAATGCATTATCATACATTTCTCAACACTGTATTCCATCTGCCACTTTTTTGCCCATTCTTCCAATTTGTCTAAGTCCCGGTACAATCGCATTGCTTCCTCAGCACTACCTACTCCTTCCACCTGCCTTTGTATCATCCACAAACTTTGCCACAAAGTGATCAATTCCATTATTTAAATCATTGACAAACAATGTGAAAAACAACGGCCCCAATACTGACCCCTGAGGAACACCAATAGTCACTAGCAGCAAACTAGAAAAGGCCCCCTTTTATTCCCACTCGCTGCCTTCTATCTGTCAGCCATTCCTCTATCCATGCCAGTATCTTCCCTGCAATGCCATAGGATGTTATCTTGTTAAGCAGCCTCGTGTGGCACCTTATCAAATGCCTTCAGAAAATCTAAGTAAATGACATCCACAGCCTCTCCTTTGTCCACCCTGCTTGTTACTTCTTCAGAGAATTCTAATAGATTTGTTAATACAAGATGTCTCTTGACAGAAATCATGCTGACTTTAACTTATTTTAACATTAGTCTCCAAGTACCTTGAAATCTCATCCTTAATAACAGATTCCAACACTTTCCCAACCACTGAGGTTAGGCTAACTGGCCTATAATTTCCTTGCTTTTGACTTTGTCCCTTCTTAAAAAGTGGAGTGACATTTGCAACATTATTTTCACTTTCATATTTGTAACAAGCAAATACCTGGACCATAGCCCTCCATATCCCTACTATCCATGTACCTTTCCAGACTTTCCATATGCTTTGAAATTGAGCTCGCATGCACCATTTGTGTTGGCAGCTCATTCCACACTCTCGAAAGTCTTTCGAAGTTTCTCCTCATCTTCCCTTTAAGCTTCTCACCTTTCACCCTTAATCCAAGACACCTGGTTGTAGTTTCACCCAACCTCGTGGTAAATGCAAGCAGGCTTTTTCCATTATCTATACCTGTCATAATTTTTCATACCTCTGTCAAATCTCTGCTGAATCGTTTCCATTCGAGGGAATAAAGTTCCAAGGAATAGAAGAGGGTTAAAAATTATCTGCCCTACCCATCATAATAAATTGACATTTGCATGTCAGGGAAAGAGAGAAAAGGGGGCAATTAAAGACAAAGGCAGAAATATGCACAGTATGTGATGCAGTGCCCCTATTGTCAAGAAGCCATCAGACATCCGTACTTGCCTTTATCCACAGAATATCTGAAGATTACAGAGTTTAAGAGGTAGATGTTGAGGGATTCATATGAGGTGGGCTCCATGGGATGTTTGGCCAATATCTGCAATGTTGTGCTTGCATACATAATATGGGTGAGATAGAGTTCATTAACAAAAGGTGGAATCAAAAGGAACTGTTGCAAGCTGAAGTATATGACCAAGGATCTCTAGGCTTCACATGTTGAGTCTTGGAACAGAAATAGTAAGGTTTCACTGACTCCAATATGACCATCCAGACCAGATGAAGATTGGGGAATTGTAGGTCCGCTTTCCACTAGTTATGCTGAAGCAGAAAGGGGGTGACTAACAGCAAAAGGATTAAGTATATCAGAAGTGTAAATTGACATGGAAATGAAATTGCATAGCAAAATATTTTTTTCTGCTTCAAAATTGAATTTCTATGAAACATCATCTGTTAAATAAAATAAGAAACTTGCAACATGAAATCAATGATCTTTTTTCTCTCTAGTAAGGCCTGAGATGTGAATTGGCATCCAATGGGACAACTCTTGCAAAGGTTTCAATCATGTATGAGTGATGAGCAGACTGCGTGCAGGAGGAGGCCATCACCATTTAATTGAGACTTGTTTTGTCTCAGTTTTCAGAAGTGAAGACAAAGTTTTCTTCAGGTGGATTCTTTTGAAGTTGGAAACATACCATTCACAATTGCTCACCTTTAGGATCCACCAAAACTCCCCTTCCTATTTTTATATCTCCCAGCCCCCCCCCGCACATCCTATTGATGTGAGACCTTATTTTCTCCTCCTTGACCACATTACACTCTGCAGTGGCTAATCTTGATCATTACTACTTCCAGTATCTCAAACCAGCCTTCGGCATTTGCATTAATCTAGACCATCATCTGTAAACTGTGCTCAGTGTTTTGCTCCTACCACAACCTATAGCAGATACCCATGATCCACCCGTTTACAGTATCTTTATGCTGTCTGGACTGAGGGGGGTGGAGTATCAGGGTACCTTTCACCGCTTTAACGTCAAGACCTTGGTCCAGGAGCCTGATGGCTGCAGCTGTGGCCTGCAGCCAATGGACTCCTGGATCAGCTGCAGCCTTTGACCTTGCTCTGTGGCTGTGGACTCACTTTCGAGTACTCTGTGGATTGTTTTTTTTTATTTGGTGTTTGTTGTGTGTGGGGTTTCGTGGATTCTATTGTGTTTCTTGGTTTCTGTGGCTGTCTATAAGAAGACTAATTTCAAGGTTGTATATGAAATGTGTACTCTGCCAATGTACATTGAATTCATTGTACATTTGTAGTGGTGGCTCCTGCAAAATTAGTCTTGATCTCTCAAACACCCACATTCCCCCCGCCCCAAAAAAAACTTTTCTTAGACTCCTTAAAAATTCTAGGCCACAATTCTTCTACAGCACTCCTGTTTTGTCAGGAGTGAGGTTTAGATCATTGTGACTAGTTCCCACTAATCCTATTCCCAGTTCTGCTGACCTGCTGAAGCCCTCACATCCAGCCTTCGTTATTAAAATACTTTTTGGTTGTTTTTCCTAATTCTTCATAAACTTGATGTTCCCTGGATCTCTTGACCGATTTTGTTGACCAATTATAATTGCGTCCACCAGTGTGCGGAATACCTGATTATGGGGCACCTACGCCTGTTTCCAGTTCTCTTTGTGTATTGTCCCAGGCTATCTGCAGTCTCTTCTAAGATGTGTGCAGTCATCCAGTTCTGGTCTCTACAATATATGTACCTGAAACCAAACTGTCCACAGCTGCCAAGGAATGCTCCCATATCTCTCTCCCAGAGCCTCCCCATCTCTTCTTCCTCCTTCATGGTGTTGCTTAGAAACTGTATGCAAACTTTTTTGTCCATAACTCCAATATCTTGATAATAAACATTGCTTAACAATTGGAACCATTACAAACTTTGCAAGTTGCTAAGAAATTTAAGTTGTCAACTAACTAAAGAGGTACAAAGATTTAATCTTGATTGTTCTCACTGTAAGTTAAGATGATTTCATGCATGGCAAGTTCTTAAACATTGTAATGTGCCTATTATAAATATCCTCCAGTTACAATGTATGGTAATACACGTAAATTTGGAAACTTGGGGCTGAACCAAATTAGTCCCAAAGCATTCTGTTCCCTTTTCTAACCCTGCTCACATACTACAACAATTGCCTGAGGAAACTTTAATCTGCTCTGTACTTTTTTCACTTCTTGACAGCAGAATAGTCCATTTTGCTGTTTATATCCTGATCAGAGATCAGACCAGGAAATGACGCCACTGACAGATGTGATAGCTAACCACTTTTTATAGTGGTATGATGGACTCCACGATGTGAGGTGTTAACTGCCTGGGTTACTCATCGGTATTGATGTGTTTGATATTTCCATGGCGAATTCTGGTTCTGAGAATGCGGGTTGCTGCTTGTCCGCTGTAGTCTATTCAGAGGTAAGAGAACTTTGCAGCAGTGACTGGGTACAAGTGTCGTGTTGCCCTTGTGCATTTGTCTGCCTGTCAGAAGTTTGCAACGACAAACACTTCGAGCAACTCTCACAATAAGCTTTGCGGACAGCTGCTTCCCCTTTCTCTGCCAATGCTTCCTGTGTGCCTGAGCAGAAGGTAGCTACCACAGTAATTTTACAGATGGCAATGGTCTGATTAATGCAAGAATGATGTGCAAATTGAAACTATATTGAAGTAGTTATTAATCAGACAAAGCTGATTTGCTCCAAGCGTGAAAAGATGTGGTCTCCCACGTTGCATTGAGCATTGTTGCTTATTTTAGTGACTGGAAAAGTTGGTTGAGGGTGTTGTTAATAAAAAAAAAGCAGTATGAGAACTGAAAGTGAGCCTGCATGATTGCTTCCCACAGGCTTGCCTGGTTTCTTTGGTACTTGGATCTAAGAGAGGAATTTTGAACTCTATCTGACAGCTGGGTTAGTCTGGTCACAGTGCTATTGCTTTGTATTGGCTGAATTGAAGTTGGTTTATTATGTACTGAGGTACAGTGAAAAGCTTGTTTTGCATATTCTTCATACAGATCAGATCATTACACAGTGCATCAAGGTAGAACAAGGTAAAACAATAACAATGCAGAATAAAGTGCAACAGCTACAGAGATAGTGCCGTGCAGGCCAACAATGAAGTGCTAGTTGGCCTCCTTCCAGCCAAAGGAAACATTAATTCTGCCTGAATCTTCCCTGACTGCTTGGGTTAGAGATAAATAGTATGATATCTGTTCTCTGGTGACCAGCCATCACATAATTCAATTCAGTGGACATAGTTTTGTATGTTTTTAAGGACAGAATTTCATGCAATAGTCTTTTTTCCCTTGGAGGAACCTTGAGATGAGGACTAGCTATGTGAAATAATTAAAATGGAAAGGACTGATGTAAAGGGAAGGGGGGCTGGTAATTGTGAATTTAATGTATCGGTTTGCACACTGAAGCAATAGTTTACCCTACAAGTGAGTGGAAGATCACACAGAAGAATTAAACTCACACCAATGAGAGAGATTACTATGTGTTTCAGAAGTTTTATGGAGAAAAGAAGGAACGTAGACATTTCTGAAATGTACAAGGAAGAGAAGCACAACCTATAAAATTTGAGCAGCAATCAGAAAACAAATCTGAGAGGAAAGGTAAGGAGGACAGCAGAAAATACTGTATGTGTCCAGAATGTCTACATCATCTTAATGGTTGCATCTACTAGGAAAGTACAGTACAACATCTCTTCCCATAATTACCAACCTTCTGCAAACCTTCGTTGCCCTGGGCCTTTGGGCATTGTATATACTTGGCATCCGGTTTGCTACGCACTGCACCATTCATGGATTGACGGAGTTGTATAGCAAAGAAAATATGGCAGACAGGAAGCAAAGAGTGGGAATAAACGGGACCTTTTCAAAATGGCAGGCAGTGACTAGTGGGGTACTGCAAGGCTCAGTGCTGGGACCACAGTTGTTTACAATATATATTAACGACTTAGACGAGGGAATTAAATGCAGCATCTCCAAGTTTGCAAATGACAGGAAGCTGGGTGGCAGTGTTAGCTGTGAAGAGGATGCTAAGAGGATGCAGGGTGACTTGGATAGGTTAGGTGAGTGGGCAAATTCATGGCAGATGCAATTTAATGTGGATAAATGTGAGGTTATCCACTTTGGTGGCAAGAACAGGAAAACAGATTATTATCTGAATGGTGGCTGATGAGGAAAAGGTGAGGTGCAACGAGACCTGGGTGTCATTGTACACCAGTCATTGAAAGTGGGCATGCAGGTACAGCAGGCAGTGAAAAAGGCAAATGGTATGCTGGCATTCATAGCAAGAGGATTCGAGTACAGGAGCCGGGAGGTATTACTGCAGTTGTACAAGGCCTTGGTGAGACCACACCTGGAGTATTGTGTGCAGGTTTGGTCCCCTAATCTGAGGAAAGACATTCTTGCCATAGAGGGAGTACAAAGAAGGTTCACCAGATTGATTCCTGGGATGGCAGGACTTTCATATGATGAAAGACTGGATCGACTAGGCTTATACTCACTGGAATTTAGAAGATTGACGGGGGATCTTATTGAAACATATAAAATTCTAAAGGGATTGGACAGGCTAGATGCAGAAAGATTGTTCCCGATGTTGGGGAAGTCCAGAACAAGGGGTCACAGTTTGAGGATAAAGGGGAAGCCTTTTAGGACCGAGATGAGGAAAAACTTCTTCACACAGAGAGTGGTGAATCTGTGGAATTCTCTGCCACAGGAAACAGTTGAGGCCAGTTCATTGGCTATATTTAAGAGGGAGTTAGATATGGCCCTTGTGTCTAAAGGGATCAGGGGGTATGGAGAGAAGGCAGGTACAGGGTTCTGAGTTGGATGATCAGCCATGATCATACTGAATGGTGGTGCAGGCTCGAAGGGCCGAATGGCCTACTCCTGCACCTATTTTCTATGTTTCTATGTTCTCGGGCCCAATGTATCCACATTGACCTGCGTCGATCCCTTTTGCCTGAATTCTTCCAAAGATTTCCTATCTGTGCTCCTGTTTATGTACCTTTTTTTGTAAATGTTGTAATGATACTCACCTCTATGATTTCCACTGGGAGCTTGTTCCATATACCCACCACCCTCTGTGTGGCAAAAGTTGACCTTCAGTTCCTTTTTAAATCTTCCCCTCTGCCTTAAAGCAATGCTCTCTAATTTTGATTCCCATTCTTTTGGGTGGGGGTAGATGGGGAAAGCCTGTGTAGATTCACTCTGTCTATGCCCCTCATGAATTTATACACTTCTATGAAAGTATTTTGACATGCCTAGCAACTCGTGGATAGGAGAGGACATCAGAGCCTAGCACTTGGTTGAATTTCCAGAAACAAAGCTGGGAAACAACTTAAAAATGGTCATTATAACATTTCACTCTGAGGAAAGTTCTTGATGGTATAACACTGCTTTACACACCTGAATTTCAGTGGAAAATGTGTCAGGGTGAAGCAATTTGTGCAGAGGGATACTGGGCAACTACTTGATGTGGAGTGGGGGAAAAGGTCAGATTAAAGAGAATAAAAAGGATATTGTTGAAAAATATATGTGAGAATCAGGTTTATTATAATTGATGTATGTCGTGAAATTTGTTTTGTGGCAGCAGTACAGAGCAAGGCATAAAAATTACCACAAAAATAGTGCAAAGGAACAAAAACAAACTGGTGTTCATGGACTTTTCAGAAATCTGATGCTGGAAGGGAAGAAGCAATCCCTAAAATGTTAAATGTTGGTCTTCAGGCTCCTGTACCCACTTCCAGGATGTAGTAATGAGAAGAGAGGCATGTCCCGAATGGTGAGGATGAACTCACTCAAGATTGAACCAGGAAGACAGGGTAAAGTGGTTTAACCAGTGAGGTTAAACATAGCATCAAGCTCTTAAAACATGCATAAATACTTTCTGCTGCTGATAGCATTACGAATTCAACAATGTCAGGTAAAGTTTGCACATCTTGAAAAATAGTAAGCATGATATTGTGCCTGTGAACTCCCATTCACTACTACTTAAAGAAATAAAGCTGGCAAAGAGTTCGTCATATTACCAAACTGGCCAAGATATTGGAGAGCCTGGTTATAGAAGTATACAGTGTATTTCTTCTCATAAGCAGTCCCTCAGGATTGAGGGTGATGCCTTCACACTGCCTTTATGGGGTCACGAGGTCATGTGGAAACTGCGGGCTCTTCTTATAGGTCAGAAACATTAGAGATTCTGCAGATGCTGGAAATCCCGAGCAACATACAAAATGCTGGAGGAACTCAGCAGGTCAGGCAGCATCTGTGGAGAGGAATTTTCTGCCCAACCCTTCATCAGGATTGGAAAGGAATGGAGAAGAAGCCGGAATAAGAAGGTAGGGGGAGGGGAAGGAACAGGCAGGTGATAGTTGAAACCAGGTGAGGGAGAAGGTGGGTGGAGGGGAGGGGATGAGGTAAGAAGCTGGGAGGTGATAGGTGGAAGAGGTAAATGGCTGAAGGAGGAGGAATCTGATGGAAGATGACAGCAGACCATAGGAGAAAGGGAAGGAGGAGGGGCAGTAGAGAGAAGTGATGGACAGGTGATGAGAAGAGAAATGAAGGTAATAGAGGTGCTAGAATGGGGAATGGAAAATGGAGAAGGGGAAAGGGGCAAAAATATACCAGAAGTTAAAGAAACCGATGTTCTTGCCATCGGTTGGAGACTACCCAGATGGAATGTGAGGTGTTACTCCTCCAACCTGACCGTGGCCTTATTATGGCACTCGAGGAGGCCAGGGATTGACCTGTCGAAATGGGAAGTCAAATTGAAATGGGTAGCCATAGGGAAATTCTGCGGATGGAGTGAAGGCACTCTATGATGTGGTCCCCCAGTTGGGTCTCACCAAAGTAGAGAAGGCTACACAGGGAGCACAAGATGTAGTAGGTGTTCTTGACAGATTCACAGATGAAGTGTTATCTCGCCTGGAAGGACTGTTTGGGGTCCTGCTTAAAAGGATAAGTGGCAGAACCAAGATCAGTTGGGGTGGACAAGGGAGTTACGTAAAGAGCGATCCTTATGGAACGCAGGGGGTGGGTGTGAGGCGAGTAAAGATGTGATTAGTGATGCAGTCCCATTGTAGATGGCGGAAGTTATGGAGAACGATGTGCTGGATATGGAGGGTTGTGGGATGTTAGGTAAGGACGAGGGGAACTCTATCCTTGTTATGGCAGGAACATGGGGTGAGGTCAGGTGTGCGGGAAATGGAGGAGATGCAGGTAAGAGTAGCATTGATGGTAGAGGAAGGGGAACCCTGTTGTTTATAAAAGGAGAACATCTCAGATGTGCTGGAATGAAAAGTTCGAGAGTAGATGTGGTGGAGATGGAGAACTGTAGAAAGGGAACAGCATTTTTACAGGTGATAGTGTGGGAAGTGGTATAATCAAGATAGCTGTGAGAGTCTGTAGGTTTATAAAAGATATCAGTAGATAGTCTGTCTTCAATGATAGAGACATAGATCAAAAAAAGGGAGAGACGTGTCATGGATGGGCCAAGTAAATTTTGAGGGCAGGGTGGAAGTTGGAGGCAAAGTTGATGAAATTGAGCTCAGCATGGGTGCAGGAGGCAACATCAATGGTGTGTAGAAAGAGTTGGGGAGAATTACCAGTGTAGATAAAATTGAGTTCAGCATGGATGTGATGACATTGATGATCTACAAACCATGGGTTTCTGACTGTTTAGGTTGTGGACCCATCATCAAACTATTTGGAAATGCTAATGGCTTTGAACTTGATCTGATGGCTGTGAATCTTTTCCCCCTCACCTTAAACACATGCCTTATAGTTTTAGACTTCCTTATGATGGGAGAAAGACTGTGGCCATGCAACGTACCTACGCCCCTGATGATTTTAAAAACTGCTATAAAGTCAACCCCTTAATGTCCTTTGCTCTGGGGAGCAAAGTCCTTGCCTATCCAGTCTCTCCATATACACCAGTCCTTGCAATTCTATTTTGAATCTTTGCTGCACCCTCTCTAGCTTACTTGCATCTTTCCTGTGGCATTGTGACCAGAACTGCTTACAATACTTCAAGTTTGGTCTCACCAACATCTTTTTTTGGCTGTAACGTGACTCTTGTGCTCATTGCCCAACAATGAAAACAAGTCTTGTCTTCGCTAATCTATCTAACTGTGTTACCACTTTCAGGGAATTATGTACTTGTACTCTGTTTCTCTGATCTATAACACTGCCCAAGGCCCTGCCACTTACTATGCATGTCCTGCCTTGATTTAATTTCACATTTTTCTGATCTAGATTATATCCAATAATCCTTTGTCCACTTTCCTAAATTATCTTGATTCTGTTGTAATCTTAGACAACCTGATGCCTTGAACTTTGGTGAAAATTATGACTCCATGAATTTTGTATCCAGTTGGCTGGTTCTGTACCAGACTATATTTGTGGAACCTTGTCAAAGGCCTTGCAAAAGTCCATGTAGACAGTCTACTGCCTTGCCCTCTTCAATCCTCTTGGTCAGCTCTTCACACACCTTTCTAAATTCATGAGTCATATTTTTCCACGCAAAATGTTATGGGGACTATCACTAACCATTCCTTGACTTTCCAAATTCAGATAGATTTTGTCTCTCAAATCCCCTCCAGTAACCTGCCCACCATGGATGTAAGGCTCACCTGTCTGTCGTTCCTTTTATTCAGGAAGGGTAGCAGCAATAAGCCTGGTAGCTATACTATGAGTCTAATATCAGTGGTAGGGAAGTTATTGTGGGGGAAAGTATTCTAAGGCATGAGAATCATTTGCATTCAGAAATGCAGGCATTCATCAAAGGTGGTCAGCATGAATTTGGTTGGGAGAGATCCTGTCTGACCAATGGGTTTGATTTTTTTTTTGGAAAGGTAATGAAATATGTTGATGTCGTCTACATAAACTTCAGCAAGGCCGTTAACAAGTTCCCAATTTGGAGACTGCTGTGTTGACAAATTAATGTCATAGCTGACTTGTTAGTAGGCAGCAGAGGGTGAGGGAGAGTTGCTTTTGTGATTTCAAAGCAGGACACCAATGATGTACCTTGGATCAGTGTTAGGTCCCTCATTGTTTATCATGGTCCTTAACAATTTGGGCATGAATGTAGGAGGTATAATTAGTACATTTGTAGATGGCATTGGTGGAATTATTGATGGTGAGGAGAATAGTTTTGGGTTACAGTTGATGAAATTGACAGAATAAGTGCGAGGTATGCCACTTTATGAGGACTAACAAGGATGAACATGTGCAATGAATACTAGAGCTCTAAGCAGTATTAAGGAATTGTGCGATTTTGTACATAAAGTCTAAGGACTTTGAAAGTGCTAGCATAGGTTGAGCACTATTGAAAAGGGAGTAAATTATTCTATTTAAAGTAAACTTCATTTAACCTTGACTTCTGATACCAAACCCATTCAACCCATTATTTAAGCTCCGGTTGTTTATGAAGTTCTCTCCAGAGTTGCTGAAAGCATGCCTAGATAGGAATTCCAGCTTTTGGGGATCTCCTTATCCAGGGAAAGTTGGGAATTCAACCTTGAGAATTTGGTTGATATTGGCTATGAGGGGAAAGAGTAGGTGGTCAACTGGATAGGGTCATCACTTTCTGACATCATATTTTATTTGTATATAACCTCCCACATTTGGTGAAGATCTAAAAGTTGTGGAGTTTTCCCATGCCAGGTTGTTTGTTCCTGAGCATCAACCTTCGTCAGCTGACTGCCTAAGGCTGTTCCCAAGCCATTAGCATTGTCAGAGCTGTGCTCTGTGTGGTAGTGGGTCATGTCAAAGTGTGATATGTGAAGGTGGGGGTGGGGAGGAGAAACAAACTACAAGGAAAGGATATTGACCTGGGCTTTGTGAAAGTGTAGCAAGAAGCACATTGGAAAAAGACATGTAACCAGCATCAAAATGTGTGTGCTGGGAGTCACGGATATTAACAAAATCAGGCTGATGACCTTGTGCTGGAATAATGTCCTGATGTCATTGGCCTGAAGACTCTTTTCTGTGTCATTCTTTCTGTCACTCTATGTACCTCATAGTATTTTTTAAGTTTTTATCTTGGATTTCCAGCAGCTGTGAGTCTTTTTGCTTCTTAGTTCCTGACCTTTCAGTGGCACATGATCGAATGTGAAGATCTGGACATTGGTTTATGATGTGATGAGATTATTTGATATTTTGTATTGCGCTTCCAGTTTCATGGTATTCAATGACAAAAATAAAACTGAATTCTTCTCTAGATTTTAATCTAAGTGAACTTGCAGGTATGCAGTCGAGAAGTCAGATCCCACACCATTGCATTTTTCAATGTCATATATTGGACAGTCAATGCTCTTTCTGAACTAGATTGCAAGGACATAATTAATCCTTAAATCGCACAGTTCAGCCCACCCACAGTTACATTGCAGCTGCTTGTCACATAGAACGCATGTATTGTGGTTGTACACTTGTACCATGCTTGGTTAGAAAGAAACATTCTGATTTAAAGGGGTATGCATTAACTGCATCAACATGCATTATCTGCTACGGAGCACTCTGTCAGGTAGCTGCTGATACGGACTGTTCTGGCACTGTACGGTCCCTGTCTACTTCATATTGATTACCTGAATATTAATACTGTAGCCCAGCTCAAGAAAGAAAAAAGTGTGTGTTTAATAAAATGTTAATGTGTAATTAAACAGTGTGGGCTGTTAGGCTGGAAGGGCCTGTTACCTTGCTGTACAGTACTGTGCAAAAGCTTAGGAATATATTGTATACGCCTAGGGAGCCTAAGACTTTTTCACAGTACTGTGGTAATTTTATGTATTGCACTGTACTGCTGCTGGGGAGAAAAAACACATTTCATGACGTGAGTGATGATAAACCTGTTTCTGATATGGGTCTCTTATTGTTTTCTGAGAGTGGGAAGGGGGCAGAGAGAGGGGAATCATGGTTGGGAAAAGGTGAAAGGAGAGGGGAGGGAGTGGGATGCACCAGAGGGACTTTCTTTAATGATCAATAAATTGATTGATTGTTTGGGATCAATTGACCTTGCCTGGTATCTCAAGGCTGGGTGTGTCTGCACCCGAGCTTCCACCCCGCCCCCCCCCCCACAATCCCTGGCACCTGTCCCACACCCCTCCCGCGACACTCCCCCCTCACCCTTACCAACGTCCTTTGCTCCTGCCAGATTTACAAACTCATTCTTCACTCTATGTTGACAAATACAGTACTGTGTAAACATCTTGTGCATCCTAGCTATATATATGTGCCTAAGAATTTGCACTTTACTGTATCTCTAAATAAATTAGAAAGTAACCCTTTCCTAGCTTAGTGTTCTCCACATCAGTCAAGAGCTCTGCTGTTGACTCATTAAAGATTTTTACAAAAGTGCTGATTGAATGTATGGATGTCTGAGAGATGAATAACACCAACAGAATGAGCAGTGGATATTCATAATTGGATTCCAGTGAAATCCAATCCAATCCAATCCGGAGCTGAGTGGCTGTGCTATGTAGCAAGCTGTTGCAGAACTGAATAAAGTCCAAAGGAATGTACCTGAGGCATATGAAAAGATTTTGTGTTGCAAGACACTGTGGAACCACATGGCATTATCACAAAGTCACAGTCTACACAGGTGGTGGAAAGCGTGGCAGCAGCAGGTTTGGCAATGCATAATGTGAATGACAAGAATTTGGAAGGCTTCCACCTATCCTGGTGGTCAATCGCATAAATGCAGGCCAGTTATAGCAACAAGACACTCCACACTGTGGCATGTGTAAGGCTTGATAGGCATCAACTAGGAAGTTAGCCTGTCCCATTGAACCACATTTTCTGTAACTTCAGGTGTAATTTAGTCATTTCACAAAATATATGAACCATTGACAACTAGGCTTGTGTGAAACCTTGATTACAATGTAGTAGGAGAAACACCTTTTCTCCAGAACTACAAATGTATGGATTTTTTGAAATATGTTTGTACATTTAGCCTCTAATGCCTTTATCCCTTGACCTACATATAATTACTGCCCACTGTGGTTCTAAATTTAAATCTTGAGCTTGGGTCAGGGCCAGAGAATAAGAATGCAACATGCTCTTCCTCCAAGTAGTGAGAAATAGACGAAAGGGCAGGAGGGGGTATCATTGAATCCAGTTATCGGATTGTTAGTGTCTCGGCAGCTTCTCATCTGTCGCATTTGTGCCACATGTCTGACACGTCCCCTGCAGCATGTCTAAAATTGAAATGGAAAGGAAAGTTACAGATGTTGAAACAATTAACCCCATAATTCTACTGCTTTCAATAACATTCTCTAAGTAAGAGAATAGTGAAAGCGACTGGTAGCTTGGCGGTTAGCACTACACTATTACAGCTTGGAATACTCTGAAGTCCAGAGTCCAGTTCCAGTACCATTCTGTAAGGAGTCTCGGTACATCCTCCTTATGGAATGCGTGGGTTTTCTCCAGGTCTTCTAGTTTCCTCATGCCATCCAAAGCTGTACAGGGTAGATTAATTGGTCATTGTAAATTGTTCCATGATTAGGTTAGGGTTAAATCAGGGTTTTTTGGGATGGCATTGCTCAAAGGGCCAGAATTAACTATTCTGCACCATATTGCTAAAAAAAATATTTCTCTATCTCTCTAGAGCTTTCTTCATCTGCACTGAGGAAAACCTTAAAACTAGATTGAATTTTTTAAAAATTGTGAAGAGGTTATGGAAAATGTTTACCCTGTGCTTTGATAATAAATGATCACTCTAGTATTTCCAGGTAATGAATGCCATTCAGCTAACTTTCCTCACCTGCGTAACATGCTCCAATGTCCAAATAGGCTGCAACTAAGCCAATGGAGTGCTGCTCCCTCACCACTTCCTGATGGACGCCTTCACCATGATCTGATTTTTGCCTTGGAAGCTAGCAGTTGGAGGGATTATAACCTAGGGAGGTTGCATGAGGGGCATAGATGAGGGCCCTGGCTGGCAGGAGCAGAATTTTTGATGTGAGAGAGGGCAGCATCTTTCAATTTCTCAATCCCACCAAGTCTTATGGACAAACAAAAGGCTGTGTCTGTGTTATGACACAGATCTCATGAGGTCCCAGATCCATTCCTAATGCTATTAGGTCGCAGACAGCACCTGCCTGCTCCCTGGTGACAGCAGTATCCTGATTGGTGGATCTGTCCTTGTTTTTTTTTGTACTGGGATGGGAAAGGGATGTGAGCTGGCTCTTTGATCACAAGGGAATCTCCTGCTGGCTGATACTGAACAGAACTCTGAGAGATCTGCCCCAATGTACCTCTGAGGCGAGAAAACTTTGGATGATCACTGTCTGTGTCTATATAGAAATGATATTCTGTTGTATATGTTGCTGTAACATTTAAGTGCCAATGCTGATTAGCACAAAAGTACCAGGCTAGGAAGGATGCATTCCTGTCGTCATCTCCTCCACCAGACTCTGATATGAGATTGGAGATGGACTTCAGTTGTGCAGGTATACATGTGCATCATAAACGCTCATTAGCCTTGCACTGTTGGCCCCTAGAGCTTACTGAAATATTTTGGGGCAGTACTAATGTATGATCACTCCCTCTGCTAAACTGGTACGCTATTTCTTTTCCACTCTATCCCTGTCCTGATGAGGTCATTGTGACCAGGAGGTTCCATGTAAAGAGCACAGTTTGATCCTACCTGCTCAAACCCAACATTCCAGTATCTGAACTGATGCCTTGTATGGTCAGATACAAGGAACAAATGCTCCTCTGTTTATTCCTCAGTGGAATAGTTTTGTAGGAATGGGATGGAGAAAGGGGTGTGAGCTGGTTCTTCAATCACAGGAGAGTCTGCAATGACAGACACACCAAAAACATCTTGGTGATGGTACATCCATTTAAAAGACAGGATGTGTTTGTGTGGCAGAATGGCCTTCTACTACCTGTACTACCTTTTATCATTAGCTTTATGGTGTCTGTGAGCCTGTTAATTGAATTGCTTTTTTTTCCAGTTGGTTTCAGAGCTAATTAGATGAGAGAACAAAAAGGAAAATTCTGTAATTGTTGGAAATGTTCATGAGGTCAGGAGTGTTTGTGGAGAGCAGTACACTTCCGGGCTGATAACCTTTCATCAGAATGCACATTTATATCATGTCTTCTGCAGCATATTGCAGTGTTTTGAGCCAATGGGTTGCATCAAGAAATAAAATAAATAGGTAAACAAGGCAGAAAATCTATGGGTAATAAGCTTCCGATCCAATCTATAGTCCATGCTTATTGAGGTTCAAAGTACCTATGTCACCATATACAGCACTGATATTTATTTTCTTGCAGGCATTCACAGTAAACACAAAGACACAATACAGTCAATGGAAAACCACACACAACAGGCAAACAACCAAAAAAAGGGAAAAAAAGCAATAAATATGGAGAGCATGGAGATGAAGAGTCATTGAAAGTGAATTCATAGGTTGTGGGAACAGTTCAGTGATGGGCCAAGTGAAGTTATCCCCCTGGGTCGTGGTTGAGGGATAATAACTGTTCCTGAATCTGGTGGTATGGGATCTGAGGCTCCTGTACCACCTGATGGCAGCAGTGAGAACTGACCATGGCTTGAATGGTGGAGGTCCTTTATGATGGATGCTGCCTTCCTGTGCCAGCATTTCATGTAGATGCGCTCAAGGCTGGGGAGGGCTTTACCCATGATGGACTGGGCCATATCCACTACTTTTTGTAGGGTATTTTGTTCAATGGCATTGCTTACATCGCAGCCTGGTATGGAAGCGCCAATCAATATACTCTCCACCGCACATCCACAAAAGTTTGTCGAAGTTTTAGATATCATGCCGAATCTTCACTAAATTGTAGGGAAGTAGAGGTGCTTCCATGCTTTCTTTGTAATGGCACTTACGTACTGGACCCAGGAACAAACCCTCCGAAATGATAATGCTGAGGAATTTAAAGTCAGTCTAAACAAGTCATTTGAAACTCTTGAACCTAAAAATCTTTTGACTCCAGTAATCCCAGTCATATCACCCCTCAGAATAAGTCCTACACAATGTGTCTAGTTATGTGATTTTAATTATGTACATAATTCATAAATATTTCTCATACCGAACCACCATTCCCTCCCTTATTTCTATAATCAAAGAGACTCGCATGCACTTTCCTAAATCATTCATTAGCAGTGTTAAGAACAATGGAATTCCTTACTTCCTTGGCCTGCAAATCCTTTTGTAATCCCACATTCTTTTAAAACTCAAATTTGACTTCAATTAATTTACATTGATTTATTGTGCCTTCTGTCCTATATTGTATGCCTCAAGCTTTGGTTTCTCAGTAAAAGATCAATACAACTTGGTCATTATACCTATCTCTCCATCAAGTTTATATCAGTGTGGACAGTACCCATGTTTTCACATATCCACTGTGTGTAGTCTGGTCACACCAGTTACTTTTCTTTGATTTTCAATATCTATGCAACTTGTCTTGATAATATCCCAAAGTGTTTATGTAACTTGAATGAAGGCACCATATTACAAAATTTAAAAGAGATGAAGGACTTGACTCTATGTTGCTTCACCTTATGGTTTCAGGCTGAATTTTTCATCCAATCAAAGGACTGAACTGAAACCACTGTGGAACCATATATAAATATTCTTTAGCCATCTGTTTATTACTTTGCTCTACTTTCCTCCATCAAAATATCTCCTTCCTCAGTGAGCTGATATTGATGTGCTGCCTTCCTATTTTTGATGTACAACATTGCAAGTATATGTTTGGTTTAAAATGCAGTGTTACAGGATATAATGGATGCATGGGTTCTTGTTGCTCATAACATCTTACTTATGGTGCCTAGAAAAAGTATTCATCCCTGCCTTGGAAGTTTTCAAGTTTTATTATCTTTAAACATTGAATCACAGTGGATTTAATTTGGCTTTTTTGGCACTGATCAACAGAAAAGACTCTTTCATGTCAAAGTGAAAACAAATTTCGAGAAATTGGTCTGAATTTTTTACAATTATTAAACACAAAATAATTGATTGCATAATTACTCACCCCCTTCAAGTCAGTATTTAGTAGATGTACCTTTGGCAGCAATTACAGCCTTCAGTCTGTGTGGATAGGTCTCTATCAGCTTTGCACATCTGGACACTACAATTTTTCCCCTTTCTTTTTTACAAAACTGCTCAAGCTCCGTCAGATTGTATGGGGATGTTCATGGTCAAAAATAGAAGCCAATTTGGTTTAAGCACAGTGTTACAAACAACATTCAGAATCAGGTTTATTATCACCAGCATGTGTCATGAAATTTGTTAACTTTGCCGCAGCAGTTCAATGCAATATATGATAATATAGAAAGAAAAAAATAAGTAAATCAATTACAGTAAGTGTATATGTATATTAAATAGATTTAAAATAGTGCAAAAACAGAAGTAATATATATATTTAAATAAGTGTGGTAGTGTTCATGGCTTCAATGTCCTGTTAGGAATCAGATGGCAGAGGGGAAGAAACTGTTTCTGAATTGCTGAATGTGTGGCTTCAGGCTTCTGTACTTCCTTCCTGACGGCAACAGTGAAAAGAAGCCACGTCCTGGGTGGTGGGATTCCTCAATAATGGATGTCATCTTTCTGAGGCACCACTCCTTGAAGATGTCTTGGATACTGTGGAGGCTAGCACCCATGATGGAGCTGACTAATATTGCAATTTTTTGTAGCTTCTTTCGGTCCTGTGCAGTAGCCCTCCCCCCCGCCCTCAGAGCAGACACTGCAGGCTGTCAGAATGCTCTCCACGTTACATCAATAGAATTTCAGGTGACAAACTAAATCTCTTCAAACTCCTAATGAAATATAGCCGCTGACTTGCTGCCTTTACAGCTACATCAATATGTTGGGACCAGGTTTGGTCCTCGGAGATATTGACAGGAACGTGAAACTGCTCTCTCTCTCCACTTTCTGATCCCTCTGAGGATTGGCTTGTGTTCCCTCATCTTACCCTTCCTGAAGCTCAAAACTAGCTCTTTCATCTTACTGACACTAAGTGCCAGGTTGTTGCTGCGGCACCATGTAACTAGCTGGTATATCTCACTCCTGTACGCCCTCTCATCTCCATCTGATATTCTCCCAAATTTGCTGATTTGTATCGTCAACAAATTTATAGATGGTATTTGGCTGTGCCTAGCCACATAGTCATTTGTATAGAGTGAGTAGAGCAGTGGGTTAAGCACACACCCCTGAGGTGCACCAGTGAATTTAGATGTGTAGTTTGTGTTAAAATGTGATAATTAAATTTTAAGATATAGTATCTGGAAATTGATAGATTTGACCTGGAATCCGTTGTATGCTGTCACACCCCAGGAGATGGCGGGATACTATAGACTGATCACAGTAGTATGAGGGAATTTGGGATTCAGTTCAATAGACGGTGACTCCTGAAGAAGGCAGACACGTATCAGAACTAACTTGTCTGCAACCCTACCTTGTTGAGCATGTCTTTAATCTGTTGATCACACTTGAACTTTCTTCAAATGCTTTTATAGCTTTAATAGATTTTATTCCTCTTAGACTTTCCAAATAAGGGCAATCTGTTAAGACATTCCCCTGGTGCTTTTAAGGTGAAAAGTTAACACAAAATACCCTGCAGATGCTGGGGTCAAAGCAACACTCACAACACGCTGGAGGAACTCAGCAGGTTGGGCAGCATCCGTGGAAACGATCAGTCAACATTTTGGGCCAGAACCCTTCGTCAGGACTGAAGAGGGAAGGGGCAGAGGCCCTATAAAGAAAGTGGGGGGAGGGTGGGAAGACAGGACCCCACCACTAAGCACACCTTTCCCTCTCCACCCCCCTCCACTTTCCGTAGGGATCGTTCCCTCCACGACTCCCTGGTCCATATGTCCCTCCCCACAGATCTCCCACCCGGCACTTATCCCTGTCAGTGTAAGTGCTACACCTGTCCCTACACCTCCTCTCTTGCCACCATTCAGGGCCCCAAACAGTCCTTCCAGGTGAGGCAACACTTCACTTGTGAGTCTGTTGGGGTCATCTATTGCATCCGGTGCTCCCGGTGCGGCCTCCTCTACATCGGTGAAGCCCGACTCAGATTGGGGGACCGCTCCGTCGAGCACCTCCGCTCCGTCCGCCACAACAGACAGGATCTCCCAGTGGTCTCCCACTTCAACTCTGCTTCCCACTCCCATTCAGATATGTTCATACATGGCCTCCTCTACTGCCATGATGAGGCTAAACTCAGGTTGGAGAAGCAACACCTCATATACTGTCTGGGTAGTCTCCAGCCCCTTGGTATGAACATAGAATTCTCCAACTTACGGTAATTCCCTCCCCCTCCCTTCCTCTATCCCTATGTCACTCTGCCCCCTCCCCCAGCTGCCTATCATCTCCCTCATGGTTCCGCCTCCTTCTACTACCCACTGTGTTTTCCCCTATTCCTTCTTCACCTTTCCTGCCTATCACCTCCCTGCTTCCCCTACCCCACCCCTTTATCTTTCCCCTTACTGGTTTTTCACCTGGAACCTACCAGCCTTCTCCTTCCCACCCTCCCCCCACCTTCTTCATAGGGCCTCTGCCCCTTCCCTCTTCAGCCCCGATGAAGGGTTCCGGCCCGAAACGTTGACTCATCGTTTCCACGGACGCTGCCCGACCTGCTGAGTTCCTCCAGCATGTTGTGAGTGTTAAAGTGAAAAGTTATTCTTCATCTCAGGTCTAGAAACTTTTAAAACCTCAACAGAAAGCAGTAGCAAGAAAATGAGCACTGAGGTCAATTAGAATTTTTGTTGCTATTGTAATGAAGGAAATGTGATCAATCTGAACAGGGCAAAGTGAGATAAAGACCAAATCTATTAAAAAGAATCTGGTGCTTTCCCAGCGTATTTGACATGTCCAGGCATCATCCCTGTTGAAGATGGCGGAGTTTGTCATTAAAATGTCGGTTATAATTGATACCTATACCCAGCTGGAATCCTGAGAAGAATTTATTCACCAAGTCTATAAGCCAAGAGATTTTGCAGATACTGGGAATCCAGAACAACACACACAATGCTGGAGGAACTCAGCAGGCCAGGCAGCGTCAATGGTGGTGAATATTTCAGGCTGAGCCCCTTCTTCAGGAGTGGAAAGGAAGAGGGAAGACAGCAGAATAGAAGGTGTAGGAAGGGGAATGAGAATAGCTAGAAGGTAATGGGTGAAGCTAGGTAGGTGGGAAGGGTTGGAGAAGAAGGAATCTGATAGGAGAGGAGAGTGGTCCATGGGGAAAAAGGGAAGAAGGAGGTACACCAGGGGGGAAGTGATAGGCAGATGAGGTGAAGAGGTAAGAGGCCAGAGTAGGAAATAAAGGAAGAAGAGGACTGGGAGGGAAATAATTACCAGAGGGAGAAATCGATATCCATGCCATCAGACTGGAAGCTACCTAGATAGAATATGAGATAATGCTTCTCCACCCTGAGAGTGTCCTCATTGTGCCAAAAGAGGAAGCCATAGACTGAAATGTCAGAACAGGAACGGGGATAGGAATTAAAAATGTGGACCACTGGGAAATTCTGTTTTTGATGAGGATGAAGTAGAGTTGCTCATCAAAATGGTCCCCTTATTTACAATGGCTCTCACCAATGTTAAGACCAAATCTACGTTTTCGTGGAATTGGTTATTGGGTAAATGTTGACGAGAACTTCAGAGGAAATGCTCCACATCTTTGATATAAATGGGCCGATCTTATGCTGTCTGTGGACATTACTGGCTTCCTCTATCATTGTTTTCTTGTGTGTCCCCACTCTTCGGAATAGTTTCCATGGGGAGTGCAGTTCCTTGCAATCCAACCCGGTCAGCAAAGTTCAGGGCTTGTATCAGTACAGGAAGCTACTTACTCAAACAAGGCTTGGACACCCAGTGAGGCTCAACAGCTGTTACTTTAATGTAAGTGAAAATCTTTAACGTCCACAAATATTTCACAATGGTTGAAATTGCTTTAAAAAGTTTAAAGCACTGCAGTTTTTACATTTAAAACATACTTGTACGCTAAGACAATTCAAAATCTTCAAGCTAACAATAATTCAGTTTGAAGATTGAAACCTATGTAAGCTTGTGCTGCTCAAATAAAATTTACTAGTGCAACTGGTTGGGAAGTTTCTGCTGGCATCATTGGGAACTGAACTTCCCCAGGAAAATACTGGGTGATGGAATTGCGTCAGAGAGGTATTGATGTGTTCAGAGACACAGGGAGAATCTTGTACTGCCATTTTTTTTTTTTTGCATCTTGCACTCAGCAACACATGAAGACAAGATAGGCATGAATGGATAAGACTTGTTTCAAAATGTCATTTGTAATATTCACTATCTTAAACAGTACATGGTGCAGATTCTAAGTCAAAGCCAGACGGAACTGGAGGTACAAAACTGCAGAGCTGGAATCTGGAGTAGCAAATGAAATGCTGAACAAACTCAGCAGGTCGGACAGCATGTGTGGAGGGAAATGGATGAATCCAGATGATAGGTCTTGATGTGAAAGGTTGACTGACCCTCCATGGATGTTGCCTGACCCATTGATTACCTTCAGCATTTTGTTTGTTGCTGTAGGACCAAACCAAATCTGGGTTATCCTCGAATTAACAGGAAACCACAGTGTAAGCCATGGGATCGGAAGAAAATATTTTGAGATTATTGACATATGATTAGTGATGAATGAAGCATGGTGCAGGATAGATAATGACAGGAAACAGAAGCTTGTAACAAATTAGAAGTTATTAACTGGAAAGGAGTTCTAAATGGGAGAACTTGAAAATTAACTCCTTCTTTAAAAGAGTATAAATTGTCTACCGGCTGATGGGGTGGATATGCATCTCTACCAAAGGAGGTGTAAGATGCTCCTTCCCCCCACGAGCTTGTAGGTCACCCTTGGCAAGATGTGGTACCTGCTTAGCCACCCTCCCCCCCCCCCCCCCCACCGATCAGTATCACTTGAAGCCATGGGAGCAGGTGCTGGATGGTCGTATGAGCAGCTGGTGCATATCACAAGTCCTGGTTATGTGACCACTGATGTCAGGCAGACAGCCTCTGAAGAATGTTGATAATGGCTGAGGTCACCCATCTTATTAAGACACTGCCCAGAAGAAGGCAATAGCAAACCACTTCTGTAGAAAAGATTGCCAAGAAAAATTATGGACATGGAAAAAGAAAAGAATGAGAACAATAGTGTGAAGGGGGTCTTTCCCACAGGCAACAATTCGCTAAAAGACAGATGGAAGACCATAATTGCCCACGTCGTACGACATGGCACATAATGTTGATGATGAAATTGTCTACACAAGTAGCAACTTGTAAAAGAAAAAAAACCTGTTTGCGATTAGAAGTGGAGGTAGAAAAAAGATGCCTTAATATAATTACGTATGTTAAAAACTTTCTAGATCTTTGTAGGTGGTAGTGAATTGGAAGACATTGGAGCTTGAGCTCAATTAATAATATACTTGTTGGAAGTTCGGTTTTGATTTAATGGAATTGTGTACAGCACTGGTTTCAAATTAGATGCCCCGTTTAAAGATCATAAAAGAGTGAGAAGTAGCATTGGTGTTGAACAGTGACCTACAGTGGTGCTAGAAAGTTTGTGAACCCTGCAGAATTTTCTCCATTTCTGCATAAATATGACCTAAAATGTGATCAGACTTCACACTAGTCCTGAAACTAGATAAGGAGAACCCAATTAAATAAATAACGTACAAACATATTATACTTCATTTATTTATTGAGAAAAAATATCCAATGATATGTATTTGTTGGAAAAAGTATGTGAATCTTTGCTTCCAGTAACTGGTGTGACCCCCTTGTACAGCAATAACTTCAACCAAACATTTCCGGTAACTTGCTCAGTCCTGCACATCAGCTTGGAGGAATTTTAAGCCATTCCTCCTAAAACTGCTTCAGCTCTGGGATGTTGGTGGACTTTCTTGCATGAATTGCTTGTTTCAGGTCCTTCCACAACATTTCTATAGGATTAAGGTCAGGACTTTGACTCGGCCATTCCAAAACATGAATTTTTTTTAAAAAGCCATTCTGCAGTTAATTTTCTCTTGTCTTTCAGATTCTCTTGTTGCATTATTCTACTTCTATTAAAAGTGACAGGCTGCTACCCTGACTTTCTGCTGTAAAATGTCTTGATACAATTTTGAATTCATTGTTCTGTCATTGATGGCAAGCTGTCTAGGCCCTAAGGCAGCAAAGTAGCCCCAAACCATGATGCTCCTTCCACCATGCTTTGTATCATCTGTCCACAGAACATTGTCCCATAAGCATTGTGGAACATCCAGGTGGTATTTTGCAAACTTGAGACGTGCAACAATGTTTTTTTTTTTGGAGAGCAGTGGTGTCCTTCCATGAACACCATTCTTGTTCAGTGTTTTTCATATAGTGGACACGAACCTTAGCAGTTCTAGAGATTTCTGCAGGTCTTTTGCTGTTACCCTTGGTTCTTTTTCATCTCCTTAAGCATTGCAGTGTGATCTTTGCAGGATGCCCGCTTCTAAGGAGAGTAGCAACGGTACTGAGTTTCCTCCATTTATAGACAATTTCTATTTCTGTGGACTGATGAACACTCAAGTCTTTAGAAATGCATTTGCAGCCTTTTCCAGCTCGATGCATCTCTACAATTCTTCTAAGGTCCTCTGAAAGTTGCTTTGATTGAGGCGTGGTACACATACACCGATCTCTCTTGAGAAGAGCAGGCTCCGTCAGTAACCTGACCTTGTGTCTTTTATATGGGGGAGGGCACCTCTGCAACCCACACCTCCAATCTCATCTCATTGATTCGAACACCTGACTCCAAACAGCTTTTGTAGAAGGCGTTACCCCCAGAGGTTCACATTTTTCCCAACAAATACGTGTAATATTGGATCATTTTTCTCAATAAATGAATGAACATGTGTAATGCTTTTTGTGCTATTTATTTAATTGGGTTATCTTTATCTGGTTTTAGGACGTGTGAAGATCTAATCATATTCTAGGTCGTATTTAAGCAGAAATAGAGAAAATTCTATAGGGTTCACAAACTTTCTAGCACCACTGTATACTGGTCCTGATGGGAACAGCATAATTAAAAAGCAGCTTCTGCCTCTGCTGCATAAGACCAGAAGGTCATTAGCTTGGAAGGATGGACCGAAAGGTGGGCATGGAATGGTGTGCCAAAAAGTCTTATTTTTGTGTGGTATGGCTCAATGACTCTTGAGCACAAATCCTATGGCAGCTTAACACCAGCAGGGAAGAGGGTGGACCTGGGGAGGAGAGTTTTCAAATGGGTGTTCTTCTGCCTCTTGTGAATTGCGGCTGCAGATGGCTGGTCCAATTTTTCGTTTAAGTGATTGCTGTTTGGTTTAACAGGAGGTGAAATCAATTTTGGAGTATGAAATGCTGAATCAAATTGCACCATATGTCTATTTCCAAAGGCAATGGCCTTGGCGGGAGTGCATTGCGAACGTTCCTATCAGATACCAAGAGTTCACTTAAAAGCACGATCACGCACACATTGAAGGTAGTTCCTGGAATTTAGAAGGAAGACATTTGTTTGGAATTTATAAATTAATATGGGGAGCTGATGGGTGTGAAACTTGCTGACTGGGGAAATGTAGGAATAGAAGCCAAGGTCTAATGTTTGAATTACACTTTTTGAAGAGTGAAGTTTTGAAACAGGATGAGAGAAATTTTGGATCTCTGTGCTGCAAATGACAGTTGGTAGTGCAAATCGGATTCATAGAGCTTGATCTCAAAATAGCCTGCAGCAGCACAGGCTGAAAGAGATAAATACCCTCTTCCTGTTCCTGTGACGTGTAGAAGTGAAAGATAATTAGTGTGGATATACAAGATTAAGAAATTTGTGTCTACGTGTAGAAACAATCCAAGAGTTGCACCAGGTAAATGAGACTCAGTCTAACACAGAGGTGTAAAAATAGAGGCAGTGATCATCTTCAGAGCCTGTATTGTGGCTGCTGTTCATGGTCACGTTGCTCTAACTGTAGTTTCAAAATTGATAACACCCTTGCCCCGGCAGTTTAAATATTTTTCTTCATTGAACAAATTCTTGTGTTGATGTCTCTCAGCCACTTTCCATACTTGTGAGCATAACCTGTTTTTTTTTTCTGATTTTTAACCTTGAATTTTGGTGGTGTATATAGATTGAAAATATAAGGACCTAATTATATACAATTGAAGCTGAAAAATGTTTCATATTAAAGGAGTGGAAGTCAGGTTTACAAACCTGAAGTTTTTCTAACAGCTCTGTTTCCCATTAGCACAGTTGTAAAAAGATTGAGGTGGTCTATGACTACTTCCATTTTATTGTGCTGGAGTAGAACCTTTGTTCTCTATCTTAATATCCACTTGTGTATCATCTGTATCTAAATTGCTACTTGAACTCTTAATGAATGTTAGTTTGTTAGGGAAAATATTGTAAATCTGAAATTTAAAAAAAGGCACCAGAGCCACTCAGCAAGTTGGGAGCATCTACAAAGGAAGAAATACTTTAATATTAAATATTAATTAATACTAGACAATGGGGTGACCCATTGGGACACCCTTTGAGAGAAGGGTAGTGCAGTCTGATCTGACCAGAATAAACATTAAACTTTCCTGAATGCTATTGGTATCGCTTTGCTTTGGAAACTGAAGTAGAAAACCTCAATTTGTTAAAGAAGAACAAAACGTAGCAAAGTACGTATAGCTGCTCCTCATTTAATGAAGAACACTTTTGATGGCATCATTTCTGGTTTACCTGCCACCCTTGTGGCTGTCGTTGTCATTCTGGAGACATGCGGCCCTTTCGTCCCCTGTCTCTTCATCTCTTCTGCTGTTTGTTGTTTGTCTCTGATCCTGGAGACGTGCATGCCTCTCCTTCTTTGTCTCTTCTTCTCTCATCTTTTTTTGTCCTGACTCTTTGATCCTGGAGTTTTGCGGCCCTGGCCTCATCTGATTCTTGTTCTCTCCCTCTCCTTGCCGCTTCCCGATGATGTTTGGCGTCATCTCTTGACCATAATGTCCCCCTTCCCTTTCCACGCAGCATAATTAGGCTGACCATTTTTTTTTTTACCCTAATGCTGAATAGAAGATACAAAGCAGTAACACCAAAGGATACTGATTTCTCTTGATGACGTGGTTGGCACTCTCCTAAATGGACGTGATATAGTCACCGCTGTCTTTTGACTGCAACAAAGGGTTTTTATGGGTGTCTCGAAGTACGTCATTACAATAAGATTTAATTATCTCTTATTGATGGGTGGCAGTTAGATCTGTCCCAATCCTGCACATGCTGATGGTGATTAGCAAAATGTAACTCCTTGAAATAGAGCTGCCCTGCCCTTTTGCTCCGGTAGGTGTGTACAGTCTGATGTGATCAGAATGAACATTAAACTTTCCTGAATGCTATTGGTACCGCTTTGCTTTGGAAACTGAAGTAGAAAACCTCAGTTTATTAAAGAAGAACGATGCATAGCAAAGCAAATATAGCTGTTCTTCATTTAATGAAGGACTCTTTTGATGGCATCATTTCTGGTTTATCTGCCACCCTTGTGCCTCTCGTTGTCATTCTGGAGACGTGCAGCCCTTTCATCTCCCGTCTCTTCATCTCTTCTGCTGTTTGTTGTTTGTCTCTGATCCTGGAGACATGCATGCCTCTCCTCCTCTGTCTCTTCTTCCCTCATCTTTTTTTATCCTGACTCTTTGATCTTGGAACTGTGCGGCCCTGGCCTCATCTGATTCTTGTCCTCTCCCTCTCCTTGCCGCTTCCCAACGACGTTTGGCGTCATCTCTTGACCATAATGTCCCCCTTCCCTTTCCACGCGGCAGAATTAGGCTGACCATTTTTTTTTTAACCCTAATGCTGGATAGAAGATACGAAGCAGTAATACCCAAGGATGCTGATTATTCTTGATGATGTGGTTGGTGCTCTCCTAAATGGACGTGATATAGTCACCGCTGTCCTTTGACTGCAGCAAATGGTTTTATGGGTGTCTCAAAGTATGTAATTACAATAAGATTTAATTATCTTTTATTGATGGGTGGCAGTTAGATCTGTTCCAGTCCTGCACATGCTGATGGTGGTGGTTAGCAGAATGTAACCCCTCAAAATAGAGCTGCCCTGCCCTTTTGCTCCGGTAGGTGTCGCTGCTGAGGCTGGCCGTACGCATGCGTCGGGCTGTCGCATGTCGGTTTCCATGATGGCCGATTGGTCTCTGGTTAGAAGGGAGCCTGTTTATTTTGGGAATGAGCAATTTTATACGAATATATAACCCTGAACTTTGCCTGCATTCTGTAAGTTAGCGCATTTTAATCCGATTTAGCCAAAAAAAAGTGCCACTGTAATGCACCATTTGCACTAATTGGAGGTCACAAACAGACAGACAGACAGAGCATGAGAGTTTTAGTAGTATGTAGATTTAATAATCTGTTACCGAAATGGGTGCGTTTTCGAAATCACAAGTATCGAGGTTGGAATAAATTGGTGTTGATATAGCAACAAGGGAACACGTACAGAATCAATTAAAAGGAAGGTTAATGATGGAGTGGAAATTGGGTTACCGAATTTAACATGAGAGAAAGTGGCAAAAAGTAAAATGGCTGTTCATTGCTAATCTTGGCTTTTTGAGATGAAACTTGGATTTCTTGCATCTGCAGTTCTTGATATTCATTAGCTTTTCTGTGGGCAATTCAGAATTGGTTTATTATCACCGGCATGTGTCCTGAAATTTGTTAACTTAGCAGCGGTATTTCAATGCGATACACGATAATATAGAAAGAAAATAAATAAGTAAATCAATTACAGTAAGTATATATGTATATTAAATAGATTAAAAATAGCACAAAAACAGAAGTAATAAAGTGAGGGGATGTTCATGGGTTCAATGTCCATTTAGGAACCGTATGGCAGAGGGGAAGATGCTGTTTCTGAATCATGGAGTGTGTGTCTTCATGCTTCTGTACCTCCATCCTGATAATAATGTGAAGAGAACGTGCCCCGGATGATGGAAGTCCTTAATAATGGATGTCGCCTTCCTTGGGCACCGCTCATTGAAGATGTCTTGAGCACTACGGAGACTAGTACCCAAGATGGAGCTGACTAATTTTATGACCTTCTGTAGCTTCTTTCAGTCCTGCCCCCGCACCAGACAGTGATGCAGCCTGTTGGAATATTCTCTAATGTATATCTATAGAGGTTTTTGAGTGTTTTAGTTGACATACCAAACTTCTTCAAACTCTTAATGAAATTATAGTTGCTGTCTTGCCTCTTTTATAGCTGCATTGATGTGTTATGACCAGGTTAGGTCCGCAGGTCTTGACATCAAGGAACTTGAAATTGCTCACTCTCTCCACTTCTGATCCCTCTGAGGATTGGATCATGTCCCCTTGTTTTACCATTCCAGAAGTCTAGTCAGCTCTTTCATCTTACTGATGTTGAATGCAAGGTTGTTGCTATGACACCCCTCAACTTGGTGACATATCTCACTCCTGTATGCCCTCATCTCCATCTGAGATATTACCAACAACGTTTGTATCATCAGCAAATGTATAGATGGTATTTGAGCTATACTTAGCCACACAGGCACTGGTATAGAGAGAGTAAAGCAGTGGTCTAAGCACACACCCCTGAGTTGCTCATCAGTGCGGAGGCAATATTATCACCAATCTGCATAGATTATGGTCTTCTGGTTAGGAAGTTGGAGATCCAGTTGCAGAGGGAGCTACGGAGGCCCAGGTTCTGTAACTTGTTAATCAGGATTGTGGGAATGATGGTGTTAAACACTGAGCTAGAGTCAATGACAGGGTCCTGACAGAGCTGGTGCCAGTGATCTAAGGCTGTGTGATTGCGTCTGCTGAGGACTTATTGTGGCGATAGGCAAATTCCTGTGGAATTACCAAGTTCGTCATATAATTGTGAAGAAGGTGGAGCATGAATCAATCCACAGCATCCAGAGACTCTCGTCTCTTGAGTGGCACAGTGACACAATTGGAAGAGCTCAATGCCAGAGGCCTGATCCATTTTGATTGTGTGGAATTGGCACATTCTCCCTGTGACCACATGGCTTTCCTCCCGCATTACTAAGATGTGGGCTAATAGATTAACTGGCCACAATAAATTGCCACTGTGGTGTAGGTGATTGCAGAATCAGGAAGGAGTTGATAAGAAAGGGGGGAGAATAAAATATGAGATTAATTCCAAATTGGTGTAAGCAGGGTTGTTGATGATCAGTGAAGACTTGGTGGGATGAAGAAACCATTTCTGATCTGTATCTCTAACTCTAACTCTAAAATTTTTGGCGTATCTGTTAATTTCTGGACCTGGCTAGTTGATTTGCATATCAATAATTGTGTTGTTGCATCCTTAACTTTGAACAGGATCAGAACTATGAGAGTAAGAATTATTATGAAACGTAGACACGAGGAAATCTGCAGATGCTGGAAATTCAAGCAACACACACAAAAAATGCTGGTGAACGCAGCAGGCCAGGCAGCATCTATAGGAAGAGATACAGTCGACGTTTCGGGCCGAGACCCTTCGTCAGAACTAACTGAAAGAAGAGCTCGTAAGAGATTTGAAAGTGGGAGGGGGAAGGGGAGATCCAAAATGATAGGAGAAGACAGGAGGGGGAGGGATGGAGCCAAGAGCTGGAGAAGGGAGAGGATCATGGTACAGGAAGCCTGGGGAGAAAGAGAAGGGGGGGGACAGAGGGAGAAAAAAGAGAGAAAAAAGGGGGAAAAATAAGGGGTACCCCATCCCTTATTTATTTATTTTTTATTTTTCCCCCTTTTTTCTCTCTTTTTTTCTCCCTCTGTCCCTCTCACTATAACTCCTTGCCTGCTCTCCACCCTCCGGGCTCCCCTCCCCCCTTCTCTCTCTCCCCAGGCTTCCCGTCCCATGGTCCTCTCCCTTCTCCAGCTCTTGGCTCCATCCCTCTCCACCGCACCCCCCCATGCCGTCTCCTATCATTTTGGATCTCCCCTCCCCCTCCCACTTTCAAATCTCTTACTAGCTCTTCTTTCAGTTAGTCCTGATGAAGGATCCTGGCCCGAAACAACGACTGTACCTCTTCCTAGAGATGCTGCCTGGCCTGCTGCATTCACCAGCATTTTTTGTGTGTGTAATCATGAAGTGTGTTGTTTTCTGGCAGCAGTACACTGCTATACTTAAAGTTACTACGAGTTATATCAAGAAATGTACACCGTATATATTGCAAAAATTGAGCAAAATAATGTGGCTGTGTTAATAGACCATTCAGAAATCAGATGGTGGAAGGGGAAGTAGCCGTTACTAAAATATTCAGTGTGTGTCTTCAGGCTCCTGTAGCACTTCCCTGAATGCAGTAATAAGCTTAACTATAGTTATGGACATCATAGTGTTTCTGCCTTTTATATCCAAGTAGAGGTACTGGTGAATGAAAGGTTAATATATTTACTTGAAATTTCTTTCGGGTATTTTAGTAGGCTTCTTATGTTTAAATCGGCTAATACCATCGCAGATGAAGCTTAAAACAACTGGAAAGGCATTGTATGCTAGCTGCCACATGCTTTGCATTTTATGCAGACTATTTGTTACAATGGGTAGAAAACAATGCAAACACTTTGTATAGAATTATGAGGAATCTGCAGGATAGAAACAGATCATTTGATCTAACCACTTGGGAGCTCTCCCCCTCTTTCTCCCCCCCCCCCAAATAAAACACCTTCATCTCTGCCTTTCATTTCTTAGCCTTTGGAATGTGCAGATTTAAGGAAACATTTTGCCAATCTGAAAATAAATCCCCTATCATGTGATTGGTTCGGTAGTTAATCACTTTTATAATAATGGAATACAGCTGACTAGAATGAAGCAGGAACTAAATCATCAGAATCAGCTTTATTAACACTGACGTATGTCATGACATTTTTGTTTTGTGGCAGCAGTACAGTGAAAAACAGTAAAAATAACTGAAATAGGGCAAAAGAGAAATGGGTGGTAAACAAGAGATTCTGTAGATGCTGGAAATCCAGAGTAACACACACACACACACACACACACAAAATACTGGAGTAACTCAGCAGGCCAAGCAGCATCAATGGAAGGGTATCAAGTCAACATTTCAGGCTGAAAGCCTCCTTCAGGATCTTGTAGTGAGATGGTGTTCGTGGACTATTCTTAAATCAAATGGGGGAGGGAAAGAAGCTGTTCCTAACACATTGAATTTGCATCTTCAGGCTTCTGTACCACTCACTGACTTCTAGTTTTTAGGAACCCGGAACATGACAAAGCTGCAATGCGGGTTTACTCAATGTTGCAGTGTAGAAAAAGCAGCAGCTAGTTTGTATATGGCAAACTCTGAAAAATCATATTATCTAATTCATTTCCAGTTTCAGAGTTACTTTTTCAGTTATTTTTGTTATTTAAAGATGCAGTGTGGAACAGGCACTTCTGGCTCTTCGAGCTGTGCCACCCAGCAATCCCCTGACAAACCTCAATTTAACCTTATCCTAATCACGGGGGCAATTTACAATAAACAATTAATCCTACTAACTGGTACATCTTTGGAAATCCACGCATTCCACAGAGCGGCATACAGAGTCAAGTCAAATTTATTGTCATTTTGACCATAAGCTGCTGGAACAGTACACAGTAAAAACGAAACAATGATCCTACAGGATCCTGGTGCTACATGAAACAACACAAAACTACACTAGACTATGTGAGACAGCACAAGGCTACTCTAGAGTATGTAAAACAATATAAAAACTGCACAGGACTACATAAAGTGCACAAAACAGTGCAGGGCAGTACAATAATTAATAAACAAGACAATAGGCACAGTAGAGGACAAGTGACAATACAATAATAAATGATGTAGATGTCAGTCTAGACTCTGAGTATTGAGGAGTCTGATGGCTTGGGGGAAGAAACTGTTACACAGTCTGGTAGTGAGAGCCCGAATGCTTCGGACCCTTTTGCCAGAAGGCAGGAGGGAGAAGAGTTTGTATGAAGGGTGTGTGGGGTCCTTCATAATGCTGTTTGATTTACGGATGCAGCGTGTGGTGTAAATGTCTGTAATGGTGGGAAGAGAGACCCTGATGATCTTCTCAGCTGACCTCACTATCCGCTGCAGGGTCTTGTGATCCGAGATGGTACAATTTCTGAACCAGGCCGTGATGCAGCTGCTCAGGATGGTCTCAATACAACCTCTGTAGAATGTGATGAGGATGGGGGGTGGGAGATGGACTTTTCTCAGCCTTCGCAGAAAGTAGAGACGCTGCTGGGCTTTCTTGGCTATGGAGCTGGTGTTGAGGGACCAGGTGAGATTCTCTGCCAGGTGAACACCAAGAAATTTGGTGCTCTTAACGATCTGTATGGAGGAGTCGTCGATGTTCAGTGGAGAGTGGTCGCTCCGTGTCCTCCTTAAGTCAACAATCATCTCTTTTGTTCACATTCAGAGACAGGTTGTTGGCTCTGCACCAGTCCGTTAGCTGCTGCACCTCCTCCCTATATGCTGACTCATCGTTCTTGCTGATGAGACCCACCACGGCCGTGTCGTCGGCGAACTTGATGATGTGGTTCGAGCTGTGTGTTGCAGCACAGTCGTGGGTCAGCAGAGTGAACAGCAGAGGACTGAGCACACAGCCCTGGGGGCCCCTGTGCTCAGTGTGATGGTGTTGGAGATGCTGCTTCCAATCCGAACTGACTGAGGTCTCCCAGTCAGGAAGTCTAGGATCCAGTTGCAGAGGGAGGTGTTCGGGCCCAGTAGGCTCAGCTTTCCAATCAGTTTCTGAAGAATGATTGTGTTGATGCTGAACTGGAGTCTATGAACAGCATTCGAACGTATGTGTCTTTTTTGTCCAGGTGGGTTAGGGCCGGGTGGAGGGTGATGGCGATGGCGTCGTCTGTTGAACAGTTGGGACAATACGCGAACTGCAGGGGGTCCAGTGAGAGGGGCAGCAGGGTCTTGATGTGCCTCATGACGAGCCTCTCGAAACACTTCATGATGATGGATGTGAGTGCGACAGGATGGTAGTCGTTGAGGCAGGACACTGAAGACTTCTTCAGCACGGGGACGATGGTGGTGGTCTTGAAGCATGTTGGAACAATGACGCTGCTCAGGGAGATGTTGAAGATGTCAGTGAGAATCTCTGCTAGCTGGTCTGCACATTCTCTGAGCACTCTGCCAGGAGTATTGTCTGGTCCAGCAGCCTTCCGTGGGTTGACCCTGCACAGGGTTCTCCTCACATCGGCCACGGTAAGACACAGCACCTGGTCATTGGGAGGAGGGGTGGTCTTCCTCGCTGCCACGTCATTTTCCGCCTTGAAATGAATGTAGAAGTCCTTACAGATGATGTTGAAATTGAACTCCAACTCCCCGAGCTGTAGTAACATCACGCCAAATGTTACTCTACAGTGGGGCCATGTTATGGATAGTGGGTCAACAGGAAGGACTCTCGAGCTCTCGAGGAAGGACTCCTCTATTCTCAACTGTTTCAACATCCCGACTGTCCTTTTTTAAAAATAAATAAATATATAAATAAATAACACATCATCTAAGCTCTGTGTCCAAGTCGCAAAGGTTTTACTCACCTGTCACATTCTGCTTTTTGACTTGAACTACAACCGGAAGAGGAAGTTCTCTGTATTGAGCTGCACTTTCACAATCTCTGGAAATCATTGCAACGTGGCTGTTGCTGAAACTTTGATACATTTGAGATACTGATACACTCGGAGGAGATTCTGAGCCTGAAATACAGTGAAGCCTTAATGGTTACTGGGTTGCATTGTGGGTCTCATTATCCACTGAAACTTCAGCAGGTATGGATGCAATGCCTATTAAGGTGCAATGTAAAAGGTGTTTGGGTAGTTTCGTACATGATGTATGCCCTTATAGCTACCCAGTGACTAAATTTTTGCATCGGGGTATTGATTATGCATGAATGGAAGTTCTTTAGTAACAGTAAGTTGTAAATTTTCCAAGTCTATTTCTATAGCATTGCATTTCCCACATCTTTCAGAATCATTTTAGTGAATGGATGAGCTACATCTGATAACGCTCTTTGTCTTTCAAGTTTTAAAACATTATTTAATACCCAATTCCAGTGCTGAAATCTGTTTGTGTGGCTAATTGTAAATTTTGACTTGTAGTCCTGAGAATCTTTGGACTACTGTCTGGATGTTGAGTATGGCAATCCACTCACTATTCCTGCTGGAATGTGAAACTTCAGCAAATTATATTCTTGTATTGTGCACTATTTCCTTGCTTTCTTCAACCAGCCCCTGAGTCATCCAAAATAACTTTTCACTGGATGACCTCTGTCTATGGTAGACAAACCATTGATGTAATGGGGTAGTTATTCTGCCAGGAGTTGTGCAACACTTTACAATTTGCAGTTCACAGTTGTGCATGTTGTCTGAAAGAGGAAAACAAGTGACAAGATTTTTCCTGAATTGCTGTCCCAGCAGTCATTGTTTGTTTGTTGCTGTGTGCATCACTGTTCATGTCTGTTTGTGACTCTAATTTGGAATAAGAGATGTGATATAGTATATTAAGTAATATTTTCCTTTGAATTAACTAAATTTACAAACAATAGAGCGCTCATTCTAAGAATGCTTCGAACCCAACGTATAGCTTCACTCTGAGTTGAATGCTGGTGAACCAAACAACCTTTGCTTGACATTTCCAACATTCTACAAGTGACTTCTCATTTCAGCACTTTGAGAACCTCCATTAAATATGGAAAGATAAGAGATGGGGAAAGTGATACAGTGGCTACTTTTGATTTGTCACAAAGAAACTAAGATTATCTGTCTGGATTCAAAAGCCATTCACTGTATCTTGGTTCATGAGACAATAAACCAATTATAAACTTGTAAAATTAAAAATTGATAAGTTGGTTTATTATATATGATGGGAGAGTGGAAAATTTTTGTTTTGCATGCCATTCAAATGGATAATTTCATAACAAAAGTGCATTGAGATACTACAAAGGAAAATAATATAGTTATACAGAAAGTGCAGACAGATAATATGGTACAAGGCCATAAGAGTCCATCTTATCATACCAGAAGATTATTCAATAGTCTTGTAACAGTGGGATAGAAGCTGTCCTTGAGTCTGGTGGTACGTGCTTTGGTATTTTCTACCCTGTGAGAGGAGGTAGAAGAGAGAATATCCAGAGTGGGTAGGGGTTTTTGATATGCTGCTTTAGACCATAAGAATAGGAGCAGAATTAGGCCATTTGGCCCATCAAGTCTCTTCCGCTATTCAATCATGGCTGATCCTTTTTTCCCCCGGCCTTTTGATGTCATGTCCAATCAAGAACCTATCAAGCTCTGCCTTAAATACATCCAGTGACCTGGCCTCCATAGCTGCCTGTGGTATCAAATTCCACAAATTCACCACCGTTTGGCTAAAGAAATTTCTCCGTATCTGTTTTAAATGGATACCCCTTTATCCTGAGGCTGTGCCCTCTCGTCCTAGACTCTCCCACGATGGGAAACGTCCTTTCCAAATCTACTCTCTCTAGGCCTTTCAACATTTGAAAGGTTTCAATGAGATCACCCCCTGTCCTTTCAAATTCCAGTGAGTACAGACCCAGAACTATCGAAGGTTCCTTGTAAGGTGACCCTTTCATTTCCAGAATCATCTATGTGAACTTTCTCTGGACTCTCTCCAATGCCAGCACATCTTTTCTTGGATAAGGAGCCCAAAACTGTTTATAATACTCAAAGTGAGGTCTCACCAGTGCCTTATAAAGCCTCAGCATCACATCCCTGCTCTTGTATTCTAGACCTCTTGAAATGAATGCTAACATTGCATTTGCCTTCCTCACCACCAACTCAACCTGCAAGTTAAGCTTTATGATGTTCTGCACAACGACTCCCAAGTCCCTTTGCATCTCAGATTTTTGGATTTACTCCCCATTTACAAAATAGTATGCACATTTATTTCTACTACCAAAGTGCATGACAATGCATTTTCCAACATTGTATTAATTTGTCACTTTCTTGTCCATTATCCTAATCTGTCTGAGTTATAAGGAAGGATTGCACACATTACTCTAAATTAGATCCACTGAGGTTGGGTGGGACTACAAACCTGGGTTAAGGATGAAAGGTGAAATGTTTAAGGGGAACACGAGGGGAAACTTTACTCAGAGGGTTGTGACAGTGTGGAACGAGCTGCCAGTGCAAGGTATTCAATTTCAACATTTAAGAGAAGTTTGTATAGGTACATGGATGGGAGGAGTATGAAAGGCTATGGTCCTGGTGCAGGTCAATGGGACCAGGCAGCTTAAAAGGCTCGGCGTGGACTAGATGGGCCGATGGGCTGTATTCATCTCTGACTCCATAGCTGCCACAGAATGGTGCCTGCTGCGATTTATGTTTGAAAGTTGCCAGGAGTCCTGCTGACTAATCATTACCAATCACAAGATGGGGGCACAGTTTCTTTGTGATCTTCAGTTTTGTTGGGAGTGTTGATATGGAAATTACCTCCTTGAAAGAAGCTACAGAAATTTTTTTTTTAAGTGCTAATTTCGTAGGATATTTTAACTATTTTTGACAGAATTTGAATTTCTGTACAGTACTTAAGAGCTGGGTAACATCTGTATATTTTAAAGAGGAGGAAATTGCAGGAAAATGTATTGCTTTAATGTGCCATAATGTTCGCCTGTGTATTGCCAAAAATGGACACATCTGCTTGTGAAGCAATTTGGAGTCTGTTGAGTGAAAGGGCAGTATTTAAAAATAAGAGTTTGATCTCCTTCCCCCACATGGACTTCACTGAATCTTATTTTCTTTTTCTTTTAAAGGTGTTCAATAAGAAACCTGAGGCAGTGTATCAGAATGTTGCACAGCTGAAGCAGGAGTTAGCGGAGGAACAATCGGTTCCCAACACTGGCTTAACCAATCAGCAGGAAGAATGGGAAACGCATACTGACCAAGCGAGTGGGCAACCTTTCTACTACAACCCGGTGACTGGAGAGACCACTTGGGATTGTCCGTTCAATACCTTGGAGAGCAGGGAGCAGCAAGCCTCATCGTCTCTCAATTCTAGTATAAGCATTCCCTTGGCAGGATGGGAAACACACTTTGATGAAGTTAGTGGTCAGCCCTATTACTATAATCCAGCAACTAGGGAGACCACTTGGGAACGACCTGAACAACAAGAGCCAGACACAATGGACCGCGAAGATATTCTTCGAGACCAGAGGGTATGTTCCTGTGGCTGGTGGGAGGGGAAACTCACTGATTTGTATCTAGAAATGAAAAATTGGGACTTGGTTTCAAAGGTTAGCAGCACTTCACCTCTGTTCAGTGAATGAAATCCTGTGAAGTGCAATATCCTTCATACTCAAACTCTTGTAATCAAACATTGGAAGTATTCATAAGCACAAGAAAGTCTGCAGAAGCTGGAAATCCAGACCAACACACACAAAATGCTGTAGGAGCTTAGCAGGGCAGGCAGCATCTATAGAAATGAATAAAGAGTTGACGTTTCAGTCCGAAACCATTCTTCAGGTCTGGAAAGGATGGGGGGATGGGAAGGAGGCTAGCTAGAAGGTGATAGGTGAAGCCATATAGGGGAGAAAGGTAAAGGGCTGGAGAGGAAGGAACCTGATAGAAGAGAGTGGACAATAGGAGAAAGGAAAGGAGGAGGGGTACCGGGGGAGATGATAGGCAGGTGAGGAGATGAGAGGCCAGAGTAGTAGAGGAGAGAAGGAGGGAATTTTTTCCACTGGAAGTATTCATCAGGTCAGGCAGCACCTGTGAGGAAAGAAACAGAATTAATATTTCAGGTCAAGCATGCCTCAGAACCTGCTAATGTTTCAGTTTGCCACTATTTCTCTCTCCTTTGATGCTCCCTAACCTGTTGAAAGTTTCCAGCAATTTCTATTTTAACTTTGAATTTATAGAATCTAGAGATTTTGTTTATATATGACCAAACCCAAACCTTGGTGGACAAGCTCCAGGAATCTATCATTTTCATTTTGATCCAATCATTCATCCAATGCTCCTTTAAGATTCCTTTCCTCCCCCGCCGCCACCCCCACGCCCCACCTCCGCAGACAGGTTAGCAACAGATTTCCCTCTGATCCTTGCCTTTCACCGCACCAATCTCTACATTCAATATTTCATCCTGATGAAGGGTCTTGGCCTGAAAGATTGACTGTTTATTTGTCTTCATAAATGCTGCCTGACCTGAGTTCCTCCATTATTGTGTGTGTGGCTCAAGATTTCCAGCATCTGCAGAACCTTCTGTGTTTATGATCCTTTGCTTGCTCCACCAGGTCCTGAGTGATTCCTGCAGGGAATACCATCTTGTGACTTCCTAGTCTGTTCATCCCTCATCCCCTTACCTTGGGACTTCCACTTGCAACTGTAGGAGTATAATTACCGGCCCTTGCACCACCTCCCTCAATACCTTCCAGAGATGTAAGCAGCCTTTCTAAATGAATCAGAGGTTCACCTGCCCTCTTCCACCTTTTCTCCATTCAATGATTACGATGTGGTCTCCTCTACGTAAGAGAAACCAAGTGTACTGTAGGTGAATATCCTGCAGAGCACCTGAGCTCTATCCATGAAGGCCACCTTGAGCTCAAAGTTGCATGCTATTTTATCTGCCCTTCCCACTCCCATTCTGATCTGCCTGTTGTTAGCCTTCCCAATTGTTACAGAGAGGCCAAACAACAAATTAGAAGAAAAAACATCTCGTGTTCCACTTGCCAAGCTTAAGCCCAATGGTACGGACATTGAAGTTTCCAGTCTTGATTCACAGGTATATACTTTTATCCCTCTGTGCCTGTGTCTCTCTTTGGCGTGACTCTGTCTCTCGGTCAGTCATAGAATCAAATAGCGATACGGTATGAAAGCAGCCCCTTCAACCCAACGCCTCCATGCTGACAAAGATGCCTATCTAAGCAGATTATATTTGCCTGTGTTTTAGCCCATGTCAAAGTTCAAAGTACATTTATTAACAAAATACATATATCACCATATACAACCCTGAGATTTATTTTCTTGTGGGTATACTCGATAAATCCATAGAATAATAACCATAACAGAATCAATAAAAGACTGCACCAATTTAGGCACTCCACGAGTATGCAAAAGACAACAAACTGTACAAATACAAAAAGAAAACAATAATAATAAATAAGCAATAAATATCAAGAATGTGAGATGAAGAGTCCTTGAAGTGAAGTTGAGTGAAAGAGCATAATGGCTGAGGGGTAATAACTGTTCCTGAACCTGGTGCTGTGGGTCCTGAGGTTCCTGTACCACCTTCCTGATGGCAGCAGCGAGAAGAGAGCGTGGCCTGTGTGGTGGGGTTCCTGATGATGGAAGCTGCTTCCCTGTGGCAATGTTTTGTGTAGATGTGTTCAATGGTGGGGAGGGCTTTGCCCACGATGGACTGGACCATATCCACTACACACTACATTTTGTAGGAATTCCCATTCAAGGGCATTAGTGTTTCCATACCAGGCCATGATGTAGCCAGTCAATACACTACACATCTATAGAAGTTTGTCAAAGTTTTAATACTATGCCGATCTGCAAACTCCTAAGGAAGTAAAGGTATTGCTGTGCTTTCTTATGTGCTGGGGCCAGGACAGGTCCTTCAAAATGATAACACTAAGGAATTAAGGTGCTGGCCCTCTCCACATCTGATCTGATGGGGACTGGCTCACGGACCTCTGCTTTCATTCTCCTGAAGTCAATAATTAGCTCCTTGGTCTTGTTGACCTTGAGTGAGAGATTGCTGTGGCAGCACTCAGCCAGATTTTCAATGCTGATTCCTAACCACCTTTGATTCAGCCAGTGACAGGGGTATTGTCAGAAACTTGAATATGGCATTGGAGCTGTGCTTAGCCCCACAGTCATAAGTGTAAAGTGAGTAGAGCGGGGTCTAAGCACACGGCTTTGTGGTGCACCTGTGCTGATGGAGACAGTGAAGGAGATGTTGTTGCCAATCCGAACTGACTGGGGTCTACAATATCCCTCTAAACCAGGGATTCCCAACCTGGGCTCCATGGTTCCCTCCGTTAACGGTTGAGGTGCATAGTGTATAAAAAAAAAAGTTTGAGAACCCCTGCTGTAAACCTTTCCTGTCCATGTACATGTCGAAATGTTTTTTAGTTATTGTTATTGTACCTGTGTCAAGTCTCTTCTCAACTTGTTCCACATGAATGCAGGCTTGTGTGGAGCATACTTTCTTCAAATAGTGTTACGTACCCCGTAACTGGGTTGCCAAACCAGCAGAAATGGATCACTCAGTTGGAGTCTGGAGTACTAGAACTAAGAAAGTTTTATTAAAGAAACAAGCAACACATTAATCGAAAGGATAATAAATGCAACAGTTCAGCGATGATAAACGCACATGTGCACAGAATTAAGATAACAGCATCAATCAAGCTCTATCGTTGTCTAGGGGTAAATGACCAATTTCAAAATGACTCAAAGTTCAGTCCAGTTTAGTAGTTCAGTTCGCAGTAATCGTTGCCATGGCGGTGGACAATGTGGGGGAAGAGAGACAGAGAGAACAACTCATCATTCAGCACAGCTTCACTCACAGACCAGCGGGATGGCTCACAACCAGCTTTTGGGCAGGTCCTTGGTGATGTCACCTGAGGTCACCGACTGTGACCCCTCCTCCAGATGCGGTCGATCCTCTGCAGTGAACCCGGCACCCAGGCAAGGGCGGACACACACCGGGTTCCCGCTGATCGTACCTTTCCACCCTTGTCGTTGTCTGGGACTTCTCACCCACTCGTGAGAAGCGCACCGCTTCCAGGGTCTCGTTACCTCGGGTGGCGTGTGTGTCTGTCTTAGCGAACCTGTCCCTTTTTATCCCCCTGCTGGGGTATCGCCTGTCCATCACTTCAAACAGTTCAGGGTTCAAAGGGGGGAGCCGCTCCAGACAGCTCTTCCTCCCACATCCCTTCATTACACATCTCCAGACGCTGCTCCATTGTTCCTTATCTCTCCTTCCCCTGAGGGCAGGTGGCAGACCAACTGCTGATGCCACTGATGCTAGCCCAGGCCAGCAAACATCTTAATTTTATGTGTATTCTCGTAACACTTCCCCCCTTTAAGGATTTTTACCGGGAGGTAAAAATTACAAACATGACTACATTATCTGATACATACACAATATACATCTTTAACAGTTATTTAGCTAATACAGAGAATTTGAAGCTGTCAACACCTTGACAGACAGTCATCACATTTTCTGTTCCTTTTACACGTGTTATTAATAATCCCTTAGACCAGGCTCCAACTCAGCAAACTTCATAGTGGCCAAAAACACTGATGAATTGCGACCAATGTAACCTCTCATTTGGTTTTGTCCCGGACCACAACAACAAGGGTCGTCCCATTCCGACTCAATTTTCCCTCGCAAGGGCTTAGTAGGAGGGGGACGGGTATTGACCGCAGAGTTATTGCAAAACTTCCTGCAGTACCCCACCATCTCCAAAAGCCTTCTGAGGGCCCTCTTGTCTGTCGGGGTTGGGAGGTCAGCGATAGCCTGCACTGTAGCTTGCATCACTGCCAGCTGCCCCTGTGTCACCACAATTCCCAGGTAAGTGACATTCGTGTGGCCGAATTCATTTTTTCCAAGATTCACTATCAAGCTGGCTTCAGACAGCCGTGTTAAATTGCCAATACACACCTCTGTGTTCATCAGCCCTTTAGTCACTGAATTACTCAAAAAATATGGGTGTTGTTTACTTGGCCGCCCTATTGTAACCGACATAACCCAACGTCCCAGTTCTTTGCATTTCCTCGGGACAATCAAACACATGGGTGCGAGTCGTTTAATTACTCCTTCGGGGATTAAGGGAGAGACCTTATCAGTAGACCTGGCCAAAACAATAGCCTTCTCCCATCTGACCGATCCCATCCTAATCTTTTCAAAATGGTTTTTTTCCTCTTATCAAGGGGCCCCTAGCATCATTGATTTCCACGCTAACACCGACTAGGTTTGTTAGCATATCAAAAGCCGGTGACCGTCTCAGTTCGCGTCGGTCATGATCAATAACATTTTTCCCCCTGGGCAGCCGGTAAATCTCTTTCATGATTCCACCAACTGTTTCCTCCAGCACCGCAAAATGTCCACCGGGGGGTACCTCGTGGGCCATGTTAAAAACCTCATCCCCATAACTCTTTTGCACCACCCCCCACTCCTCATCTGCGGATGCTGTACTTGATTTCCCTTTCTTCCTTAGCACTTCCTCATCCGCACAATAGCTTGTCAAGGCTGTGTCAGAGAGAGCGGTCTCGGCAAAAACCATCAGCCCCTCGTCTCGCTCCTGCGTCTGCACAAATTCTTTCCTGGCTACTGCTACGTCCGTCCCAGCTCCCTCACTACCTCTTATCTCACTACACCCTGTCTCATACAAGGTTGGCAGAAATGTTTCAGCCAAATTCACCATCGCGGGCGGGGCCTCCATGCTGGCAGGCTGACCCGTCAATCTCACGACTGGGAACACGATCCCTCCGGCGATGTCATTACCGAGCAAGACTTCCACGTCTTTCATCGGTAATTCGGACCTCACCCCAATCGTGACTAGTCCAGAGACCAGGTTGCTCTGTAAATGTATCTGGTGCAAAGGGACTGACTCTGTCCCTTCCCCAACACCTTTGACCTCTACCTCCCCAATCTGGGTCTCTGAGCTAAACTCTAATACACTCTTCAGTATTAGTGACTGACACGCTCCCGTGTCTCTCCAGATCCGCACTGGAACTGGTTTTAACCTCTCCTTCACTGACACCAGTCCGGCCGAGATAAACCTCTCGCGCCCTTCCTGGACTTTTTCAGACCTGCCCTTCCCTAGCGGTTCGCTTAACAGCTCAATACAGCCATTCAAAATTTCCGCTTTTCCTTTCCCCGTCTCCTTCCTTGGGGCAAAGCACCTGGACGCAAAGTGTCCGACTTTCCCACAATTATAACAGACGACCCCAGGAGACTTCCTACCAGGCTGCTCCCGGTCTACCTTATCCTTTTCACTAGTCCCCGGCTTACTTTCTGACTTTTCCGGCGGACTCTCCCCGCCGTCCTGACTACCCTTCTGGTAGCCTTTACTCGGGGCAACCTTCATTTTATGCGTCAACGCATACTCATCCGCTAACTTAGCAGTTGCGGCTAACGTGGCTGCCTCTTTCTCATCGAGGTAGGGTCTCATACCCTCAGGGACACAACCTTTAAACTGCTCAATCAGAATCAGCTGCAGCAGTCTGTCATAATCCCCCTCTACCCCTTTCGAGGCGCACCAACGCTCACAATATGTTTGCATCTCGCGAGCAAACTCCAAATACGTGCACCGCTTCCTCGCATTCCGGAACCTCTGCCGGTATGCCTCCGGGACCAACTCATAAATCTTGAGGATGGCCTCTTTCACCACCTCATACCTCTGGGCATCTTCCGCGGATAAAGCGGAGTAAGCTTGTTGGGCTTTCCCTTTCAGTACACTCTGAAGTAAGACAACCCACTTATCCCTCGGCCATTCCTGACTTATGGCCACTTTTTCGAAATGGAGAAAGTACCGATCCACATCGGTATCGTCAAATGGGGGAACCAGCCTAACCTCCTGGGTCGCCCGGAACCCTCCACCTTGGTTCGGCACGAGCCCCTGCTCGGCCCTTATCTTTAACTTCTCCAGCTCAAATTCCCTTTCCCTCTGTTTCTCCTCTCTCTCCAACTGTCTGTCCCTCTCTCTCTCTTCTCTCTCCAACTGTCTTTCTCTCTCTTGCCTTTCTACCTCTTTCTCTCTCTCCCGCCTTTCTAACTCTCTCTCTTTCTCCTGCCTTTCTAACTCTCTCTCTTTCTCCTGCCTTTCTAACTGCCGTACCCGGAACTCGTGCTCGAGTCTCAGTTTTTCAAGCTGTACCTGTACCGCGTCTCCAGCAGGTTTTTCAATAGACACCTCCCCCAGCTCACCTTGGGGAAACACACCTTTAGATACATAGTGCTCTACAATAGCTCTGTGTATCTCCTCTCTCCTCATTGTCGACTTCACCTTAGCAAGATTCACCCGTTTTGCCACAGCTATCAATTCCGATTTCCTGGCATCCTCTAATGCCTCCAAGGTCGGCGCCTTTATAAATTCCTCAACCTCCATTTCTGCTGTTTGTCTTTTCTTTCTTTCGGGAATTTTAACCCAATCAATTTACTCCGTCCCAAATTTAGCGTTCAAAATCGCGGACGAGAACCCCACTTATGTTACGTACCCCGTAACTGGGTTGCCAAACCAGCAGAAATGGATCACTCAGTTGGAGTCTGGAGTACTAGAACTAAGAAAGTTTTATTAAAGAAACAAGCAACACATTAATCGAAAGGATAATAAATGCAACAGTTCAGCGATGATAAACGCACATGTGCACAGAATTAAGATAACAGCATCAATCAAGCTCTATCGTTGTCTAGGGGTAAATGACCAATTTCAAAATGACTCAAAGTTCAGTCCAGTTTAGTAGTTCAGTTCGCAGTAATCGTTGCCATGGCGGTGGACAATGTGGGGGAAGAGAGACAGAGAGAACAACTCATCATTCAGCACAGCTTCACTCACAGACCAGCGGGATGGCTCACAACCAGCTTTTGGGCAGGTCCTTGGTGATGTCACCTGAGGTCACCGACTGTGACCCCTCCTCCAGATGCGGTCGATCCTCTGCAGTGAACCCGGCACCCAGGCAAGGGCGGACACACACCGGGTTCCCGCTGATCGTACCTTTCCACCCTTGTCGTTGTCTGGGACTTCTCACCCACTCGTGAGAAGCGCACCGCTTCCAGGGTCTCGTTACCTCGGGTGGCGTGTGTGTCTGTCTTAGCGAACCTGTCCCTTTTTATCCCCCTGCTGGGGTATCGCCTGTCCATCACTTCAAACAGTTCAGGGCTCAAAGGGGGGAGCCGCTCCAGACAGCTCTTCCTCCCACATCCCTTCATTACACATCTCCAGACGCTGCTCCATTGTTCCTTATCTCTCCTTCCCCTGAGGGCAGGTGGTAGACCAACTGCTGATGCCACTGATGCTAGCCCAGGCCAGCAAACATCTTAATTTTATGTGTATTCTCGTAACAATAGTTAGAATTAAGATAGAGGAGGATAGGTCATTTTTTTTTTAATGAAGGAAGGAAAGGAAACCCTGATTGAGGAAAGAAAAAATATTCAGGAAAATAATTAAAATAAAACTTTGTACATCTGTTTAACCTCATCTGCTATCAACAGGATGCAGCAATGTTACTTGCCAAGATATTTTCAGCTATATCTCAAAGGTCGGGATTAGCAGTTGGCTGTATGCACCACTATGAATTATTTGCTTATTCTCTTGCGCCATACATGTTCCTGACTTGGAATTTATCTGCTGTTTATTGCTCAAAAATGATCATCTTATTTGCTGTTATATGCTGTTTGTATCACTGCATTGGTATTCTTGCACTGCTCTCAGTGCTGTGGGAGCCTCTTCACCACATAGACTACAGTGGTTTAAAAGGTGATTTGTCCACATTTCTTCACTGAGATAGGTAATGAGTGCTGGCCTCGCTGGTGACTCCTATATCTGATACCTTCTTCTTTTAAAAAAAAACGGTGACTTACCGTGCTTTAGAAACAGGAGAGCAAGAGTATGCCCAGGTACGGGTTTGAGGTTCTGATGACTGATTGTCAGAAAGCCACATACTGAATGACTGCATCATTGGTAATCATGCAAAAGGGGTAATTCCACTTAGACAAGCACAACCAATGTGAGAACGAATGCAAGCAGGTTGTTCTTTGTGTCTGTATTTGCCACATTAAGCACAGATATGGGCCACTCTGAAATGTGATCTGATCTATCATCCCAAATACAAGTGCATCACAAAAATGATGTACAAATACAGAATTCTGGGCAATACTTTTTCTAAAGAGTACTGGCTCTGGGCCTATGTTTGCTGGAATTTAGAAGAATGAGGTGGGATTTCATTGAAATCTATTGAATGTTGAATGGCCTAGATAGAGTGGATGTGGAAAGGATGTTTCCTATAATGGGGGAGTCTAGGACCAAAGGGTACAACCTCAGAATGCAAAGACGTCCATTGAGAATGGAGATGAGGAGGAATTTCTTTAGCCAAAGAGTGGTGAATCTGTGGAGGCCAAGTCATTGGGTATATTTAAGGCAGAGGTTGATAGATTCTTGATTAGTCAGGGCATGAAGGATATGTGGAGAAGGCTGGAAACTGGGCTGAGAGGGGAAAATGGATCAGTCATAATGAAATGGTGGAGCAGGCTCGATAGGCCAAATCGCCTAATTCTGCTCCTACATCTTGTGACTTAAAACCATTTAATTACAAATATCTATTAATAGTTTTAACCGATTGCTTTTGGCAGATGAAAAAGAAAGTCTATTCACGCCTTGTCAGCATCTTCTTCCCACAAATTCCAAAAGTTTGAATTTCATCTGCCCCAAGGCAATGTAGAATTGAAAATTAATGAAAACCAAAAATAAAATCTGCAGATGCCAGAAAGCTGAGATAAATCAGTAGGTCAGGTAGTCGCAGTGGAAAGAAAAACAGATGATGTTTCGGGTTGAAATGAGCCCGTCAAATCTGGGAAACAGAGAAAACTAATTAGGCTTTAAATAAGCAACACATACAATATGCTGGAGGAACTCAGCAGGCCAGGCAGCATCTATGGAAACGAGTAACCGGTTGATGTTTCAGGCCAAGATCCTTTTTTAGGATCCTTCATAGTTTTCATTTTTAGGTAATGTCACTTACATCATGCCCCAGTCAAAAAATTGCAATGAATATATTATAAAATTTCTTACTCCTCCTTTGTGCTTGAACCACAGATGACAGACAAAAACTGGATTTTCAGAAACCCCATTAGTGTCATACTAGACAAGTTCATACAGTAGCAATGCTTCATTAGCTCTTCTTAGCTATTGCAATGTTCCAACTTACTCTATGATTTGCAGTTATATAAATGTAAGGTATTCAGAGTAATGTTTAACAGCTCTGATTCACCCATGATCAAATAGCCAAGTGAGGCTTGCTCTGTGAATGGTATTCAGGTAGGAAATGCTGTGTCACCAGGTTATTTAATATAGAGGGCAGTGGGTATCTGCAAGAATATTCCAGCAAAGAGGGGCTGCTTTCTGGAGAGAGGAGCATAAATGGTGCTGTTCTCTGAACATTTATAGATCAATATAAACATGGCGCTGTAAGCATATAGCCCACATTTCTTGCAATATTCACTCCATGTAACACATTTGATCAACTATTCCTGTAACTGTCAAACCCATCACTAATCAACTGTGAATTCTTCCCTGTTTTGGGTTTGGCTCATTCCTTGTTGTGCTCATTTCAGCCTCCCACTCCAGAACAAGATTACCCCGAATTGATTGAGGAGAGTCCTCCTGGATACCGAGGTCATCAGCGGCAGCCATCAAACTGGTCACAGGAGGACTACAGTGAGCCACAGTCACCAGTGGACATGCCTGTATACCAGTCGATTGACCCAAAACCACCTCCAGGCTGGTCCCTTGAGTTGGATCAAGAAGGGCAGATGCTTTATACAAGTGAAGTTACCCAAGAAAAAGTAAGGAACACGTCTTTGTGTAGTGATAGTATGATGCATAATGTATGAAATTTATAATTTTGTGTTCTGAAGCCAAAACCCTTTATATTTTTAAGTATATCTCTTAGAAATGACAAAATACAACTGCATTATTTTCTCCTGTCTGGTTACTGCTGTGTTGGTTTAATTTTGAGAATTAAAGCCATTATCTGATGTGAATAATCATAAACTATATATAATTTGTTTATTGCACATATTAGTTCCAAAGTCTTGTTGATCTAAGTTTTGGTGAGATTGCCTAGTCTATTGTTGAAGAATTTCTATGTTCAGGTAGCCCAGATAATTTTATATAAATCTTTTGTAGTGGAGTGTGTGGGAAATTTTTGCAAAATAAGTTCTAAATATGGAGTTTGAAATATAAATCATGCAAATTCATGGTCCCAAAGGCAGTGCTGGTGATTTTTATCTATATTGTACATTGGTCCTTCTCTTTGTGGGAGACTAATGAAGGACAAGGAAGGAATGCCATTTTAAATGTTAGTAAAGATCAAATTCCATTTCATTGTTGACAAACGCTAGAAATATTACTTGCACTGATGAATGGACACCTGCATGCTTGTGAAGGTTAGCTTGTTTTGTGCATGACTAGCATAAGAATTTAAGAAAGTGGGGCAGGAATAGGTTGCTGTACCAGCAGATAGCTTATGGTTGATCCCATCTTGACTTCAGCTCTCCTTTCTCAACGTTTCCCAGCACAGTCGACTCCCTTGGGTGCAAAATTGGTCCATCTTGCTATTCAATTACTTCAGTTTTCTGTAAGAGTATTCCAAATATTTACAACACCCCTGAGAGAACACCTTTCTCCTCATGCCCATATTAAATAGGTCCCCTTTATTCTGAAGCAGTTTCCTTGTTCTAGAATACCCCTCCCCTCCCCACCCCCTTGCAGGAAATATACTGTCAATATTTTCCTTGCCAAGACACCTCTGTATTTTATGTATTTTAATAATGCCTGCTGCCTGCTTCAAAAGACTTCAGTAGGTCTGGGCAGTCTACTCAACTTTTCTTCTCAGGCCAGATATCAACCACTTGAACCACCTATGAACAGCCTCTTAAAGCTAATATAGCTTGTCATAGATGAACAGAGCCAAACTGTTTTAAGGAGCACTGTAGGCGTAGGTTAGTGTTGGGAAATTGAGGAGTATTGGGAAGTTGCCCTATAGTGCCAGCTTTTCCTACTTTTCTCCAACTTCCACTCGACATTCCATTTGCCTTTCTAATTACTTGCTGTGTCTGTATGTTAACTTCCTGTACTTCACATGTGGAGGATTGTCTGCCTCCTATCAGAGCTTGTGCCGCCATTGAATGACATTTGATGGAGCTGCATTGATTTTGGCTGGTTACTTCAGCTGTGAACAATCCCTGGGAGTAGTTCAGTGACAGGGTTTGCTTTTCTGTATCTATCCAAAATCTTGGACTTTGTGCCTTAAATTTTATAATTCCTCAGATATCATTTCTTTTACAGGATTGTTAACATTTTGTATGATGACTGATATAGTGTGCTCTCAATTTGTATTTTGTTCTTCGTAGTGGATCAGGCATATGGACACCAACGGCAAGTATTATTACTATAATCCAGATGAAGACAAGTCAGAGTGGGAACTTCCACAGGTAAGGAATGGTTATAGTTATTGGAAATTGAACCATAAAGGAACCCTGATTGATAATTCCATTATAGAGTATCCATATTGCTTAGATTTTGTTCCTAACTATATTAAAAAGTTGTTTTGTAAAGACTCTGATGGAATTGCACCCATTCCAATGCACACACACGCGGCAGGCAACATCTATGGAAAAGAGCAAACAGTGGACTCTTCTTCATCTTGGCCTGAAACATTGACTGTTTACTCTTTTGCGTAGTTGCTACCTGACCTGCTGCGTTTCTCCAGCATTTTGTGTTTGTGTATTCCTTTGGATTTTCAGCATCTGCAAACTTCTTTTGTGTCCAATGCATTACCAGCCCAGAAAATTGGGTTTTCAGATGTAGGTATCATTACCTCAATGTTGTCTATGTATGCGATGAGATTGTCAATACCCCTGACACCCTCTTCTCAATTAACTGATATTGGCTAGAAAGAACAACAATCTGCAAATTAGTGAACAGGAATGGGGCAAGAACAGTGGAAGTAGACAAAACAAAAGTTTTTGTTCTTGCCTTGTGGTTGCAAGAATGGAGGTGGCCATTTTGTGAAAATGTTCTTGCAGTCGCCATTTTGTGAACTATTTGGTGAACTCATTCTTGCTCAGCGATAGCTTAATCAGAGCAGTTGAATGTGGATGCAAGTAGTTTAAACCTGAGATAATTCTCAGATAAGAAGCTGTTTACTATGAAAAATGGCAGGTTCTCAGAAGGAACAGCCTGTGATCTCGTTATCTGAGCCCAGGGTTTGGCTGACCTGGTCAGACTAGTTTGAATCAGTCTAAGTCGGACTGAAACGAAAGAAGTTGCCGAAGTATAAGGCTGAAGGAAACAGCCATAAAGCAATTCTGCTTGTAACCTTGGGCCACATCCATTGAGAAGCTGACACAGGTCAGTCAGATGACCTTGGGCCAATGAAATTGAAACATCATAGATTGATCTGATAAGAAAGGTGTAAGAACGGAGGATTTTGGGAGCGCAGGAAGTGACAACTCTGTGGAGACCAACCATTGCAGATGACCCCACGGGAATTGTGGCAATTAGTCATAGTCATAGTAGTCATAGTCATACTTTATTGATCCCGGGGGAAATTGGTTTTCGTTACAGTTGCACCATAAATAGTAATAGAACCATAAATAGTTAAATAGTAATATGTAAATTATGCCAGGAAATAAGTCCAGGACCAGCCTATTGGCTTAGGGTGTCTGACCCTCCAAGGGAGGAGTTGTAAAGTTTGATGGCCACAGGCAGGAATGACTTCCTATGACGCTCTGTGCTGCATCTCGGTGGAATGAGTCTCTGGCTGAATGTACTCCTGTGCCCAACCAGTACATTATGTAGTGGATGGGAGACATTGTCCAAGATGGCATGCAACTTGGACAGCATCCTCTTTTCAGACATCACCGTGAGAGAGTCCGGTTCCATCCCCACAACATCACTGGCCTTATGAATGAGTTTGTTGATCCTGTTGGTGTCTGCTACCCTCAGCCTGCTGCCCCAGCACACAACAGCAAACATGATAGCACCAGCCACCACAGACTTGTAGAACATCCTCAGCATCGTCCGGCAGATGTTAAAGGACCTCAGTCTCCTCTGGAAATAGAGACAGCCCTGACCCTTCTTGTAGACAGCCTCAGTGTTCTTTGACCAGTCCAGTTTATTGTCAATTCGTATCCCCGGGTATTTGTAATCCTCCACCGCGTCCACACTGCCCCCCTGGATGGAAACGGGTCACCGGTACCTTAGCTCTCCTCAGGTCTACCAACAGCTCCTTAGTCTTTTTCCACATTAAGCTGCAGATAATTCTGCTCAGACCATGTGACAAAGTTTCCTACTGTAGCCCTGTACTCAGCCTCATCTCCCTTGCTGATGCATCCAACTATGGCAGAATCATCTGAAAACTTCTGAAGATGACAAGACTCTGTGCAGTAGTTGAAGTCCGAGGTGTAAATGGTGAAGAGAAAGGGAGACAAGACAGTCCCCTGTGGAGCCCCAGTGCTGCTGATCACTCTGTCGGACACACAGTGTTGCAAGCACACGTATGAGACTACATCGAGACTACGAGGAATGTCTGACCAGAGTAGACTACTTTTCATAGGTACTTTTCTCCTTTTTGACTGTTCATGGAGGGTCAGGGAAACCTAATACGTGTGCACATAGGTTTTTAGTTCTGTAAATTTACACATCTGTTAGCTGAGCCAATAAAGGTACTTCTCAGTAAATACAGATACTCTCTGTGCCTAACTGATCATTATTACTGAGAGTTAATACTTGAGGGTTAATCCTTGTAACACTGGTGAATAACCTGCAATGTGCTTTGCACTTACTCCCCAATGAGGAGCTAATCGTGCACTAAATTGCCAGGTTGGTTTGTGTTCTGTTTCTACAGCAGTTTAGTTATAGCAGGTTGAATGCCTAGAGCAATGTTTCCCTGCAGAGACCCAAGTTCTGCTGCCAAATGCAGTATGAAACTGTTGCAGTGAGTGGAGTTGTAGGGGGATGCAAGAGATTCTGCAGATGCTTGAAATCTTGAGCAGCATTCACAAAATGCTGGAGGAATGCAGCAAGTCAAGCAGCATCATTGGAGGGAAATGAACAGATGACATTTTGGCCCAAGATCCTGATGAAATGGATAATGAGGTTGTGAGGGTGGTACAGGAGGAAGAAGCTAATAATGGCATCAGCCTATTCTATAAACCTATTGAGGGAAAGTGTGTATGGAACTGGAGGAGACAGCAGAGGTACTTAATGAATACTTTGTTTCATTATTCCCTACGGAAAAGGATCTTGGCGATTGTAGGGATGACTTACAGTGGACTGAAAAGCTTGAGCCTACAGACAGTAAGAAAGAGAATGTGCTGGAGCTTTGGGAAAGCATCAAATTGGATAAATCTACAGGACCGGACGAGATGTACCCCAGGCTACTATTGGAGGCGAAGGAGGAGGTTGCTGAGCCTCTGGCAATGAGCTTTGCATCATCAATGGGGACGGGAGAGGTTCTGGAGGATTGGAGGGTTTCAGATGTTGTTCCCTTAATGAAGAAAGGGAGTAGAGATATCCCAGGAAATTATAGACCAGTGAATCTTATTTCAGTGGTTGGAAAGCTGATGGAAAAGATCCTGAGAGGCAGGATTTCTGAACATTTGGAGAGGCATAATATGATTAGGAATAGTCAGCATGGCTTTGTCAAAGGCAGGTCATGCCTTACGAGCCTGATTGAATTTTTTTTTTTGAGGATGTGACTAAACACATTGACGAAGGAAGAGCCGTAGATGTAGTGTATATGGATTTCAGCAAGGCATTTGATAAGGTACCCCATGCAAGACTTATTGAGAAAGTAAGGAGGCACGGGATCCAAGGGGACCTGGCTTTGTGGATCCAGAATCAGCTTGCCCACAGAAGGCAAAGAGTGGTTGTAGACGGTCTATATTCTGCATGGAGGTCCGTGATCAGTGGTGTGCCTCAGGGATCTGTTCTGGGACCGCTTCTCTTTGTGATTTTTATAAATGACCTGGATGAGGAAGTGGAGGGATGGATTAGTAAATTTGCTGATGACACAAAGGTTGGGGGTGTTGTGGATAGTGTTAGAGGGCTGTCAGAGGTTACAGCGGGACAATGTAGATGATGTGCTCAGTTCTGTTCACCTCACTACAGGAAGGATGTGGAAACCATAGAAAGGGTGCAGAGGAGATTTATAAGGATGTTACCTGGATTGGGGAGCATGCCTTATGAGAATAGGTTGAATGAACTCTGCCTTTTCTCCTTGGAGCGATGGAGGATGAGAGGTGACCTGATAGAGGTATATAAGATGATGAGAGGCATTGATCGTGTGGATAGTCAGAGGCTTTTCCCCAGGGCTGAAATGGTTAGCACGACAGGACACAGTTTTAAGGTGCTTGGAAGTAGGTACAGAGGAGATGTCAGGGGTAAGTTTTTTACACTGAGAGTGGTGAGTGTGTGGAATGGGCTGCCGGCGACAGTGGTGGAGGTGGATATGATAGGGTCTTTTAAGAGATGCCTGGATAGGTACATGGAGCTTCGAAAAATAGAGGGCGCTGGTAACCCTAGGTAATTTCTCAAGTAAGTACACAGTTGGCACAGCATTGTGGGCCAATGGGCCTGTAATGTGCTGTAGGGTTTCTATGTTTCTATTACACAAAGATGTTGAAGGCTAGTGGTGGCCTAACATGAATCTGTGGGATTGCAGGGATAGAAAATGTCTGTACCTGCAGGATGAGTTGTTTTGAGAAGCATTGACCTCAAACATTTATTGCGGAACATCAGTCGGCTATATCTGATCTTCAAAAATTCGCGCAACAAAGTGAGCTTAAGATGGGGAAAATCGAAGAAACAATTAATGTAATGAAGAAGAAACTTGACTTTTTGACTTTTAAAAACTCTGACTTGGAATCTAGAATGCGACGGCAGAATTTACGAATGATCGGCGTGAGGGAAGCTGTTGAAGCCAACAACCCCATGAAATATTTCTCCCAACTTTTAAAAGATGCATTCCCTACTGTATTTCCTGACCAACCACCGCTACTGGATCGTGTTCACAGAATCCCATCATACTCGTCTAGGTCAGATAGACCTAGGCATGTTATTTTACGTTTTCATTATTTTCAAGACAAGGAGAGACTGTTTCGATTCGCTCGATCTAAAGGTTTCATTGATTTTTCGGATCTTAAGTTCCGATTCGTGGAAGATTTCAGTAAACCAATCTGGGACCAACGGGTCCGTTACAGATCCGTGATGTCGGAATTCTATAAGATGGATTTAAGACCAGCGCTGCTGTACCCTGCACGTCTAAGGATTCGCATGTTAGATGGAGCCCTTCGTTTTTTTGATTCTCCATCGGATGCCCAGAGTTATCTGGATCAACTTTCATCTTCAACATCTTAATTGCCTTTTTTTAATTATCTCCGTTGATCGGAGGCTGTGAATTGGTTGGGTTTAACTTTTCTGTGCCCTATTTGGGCAGAAAAGTTTACTTTCGATTTCTTAATATGGCTGCTAAACTTTCTTTTTAACTGCGTCATTTCTTTCTTTTCCCAGGGGATTCTGGGTGGTTACTTCCCTTTTGTCATCTTACGTATTTCCTGTGTGGCCTTAAATTTTGTAGTTTTTTTTAAATTTTATTCTGTTTTGCTTTTTATAATCACTTTATTTTAATAATCCTATTTTTTCTTGTTGCTGTGTCTATTCATGAGTTTGAGGTTTATTGTGGTTTTTTTTTAATATATATTTTCTGGCTTTTGTTCTGTTCTGTGTGTATTTTAATTAAGCTAACTTTTTTTTACTTATTTTTTTACTGTTTTACAATTAGCTGATCCTTTTCATATTTATACCTTTTTTTTAGGGAGCGTATACCGGAAGTCATGGGGGTAGTTTTAGCGCTTGCTTCTTTCTGGCGGGTCTGCTTTAGATTTTGCCTTGGGGTCTTGGGGCGGGGGTGGTGGGAGGGGCTTCACGTTTTAGTTTGTTTCTCTTTGGGCTATATACATTATTGAAGTACTGGTTGCGTCCTTTTCCCCGGTATCTTTTGTATGTTCTGTTTCCTCTCCGGGTTTGTGGGTCGCGCCTATCGTCAATCCTCCTTGTTGTGGGTTGACTTTAGGATTTATGGAGTCTATTATTAATTTTGTCTCCTGGAATACTAATGGTCTTAATCATCCTATTAAAAGGAAAAAAGTTTTTAAAGTGTTCCGGAGACTTAAAGCACAAATTTTATTTTTACAAGAGACCCATGTACGGAGGGGGGACAGACTACGTTTTTTCAAATTCTGGAAGGGACAACAATTTCATTCGAACTCCAATGCTAAGATTCGAGGCGTCTCTATTTTTATAGATTCCTCAGTTACTTTTACACAACAGGATATTATCTCTGATCCGAATGGTAGATTTTTATTGGTTAGTGGTTTACTATTTAATAAAAAAGTAGTTTTGGTTAATGTTTATGCTCCTAATATGGATTGTCCGGAATTTTATAAATCATTGTTTGATCAGTTTCCGAATTTGAACGAGTTTTCATTGATTTGGGGCGGAGATCTTAATACCTGTTTATCTCCAGCTTTGGACCGTTCGGCTCCTTTACGGACTTTACCTAATAAATCTGCAAATTTGATTAATTTTTTCCTTTCTGATTCTGGGTCGACGGACATTTGGCGTTTTCTGCATCCTCAGGAAAAAGATTTTTCCTTCTTTTCACATGTTCATCATTCCTATTCAAGAATTGATTATTTTTTCATTGATTCTCGTCTCATTCCTTCAGTGATTAAATGTGATTATGATTCTATAACCATTTCGGATCATGCTCCACTTAAGCTTTCTATTAAAATTATGGCCAATATACCAAACAATAGACAATGGCGTTTTAATTCGCTATTGCTTCAGGACTCGGACTTTGTTAATTTTATAAATGAACAGATTGAGCTTTTTTTTACAATTAACCATACAGAAGATATTTCGGTTCACACTCTTTGGGACACTTTTAAAGCCTATATTCGGGGTCAGATTATTTCGTATTCCGTTGCTTTGAGGAAGAAACAGAAGCAGGAGGAGATGGCAATTGTGGACAAGATTAAAGAAATTGATAAGAAATATGTTATGGCTCCTTCTGAGGAGTTATACAAACAAAGAACTGAACTTCAAATGGAACACAGTTTACTACTCTCGTCCTCGATTGTAAACCAATTAAAGAAAACAAGAAGTGATTTTTATGTTCACAGTGATAAAATTGGCAAGCTGCTGGCTAATCAATTGAAATCTAATTATGTTAAATCTCAAATCAATCAGATTTATAACCAGGATATGTCTTCTTTATTAGATACTTCCATTACAATGGATGAGATTAAGAATGTTATTTTTTCTATGAATCTGGGGAAAGCTCCTGGCCCTGATGGGTTTACCGTTGAGTTTTATAAGTGTTTTGCTTCTTTATTGATTCCTTGGCTCTATAAGGTTTTTGAGGCTTCTTTGAAACTTGGTAAACTTCCGGAATCTTTTAATAGAGCATCAATTTCTCTAATACTAAAGAAGGATAAAGACCCTGCTCAATGTGCATCTTATAGACCAATATCTTTATTAAATGTTGATTCTAAAGTTTTTTCTAAGTTATTAGCAAATAGACTAGAAAAAGTACTTCCTTCTATTATTTCGGAAGACCAAATGGGTTTTATTAAAGGTCGTTACTCTTTTTATAATATTCGTACATTGTTAAATATCGTTTATACTCCCTCACAAAATGTTCCTGAGTGTGTTATTTCTTTAGATGCCGAGAAAGCTTTTGATAGAGTAGAATGGCCTTATTTATTTAAGGTGCTTGAAATGTTTAATTTTAGCTTGAAATTTATATCCTGGATTAAACTGTTATATCACTCCCCTGTAGCCTCGGTTCGTACTAACTCTTTAAACTCACCTTTTTTTCCTCTCTTTCGTGGTACTCGACAAGGCTGTCCTCTTAGTCCCCTATTATTTGATATTGCATTAGAACCTCTTGCAATTGCTATTCGAGAATCTTCAAATATTACTGGGATAACTCGGGGATTAAAGTCCCATAAATTATCACTCTATGCTGATGATTTACTTTTATATATTTCTAATCCTGAGAGATCCATTCCTGCTGTTTTAGAGTTATTAGCACAATTTGGTCTTTTCTCAGGTTATAAATTAAATCTTAGTAAGAGTGAACTTTTTCCGATTAATAAACATCTTCCCTTATATTATAAATTTCCATTTAAATTGATTAATAATTACTTTTCATATCTTGGGATTAAAATTACTTGTAAACATAAAGATTTATTTAAGACTAACTTTTTACCATTAATAGACCATATTACTCAACTTTCATCTAAATGGTTTCCCTTATATTTAACTTTGATTGGTCGTATTAATGCAGTTAAGATGTTTTTTTTGCCAAAATTTTTATATGTGTTTCAGGCATTACCAATTTTCGTTCCTAAATCTTTTTTTGATAAAGTTGACTCTAAAATTTCTTCATTTATTTGGCAGAATAAGAATCCGAGACTGGGTAAAATACATTTACAGAAAGCTAAGAGAGATGGAGGTTTAGCATTACCTAACTTTAGATTTTATTATTGGGCTATTAATATTCGACATATGAAATTTTGGTTACTTGACCGGGACATACTATCTATTCCTAAATGGGTAGCATTGGAATTACAATCTGTTCAGGGTTATACACTTGGTTCTATTTTAGGTTCCTCTCTTCCTTTTGATTCGAAACGTCTTAAGCAGGTCTCTAACCCGATAGTTAAATATGCTTTGCGCATTTGGTTTCAATTCAGAAAATTTTTTGATCTTAATCAATTCGGGTTAGCGATTCCTATTTTAGGTAACATATTTTTTCCTCCCTCTTTTACGGATCGCGCTTTTCAAACTTGGAAGACTAAGGGTATTTTACGGTTTTTGGATTTATTTTTAGATGGTTCCCTTATGTCTTTTGAACAATTATCTAATAAATATAACTTATCAAGAATACATTTTTTTAGATATTTACAAGTTAGAAATTTCCTAAGTACTATACTTTCTTCCTTTCCAATGCTTCCTCCTATATATATTTTAGATTCGATAATTAACCTTAATCCATGTCAGAAAGGTGCATCGGCTATGATTTATAATATTATTATGAAACTTAGGAAAGCTCCATTTGATAAGATTAGGGTAGATTGGGAACAGGAATTGGGGCTTACCATTTCTGTGGATGATTGGGGGCAGATTTTACAATTAGTTAATACTTCCTCTATTTGTGCTAAACATTCCCTAATTCAATTTAAAGTGGTTCATAGAGCACATATGTCCAAAGATAAGTTAGCGCGTTTTTACTCGCATATTAATCCTTTCTGTGATAGATGTTCGGGGCAGATAGCCTCTTTAACTCATAAGTTTTGGTCTTGCCCTACTTTGGAAACTTTTTGGAGAGATATTTTCAATATTATTTCTAAGGTATTAAATATAGATATCTCTCCTCACCCTATTACTGCTATCTTTGGACTACCTAAAATTTCTAGTAATCTTTCCCCTTCAGCCCGTAGAATGATTGCATTTCTTACTTTAATGGCGAAAAGATGTATTTTACAACATTGGAAAGAGCTTAATGCTCCAACTACCTTTTTTTGGTTTTCTCAGACGATTTTACGTTTGAATTTGGAGAAAATTAGAAGTAACCTTTATGATTCTTCATTTAAATTTGAACAGATTTGGGGACCTTTTATTCGATATTTTCATTTAATGTAATATTTACCCTTCTTGTTTTTTTTTCACTGTTTTTAATGGAGGTCGGGATTGAGGACGTGATTTTAAGTTTAACTCTGTTTGGTTTCAAGTTAGCCCATTGCTTTGCCTTGCTTTTAGTTAGCTGCACGGTGGGTTTTTTTGGGGGGTTTTTTTTTTCTTTTTTTTCCATTGATATATATAAAATTTAGTATACTATTATGTTATCTTGGTTTCTTATGCTTAAATTACATTGTTTGTAGTATTTTCTTTTTGGTATTGTTATCTTTTGGAATTTTATTATACTTTAACATTGTATTAATGTTTATATGGCTTACCTTTTTTGTATACTTACTCAATAAAAAGATTTAAAAAGAAAGAAAGAAAGAGAAGCATTGACCTGAGGGAATAGTCTTGTGAAGAACTGATTGAAGCAGTAGGAATAATTTATACAGCAGGATGTACAGTGCCTTGGAAAAAGTATTCAACCCACACAACTCTTTTCACATTTTTACTATCTCTTTTTCTAAATTTAAAATATATTGAAGTAGGATTTTTGAGCTAATCTACAAAGTATTATGCATCATGTCAAATCAAAAGAAAAATGCCAGTACCTGTCAACAATTTATGCACCATTTTGTTCACGCTTCATGGTTTAGAATTGACTTCCATCATTGACCCCTGTATAAAGGGCCACACCGCTATTTAGTTCAGTAACTCTCTTCAACCACACCATAATCTCACAAGCAGGGAAATGACTTTCCACAATGCCTTTTGCCACACGTTGCCCAAATCCATTCTCTAGCAAAGAATGGTGCTGAAACTGAGTCACGTGCATTGTTTTTATCAAATGGTCCAAAGATCAGGAAGCCTGTCAATCAAGAGGATAAAAGTGACTCTAATAAGTCACTGCAGACAATTTAAATTTACTCACTGGTGGCCCACCACACAAATCTTCCACTCCTAATCTGATTTGATCTTGGAATCTCCTCCCTTGGCGACATGATTGGCCATTTGAATCACGGCAGTTCTCCCTCCCCACCTCATTATCCATTTCATTCTCTAAGGACTACATGTGTACTTTCTGCAGATCCAGTTTTGTATACAGCACGACACGCAGTCTTTGAAGGCCACCATAGGTATGCATTGCAGGGCCTCCCACATTTATGCACGTGAAAGACTTCAACAATCCTAGGTGTGATACAATCAAAAACATTAATCTTTCATTAATGGGGTAACATTCAACTCTATTCTGCCAGTAACGAATATGCCCCATCTGAAGACAGATCTGAAAGGCAAAGACATCATGGCACAATGTACACTTGACTATAGAGTCACTCCAATCTTGACCTGTACATTACTGGATGACTCTTTCGTCATTCATTCATTATGTGCGATGTCATATCACATGGGTGATCATAGTCTTCCCATGACTGTGACTGTTCCTGGCAAACTTCTCTACAGAAGTGGTTTGCCAATGCTGCCTTCTGGGCAGCATCTTTACAAGACAGGTGACCCCAGCCATTATCAACACTCTTCAGAGATTGTCTGCCTGGTGTCAGTGGTCACATAACCAGGACCTGTGAGCACCAGCTGCTCGTACGACCATCCAGCACCTGCTCCTACAGCTTCAAGTGACCCTGATCAGGTGGAGGGAGGGCACTAAGCAGGTGCCCAATGGTGACCCACAGGCTAGCATAGGGAAGGAACGCCTTGCACCTCCTTTGGTAGAGACGTATCTCCATTCTGCCACCCATACTCTGTAGTAACATGCCTTAAAAAATCACTAAGATCTGGATGTACAGTTCTGATGATTGGCTGTGCCTTAGAGAGATGAATCCTTAATACAGTGAATTCTAGTTAATTGGGACACATCATGACCCGTACATTTTAGCTCAATTAAGCGGCTGACCCAATTAGCTGAAGTTTGGTGGAAATAGTTAAAAAGGTACATTTTTTAAAAAAAAGGCAAACTACCATTTAACTGAGTAACAAATTATGTATTTAAGTGAAATATAGAACACTATCAATACTACTACAGTACTATAAAACTGTTAATGATGGATCCAGTGTACCAGTGTGTGCTGCCGTGTTCTTTTGATTGACTGTAAATGAACAAAATCAGTGCAGACACCTGGTGCAGATAATGGACTGCCTTCCTACAATCTTCGAGATTATATTTGGCTAATCTTTATTTTCATCATAGCTTTCAAGATGATTGTCGATAGCTCAAAATTCCTCGTGGGTTCTAACTTTTGAAGACATGAAATAGTTTAATTTTCACTCTGGGCCATTTCTGGCACATCAAAACTTGGATGTTTGAAACCACAGAGAGCAAAGAAGTTCTGAATTGTCTTGTTGCTTATTGCTCACCAAATATCAGTGACAAAAATCATTTTTTTTTTTAAACACAAACACATGCAACTGAGACTATTTAAAAACTGCTCTGAGCATGGTGTAGTGTCTAATGGTCACACAAGTGCACTTGACTGTTTATAGTTAAAAGCTGTTTGGCAACAGTCTCCTGTACCAATTAAGTGGCATAGTGTCCCAGATAAAAGGAATCCCAGCTATTTTCTCGACTAGTTTTTATTCTTCAGGAGTTGTTCCAAATAAGTTGCTGGCCGATTTAACAAAATAGCCCAATTATCCAAAATCAGACGTACTTGTTTTCAGGACTTGGGATAGGATTTTCCCAGACTATGTATCTGATGCTAAGGTCTGGACTTGTAGAGGGATATACTTGCATCAAAGCTGGTACAGAGAATGATTTCTGTTTGATTAGGTTGATTTCTGGGATGACATAAAAAGAAAGATGTTCATCTGCACAATGAACCTGTACTCATTGAAATTTGGAAGAATGTGAGGTGATATATCTGAAACGTGCAGGGTTTTGAGGAGGATCGACTGAGTGATTGTTGGTGGAATATTTTCACTAGTTGTGGTATCTCAAACTTCAGGACTCGGGTTTAGAAATAAAGGCTCTTCCATTCCAGAATGTGTTGTCTTTCACCTAGTCATGACATTGTAATTCTTTAGCCAAGAGAGCTATGGTGATGGCTTCATTGAATGTATTCAATGCAGACAATTGAACAAAAGGGGAATCAAGGTATGTGGACAAAGTAGGAAAGTAACAAGACTGGTTCAGTCTCGATCTTATTGAATAATGGAGCGGACTTCATGGGCCAAATGACATAGTCCAGCTTCAGCTTCTTCTGTTCTTCTATTTAAAAGAAAAGTGGGCAGTCACACATTGGAACGTAATGGAATTTTCCATAAGTTAGCCAATCATATCCTTGCTAGCTCCTTGAGAACTGACTGTAAGGTGGGTGAGACGAGGGGTTTGGATGGTGCAGGAGCAGTCAGGTCAGGCTTGAGGGAAGGGGATTGTGAATCTCAGGAGTTCAATAAGTGAGCTGCAAAATTTAAATTGAAGTTTCCATAAGAAGAGCAGGAATTTTCCTCCAGTTCTCACAAAGAATCCATGACCTGTCTTGCATCGGATGTTTCCTGGGAACCTACCACAGTTGGGTGCCACCATCTCCTGGTCCTAGATTCCTGCCAATACCCACAGTCAGATTCCAGTGGGAGTGAGAATTGACCATTCAGAGCAACAGGTTTCTCTATCTCCACTGCAGCACACTATTTTCCTAGTTTTGTGGATTGTACATCATTGCACTCAATTCCCACTGCCCCTCACCAACTGAAATTCAGCTCTGAGCATTGCTGGATTGTGTGAGCATATGGGCACATGTGTACCTTTTGAACTAGGACTACTATGAATCAGTTTTTGGAGAAAGGATACTACCCTTTCTAGGTTTTGGGTCTGAAGAATTATAGGTTTTCTGGTAACAGACCAAATTTAGAAAGATTAGTCATAAAAATCTTGCATATGTTATAAACAGGCAAGATAGTATTCTATACAATTCGAAATAAAACCTCTTCTAGTGAGAAGAACTTGAACTGCTTCACTCCAGATCATTCTCTGGGGCAGTACATGCAGTGGCTCTTCTTACATTGTACCTGAAAAGAGATAACTGCTTCTTTATCCTGTGACAGAGAAACGATCATTTTATAAATGTCTAGATTGTATTTTTATGCATTACCAGCTGGTTGGATTAAGCAGACAATTTAATGCTTTTACCCCTTCCCCAGTATGAAGCTCACTCAAATCGACATAGTGCAGGAAATGGAATCGACCAAGAGGGAAATTTAGTTTTTTCAAACTGGCGCCATGGCCAGTCACTGAAAATGGTTCCACCACTACGCTCTGAACCTGAGGAGAAGGTAAGTGATGAATTATTCTGTCGGGCTCTGCAGGGTCATAGCCTTGAAGATCCCTCTTGTTTACCACAGTGTCACCTCGAGCACCAGGGTTCATATCCAAACTCATGAGATGAAAATCTTTTCTGACTTCTAGTTTAAACTTGAAATTAGTCCAACTGGGCTACTGTGCATGGGATTTTGATCTGGTGATGCGGGTGATCAGACCAGTGAATCTCTAACCATCCAAAGATATTTGGGGGTGGAGGCGGGTTTGAGTTGGAAATTAAATTTTGGAAATTGGCATTCTTGCCTCCAGTATGGATGGTGATGGGGTCAATTTAGAGTCAAATTGAAGCATTCTGTATGAACAGTGGTGTGGATGTTCATATCCAAGTGAACACAAACAAATATATAAGTGTTTGTTAAAATATTAAGTTTCAGTTGTATTCTGTATTATGGAGATATCACATAGATGTATACAATGCAAGCCTAGCACCTTAACGATCCCTGAGTCACATTTTCTATAGCAATTAACACAATCAACAATGGGACAGTTGTATTTGGTATTGAGTCTCTCCTATCATAATGAGAACAAAGAGCTGAGATCTTATATATGAAAATTAATTACGCATCATTCAGTTCATAATCCAAATAATAATTCCTCTCTGGGCATACAAATGGATGTGGATGTTTTAAAACTTAAATGATTCAATGAGAAACCCATGTAATATGTTCAAAGCAAAATGTGTATGTTTATATTTACATTGATTTATTTCCCCTTCAATGCTATGGATTGCACAATGGCCAAGATATTTGTATGTACATAGAAAATCTAGTCCACAATGACTGTAATTGTGCCTCATTCTTACTTGTGCTATTTGTGTGGGATTTATTTTATGACATTTTAACCATAAATGCCTAGTGTCTCTTTTGTCCCAGTTTTCTGAAGTAAATTAGGGGCAAAGAAAAACTTCAATGTTACAAAACATCCTCAAAAAGGACCATACAACAGCCAAAGAAGGAATCAGTTTGGAACACAGTTCATATCTGATGTTTTCGCATCTGACTTTGCTAAGTGCTGGATATAATTGTATACTTTGGGATCACTGAATTGACTTTCAATCTCAGTCCATTGTGCTAAATATGCCATGCTTCAAAGAATGAAGTAGATTTTAGAAATGGATTGAAATACGCAGCCAGTGTTGTATTGGCTTTTAGTACATATGATCAAAGATGATTTTCGATGCTGATGTGTTTAAAAGCTGAGTGAATCCATTATTTCATTCTTGACTTTGTGTAAGGCTCTTCCATATTTGGTTGAGAGATGCATCATGTCCAATATTGTTGGGGTAAAATGATTTGCAGATTTGGTGAGAATGTTTGGGACCTTCAGTTTTGCCCCCTGTAGAATGTTATGGTATCCCACAACTAAGGGAAAACAAGCAACTGACTGCAAATGAGTTTGAAATTAATTAATTTCTGTTCTGTTTTTTTAAGGCGTTATTCGCTATCCATAGGCGAAATGCGTCTGATTTTAGTGCTGAGCTTGCACTTGGGCACCGTGTTGAAATCCTGCTCCCTCACGTTAGTGCTTCCTGTTGTCTGTGAGGTCACCTCCTACTTCACACTGATCCACTTGCTGCAAATCCCATAACAGCTTGGCATGCTCATCAACTCCTCCGGAGTTTACTCCCTATGCATGGTGTTTCATTGGGGATCCTGTTCACTGATTACTTTTTAAAGTGCTGAGTTTCTAACATCTGAAAAGTCTTTTTTTTAAAATTATGGTCTCCACCTAGTGCCTGATCCCTTCTCAGCCCTTAACACTCCCTTGGTGTTAGCTGGAGCTGAGCAGCTTCACTGAGGCTCTGGCTGCTTTTAGTAGGATACCCTATAGATATAGCAAACTGCTGTGGGTATTTTCAGTTCTCATTCATCTCCAGCATGTAACTAATTTCTACCTCACTTGTAATGCAGCTATTTACTGGCAGTTTGATGTGCATGGGAAGTGAGCACATAGCTTTTGACTTCTCCCTCTGTGTGTGTTCACATGTGATTTCTCTTTCAATTGTTTAGTCCCAATCATTGGATAAAGCTGGAATTCTAAACAAAGCCAAGGTGGCAGATAACGGGAAGCGCATCAGGTGAGAAATGTTACTCGACGATGTCTTCCCAAGAGGTTTAGTGACATCGCAGTTCTTAAGTTAAATGTGTGGCTAAATTCAGTGAGTTTCAGTTTGCTTATGTGATAAGTAGGATGTTAATTAAAGCTCTGAAAGGCTGCTTCCTTCCTGCTCATTTCCTCACTTGCAAGTTAAGTATATGTGCAAGTTCACTGTATTAAAGTTTTATGTTGTTTCACCACATTGTACCAATTACTCTTTAGAACTTTGTTTTTTGGTACCTTCTATTCTGGTGTGATATTTAAGTGAAAAAGGCACATTCTTCTAACAGTTCCTTTGTGACATTATGGTAATATTTATGTCAGTCTTTTATATGCATTACTGTTGCAACCAGCGGGCTTTCTGCCATATTTGAACATCTTACCTAGTATTCATTTTTCCTTATGGTGCTTCAACAACAGATCGAGATAATCCTTTTCTGCCTGTTTCCTCTTGTTTAACTTAGTGATTACTTTCTTTATAGTCATGCACTGATGTAGGTCCAATCATATTGTGTTCTGTTACCAATTAACCACTATTATTGGAGGATCAAGTAGTTAGGAATAACAATATCAATTGTATAATTCATATTGTTATTACTAGCAGTTGATCCTTTTTTGATTACCTTCTCATTTTCAAAATCTGAGTCCATCTGGCCAATTAAAATGTTTCAGCATAGAAGATTAATGTGAATAATATTGTTTAGATTATCCACCTGATTAAAAATAGGAGACTGGCTTCTTGGTATCTGATCACAGGGTATCTGTGCCACAGTATGTATAAGGACAATTCCCTTTGAGACATTTGTATAGAATTTTTAAAAGTAATTGTTTGTGCTTCAGTGTGTTTCTTTACCAAACCCCTCTCCCATCCTCTCCCAAATATATTGGCTCTTATTGGAAATGTTCATTGCTTCTCATTGAGAGTCACCAAAGCCCACTTATGTGGATTGTAGGTATTAATTTCATAGTTTGTTGTTGTCCCAGCATAGTGCAGAAATACTGCATTGGTATTTAGCTGGTGAAGTGGGAAAAGGTGACTTTAAATATTTTCAATTACTGAAAAATCATTTCTGCCATCTGTCAGGATGTTGATTTTGGCTTCCATGTTCTTGATGTACTGTAGGCACCTGCCATTGGAAGATCTGTACTGGCTGTGCTAACCCATGAAATTAACCTTTATCCATTTAACTACCATGCAATAAGTTATTCCTGTTCTTGATTACTGTGATTCAAGATTCAAAATAGTTTATTTTCATTCTTCAGTACAGAGTAAACTGGACTGCAGGAAGTCATTGTTCACTCACTGACAAACACTGGCAATGGAACCTTTTCTTTCCTTTTCCCCTCAGTCAATCAGTGCAGGTCTATACTTATGCACCTAACAACTTTTCGAGCAATATTTTATGGAAACATTAAATTCTTGTCTGTTCATTTGGTTGGAAAATCTACAGTCAGCGAAATTGCTTTAGAGCATGTCCAATCCATTTCACTGATCCTTGGTTTGAATTTCAGGAAGAACTGGGCATCATCCTGGACTGTTCTGCAGGGAGGAATACTGACATTTTACAAAGATCCCAAGAATCAGTCTGCAGGGAGCCTGGTAATAACGTTTAGACTGCAATGCCATAAAAATCTAATAGAAATAATGAAACTGTGAGGGTCATTTGCACCAACTGGGCTGTAAGGTGACAGGGCAGATTGGCAACCGTTGTAGAGCTTGCTTGATTATTATTGCATTGAGATCTTTCAATAGATTTAATAACTGACAAAAATGAATTGACTTAATAGGCAATTTTAACATTGGTTGACATCTCCAAGGTGATTCAGGGAGGTCCTGTCGCTGCCTTTAAAGAGTTTGGACATTCTCCCCGTGACTGCCTGGGTTTCCTCCAGATGCTGTGGTTTCCTCCCATATTCCAAAGACTTATCAGCTAGTAGGTTAATTGGTCATTGTAAATTGTCTCAGGGTTAGGCTCGGGTTAAGACCATAAGATATTGGAGCAAAATTAAGCATTTGGCCCATTGAGTTTGCTCTGCCATTTCATCATGGCCGATCCATTTTTCTCCTCAGTCCCAATCTCATGCCTTCTTATCTCCCCCACCCACCTCACCATATATCTTAATGCCATGATCAATCAAGAACCTATCAAATTCTTCCTTAAATATACATAAAGACTTGGCCTCCACAGTCACCTGTGGCAAAGAATTTCACAGATTCACCATTCTCTGGCTAAAGAAATTCCTCCTCATCTCTAATTTAAAAGTACACCCTTCTACTTTGAGGCTGTGCCCTCTAGTCTTAAATGTTCCCACCATAGGAAAGATCCTCTCCACATCCACTCTGTCAAAACTTTCATCTTTCAATGAGGGTCTTTTAAGAGACTCTTGGATAGGTACATGGAGCTTAGAAAAATAGACAGCTATGTGTAACCCAAGGTAATTTCTAAAGCAAGTACATGTTTGGCTGAAGGGCCTGTATTGTGCTGTAGGTTTTCTATGTTCTTTGAGGTTACCCCTCATTCTACTAAATTCCAGTGAATACAGGCCCAGAGCCATCAAATACTCTTCATATGACAAGCCGTTTAGTCTTGGAATAATTTTCGTGAACCTCCTTTGTACCCTGTCCAGTTTCAGCACATCCTTTCTAAGATAAGGGTCCAAAAACTGCTAACAATGCTCCAAAGGAGGCCTCACCAGTGCTTTATAAAGTCTCAACATTACATCCTTGCTTTTATATTCTAGTCCTCTTGAAATGAATGCTAACATCACATTTGCCTTCCTCACCACAGACTCAACATGAAAATTAACCTTTAGAGAACCCTGCACATGGACTCCCAAATCCCTTTGCACCTCAGATTTTTGTAGTTTCTCTCTATTTAGAAAATAGTCAACCCTTTCGATTTCTTCTACCAAAGTGTATGACCATACACTTCCTGACACTGTATTCCATCTGCCATTTTTTGCCCATTCTCCTAATTTAAGTTCTTCTGTAGCCTCCCTATTTCCTCAAAACTACCTGCCCCTTCACCTATCTTTGTACCGTCTGCAAACTTTGCAACAAAGCCATCAATTCCATCATCCGAATCATTGACATATAATGTCAAAAGAATCTGTCTCAATACAGACCCCTACAGAACCCCTTTATTCCCACTCTTTGCTTCCTACCAATCAGCCACTACTTTATCCACTCTAGAATCTTTCCTGCAATACTATGGGCTCTTAGTTTGTTAAGCAGCCTTGTGTGGCACCCTGTCAAAGGCCTTCTGAAAATCCAAGTACACAACATCACCAATTCTTGCAACACACACAAAATGCTGGAGGGACTCAGCAGGCTAGGCAGCACCTAGGAAAAGAGTACAGTCGATGTTATGGCCCAAAACATTGACTGTAGTCTTTTTCTAGGTGCTGCCTGGCCTGCTGAGTTCCTCCAGCATTTTGTGTGTGTTGCTTGGATTTCCAGCATCTGCAGATATTCTCTTGTTTGTGATCAAATGATTCTTCTTTGTCTATCCTGCTTGTTATTTCTTTAAATAATTCCAACAGACTTGTCAGACAAGATTTTCCCTGCTGACTACTACCTATTTTATCTAGTGCCTCTAAGTACTCTGAAACTACAAGCTTAACAATGTTCCCAGCTACTGAGGTCAGACTGTATCCTTTCTTCTGCCTCCCCCTTCTTGAAGAGTAGAGTGACATTTGCAATTTTCCAATCTTCCAGAACCATTCCAGAAACTAATGATTTTTGAAAGGTCATTACTAATACCTCCACAATCTCTTCACCCACATCTGGGGTGTACACCATCTGATCCGGGTGACTTAATGATCTTCAGATCTTTGAGTTTCCCAAGAACCTTCTCTCTAGAAATGGTAACTTCATGTCCCCTGACACCTGGAACTTCCACCATACTGCTGGTGTCTTCCACAGTGAAGACTGATGCAAAATACTTATTCAGTTTGTCTGCTGTTTCCTTGTCGCCCCAGTACTACCACTCCAGCATTTTTTTTTCCAGTGGTCTGATATCCACTTGTGCCTCTTTTTTACACTTTATGTACCTGAAGAAACTTTGGGTGTCCTTTTTAATATTATTGGTATTCCATCTTTACCTTCTTACTGACTTTTTTTTTTAGGTGCCTTCTGTTCTTATAAGCTTCCCAATCCCCTAACTTCCCAGTAATTTTTGCTCTATTTAATGCTCTCTCTTTGATTTTTATATTGGCTTTGACTCCCCTTATTAGCCATGGTTGCATCTTGCCTTTAGAATTTTTACTTCCTCTTTTGGATGTATATATCCTGCGCCTTCCAAAAATTCCAGAAAATTCCGGCCAGTGCTGCTCTGTCATCATCCCAGCTAGTGTTCTTTTCCAGTCAATTCTCACCAACTCCTCTCTCGTGCCTTAACCCCTGTTAACTCAGGGGTTGCTGGGCAGTGTAGCTCAATGTGCCAAAACGCCCAATTCCACATCGTATCCCAATAATAAACGGATGCTGCAGCAACAACATTGAGAGAGAGTAAAAATCAATGCTTGATGGTTGGGGTGGACCTGGTGGATGAAGGCTTTGTTCCTGTGCTACATTCCTTTGTGACTTTATGTTTAACTGGACAAAGGAAGACCATTTGAAAAGGCCATGGTCAAGCACATGTGACCAAGATAGAAGAGACATTGCCTTCCAGGCTGAAAGAAGGGAGTAAGATTTTGCAAGAGGTTGGAATTGGAATAGACCTACGGAAGGAAAAGGGCATATAGGATTTAGAACATTGCAGGAATAAGTAAGGTGACAAATATAATTATAAGCACAATCTGAGGTATTCGGTACTGAAAGCTATACTCTGAATAAACTGCAGCATACAGAGAATGAGCAATGGAAGAGTTGAGATGCAGAGTGCCCAGTTATTGAATAATTGCATCTTGCAGTTCCTCTCCGTGGGCTTCCATCTGCTTTCACTTAAAAGACCATTAATTTTCACCCCTTAAATATGGCCTGATTTGGCACTTCTCAGCCAGACATGTCAACTCTACATACCCACCCCACTGCATGTTCCAGATCTGTGCGCCACCTTTCCCCCCACAGTGATGTCATGTTTTGGGAGAGGCCAACAAGCTGAATGAGTCATTTGTACGTTGTAGGATTATATATGATGAGTGATGTTGAATGACTGCCATTGAGCACATCCAATTTTCATTTAGTTGTGATCAGTTATCCTTCCCTCCTCACCCCATGCACTCTCAAAGTTCAAAGTAAATTTTATTATTAAATTACATATATGTCACCATATACAACCGTTGAATTTATTTTCTTGTGAGGATACTCAATAAGTCTAGAGAATAATAACCATAATAGAATCAATGAAAGACTGCCCAACTAGGGCAATCAACCAGAGTGCAGAAGACAACAAACTGTGCAAATACAAAAAAATAATAAATAAATGACAAATAAATATTGAGAACATGAGATGAAGTGTCCTTGAATGTGAGTCCATTGGTTTTGGGAATATTTCAATGATGGGGCAAGTGAGGTTGAGTGAAGTTATCCCCACTGGTTCAAGAGCCTAATGGTTGAGTGGTAATAACTGTTCCTAAATCTCGTGGTGTGGGTCCGGAGGCTCCTGTACCACCTTTCTGATGGCAGCAGTGAGAGGATATCATGTCCCTGATGATGGAGGCTACTTTCCTTCGACAACACTCCATGTAGATGTGCTCAATGGTGGGGAGGGTTTTACCTGTGATGGACTGGGCCGTATCCACTAACCCTTTGTAGGAGTTCTCATTCAAGGACTTTGGTGTTTTCATAAAGGACTGTGATGCAGCCAGTCAATAGACTCTCCAAAACACATTGATAGAAGTTTGTCAGAGTTTTAGATGTCATGCTAATCTTTGCAAACTCCTAAGGAAGTGGAGGTGCTGCTGTGTTTTCTTTGTAATTGCACTTAGGAGCTGGGTCCAGGATGGGTCCTCTGAATTAATAACACTAAGAAATTCAAAGTTGCTGACCCTCTCCGCCCCTGATCCTTGCTCTCTCCCTCTCCATCCAGCCCTTCTGGTCCTTCGAGCCACGCCACCCCAGCAACCCACACTAAGCCTGATTAATCCTAACCTAATCACAGTCATTGGACTGTGGGAGGAAACCAGAGAACCCGGAAGAAACCCATGCATTCCACGTGGAGGATGTACAGACTCCTTACAGAGGACGCCAGGATTGATCTCTGAATTCCAGCCCAAGCTGAAATAACATCGCGCTAACTGCTATGCTACCGTGACACCTGTATTAGTAATGCCAAAATTGGTAGCTATTTCAATGCAATGCTTTTACTTTAAATCAATTATTCAATTTCCCAAATTGAAACTACCTAATATAAGCACCTCTCTAAAAACAAAGTTACTATATCATTCCACAACAATGGGAATGATGGCAACGACCTTGGTAGATTATTTAAAGCAATAGGTATGAGATTTGAGTGTTATACATACACAATGCTGTTTTTGTTAGTGGATTTTACGAAACAATTAGTAGGATACCAGTAGCTGAATTCAGCATCTTTCACTTTCCATGTTTCCCTCTGCCCAGAAACAGGCAATTGGTCAGATTGTACCCGAGTATACAGTTGAACTGAAAGGAGCAACAATTGGATGGGCAGGAAAGGAAAAATCAAGCAAAAAGAACGTGTTAGAGGTGAGAACGAGATTCTTTGAAATAATTTGTGCAGACTATTGACTTCTCATTAGATTACCTTCCCAACAATAGGCATAAAATTGTTGACAACATGAAGAAGGAAAAATAAAAATGAGAACATTTTCGATTGTTACATGGAGACTAATATCTTCGCTCTGTGATGTCAACGTTTGTCCTGCATCATCAGGCTTCTTCTGAAACAGTTCTTTACATGGTACTTTTATCAATTTGGCCTTGGAGTACTTTTATCAATTTGGCCTTGGAGTACTTTATATATAAAAAAAAAATCTATTACTTTATTGGAGGCATCAGCCTAGTTAAATGACAGTTTTCTTTCAAATGGTGAAGAAATTTAGACAACTGTGTTCAGCATTTAGCCATCGGTATCCTCCAATGTCAAAGTCAAGTTGATTGTCATATGCACAGGTGTAATGAAAAGCCCTACTGCAATATCACAGGCACACAGCATCAGGTAAGGAGCATTCACCAGAAAAAACAAATTATACCCAAGTTTTACAAGAAAGAACACAATTAGAACAAAAATCAAACAATGTGTAACTAGGGGTTCCCAACCTTTTTATGCCATTAACCATGGACCCCAGGTTGGAAACCCCTGGGTTCGTCATTTTCGCTGAGTAAAATATCCAAATTCTGTTAATTTTCATGATTAGTATCATTTTAAGTAGACTATTGAATCTACAAAAGAAACTATGATGCAGGTATAAAATATCCATTAAATCCTAACTGCCCTATCTGACCTTAGCTAAAGTGTGTTGAAATCTTAAAATCCCTTTGACATGCTTCCTTAAGGGTTTACCTGTAAGAGTGAAACGGGGTCATCACTAGTCATTGGCCTGCTTTACATTGCTGTTTTTCTTTGCCCATGGGATAGAAGGTGGTTTCCATTTAACTAGCACCTGGCTGTAGGTTTGGCCTGTTCTCTCTCACCAGCTGACGGCTAATTTGACTCCAGTTTTTCTTTTTGCCTCTGGACATTTCCGGCTGTGCTGAAACTCAATAGATCAAATTTGTGTCAAACACTTGCTTTCCATTGGGTTAAATCCATTTCTCATCATAAAAGGAGGCAACATTCAGCCACTAATTCTCCAATTCGATGTTTCTGGGTATATTGAGTGAAGGAGCTTGTAATTGCTGGAAAACTACTTTGAAAGGTTTGGGAACAGCAATATTTCTATGGAAGGATAAATAATATCAAACAAGTCTCATATTTCCCTACAAAAGAGGGCACTTGGTCCATCAGTTATATGCTGATTCTCAGAACATTCCCAGCGACGCAATCTCACACGGGCCCATTGACACCCCTATTTATCCCTTCACTCACCTACACTAGGTGAAATGATAGTGGCTTGCTGATTAATTTAACAACCAGAAACAGAGGTCAAAATTAAACCTGGTTGGCTCTGTGAGACAGCTGAATCACCTGCCATGCTTCTAAGTCTTCCATCCATTTTGGGCAATGATATTGCAAATAAATTGCAAGATGTAACTCAACACAACATATGTCAAGTGCTGGGGGAACTCAGCAGGTCAGGCAGCATCCATGGAAATGAACAAACAGTCAATGCTTTAGGCTGAGACCCTTCGTCAGGACTGAAGAAATAGCAAGATATGTTTTTTTTAAAAATCCCAAGCCTCTCCTCTCCTCCCCTGAAAATGTAGGGGCAGGGTTCTACAGCTGATCAGAGTCTTGACTACTCTCGATTCTTATGAATGCTTAAAAAAAAAAGCTGGCCTTGGCAGCAGTGATAGTGTTCCAAAAGTAATTAAAATTAAAAAAAAATATATACTGTACATAATGGAGTGTAGGGTTTTCAGATTGGTCAATTGTGAAATCCTTCACAGTGATTAGATATGGGGATTTCATCTGCTACAGTTGTGTGCTCAACCCATTTATCCCGTAATGCACCTGGTTTTGTCTGCTCTGTATGTTAAAAGTATACTTTTATTTTCAGTTGAAAACAAGAGGGGGTTCGGAGTACCTTATACAATATGATACAGAATCCGTCATTGGGGACTGGTACAAGATGATCAATGAGAGTATCCTTCAAATGGTATGTGCCCGTAAGCAAAACAAGATTATATTTATACGTAATAGAGTGAGTTCTGTTCTAAGCAGGGAATATCTGTTAGGACAGAAAATGAATGTCTGTATGCCAGTAGAGCTTATTTAAATGCATAATACCCACTGAACTTTAATGCTACACAATAAGTCTTACTTGCCCAGAGAAGGTGGTTGAGGGGAGGGAGGAACACCTATCTTCAGCCATTAAAATCCACATATTCTGGTGATGAAAGTTCTCCCAAGATGCTGTTATAACATTTTAAGCAATGGGGAGGACAAGCAGTGACACACTGTATGTCTTGAAGCATAGTTAGCATGTGGTGTTTCCATATTAGGGTGGCAGGTGGAGATGTGTCTCTACCAGAGGAGGTGTAAGATGCTCCTTCCCACCACTAGCTTGCAGGTCACCCTTGGGCAGAGTGTAGCACCTGCTTGGCCCCCCGATCAGAGTCATGTGAAGCCAGGGGGGCAGGTGGTGGATGGTCGTACGAGCAGCCGGTGCATATCACAAGTCCTGGTTATGCAACCACTGATGCCAGACAGGCAACCTCTGAAGAGTATTGATAATGGCTGCGGTCACCTGTCTTGTAAAGACACTGCCCAGAAGAAGGCAATGGCAAATCACTTGTGCAGAAACATTTGACAAGAAGAATTGTGGCCAAAAGACCATGATCGCCCTCATCACACGACACAGCACATAATGAACAGATGTTTCCATATATCTACTGCCCTTGAACCCCTGGTGCTGCAAGTCTAATCTTTGGGAAGTTTTTCTTTCTCAAATGAATTAAATTTTTTTTTGTCTGTTTCATCTCTTTTGCCTTTTTTGTCCATATATTGTATATGGTGTTTCTGATTGTGTGATGTTAGTGAAATATGAAAATGGATATAGTGGGTATAATGGGTAAAGTGCATTCACATTCCACTAATTCCTACTTAAAACATCCTGTAACATGCATTTGAAATGGGTTCTGCACTCTGCAAATATTTTATCATTAATCTTTTGATTTGCCTTTAAGTTGGACACAGTGAGCACAGACGAAGTTGATTCTGCTTATGATATAGCTGCTTCAGAGAAGTTCAACAACAAAGAGAAGGACGAGAAACAAAGTCGTTGTAAGTTTCTGGATAACCTTGACGTGCTTATTTAAGTGTCACCAGTGATACAAAAGAATAATATCAAACGGATTAGGACACATTGGACAAAATAAATTTAGTCACAGATTCTCTGAGACCCAGTCCTGTAAGTAACGTCTCTGAGAAAAGAGTGATAAAAGCTTTCAATCTTGCCTTGTGTGCAGAAGGCTGAAAATATGGTCCTTGATTTGCTCAAAGCTTAAAGAAGCCCTTTGTATATTTCCAATGCCAAAACTGTGCTCCCTGTTGCTCCTGGTAACCAGGTATAGGATGGTCAGCAGCTATAGGCCAGTCTGGGCCAGGGCAGAGACTGTTGGGGGCAGACCCTGAACTGACAGCTTGAAAGGTGAAGTTAGACTGTTTTGGAACAGCAGTTGCGATGCTGGTATTCACAAGATTACCTGGCCTGGGTGCTTCCTTGAATTCTAGAGACACTAGAAAGCATCTGGAAATGTTCATTTTGGTGGTAGGGTGGGGGAAGGGTTGAGTGACATAATCAACTTTCAATGTGATTGAATTCACATTATCATATGATTAACAGAAATCTATAGTTCAAATATTATGGAATTTAATCCCTAGTTTTTGTCACATCATCATAACAAATTTTATGGGTATTGGACAATCTTCAAAGATAAATAATGGTGAAGTTAACTTGCATAGACATGAAGCAACTCCTTTCCCTCTTTTTCCCTCACACCCCAGCATCACCCACCTCTGCCCCCAATGACATGCTTCCCTCCCCAGTACTCACTATATGTTTGTCTCCCATAACATCAGCCCTTCAGTTTTTCCATGACTACATTTATTAGTTCCTCAAAGATAATTCAGTGGCTTGACTCATGGTAATCTGCCCTGGCTTTCATTTGCTGGACAATGTTTTCCAAGCATTCGTGTCTCTGAGTTACAAGTTCAGGGATTTCAAATTCTAAACTGCCACTCCAATGTCTTCTCAAGTGTTCCATTGAAGGAGGTACTGGCATAAAGCCAGATAGCATAGAAATTAGCCCATCAGCCCAACTCATCCTTGCCAACTGCAATCCCTATTGATGCTAATGTCATTTCCTGCATTTGACCCATATCTCTCTATTCAATTCCAATCCATGTGCCTGGCACATTGATAGATTATCCATACCTGGGGATATAAAAGGGACAATGGTATTATTCAAAGAAATGGGTTGGTAATTTTCTTTGAGTCTTGGTAGATATTTATTTGTCAATGTATTTCATTAACTTGTTATCAGTGCGCTGGTCATTTCTCCCATTGGTGTTCTGAAATCTTGCCATGTGACTGTTGCTGCCATGTTTCACTGTAATACATTAAGTGTGAACTTGGGGAAATACTTTATTGGCAATGGAACAAACCTTGAAGCCATCGAAGTCCTGATTACAATTCTGCGGTGCTGGGAAATTTGGAATAGAATCAATAAATTCAGAGAAGTGTATTTAGGAGAAGTGGTGAGCAGAGGACATAGGCTAAAATTGGTTTAAAGAGAACAGTGAGCGAGAGAGAGGAGAGATGATTGTGCCACATGGCATTAAGGTCTAGACTGTCTGAAAGGCAGTGGCAGAAGTTTCAATATCAGCCTTCAAATATATGAATGGGAGAATGTGCAAGTCTGTGGTCAGAGCAGTGGAGCACAGCATTACATTTCTTGCTGAAACTTGGTGTATTTTATTGCATACAATTCTGCTCGCATTGACTCACTGATTTTGATCTCCTCACATCAGTTAGCTTGAAGAACCCTGGGGTCAGTACTACTGAAACTACAGACACCAAGAAGGTGAAAACAAAATTAAAGAAGTTCCTACAGCGGAGACCCACACTACAGTCTGTGAGGGAGAAAGGTTATATCCAAGGTAAGGCTCGGAGTTCTGTTGAAGAACAGCAACTGATGGAGGTTACTGGGCAATTTTCAGGCAGTCACTTCTCAGCCACTGTTTTAAATCAGAATTAGGTTTAATATAACTGGCATATGTCATAAAATTTGCTTTGCGGCAGCACTACATTGCAATATATAATAATAAAAAAACTATAAATTACAGTAAGATTGTGAGATTGCGAGAGTAGTGAGATTGCATCCGCTGTAAACCTATTGCGATGAGAAGCAAATTGCAGTGGGTCCAGGTCTTTGCTTAGGCAGGAGTTGATTCTGGCCATGACCAACCTCTCAAAGCACTTCATCACAGTAAATGTGAGTACAACAGGGTGATAGTTATTGAGGCAGCTCATCCTGCTCTTCTTGGGCACTGGTATGATGGCCGCCCTTTTGAAGCAGGTGGGAACCTCCGACTGCAACAGTGAGAGATTGAAGATGTCCTTCATCACTCCTCCTACTAGTTGCTTGGCACAGATTTTCAGTTCCCTGTCAGGTCCTCCATCAGGGCCTGCTGCCTTGCAAGAGTTCACCCTCTTGAAAGATGTTCTGACATCGGTCACCTTTCAGAGATCACAAGATCATCAGATGCTGCAGGGATTTGCACAGGTGTCATTTTATTCTCTTTTTCCAAGCGTGCATAAAAGGTGTTGAGCTCATTCATTCATGATGTTAGTTTTACAAACCCTGCTAAAGCTGACATGCATCCAATTCTGTTTCTAACTTCAATCTAAATTGTTTTTTGCTCTTAAAATAACCTTCCATAAGCTTAACCTGGACTTCTCCTGTAGTTCTGGATCACCAGTCTTGAATGCCGCAGATCTAACCCTCAGCAGACTACAAATCTCCTGGCTCATCCACGGCTTTTGTTTTGGATATGTCCGGTATCTTTTTGAAGGTACCGCACAGCTCATCCACACAGGTCTTGATGAAGTCGGTGACAGCTGTAGCATATTCATTTAGATCAGAAGATGAATCCCTGAATATTGTCATGTCCACCGACTCACAGCAGTCCTGTAAGTCTCCTATGCCTCCCTTGACCATAGTTTCTTGGTCCTCACCACTGGTGCTGGCTGTGGTCTTTAGTCTCTGCCTGTATGCTGGGAGTAGAAGTACAGCCAGGTGATCAGACTTCTCAAAGTGTGAGCGTGAGATGGCATGGTTAGTATTCTTGATATGATATAACAGTGGTCAAGTGTGCTGGCGCCTCTGGTTCCACAGGTGATATGTTGGTGGTAGCTGTTCAAACACTTCAAGCTGGCCTGTTTGAAATCTCCCACAACGATGGGAAGGCATCAGGGTGTGCAGTTTCATGACTGCTGATCCCGGTGCCCAGCTCCTCCAGTGCCTGACTGACTTTGGCCAGAGGTGGAATGTACACCATTACCAGGACGATGGCAGAAAACTCCCTTAGCAGATAAAATGGACGACATTTGACCACTAGATGTTCCAGGTTGGGTGAGTTAGATTGCGATAATACCACCCTGTCTGTGCACCTTGATGAATTAACCATGCTGCATACTCCACCTCCTCTATCTTTAAAAGACCGAGCTGTCTGGTCTTTGTGATCAATGGCAAAGGCCCTAGGCTGCAGCACTGTGTTTGAAATGCCAGGGGATAGCCACGTTTACATGAAGTAAAATACATAGCAGTCCCTGATATCTCTTGGGTACTGTAATCTTGCTCTGAGATCTTCAGTTTTATTTTCCAGAGACCATATATTGGCTAGTAGGAAAGTCAGGAGCAGGGGGTCTGAGGGCTCTATGTTTCATTGTACTTGCAAACCAGCTTGCCTTCCATGCTTCATTTCCCTTAAAGGGTAACTATGCTCATGTCCTGAATTTGCTGTCTGGAGGCCACCGATTTTTGAGGATTGATAGATTTTTTAATTGTCTTAAAATTATGTTGCTTATTTGTGTCTGTGACCGTGGATTTCAGCTGTAATTGTCTTAAATGGGAATATTTGATGATTCTCATTGGAGCTGCACGCAGAGTTGCCACTTATCGTCAACATCTTATTAAATACTGAAGTATCCCAGCCACAGTTTGCACATGGTTTCCAAGCTTGGAAGAAGAGTGACTTGCAATTACTTTGACACTAACCTGAACTTCATGCTTTTACTATATTGCAGGTTGAGCAAGATGCATCTGCTTTAGGACAGGAAGCCCCAAGGACAATTGTTCTGCATGGTTTTGCATTCCTGTTTGTTCACTAAAGAAATGTATTGTCTGCATAATGCTGCAATAAGCTGATAATTCAGCAGTGGACATCCTGTTTCCACTGGGTGAACAAACCACAGGAAAATATAGATAGTGGTGAGGATTGCAGAAAGCAAACTATGTAAATGTTTGTGCATCTATTCCTATTTCATAGTTCATGCTTAGTTGTCATACAACCATACCCATAATGCAGCCAAACAAAACAGCGTTACTCTGGGGCCAAGATGCAATGCATAGCACCAACAGTCACACACAGCACAGGGCACATATGAGATAGCAAGCACATAAAAGATATCAATAAAATACAGTCTCACAAAAAAAAGTCCAAATCCCTGAATCTGTAAATGTTATAGAAATCTGTAGTAAAACACAATACAGCTTGTATTCTGCTGAGCAAGCACTAGGAGGCAGCATCAACACCAGCTTGGACACCGCGCCACACCACCTTCGGTGGAGCATACTGACTCTGCCTCTCTCATGGCTGGCTGTAAATAGGCAACACCATGGCTTGAGGCCGAGTCCCCACTACGAATGAGGCCACGCAACTCGCCCACTGTCCGCCCCTGCTGTCCGCCAATAAATCAGTGAATCAGACTTGCAGCATTCCACATTAACAATGTCCAACAGGGTCTTGTGATTACAAGAAAAGTGACTAAGATGATTATTTACTGTTAGACTGCACACTGCCTTTACGCACTGACGCCTCTGATCCAGGCAGCAGTATGATCCACACAATATATCACCCTTCAGCACTCATTCCTACTTGTGTGCCTCTATGCTCACAATAGCTGTTGTGCAATGAGGTGTGATTCAACATACCAAATGTGAGCAATGAAGTGTGCATTTCACTGGCAGCCACTGAAAAATCAAAAGAGAAAATAGCAATTGTTTGATGGAGGAAATGTTACATTATATTAAGGAAATGTTGGTGGAGTTCTGGTCTCAATGATTTCATTGGCAACTCTGGAACATCTGGACAGCAAAGCTGTCAACTACAGCTCGTCATTCAATACTAACATACCCCTCAAAACTAATTATTTCAAGAACTTGGCCTCAGTGCATTGTCTTGCAACTGGATCCTTGATTTCCTCACTAATCAGTTTGGATTGCCAGCAACATCTCCTCCACAATCTCCATCAGCACAGGTGCACCACAAAGCTGTGTGCTTAGTCCCTGCTCTACTCACTTTATGCTTATGACTGTGAGCTGAGCATAGCTCCAATGCCATATTTAAGTCTGCTGGCAACACCCCTGTCGTTGTCCAAGTCAAAGGTGGTGACAAATCAGCATATAGGAGGGAGATGGAAAATCTGGCTGAGTGGTGCCATAACAACCACCTCTCATCTACTGTCAAGACCAAGGAGCTGATTATTGACTTCAGGAAGAGGAAGCAGGAGATTGATGAGCCAGTCCTCATCAGGGGATCAGAGGTGGAGAGGGTCGGCAACTTTGAAATTCTTCGGTGTTATCATTTCAGAGGATCTGCCTTGGGCCCAGCACACAAATGCAATTACAAAGAAAGCTCAGAAGCACCTCTACTTTCCTTGATGTTTGCGAAGATTCGGCATGTCATCTAAAACTGGAGCGTATATTGACAGGTTGCATCCCGGCCTGGTATGGAAACACTAATGCATTTGAATGAAAAAGCCTTCAAAAAGTAATGGATATGGCTGAGTCCATCATGGGTACAACCCTCCCTACCACTGAGCACATCTACAGGATGTTGCAGGAAAGCAGCATCCATCATCAAGGGCCCCCACCATCCAGGCCATGCACTGTTCTCACTGCTGCCATCAGGAAGAAGGCACTGGTGTCTCAGGACCCACACCACCAGGTTTAGGAAGAGGTACTACCCCTCAACCAATAGGTTCTTGAACCAGAAGGGATAATTCCACTCAGCCCGGCACTGAACTGTTCCCACAACCTATGGACTCATTTTGAAGGGCTCTTTATCTCATGTTCTCGATATTTATTGCTTATTTATTTATTATTATTTTTCTTTTTTTTTTTGTTTCTTTGAATTTACTGTGAATGTTTACAGGGAAATGAATTTCAGGGTTGTATATGGTGATGTATATGTACTTTGATAATAAACTTACTTTGAACTTTGGTGGTTTTTAGTGAGTGACCAGTTTAGTCACTTATGAGATATTCTTTTCTGATGGAGGCACAAGAGACAGCTTGTGCTGGAATCCAGAGCAACACACGATCTACTGGAGGAACTCAGTAGGTTGAGTAGTATCTGTGGGAGGATGTTTTTGGTTGAAACACTACATCAGAACTACCTTTAACTTTATCCAGTACTGATTGATTGCACAATCATCAGAAGAATTTGAATATGACCGGAAATATCACTGCAATGCCATGTGAATGTGATGGTCTACATAACTAATTATATGCTATCCATGATAACATAATCAACTCTACCATTATGCATGCTTTTCTTATTATATTGGTTGTTAATATAGATTACCATTTGGCCTAATGACATAGACTAGGTGGGCTGAATGGCCTCTTTCTATCTCAGTTCACTGAGCAATCCCATTAACTAATACGTCTTAGTGCACCTTATGCCACTGGTATATTGGTGTGTCTATATTGCCAGTGTTAATGTAACCATGCATATTATCATGAATACTCTGTCCATATGAGTTTTGGACTGAGGAAAAAATACATCTTTGTTAATGTATTTAGAACTGAATACATTTGTATTCTGTATCTAGATGCAGATTGAATAGATATGCATTGGGCTTGCCAAACTCACCTGACTAAAAGGCCATTCTTCCACTGGTATACGTTTAGAGTTTTCAGCTCACTCTTTGTAATACTGCTCACTTTGGTCAGTTATGAGCAGTAAGGTGAATGAGGTTCTCTGTCATTCAGTGCCGTGTGTGGTTTTCATTTTCCAGACCAGATATTTGGCTGCAATCTGGTGGACCTGTGTCGGAGGGAGGGCACCACCGTGCCACGCTTTGTATTGAAATGCATTGAAGCCATAGAGAATCGAGGTAATATTCCATCGCTGATATGTCGAGGTGCACATCTCGGACCAGTTGCGACCAAAAGAATACAATTTCATGTCCATACTCCATGGTTACTCCTCGTCACCCAATGACACAAATGACCGGGGGGGGGGGGGGCAGCATGGGAAACTCCTGCTTTTCTCTTCTCTGCAATCATCTCTTTGATCATCCCCATTCATAAAATGTTGGCATCTGTATAATTTTTGCTTTATCATTAATTCTCTAATCCTTTGCTTTCCGTGCATTTCTTGTCTACTCTGGATTTTACTTTCACTTGCATACTAAAAACAGTCAGCCCCTCAGACTTTGCCATTCAATAAGATAACGGTTGATCTAATCTTTGCCTCAGCACTACCTTCCCACTTCCTTGTAGTTCAAATGTCTGTCAATCTCTGTCTCTGCAGCTCTCTGCGATACAAAATTTGAAAGTGTTTTGGCCCACTGAGAGAAGAAATTCTGCTCCATTTCCATCTTAAATGGAAATATATTATTCTGCAACTGTGCCCTGTTATTTCAAGGTACTCCCACAAGACGAAACATTCTCTCAGCACCCTTTCTGTCAGTCAACTCCCACCCCTAGAGTTGTACTGAAGTGGGCAAGGTCACCTGCTTTTCTGGAACTCTGATGAATACAGGTCCAACCTTTGCTTCCTTTTATACATCAATCTGTTCATCCCAGGAATCAAGCAGTGAACTTTCTCTGCACCACCTTTAGAACACCTCAAGCATATCCTTAAAAGCAGAGCAAGACTCTACACAGCACTCCAGGCATGGTGTCACCAGCACTCTGTAAGGTTGTACCAAATCCTCCCTACTCTTTACAACAAAGGTGAACATTCCATTGAACTTCCTAATTGCTGTTATCTGCCTGCTAACCATTTGTGTTCACAGAAACAAACTGGAGGAAATGAGTAGGTCAGGTAGTATCTGTGAAGGCACGGGGCTGACTGATATCTCGTATTGAGACTTTGCATTAGAACTGAGAGTGTGGAGGGTTGAGGGAGAGGATAGGTAGAACCTGAAATGGAGGGATGATGGGCAGGTGGACCCAAATGTTCCAGGAACTGGTTAGTTTGTTGAATAAATACATAAGCCATTGAATCCTCTCTGTCCTATGGGCTTGGGAGTGAAGCTGGGAAATGGGATCTGATAAGGAGGCTGAGAAGGTACTGTGTGGGCCATGTGAGAGCAGGTAATGCATGAAACCATTACTTCTAGTCTGTTTCATGTTCTCACCTGACTTGCAAATAGCTTGACCGCAGGCAGACCCTCTGGCACACAGATCTCCACAGCACAGGTGGTGTAGCAGCCGAGATAAGTGTCAGAACCATGCTGAAGTGAAATCCACATATTTGCTGCCAATGGGGCCAGCAAGAAATGGCTAAGGATTTAACAGTGTGAACTCCAGAGAGAGCCAGGTGTGGGTTGGAAAGGAAACCAGCTGTATTTGGGTGAGCGACAGTTGCCAATGCACAGACAAATGTGGCGTTGCCTATGTGATGCTGACGGCTAAGAGAGATCCAATAATTAATGGAAGCTAAATGTCAGGCATATCTTCCACATAATTCTCATGTAGTCTTACACAGTCCCTGGACCAGAGCCCAGGTAGAGACAAATAGATTCTTGCTGATTCTAGAATGTAATCATGGGGAAGTAAAGTGGTGGCTGTGTTCTCAACAGCATTTTTCTGCCCAGTGAACCTGGTACCCTGAAGCATAGTGATCATCTCCATATCTCAAATGCAAGTTTAATTGTTGTTCAACCATACACATGAATACAGCCAAACAAAACAGTGTTCCTCTGGGACCTAGGGTGAAATACACGGTACCAACCTTCAGACACAGTGCATATAGCACATAGGCGAAAAACGTAGTTACAAAAAAAAAATAAAAGTAATAAGATAGCCCAAATCCCTGAGTGTCCTGGCCTGTAGATTAATGATGCATGGGATGTTATCCCAGAGCCACATTTCTGCAAGAACAAGTGCGCACAATTCCTCATTTCGCGCAATTGCAGCTGCGGCGAACGCAATCCAGCTTGCCTTCTACCAAGTGAACATTGGAAGGCAACACTAAAACCCAGAATGGATTCCAGTGACACACAGCCAGCTCCGGCGTCGTCTTCCCCGGTGGCCACAACAGGCAGCCCCGAGGCACGACGGCCTGGTCCGCGCAACAAAGGAGGCCGCGTCATCGGTCTCACCGATAAACCAGTGAATCGGGCTTTCAGTGTTCTATATTACCAATGTCCAACAAGTTCTTGCGAACACAACAAAAACGTCCAAAACAATCACTGGCACTGTCCATTGGACCGCACACCCCTCTCTGGTACCTTTTCCCCTGGGTGGCTGAAGTAGGCTGCAACACAGTGCACAACAAGTCCAGCAACTCTCCTGGCTGCAATCAGCTGACCCACTAACTGGATTAAAGAGACTCATATGTGATTTTAAATTTAAAATAATTAAAAGAATGAGATGCATAGAGCTTAAGATTACAATGAGCATTTGGGGCAAGTTGCATGGATGCTATAAAGGTGATGAACGTGAGAGAGGGAGGGAGGAAGCAAGGGGGAGTGGAAATGGGGAGGGAGAGAAAATAGAAGGTTATACTGTAAGGATGGGAGAGCCCTTGCATGAAGTATTAATAACAGCATGAATTAGTTGAACTGAATGATTCTTCTCTGTATTGTCTGGTCAAAGTATTCTTTGTGTCATTGCAGGATCTACTGCTAATGTTTTTGTATGTAATGATTTGATACCAATGTAATTTTATGATACTATTGCTTCCTAATAGCCATATTTGAAGCCACTATTTTCTCAACACAATTCTGGTTGAGTATGAACCATGTAAAAGCTAATTAATGACTTTCCCTCTCTTTGTGCCATAGGGTTGGATATTGATGGTTTATACCGAGTCAGTGGGAATCTGGCTATCATCCAGAAGCTACGATTCAAAGTCAATCACGGTAAGGGCCGTCTTATTTTGAAGGGTTTGTTCACATGTTAGTGGTCTGTGTTTTTGCAGTTAACCTGGTAAATACCATAAGATTGGTTTGAAGGAGTGGTAGGAAACACGATCAGATCAGATTGGGTTCGGGTTTTTAGAGATACAGCATGGTAATAGGCCCTTATGGCACAATGGGTCCATGTTGCATAATTACACCCATGTGACCAATTAACCTCCTGACCTGTACATGCCTTGGCAAGGTACCAACTACAGAGCTGGTAGTTGTGCAGGGTTTGGGGTTAGTTACTAGGTCGGGCCTTGTGTCACTTTATAGACATACAATCAATCTATGTATATAAGCTATGTTATGTATTAATATTTATTGTGTTTTTTATTATTATTATTATGTTCTTTATCTTTTGGAATTTTTTTATGCTACATTGGATCCAGAGTAACAATTATTTTGTTCTTCTTTACACTTGTGTACAGGAAATGACGTAAAACAATCTGGAATCTTGAATTTTGCTTCTTTTGAGAATTAAATTCACCCTCATTCCAGAGTAAATGCGCACCACGAACTTAACCTGCAAATTAAGAAGCTCATTCTCCCTAAATGTCGCATTGTTTAAGCACCTCACAGGCTACTAAGAGGGAAAAACTTTCTTTTTTATATGGACATTTAGGATTTTAGGACATTTTGATGTAATTTATTGCCTGTATGGTCTTTTTCTTCTTAAACTCATCACCTCTACTGGGGTATAGGCTGCTGACAGCAACTCACCAGTGTCCTCTCTCCTGGGCCAGTCTTTCAAGGCGTAGCCCACTGAAGATCCTTCCTCTTCCAAGGATGAGGTCTTTACAGCTTCTATTGGCATTTCTGTAGTGGTGGGATTTTTATGGGGCGGGTTTGCTAGCCCCATGCCCAACCCTGCTCCTTTTGCAGCTGGGCTTTGAATTGTCATGGCGGAGTTACGGTCACTATTGGTACATAAGAAATGTGCTTTTATGGTGTCATCAGAGTCATTGTGTCACCTAGCCCAGAAACAGGCCCTTTGGCCCACCATGTTCATGCTGACAATCAATTTCCTACTCCTGCTGATCTCACTTAGCTGCACAATTTCAATGTATGGCATCTTAACCGCAAGTTGTACAGCTCTGCCTGTTCTGTTCTGTACTGGACTGTTGGCCTTATTCCTGCCCATGTCTCTGAAACTCACAATCTCTCTTTTCAAGGTGAGGCTTGCAGCATAGAGCTACATTACTGAAGGACATGAAAGGACTTTGACTGTTTGTTTCTTTGCAGATGCTGCCTGACCTAATTTTTTTTTCTCTTTGGCATCTTTAGTGTTTTTGTTTATTTTCATATTTCATGTCCTTGAAGAGGTATGTTACTGGATGGAAAGCTGGAAGTTCATTCTGATGTTTTTATTCCTTCCAGTTTTCAGTAACTTGGCCTCCCACTGCCATACAAACAATCCAGAGGTTTGGTTCTAACCGGCTATTCTTGGTGTAAGCTTTAGCAATGAATATACAGTATTTGAGCTATTTGGCTATTTAGGAGATCGAAGCTGGGACTTATCTCCTCAAGCCACATTTACAGTATACTCAGTCATAATGGATCCTCTGAGGATCCGTTAGCTGTGGCAACTTCTAGCACTGTCGCATGAATATCAGTCAGCTCGGGGATTTCTCAGCACCAGGCAACACGGGGGTGACCTTATCTGCAAAGGTTAATTGGTGAGGCATCAATAAGTTCATCAGCAATTATTGACGAACATCGAACATGGCAATGACTCAATGACAGATAAACTTGTTTGTGCTTTCCCTCTTTCTTTGCAGATGAGAATGTGAACCTCGAGGAGGGCCCATGGGATGATGTTCATGTTATCACAGGGGCTCTGAAACTCTTCTTCCGGGAGCTGCCAGAGCCACTCTTCCCTTACAACTATTTCAACAATTTCATTGCTGCAATCAGTAAGTAAAACATGCATCAACCCACAAAGGAGCTATTTGGTGTGTTGCTCCAGATTTCCAGTATTTGCACTCTTTTGTGTCTCCAGTAAAATTGAAATGTTATTTTGGTAGTTCTACTTTTGCTAACAAGTTCTGTTAAAACTGTTAAATTGCCAATGAGTTGATGATTGTACAATTAAAAAGTAAACTGAATTTGTGATTAACGCAACATACATCAAAGTTGCTGGTGAACGCAGCAGGCCAAGCAGCATCTATAGGAAGAGGCGCAGTCGACGTTTCAGGCCGAGACCCTTCGTCAGGACTAACTGAAGGAAGAGTGAGTAAGGGATTTGAAAGCTGGAGGGGGAGGGGGAGATGCAAAATGATAGGAGAAGACAGGAGGGGGAGGGATAGAGCCGAGAGCTGGACAGGTGATTGGCAAAAGGGGATACGAGAGGATCATGGGACAGGAGGCCTAGGGAGAAAGACAGGGGGGGGGTGACCCAGAGGATGGGCAAGAGGTATATTCAGAGGGACAGAGGGAGAAAAAGGAGAGTGAGAGAAAGAATGTGTGCATAAAAATGAGTAACAGCTGGGGTACGAGGGGGAGGTGGGGCCTAGCGGAAGTTAGAGAAGTCAATGTTCATGCCATCAGGTTGGAGGCTACCCAGATGGAATATAAGGTGTTGTTCCTCCAACCTGAGTGTGGCTTCATCTTTACAGTAGAGGAGGCCGTGGATAGACATGTCAGAATGGGAATGGGATGTGGAATTAAAATGTGTGGCCACTGGGAGATCCTGCTTTCTCTGGCGGACAGAGCGTAGATGTTCAGCAAAGCGGTCTCCCAGTCTGCGTCGGGTCTCACCAATATATAAAAGGCCACATCGGGAGCACCGGACGCAGTATATCACCCCAGTCGACTCACAGGTGAAGTGATGCCTCACCTGGAAGGACTGTTTGGGGCCCTGAATGGTGGTAAGGGAGGAAGTGTAAGGGCATGTGTAGCACTTGTTCCGCTTACACGGATAAGTGCCAGGAGGGAGATCAGTGGGGAGGGATGGGGGGGTCGAATGGACAAGGGAGTTGTGTAGGGAGCGATCCCTGCGGAATGCAGAGAGAGGGGGGGAGGGAAAGATGTGCTTAGTGGTGGGATCCCGTTGGAGGTGGCGGAAGTTACGGAGAATAATATGTTGGACCCGGAGGCTGGTGGGGTGGTAGGTGAGGACCAGGGGAACCCTATTCCTAGTGGGGTGGTGGGAGGATGGAGTGAGAGCAGATGTACGTGAAATGGAGGAGATGCGTTTAAGAGCAGAGTTGATAGTGGAGGAAGGGAAGCCCCTTTCTTTAAAAAATGAAGACATCTCCCTCGTCCTAGAATGAAAAGCCTCATCCTGAGAGCAGATGCGGCGGAGACGGAGGAATTGCGAGAAGGGGATGGCGTTTTTGCAAGAGACAGGGTGAGAAGAGGAATAGTCCAGATAGCTGTGAGAGTCAGTAGGCTTATAGTAGATATCAGTGGATAAGCTGTCTCCAGAGACAGAGACAGAAAGATCTAGAAAGGGGAGGGAGGTGTCGGAAATAGACCAGGTAAACTTGAGGGCAGGGTGAAAGTTGGAGGCAAAGTTAATAAAGTCAACGAGTTCTGCATGCGTGCAGGAAGCAGCGCCAATGCAGTCGTCGATATAGCGAAGGAAAAGTGGGGGACAGATACCAGAATAGGCACGGAACATAGATTGTTCCACAAACCCAACAAAAAGGCAGGCATTTGTGATTAAGCTGGATTGCAGATCCATCTACTGGCTAATGCCTGCAACTACATTATTCCCAAACTTAAAACTTCACACCATTGGAAAGCAAGAGCAATGAATGCTACCACGTGCAAGGCTTTTACATAATATTTGAGTTCATTCGATGGCCTTGCATGACTAGGAGACTAGAGGAACTGTTACAACTACTGATTAATTCTTACCCCAGAACAGCCTTTTGATAATCTTTCTGACATGCGCATGTGACTGTGAGAGTATATATTTCTCTGCATATGTATTTTTCCCTCTCCACAATTAATATTTGTTCATTCATTACATGCCATGTCAAATGATGTAGGCATCATGGTTGACCATGATCCTGACAAATTTTCTTACAGAACTGGTTTGTTATTGCCTTCTTCTAGGCAGTGTCTTTACAAGATGGATGACCCCAGCCATTATCAATACTCTTCAGGCTACAGAGGGAAAGAGCACCTTACACTTCCACCCTGCCATCCTACAGTTAATAGGTCATTTTATGTACTGATGTAGAGACGTTATTTCCAAGCTGTTGAGTGTCCCTTTTTGCTATTTAAAATAACTGATACGTATGGGTTGGATAAATTCACTGAGCAAGAGGAAAAGTCAGTAAGAAATGACTGGGTATAAACAATAACTAAGCATTTCCTTCTCTGAAAAGTAATGGCCAGAGGTTGCCAGGAAATGCTGGCAGTTCTCCCATAAACGTAAGAAAGTTTGTATGTTTGGAACAAACTGTGAGGTCCCAAAACAGCCAGCTACTTATTGGAGTTTTGCCAATGAGATGAGATGCTGAGCTCCTAAACTAGAATGTGGCTTGGAGGCAGTTCACCAGCACGTAAGCAGGGATATCTGTCCACTAAACTTGCTCCAGGTTAGATGGTGAAAAGGATAAGTGCTTCATTGCAAAGGAGAAATATTTCTCGGAAGAGCAGACAGATCTATTGAATAATATAAATGATTTTTTATAGAATGAGCAGTTTTAATTACTTAAATCCATTTTGAAATGTAATTGCTTATTGTTTTCAATATGTCATAATGTTGTTTTTGAATGTTTCTATATGTCAGAGGCTTTCAAAGTCTTTAAATAGGTTAGCCAATCAGCTAGGAAGTACTGTCTATCTTAGCCAGCTGGCAGTGATTGTCAGGTGTTTTGTGGGTAGGGCTTGTTTTGATCTGCCTCTGTGGCATTATTCCATTTTACTTGAGGCCTTATCAACATGCAGAGCCTTGTTGCTGAACTCAGTTTGTATTAGCCATGTGGGTTAGCTACAAGCATGGGTGGTGCTCCATTGGCAGGAAGTGTAAAACCCCAACCTGTTGCAATATTTTGTGGACAGTGCTGTGAAACTGAGTTTGCAAGCATCAACGCACAACATGATTATGTAGGCGTAACCAAATGATGCTGATTGACAAGTTAAAACTGCCATGTTAGGTTCTGCAGGGGAGAAGGTCATATCTAGGAGGCCACTTGTATTTCTGGATGGCTTGCTGCAGAAAAAGATAGTTGTGGATTAGAAACGCGGTGCATTTTTTCCCTATTCTATCTCCTTCAAAGCATGTATATAAGAGACTTCTTTATAAATGGGGTAAATTAATAAATCTTTTTGACACTGAGCAGAGGTTTCAGGCACTTAGGGTTTGAAGCAGCAATGTGCAGCCAATGATGGTCTAAGACTAACCAATAAGATGTATTTTAAAATGGATTACATTATCTTGAATCTCAATTTACAAAGATATTAGAGGGATTGTAAGAAGGTATTAAGTGTTTTTTCAAGAATCTTTCCACCTTTTAAATCTATTGTGGATTTCAAGGGGAGGGCCGTAAGAGTGTGGAATGAGCTGCCAGTGCAAGTGGTGCGTACAAGCTCGATTTCAACATTTAAGTGAAGTTTGGATAGGTAGATAGATGGTAGGGGGTATGGAGAGTTATGGTCCCAGTGCAGGACGATGGGATTAGGAAGTTTAAATTGTATGGCATGGACTAGATGGGTTGAAGTTCTTGTTTCTGTGCTCTACTTCTGTACGACTCTAATTGGAAGTAGCTCAATGGTCAACATGGGCAAGTTTGGCTGAAAGGCCTGTTTCTGTGCTATATAGACCTTGACTCTGCATTCAGAGCTGTTATCTAACGTGAATTACATGCTGTCAATATTAAGTGTGCACTAATTGAATTTTAGCAGTTGTTTTGGTATTGGTCACCAACTGGAGCCTCTTTACATTGTGATGGGGGTTTAGCATGAAAATCAAAGAGATACAGGGCACAAATAGGCCCTTCAGCTGACAGTCAGGCACTGACACCCATTTTGATGCTAATCCTGTCGTAACTTGATTCTCCTCACATTCCTATCAACCCATGCCCAGATTACACCTCTCCTATAGATGAGATGTATTTTACACCAGCCAATTAACCTGCTAACCCACACGTCATTGGGATGTGGGGGAGAAAACCAATGCACTCAGATGAAACCCATGCAGTCATAGGGAGAGTGTTCAAACTCCACACTTAGAGCACCTGTGGGCAGGATTGAACTGGTCACTGGAGCTGTGACATAGTAGCTCTACTAGCAATGCCCCTGTGGCTCCAAGGGGATTTGCATTCACAGAGTCAAATGTGAACATGTACTAGACTGCAATAATACTGGGCTGTCTGCAAGTCCTCCTCACAGTAATATTTGTTTGACTTAAATCTGCCTGCTAGTAGATATAAACTTGGGTTGTTTTCTCTGGAGTGCTGAAGGCTGAGGGAGGTCTGACAGAGGTTTACAAGATTATGAGAGGAATAGATAGAGTGGATGGAGAGTATCTGTTTCCCAGGGTTGAAATGTCTAATATCAGAGGGCATGCATTGAAGATGAGAGGGGGATGTGAGGGGGGTAAGTTTTTACTCAGAGTGGTGGATCCCTGGAATGTGCTGCCTTTGTTCTGGTGGTAGAGGCAAATACATTAAGAGGCTTTTCAGAGACACTTGGATAGGCACATGGTGTAGGTAGGAGGGATTAGTGTTTAGGTGTTTTTGATTTGCTTTCTGGTTGGTTTGGCACAACATTGTGGGCTGAACGGCCTGTTCCTGTGCTGTATTCTGTTCTATGTTTACAGTATAACACAAGCAAAACCAAGGTTTCTTCCAAAAAAAATCTGTGTTTAGGATTTCATTATCTCCATGTTCAAATTCCTCAATTTTTTTTTCCAGAACTGGGGGATCTTGCTCAACGCTTGAGTTACATGAAGGAATTAATCAGCTCGCTTCCAGCACCCAACCATGATACCATGCAAATCCTCTTCAGACACCTGTGCAAGTGAGTACAGTCTTCATTCTGGATGGCAAATATCGGTGGGCATCCCCCAGAGTGATGAATATGGAGTTGGGCTCTGTCTGATTTTCCGTTGGCCCTTGCCTTTAATACTCTCTTTGGTGCGGTGAAGAGGTACATTTGCAGCTGTGACAGATACCTCTTTGAAATGGTGGTTTTTGACATTTTGTCAAATGAGAAGGTAGAAGAGGGGAAAATCACAGACAAGGACGGGGACATGGAGAGACCTGACTTTGAATCTTTCTGAATCCCTGCTATTCATCTTTTCTCAGATCTATTTCTTGCTGCTTCTTGCACTTAGTTTAAATAACATACTTTCTCCCTTTTGACTCCTTCAGTATCTTTAATGTTTTGCCTCAAACTGCCTTGGAAACGTTTCATTGCGGTTAGGAATGAATATAAAATCCTCTCTCTGTACCAATTTCTTTCATCATTTTGAAAATATGTAAAGTTCTCACCAGTAATAAAAAGGCATTTATCACATGCAAGCAGGGCATTTGGCTCAACTGATTCATATCAGTGCTTACTGTCCATCCATTTAGACAATTCTCAACACATCTTCCTATTGCTTTTTCATTGCCTCAACCCCAGCTTATGTTGTTGACTTTTTAAAGATGTTTCCTTGTACTTCTATTTTTTTAATATTGTATCTCCACTTTCACTCTGGATACCTACAGTAAACAACCGCAAGCAATCTGCTTCTGTCTGCTTTATTTGTCATGTAAATTTTTCAGGCATTTTGCCCTGTAATCAGCCTACTATTGAGTGCTTGATTCCTGTGATCTGCTATCATATTTGTATGCAACTTGTTTGCTGTGTTATTCCATGTATTGATATTTAAAGCTACTTAGGGACTGTCTTTGGGAGTCCTGAAGTTGTGAATGACACCATATGGAAAATCAAATAGCCCTTGACTTCCATTGCATAAATGTATTCTCAATTAACTCCCTGTAATGAGTTGGTTATCTTGGGGAGTGGGCAGTACATGTGAAGGAGCACATGATTCAGTGCTTTCATTGCTAGAGGATGGGATTGTCCCATTGGGAGAGGTTGAGTATGATGAACCTTTACCTACTGGACAATGAGACCAGGGATGCTGGAATCTGGAATAACAAATGATCTGCTGGAGGAACTCAGGTTGAGCAGCTTCTGTGTGGGGAACATAATTGTTGATGTTTTGGGTCAAATCCTGATGCAGATTTCCAACCTGACACATTGACAATTCCTTTTCTCCCACAGATATGGCTCACCCTACTGAGTTCCTCCAGCAAATTGATTGTTGTTCAGGGGAGTTATTGAGATAGACATCTTGGAAACACACCTTTTTAGCCTACTGGATCCACAACAAATATCAAGCACCCATTTTTATGCTAATCCTAGTCAAACCCATTTTATTGTTTCCATAGTCCCATCAATTTCCCCTAGATTTGACTACTTGCCTATGCACAGGACAATTTAAAGTGACCTATCAACCCTCCAACCACCATACGTTTTGGAATGTGGAGGAAACCCACATGGACACAGCATGCCAGATTTGTGAAGCTCTAAGCAGTGTTCCACCATGCAGCAAGGTGATGCTATATGATGATTAGAGCTATTCACTGGCAAGAGATCAAGAGAGGTTTCCTTTGATCTGAGAGTCTATAATTATGGTACAAAGTCTTGGTAGGAGTTTATCATTTGGACTGTAATAGGGGGAAATTTCTTCACGTATGGGTCATAAGTCTTTGGAACTGTTGGATCATGATGTTTTTGATCCGAGGTCCATTGGAAATCAAGAATGAGGCATAAAACCTGTTTCTTATGGCCATTTTATTAAGCGCTAAAAGAACAAAAAAATAAGGTAAGGGGAATAGTGAAAACAAAGCACGGTATTGAGTGCAAGTTTTCAGGATTGTCGGGTATGATGTCGTGGCCATCACTGAATCGTGGCTGAAGGATGGTTGGAATGGTTGGAGTTGGGAACTGAATGTCCAAGGTTGCACATTGTATCAGAGGGATAGGAAGGTCGGCAGAGGGGGTGGCATGGCTCTGCTGGTAAAGAATGGCATCAAATCATTAGAAAGACGTGACATAGGATTGGAGGATGTTGACTCATTGTGGGTTGAGTTAAGAAACTGCAAGGGTAAAAAGGATACCCTGATGGCAGTTATATACAGGCCTCCAAACAGTAGCTGGGATGTGGAATACAGATTATAATGGGAAATAGAAAATATGTGCCAAAAGGGCAATGTTATGATAGTCATGGGAGATTTTAACATGCAGGTCAATTGGGAAAATTGGATTGGTAATGGATCTCAAGAGAGTGAATTTGTTCAATGCCTACAAGATGGCTTTTTAGAGCAGTTCGTCATTGAGCCGACTAGGGGATCAGCTATACTAGATTGTGTGTTATGTAATGAACCGAAGGTGATTATGGAGCTTAAGGTAAAGGAACCCTTAGGAGACATTGGAGAGGGTTCAGAGGAGGTTCACAAAGATGCAGGAATGAAAAGTTTATCATATGAGGAATATTTGATGGCTCTGGGCCTGTACTTGCTGGAATTTACAAGGATGAGTGGGATGTCAGTGAAACCTTTTGAGTGTTGAAAGGTTGAGACAGAGTAGATGTGGAAAGGATGTTTCCCTTGGTGGAGAAGTCTAGGACAAGAGGGCACAGCCTCAGGATAGAGGGGCGTCTATTTAAAACAGATGCGGAGAAATTTCTTTTGCCAGAGGGTGGTAATTTTGTGGAATTTGTTACCACAGGCAACTGTGGAGGCCAGGGTCTGTTGGGTGTATTTAAGGTAGTGCTTGATAGGTTCTTGATTGGTCATGGCAACAAAGGTTACAGGGAGAAGGCCAGGGAGTGGGGAGAAAAGGATCAGCCATGATTGAATGGTGGAGCAGACTCAATGGGCCAAATGGCCTAATTCTTCTCCTATGTCTTATGGGAAGGTGAAGACGAAGGAAAGTAACCAATACAATGTGATCTGGTCTTCTTATACCAGTTTAATGATGGCAATAAATTCCTTCAAAATTCCATTGCTTGAATCAACTAATAAGATAGCTCCCCATTCGAGTAATGTGATACCTCTGAAACCAAGAAGTTTCTCGAATTAAAAACCTGTAACCACTTGAAAATCCACTGAAAAATTACATGTACATACAGTAGGTAATTATATAAAAGTACAAACAAGCTTAAGATCATGTCTAACCAATCTTACAGAGTTTGTCAAGGAAGTTAAAGGCAAAATAGTGGATTGTGTCTACATGGATTTTAGCAAGGCACTTGACAAGGTCCTGAGTGGGAGGCTGGTCAAGTAGGTTCAGTTGCTTGGCATTCAGGGTGAGCTAGTAAATTGGATTAGACTTTGTCTTTGTGGGAGAAGTCAGAGAGGGGTAGTAGATGGTTGCCTCTCTGACTAGAGGCCTGTGATGAGTGGAATGTTGCAGGAATCAGTACTGGGTTCTTTGTTGTTTGTCATCTATATCAATGGTCTGGATGATAATGTGGTTAACTGGATCAGCAAATTTGCAGATGACACAAAGGTTGGGGGTGTAGTGGGCAGTGGCTTGCAGAGGGTTCTGCATCAGCTGGAAAAGCAGGCCGAGAAATGGCAGACGGAATTTAATGCAGAGAAGTGTGAGGTTTTGCACACTTCAGTAGGATCAACCAGGGTAGGTCTTACACAGTGAACGGTAGGGCACTAAGGATTGTGGGAGAACAAAGGGATCTGGGAATATTGGTACATAATTTATTGAAAGTGGCGTCAACGTAGGGTTGTAAAGAAAGCTTTTGGCACGTTGGCCTTCATAAATAAATGTATTTAGTATGGAAGATGGAATGTTATGTTGAAGTTGTATAAGACGTTGGTGAGGCTTAATTTGGAGTACTGTGTGCAGTTTTGGTCACCTACCTACAGGAAAGATGTATGTAGGTTGAAAGAGTACAGAGAAAATTTACAAGGATGTTGCTGGGTCTGGAGGACCTGAGTTATAAGGGAAGATTGAATAGGTTAGGACTGTATTCTTTAGAACATAGAAGATCGAGAGGAGACTTGACAGAGATATACAAAATTATGAGTGGTATAGACAGGAAATGCAAGCAGGCTTTTTCCACTGAGGTTGGGTGGGACTACAACCAGAGGTCATGGCTTAAGGGTGAAAGGTGAGATGTTTAAGGGGAAAATGGGGGGGAAACTTCTTCACTCAAAGGGTTGTGTGAGTGTGGAATGAGCTGCCAGCGTAAGTGTTGCTGGTACATGTGAGCTCAATTTCAACATTTAAGAGAAGTTTAGATAGGTACATAGATGGTAGGGATATGGAGGGCTCTGGTCCCGGTGAAGGTCGATTGGAGTAGGCAGTTTAAATGTTTCAGCATGAACTAGATGGGCAGAGGGGCCTGTTTCTGTATTGTACTTCTCTATGACTCTGATTATTATTAAGCAATTCAAGGTTAAATCTGGCAGAGGATCAGAGGCCCTTAATATCGTTGCGAAAAGTGGATGAAGTAAAGGATCATCCATGATCTAATTCAGTGGTGGGTGGCAAAATAGTCAATTCTTCTATCAGCTTTTGCATTAAGTCAACTAGCACCTCACTGGATGGCAGAATGCATTCAAGGGACTAATTGGCCCATTCCTGTTCTTACAGAATGGAAGATTTGATGCAGCAAAGATGGGGAAAATATGTGGGAGGAGGCCAAATAATAACATTAAAAAATAATAAAATTAAGAGCAAGTTGGGCACGTGGCCAAGTGGTTAAGGCATTGGACTAGCAACCTGAAGGTCGTGAGTTTGAGCCCCAGCCGTGGCAAAAGGTGATTAAGGCACTTAATCACACCTTGCTCTGCGACGACACTGGCGTCAAGCTGTATGGGTCCTAATGCCCTTCCCTTGGACAATATCGGTGGCGTGGAGGGGGAGACTTGCAGCATGGGCAACTGCTGGTCTTCCATACAACCTTGCCCAGGCCTGCGCCCTGGAAAGTGAAGACTTCCCAGGCGCAGATCCATGGTCTCGCAAGACTAACGGATGCCTATTTATGCAGAAACTGCTTGTAGTGTGGAATTTGCCTGCAGAAGGGGTAGTGGTGTCTAATACCAGGGAAAGTTTTGTTGAGGATTTAGGTGAAGAATATGTGAAAACAAATGTTTCTGTGCTATATCTCTAAATAATTGCATGTACAAAGTAATTTCAGCAAGATGCCACAATTAGAATTGGTCCCTGTGGCCATGAAGAGAAAATTGGTTCTGCTTCTGACTGATGACATTTAATGATTTCATAAAACTTCAGGATGTCTCATGATAGTCATTTTAACTTGCATTTTTTTGGGAAAAAACTCTAATACTTGCTTTATGATTTATTTACTGTTTTTTGGGTGGGGCCTAATTTAATATGAAGCTGCCTTACAGAAAATTGAAACTTTAATTTTATTATGTTGTATGAAAATCAGCAGATGCATGATGTGGTTCCTAAATTTCCCTATTTCAATATCTCTCCTTTTCTTTTCTAGAGTGATAGATTGCCGCAGCCAAAATCGGATGAGCTCTCAAAGTATGGCAATTGTGTTTGGTCCCACGCTTCTGAAACCTGAAACGGAGAGTGGAAACATCACAGTCCACATGGTCTATCAGAACCAAATTGTAGAGTACATCCTTAACCAGTACCAGCATCTTTTCAATGAAAGCCAGGAGTTTGCGGGTATTAGATGAGCAATAGTATGAATGGGGCAGTAGTGCCTTTGTGTGTGTGGGTGTGTGTGTGTGTAGGTGTGGGTGCATGCATGGGTATATATTAAGACAGGTATCAGCATGCACTGAATCCAGCAAACATGGCCACAGGTGAATAGAAGACTGTACTTCAGGGCATGACCAATCTCAACTTCAAGACAAGCTCAGGAAAGAAATATTTCAAAGCTGGTCAAACACCAAATGGAAGAAGTTATGGCCCTACTCCCATGTAAATACAACTTTCCTTCTGTTGGATATCTCTGCCTGTCCAGCAGTCCTCTTTTAATTAAAAAAAAAGTCATTCCTTGTTTCTGGATTCGGGAAGAGATGCCATCCTTCAACGTCCACCGGGAGAATCTTCTGGATAGCTTTCTCTGCACTTTTTCATTCTACACTTCATGGTGCCTCCTGGAACTTAACCTGACACGAAGTGCTTGTAATGAATCGACACGCACACTTTAACATGTGCTTCTCTCTCTCTTGCTCAAGATATCTTTATTTGTCATCTGATGGCAGTAATGATGATACTGTGGAAAAACTGATGTGTGTTCATGAAGTTTCCTTTCTGCTTATTGAGACTTTACTTTTGTCAATATGCATAATTAACACAAAACACAATTACAATGAGACAAAGTAAACACTGGAGGCCAAGTTAAGATACGAGTGGCTGGAACACAAATATGGAGCAGGTTTTGCAGTGCTGATGATTTAGATAGTTAACTAGTGACGGATTACAAGTGTGGATGTCTGTTCAGGAGTCTTGCAGTAACCTAAATACTCATCCTCTTCTGAGCCTTAAACCAAAGAAGCAAGTTTACTCAGGTGAGAAAATAATTGACAATAGGTGAATATGTACAAATTCAGAATAGGCACTGGGTGATACTGAGACAGCCAATACGGTGAGCAAGGAAAAGTGTGTTTACTTAACTCCAGTTTATCTGCAAGAATTTTGGTCTTCAAAGATGGAATCATTAAAAAAGGGCTAAATCACTTGTAGGAATGTTGAGGTCAAGTAAATGAACAGTGGTTTTAGATAGCAGGAAAAGAGTTTTGGATTGAGGAATCCCATCCTTGAGGTCCTGGAAAAGGATCAACTGGAATAACAAATGGTATAATTCCACAGTCCTACATTCCATATTATTATTAAATCCTAGTGCAGCTCACTTCCAGTAATGTCAATCAGAAATCAAGTCTTGATCTGCATCTAACAAAGTTCATAAAGGCTAATTGACTTTATATTTCCAGTGAGGAGCATATACCAACCATTCTCTTTGAATATTACTAATGGAGTATTACTACCAAACAGTGGTGGATTGGAGGGGTTACTGGTGAGGTGTCATTGGGTTAAAGGATAAAGTTTTATTCTATAGTGTTTTCATCAAATGTGCAACTTTGCAATGGCTGTGCAAGTACTTGGAGTACATCCCACGTTCACTTCCATTGTGAAAGTGAGCTGCAGAAGAAGACACTGCTACCTCACTGCACTAGTAACCGGTCACTAATGTGTACATCCATATCATCCAAAAATTTGTCTTCCTTTGCCAGTACACAGATGAGAGAAAGTTACAACCAAGAATCCAAAAGGATGAGGACACAACCTAGAGAAAAATGAGCAGGGTCAGAGAGAAAGTGGTCTTAAATGGAAAAGGTATATAGTCATAGTCATACTTTATTGATATATATGCCAGAGTGATTTAATAGAAGAAATTCAGAATGTTTTGATGTAGTGAATATTTTTCTATTAGCAGGAAAATCAAAAGACATAGATTTAAAAAAGTTTCCAAAAGAATCAGATAGCAGAAGTTTTATATTTTTAATTCAAAGACTTCTCTGTTGTGGAAATGGTGTCAAGCATACACAGCAGATGTACAATGTGTGGTATAAACATTTGAGCCTGTAAATAAGAATGTGTACTGGCTTGAATCTATATTTTAAGTCAATTGCATGCAAGAGCTCTTCTGCAGAGTCATCTTTACTGTAGGAGGTACCTTGATCAGATGCTTTCAGGATGGTTCTAAGCCAGCTCTGGTGAAGTAAGTTCATGGACTGTTGTGGGGTACTGAGTGTTGTAGACAGGGCAGGATAGAGAGCAGCTTTGATCTTCTACACCATGCAAAACACAGAGTAGCTGCAACCTTCACTGAAGCACAATTCTAGACAGTGACCACAGGCAAGTGGGACTGAAGTAAAAACAACACAGTCATTTGGTGCTGGATTCATGGGTTTGTATCATGAGGTGAAAGGCCATCTAGCAAGGAGGAAAATGACATAGCTAGTAAACTGAATTCAAAGTTTAACATCACTGCTGTCTACAAGAAAAAAGTAATGCAAGAGATACTTTGTTATCTTGTGTTTCATTCTCAGTTTTTATAGCTTATGATTTTTTCCCAAAGTGAGCTACCAGTCTTTTAACCATTACAAGCAGAGCCAGCATTTGTCAGCTGTATGGATGGATAGGGTAAATAAATTCTAAAAGGCTGGCAGTGAAATGGAGATGGAACACTTAGCTTGGTACCCCAAATCCCCAACATCTGAGCCTCTACATTAGCAACACTGAGCAGAGTCACTGGTGATAGTTGTTATCATTCCAATTCTTTGAAGGTATCCAAGAGTGACTAGGGAGGGAGATTTAAAGCAATTTACATAATTCCATGGGAATTCTTTAGCTGATGGCTGGAACTTTAAAGAGCATCCTGTTTAATTCAGGAGTATTTAATTCCCAGTTGCCAACTTTCAATGTAGAGTGGCATGGTAGCATAGTAGTTAGCACAGCACCTTACAGCACAGGTGACCCAGTTTCAATTTCCAATGCTACCTGTAAGGAGTTTGTATGTTCTGGTCACGACCACGTGGGTTTCCTTTGGGTGCTCTGGCTCCCTCACACGGTCCAAAGACATTCGGTTGGTAGGTTAATTTGTCTTTGTAAATTGTCCTGTGATTAAATCAGGGGCTACGGGGCAGTGTTGAAGGGCTGTTTTTTTTTAAGTAATCTGAAATAAAATCAGAAAATGCTCAAACACTCAGCAGGCCAGGCAGCATGTGCAAACAGAGAAACATACTCAATGGTTTGAATTAGCAATCCTTTGTCAGAACTGGAAAAGAGAGAAAAGAAGTTAGTTTTAGTGTAAGGAGTGGGGGATCAATAGGACAACAGAATATTTCAGATGGGGTGAGGCCAGGTTGCAATGGGGATAAATTGTTGAGGACATCTAGTCCATGGGCTTTGGGTATTTGGAGAGAGAAAGAAAATGAACATCATGATGAAGCGAGGGCAGTTACAGTGATAACACAATGAAATATAACAATTTGTAAAGCATAAGGCTGTAGGACATGCCCGGTGAGTAAGGGGTGGGGGGGGAGGGTGCAGAATCTGAGCAAATAGGGAGATGGATGACTCACAACAGATTAGCCAATCTATATCAGAATAGCTGAGAGTTTTCAGCATTTTGTTTTTATTTCTGATTTTCAGCAGCAGAAGCTTCTTAGAATGCATTTTGATACTAGTCACAAACACAAACTGACAGAGGCAATGCAGTGACTGCCACTAGATGAGGCTCAAGAGCTGGCAGTTCAGTTCTAATCTATACCCTGAGAAATGTATCACAAGATCTCACTCAGCTATTTCTCTCGTCCTGCATCTGGTAGTTTCCTAGGCAGCACTAGACAATCTCAGGATGGTTCCTGTAATGTGAGGTCTGCGGACCCAACTTGCACTGTTGATGTTCATTGTTCTGAACTCTCTATGGGGATGCAGACACACATTGCTACCTCATACGCTGATATTTTTACATTACAGGAGTCCATACAGAATGGTACTTCACAAAGCACTGACCAGAAACAAGAGTCAACTTGACCTTGCGATGAGTTACTGTCCTAGGTACAAGTTCCACCACACCTATTGAAGATGGTTTGCATCCATCATTCTAATAGGATTAAAGGTGGGAAGTTGAATTATGTTTTCATCCTCTTTCCCAAGAAATATTCCACTTGAAACCTCCCCCACTCCTTTCAAAAGTATGAAGTGCTGTATTCCTATTGACTGGCAATTCCCAGGCACATTAAAAATTTGAAAGATTGATAACTCGAGTAATTTCTTTACTACTAAAAATCTATTATCTTTAATAAAGATTACGCCAATGAAATGGAGAGATTAAATGGTAAACAAGAGAAAATAAAATCCTTAATAGCATAAAAGAAATTTGTTAGAACACTTTGTATTAATTTCAGTGAGAGCTGCCTTTGCTGCCCATGTTCAATTTGGTTTTGTGAGCCATGTTGGCATATGGTTAAGGATTTGTGCAGTAACTTCCTGAACTTGTTATTTTATAGAGTTGATACATGATGTGCGAAACTTTTATCCATCATTTTTTGCAATAAACTTTGAATGTTACTGAGACAGGTTGCTTTTCAAGCAAGTAACATTGAGACACATTTCTCAGGATTAATTTTATACTCACTCTAAAATCCCTTAAGGCTCAAAGGTATGTTTTCAATAACCTGTAGATTGCTTCTGCTAATTTTCTTTATTTAATGCTAACCTCTGCTCACTGAATTCTTTCAGAGCCGACGATTTTGAGCACAGTGAATAGCTTTTAGAAAGAAACTCAAATTTATGTATATTATTTAAAATGAGTTTATATGGAAGCAAACTATGGATCTGGGTTTGTTATTTTAAGGATAATGTAGTTTTATAGCATTAACTCTGAAACTGCTGGTTTTGAATGTACTGATATTTCCAGCCTCTGCTCTTAAAAGGGTTGTAGGTGTCAGACTTTTTAAAACCTTTAGCTATGGTGCTGGGCACCCAACAAGAATTAAAGCTTAAAATTTTGCTGTCTTAATATACTGAAATTAACGTCTGGCATTAAAACACCAAATGTGATAAATATCTGTTTTGAGCAGAGATGAATTTTTCATACAATCCCCATGTGGGCCCCCTTCCTTGAAGCAGTTCAGAGTCCACTTGGCCACCCACCACTTCCCACTCCTCTTGACGCTCCCTGCAGAAACAAATACAAGGTCGCTATCTCTGTTTTCAAGTTTAAGTAAGCTTCCTCAGCCGGAATGCGGTACCTATACCCCCATTCTCCACCCTCCAGTAATGCTGGATGTTTCCTCAGTCATGGTCCTTTGGGCCACTTGTGTAAAATTATTTTGCCTCTGTGACTCCCTCTCAGTTCCTTAGAACCTTGTGAGGTCTGTAGTTTGTAGGTGCCTTCAGGTTTTCCTTGGCTAACTTCCCAGTTATGTTCCCCATCCCACCCCCCCCCCACATTCCCTCGTCTGCACTGAAGTTCAGTGTTTACTTTCAACTCTTTGCCTTCTGATGCCAAGTCTACATCCCCCACCCCTTCCCTCCTCACTGTGTAGAGCAGGGCTTCCCAACTCCTCAGTTAATGGTAGGCATCCATGGTGTTTAAAAAACGTTTGGGAGCCCCTGGTGTAGAGCGTAGTGAGATTTTTCCATTTAAATACTAGCTCTGTAAATATATAAAAATAGGTGTTCAGGAATTGCAGCTTCACATTCTCTTTTCCATGTGCTGGTTCTATCTGGTACCCTACTGCTGTAACATGAATGTATATTCATACCAATGAAATTTATTGGAGCTTATTGTGCAGGTAAACAGCTTATGTACATCAACTTTTCTGCAAAAATAAAGAATGGAAATGTTATCATTTAATGATTCAGCATTGCTTTTTTAAATGTTAAGCTGTTCAATTAACACGCACAAAACCTCAGAGGAACTCAGCAGAATTGATGATGGGTCTCAGCCTGAAACATTGACTGTTTACTCTTTTCCATCGATGCTGCCTGGCCTGCTGAGTTCCTCCAGCATTTTGGGTGTGTTGCTTTAGATTTCCAGCATCTGCAGATTTTCTTGTGTTCAAGGGATCTCCAATTTTTTTGAAGATAAGACATTTAAAGAAGCCAATTCATACGCAGCTTCCAGACGAAGACCTTTTTCAGCAAATCTGATTCTTGAGATGTGGAGATCTGTCCAATATGGAAACATTAAGCAGAAAGAGTCTATACATTCCTAAGTTCAGAAAAATTTGATGTGATCTCACTGGAAGGCATTTGGAGCTTTGTCAGGTTAAATATTATCGCTGCACTTAGCGGTGGTTAGAGTGTCAACGTGAAAGGCTGACAGACAGGATATATGGAGGCTCAGTTGCTGAATACAGCAAGACAGACTGAATGGTTTTTAGCTATTAGTAAAATAAGGGATATGAGGCTGATGTAGGAAATTCATCCCCCCTTGCAGGGGCATAGGGTTCAATATTTAATGATTAGCCATAACACAGTGACTCTGTGTTCTTGTGAAGGAGATCAATACTGGAGGAAGGTAGTAAAATGTGCCTAGTGTAAAGCCAACAATATCTGACCATACACAACCTGCTGGACCCACTGAGCTCCTTCAGATTGTTTATCGCTTCATATTCTAACATCTCATGTGTCTTCTCTACCTGGTTATAATCCACCTACACAGAGGGAGTGTTTAAAAATCGGTTGAGGAAACGTGAAAAGTTGTTTAAAGGTCCTTTTATTACGTAATTTAACATTTTCACTGCCATTGAATTGATAGCTAGAACTTTCACCTCAGAGGTTGTGCAAGATGTAACATAGTTTGACAGACAATAGTTGCAGGAGTAGGCTATTCGGCCCTTCGAGCCAGCACCGCCATTCACTGTGATCATGGCTGATCATCCAGTTCCTGCCTTATCCCCATAACCTTTGATTCCGCTATCTTTAAGAACTCTATCCATCTCTTTTTTGAAAGCATCCAGAGACTTGGCCTCCACAGCCTTCTGGGGCAGAGCATTCCATATATCCACCACTCTCTGGGTGAAAAAGTTTTTCCTCAACTCCGTTCTAAATGGCCTACCCCTAATTCTTAAACTGCGGCCTCTGGTTCTGGACTCACCCATCAGCGGAAACATGCTTCCTGCCTGTAGCGTGTCCAATCCCTTAATAATCTTATATGTTTCAATAAGATCCCCTCTCATCCTTCTAAATTCCAGAGTATACAAGCCCAGTCGCTCCAATCTTTCAATATATGACAGTCCCACCATCCCGGGAATTAACCTTGTGAACCTACGCTGCACTCCCTCAATAGCAAGAATGTCCTTCCTCAAATTTGGAGACCAAAACTGCGCACAGTACTCCAGGTGTGGTCTCACCAGGGCCCTGTACAGCTGCAGAAGGACCTCTTTGCTCTTGTACTCAATTCCCGTTGTTATGAAGGCCAGCATGCCATTAGCTTTCTTCACTGCCTGCTGTACTTGCATGCTTGCTTTCAGTGACTGATGTACAAGAACACCTAGATCTCGTTGTGCTTCCCCTTTTCCTGACTTGACTCCATTTAGATAATAACCTGCCTTCCCCTTCTTACCACCAAAGTGGATAACCTTACATTTATCCACATTAAACTGCATCTGCCCACTCACCTAGCCTGTCCAAGTCATAACATCCTCCTCACATTTCACACTGCCACCCAGCTTTGTGTCATTGGCAAATTTGCCAATGTTACTTTTAATTCCCTCATCTAAATCATTAATATATATTGTAAACAGCTGCGGTCCCAGCACTGAACCCTGTGGTACCCCACTGGTCACCGCCTGCCATTCCGAAAGGGACCCATTAATCGCTACTCTTTGTTTTCTGTCAGCCAGCCAATTTTCAATCCATGTCAGTACTCTGCCCCCAATACCATGTGCCCTAATTTTGCCCACTAATCTCCTATGTGGGACTTTATCAAAGGCTTTCTGAAAGTCCAGGTACACTACATCCACTGGCTCTCCTTTGTCCATTTTCATAGTTACATCCTCAAAAAATTCCAGAAGATTATTCAAGCACGATTTCTCCTTCGTAAATCCATGCTGACTCGGACCGATCCTGTCACTACTATCTAGATGTGTTGTAATTTCATCTTTTATAATTGACTCCAGCATCTTTCCCACCACCGATGTCAGGCTAACCGGTCTATAATTCCCTGTTTTTTCTCTTCCTCCCTTCTTGAAGAGAGGGACAACATTAGCCACCCTCCAATCCACAGGAACTGATCCTGAATCTATAGAGCATTGGAAAATGATTACCAATGCATCCACGATTTCTAAAGCCACCTCCTTAAGTACCCTGGGATGCAGACCATCAGGTCCTGGGGACTTATCAGCCTTCAGACCCAACAGTCTATCCACCACCATTTCCTGCCTAATATAAATTTCCTTCAGTTCATCCATTACCCTAGGTCCTTTGGCCACTATTACATCTGAGAGATTGTTTGTGTCCAGAAACACTTGCCATTGCTGTTCCACTGTCATCCCTGCTAGGGTATTGTTCCATTGAACTTTGGCCAGCTCCTCCCTCATAGCACCATAGTTCCCTTTGTTCAACTGTAATACTGACACTTCCAGGTTTCCCTTCTCCCTCTCAAATTGTAGATTAAAACTTATCATATTATGGTCACTACCTCCTAATGGCTCTTTTACCTCGAGGTCCCTGATCAAATCCGGTTCATTGCACAACACTAAATCTAGAATTGCGTTCTCTCTGGTAGGCTCCAGTACAAGCTGTTCTAAGAATCCATCTTGGAGGGACTCCACAAACTCCCTTTCTTGGGGTCCAGCACCAACCTGATTCCTCCAGTCTACCAGCATGTTGAAGTCCCCCATAACAACTGTAGCATTACCTTTGCGACATGCCAATTTTAACTCTTGATTCAACTTACACCCTACATCCAGACTACTGTTTGGGGGCCGGTAGATAACTCCCATTAGGGTCTTTCTACCCTTAGAGTTTCTCAATTCTATCCATACTGACTCCACGTCTCATGATTCTATGTCCCCCCTCGCAAGGGACTGAATATCATTCCTCACCAACAGAACCACCCCACCCCCTCTGCCCATCAGTCTGTCCTTTCGATAGGACGTATACCCTTGAATATTCATTTCCCAGGCCCTGTCCACTTGAAGCCATGTCTCTGTTATTCCGACAACATCACACTTACCAATTTCCAACTGTGCCTCAAGCTCATCCACTTTATTTCTTATACTCCGTGCATTCATATATAATACTTTCAATTCATTACTCCCCTCACCTCCCATATCAATTCCTACTTCACTTGGCCATACTGTACGATCCCTTCTTGAGCTTTCTGCTCTGTTGATTCTGCTGTCTTTCTTAACTTTTCTTATTCTCACTTTCCCTTTATCTCCATCCGTATGTTTCCAGTTCGTCCCCTCCCCCCCCACTACTTAGTTTAAACACACCCGACAGTCAAGTGGAGTGCTTCACCTTGAGATTGTGATTTCAGTTGTGGGGTTGACAAAGACATGTAGGTTCTCTGTTGGATGCATATCCATTTTGAAGTAGAGCAAATGTAATTTCCCTCATCGTCCTGATCACAAAAACCAGAGGCAAGGCAACTATTCATCATTATCACTGTGTGCCATATTGTATGATGTGGGTGATCACGGTCTATCCATGACCATGGTTATTGGCATATTTTTCTACAGAAGTGGTTTGCCATTGCCGCCTTCTGGGCAGTGTCTCTACAAGATGGGTGACCCCAGCCATTACCAATACTCTTCAGAGGTTATCTGTCTGGCATCAGTGGTCACATAATCAGGACTTGTGATATGCACCAGCTGCTCCCATGGCTTCATGTGACCCTGATCGGGGTGGGGGGCTAAGCAGGTGCTACACCTTGTCCAAGAGTGACCTGCAGGCTAGTGGAGGGAAGAAGCTAATTGCACTTCCTTTGGTAGAGATGTACCTCCACCTCACCACCCAAATTCCAATTACTACACCATTTAATTATATTTTTCCTCAGCTGCTCGAGTCAGCTACTGCTTCGGCAACCCTGGATAGTCCCAAGTGACTTACCATGACATTTATCATTGTCAAACTGGCCCACAGCAGAGGTTGAAAAGGAAATTCCTGCTGTAGATTCAATGCTTCTAATCATTTCCTCAAAGCTCTTCACTTCAAAGAAAATTATGGGATTTTGTGTTGTTGATAGGCAGATTCCTAGTGAGAACAATGGTTAAAAGATGCATTGCCCATATGCAAAATTATGAGGGGTATAAATAGGGAAATGCAAGCAGGCTTTTTCCACTGAGACTAGGACTAGAGGTTATAGTTTAAGGGTGAAAGGTGAAATATTTAAGGGGAGCCTGGGGGGGAGCTTCAATCGGGGTGCTGCAAGTATGGAACGAGCTGCCAGTAGAAGTAGTGGATGCAGGTTTGATTGCAATATTTAAGAGAATTTTGGATAAATACAGTACATTGTCCTGGTGCAGGTCAATGGGACCATCCAGAGTAACCGTTTGACAATGACTAGGTAGGCCAAAGGGCCTGTTTCTATGCTGTAGTATACCATGACTGTAGCTATACCACATTATACAAAAGTAAGATGCAGAAGATCTGAAATTTAAATACCCGTTTACTCAAGCAGCATCTGTAGAGAAGACATCAAGATTTTCCTTAAGAAAATATCATGAAACATTAATTCTGTGTTTCTCTCTCCTGCGAAGATGCAGCCCGACCTGAGTTTCTCCAGCAAATTCTGCTTTACTGGACACTGTGTGGCATTTCACAATGTGTGATTTCGTCACCACTACCAGCTTTGCTCTGTTGAACACTAGTTGTGTTGTGTGTTGGGTGTGGCACTTGCCATTTATACTTGAGCATCTATGTTGCTGGTAGTTTGTTCATGATCACAGTTTTCCTACTTGAACAGCTTAACACTTCATTCCCACTGTTCTTTACCTGGGGTCCCAGTAGGTAATGTGTGTAGTGTCCTGTGGCTGCTTTAAGTTCAAGTTCAAATTTAATTATCATTTAATCATACATGAATAGAGCCAAATAAAACTGTTCCTCTAGGCCAGAGGTTCCCAACCTGGGGTCCACGGACCCCTTGCTTCATGGCATTGGTCCATGGCATAAAAACGTTTGGAAACCCCTGCTCTAGGCCACGGTGCAAAACACATTACCAACAGCACACAGCACATATGATTAGGATTTCAGGAAAAACACGGTTACAAAGGGGAAAAAAATACAGCCCAAGTTCCTGAGTGGCATAACTGTAGATTTGTGGGATGTTGTCCTGGTCCAGCTTGTTCTTCCACCAAGAGAACACCAGAGGGCTGCATCGACAGAAAGGGTCAGCCCCCAACCCAGTATAGATACCAGTGTGCTCCACAGAGGCTTTCCCATAGCATCTCCTCTCCTGGGATTGTGTTGTGACCAGTGACAAAAGATGGAAAGCCTGTGATAAATGAGAACCATTGCAGGGATAGTACATGGTGGAAGCCTTGCCTGTGAATTCACCATTCCCATTTAAAAAGAAACTCAAATTCCTCTTACCCCTGTGTTGACAGCAAACAGAACTGTGGTGCAGTTAGCAGAGTTGCTGCCTCACTGCTCCCACTCGGCCACAGACTTGACCTCTGGTCCTGTCTGGAGTTTCCCAAGAACGTGAAAATTTCAGCACCATATCATCAGATGGATATATAAAAATGTAATTTATAGGGACGATACAAGAAATAAATGGGTGTACATTTAAGAAAAGAATAACATTACTGGGTCTCTTCACAAATGCAGACTACGGTGTGACCAAATGAAGGCTTCTGAAAAGACGCAGACATGAGGAATTCTGCAGATGCTAGAAATTCAAGCAACACACATAAAAGTTGCTGGTGAACGCAGCAGGCCAGGCAGTGTCTCTAAGAAGGGGTACAGTCAACGTTTCGGGCCGAGACCCTTCGTCAGGACTAACTGAAAGAAGAGCTAATAAGAGATTGAGTTGGCTGGGGTGATATACTGTGTCCGGTGCTCCCAATGTGGCCTTCTATATATATTAGTGAGACCTGACGCAGACTGGGAGATTGTTTCACTGAACACCTACGCCCTGTCCGCCAGAGAAAGCAGGATCTCCCAGTGGCCACACATTTTAATTCCACGTCCTATTCCTATTCTGATATGTCTATCCACAGCCTCCTCTACTGTAAAGATGAAGCCACACTCAGGTTGGAGGAACAACACCTTATATTCCGTCTGGGTAGCCTCCAACCTGATGGCATGAACATTGACTTCTCTAACTTCCGCTAATGACCCACTTCCCCCTCGTACCCCATCCATTTATTTATTTATTTATTTATTTATTATTATATATGTATTCTTTCTCTCACTCTCCTTTTTCTCCCTCTGTCCCTCTGACTATATCCCTTGCCCATCCTCTGGGTTCCCCCCTCCCCCTTTCTTTCTCCCTAGGTCTCCTGTCCCATGATCCTCTCATATCCCTTTTGCCAATCACCTGTCCAGCTCTTGGCTCCATCCCTCCCACTCCTGTCTTCTCCTATCATTTTGGATCTCCCCCTCCCCCTCCCACTTTCAAATCTCTTACTAACTCTTCCTTCAGTTAGTCCTGACGAACGGTCTCAGCCCGAAACGCCGACTGTACCTCTTCCTAGAGATGCTGCCTGGCCTGCTGCGTTCACCAGCAACTTTGATGTGTGTTGCTTCTGAAAAGATTAACTTTTCATAGTGTGAATGCAGAGAGGTTGCTTTCATTTGCGGAGGAGAACTTATGAGGCTTGCATTGTAAAATGATCACCAGAAGTCCAAAGCAAGATCAGAAGAAACCTCTTCATCCAAAGACTTACAAAAATATGGAGCTCACTTCTCTAGAATGTGGTTGAGGTGAATCACATTTGAGCATTTAAGGGGAGACTGAACAAATGTTTGCAGGAGAAGGAAAAGAGGGTTAGCTGAGGATAGGATGCGAAAGACAGGAATAGTCCATAAATACTACCAAGGACCGATTGTCCAAATGGGATGAGCTTGAGCTGTCCTGTATTTTTTTTAGTAGTTGTGCTTCCAACTCAATGAGAAACCAGATCATGACCAAGATTCAGTGTTGCAGAGTGAGGGAGGGTGATGAGTCCAGGTAACAAGGGGGCGGGAGGGATGGAAGTGGTCAACAAAGAGTGAAACCCTAAGTGGATTGGTGGGAGTAGGAAAACAATGTAAGAAATGGGTTACCTAAAATTGGAACATTCAATATCATTCTATTGAGCTGTAGTCTTCTTAAGTGGAAAATGAGCATCTGCAGTCTCTTGTTCCCCTTAGGGTTCTGTTAATAGTGAGAGACCATCACAGTCACCAGATGAGTTTTGGTCACCTACCTACAGGGAAGATGTAAATACGGTTGAAAGAGTACAGAGATAATTTACAAGGATGTTGCTGGAACTGGAGGACCAGGGTTATAAGGAAAGATTAAATAGGTTAAAACTTTATTCTATAGAATGTAGAAGTTTGAGGGGAGAGTTGATAGAGCTATACAAAATTATGAGGGGTACAGATAGGGTAAATGCAAGCAGTCTTTTTCCACTGCAGTTGTATGAGACTGCAGCTAGAGGTCATGGGTTAAGGGTGAAATGCGAAAAGTTTAAGGGGAGCATGAAGGGAATCTTCTTCACTTAGAGGGTTGTGAGAGTGTGGAATGAGCTGCCAGCACAAGTGTTGCATGCAAGCTTGATTTCAATGCTTCCGAGAAGTTTGGATAGGGGTATAGAGGGCTATTGTCCCATTGCAGGTTGTTGGGTTTAGGCAGTTGTAATTGTTTGGCACAGATTAGAAGGGCTGAAGGGCCTGTTTCTGTGCTGTACTTTTCTATGACTCTGAGTCATTGAACCTGGATTGCTGGTGCTGTAATACTATTGGGGTCTGTTATGTTTGCTCTTAACAAACAGTGTGGGTAAAAATGCTAACACACATTTATTGACAGGACACTCCAGTACGGGCATCAGCTCTACCTGAACGCATGCAACCAGCTCATCAACATCACTTCCAGGTCCAAGGGGAACATCCCACATTGCACACTGGGAAATGAAGTCCTTTATATTGTACACACGTAATAACACGTCTTCCCCTTTTAAAGTAAAAACAAACGCAATACTATCTTCTCATAAACCTGCAAGAAACAATGCTTTCCAACAATAATATTTACATTAACTTCAATTGTAATGAGCAAATACAGTCCCTTGTTCACTCAATGACTCTCACTCAGTCTCTGGGGTGGTTTGATAATCCTTTTTTGCTTCTATTTGTTTCCACAGATATATTGCTTTCACTTACTGTGTTAGTATTAGTTTTTTTCTGATAACTCCGAACAAGATTATTTTTCACATCTGCTGGCCCCTTTGGTGTACTGACAGATGGCGTGTCACAGCTATGGGTTGGAGCTTGTGGTCATAGATCCACATAGTTCCTTTCCAGAGGTGTTCCTCACTCTGTATGAATCTGGTAGAAATGTGGAATAACTTTGTCTTGCATGGACCATGTGCCAGATCATGATCTTGGATTCACACTTGATCTCCAGGCTTCAGGATTAGTAGGCTTTCGCAGTCTTGTCATGATATTCTTTCTGTTTTTCTTTCCCTTCCTCTTCAGCCAATTTGATCTTATGTGTTCCAACAGCTTCTTGTGCACCAGAAGGTTAGCGCGTATGCACCGACCCATCAGAAGTGGTGTAAATCTACAGACTTTTGTGGAAGTTTTCTCATCCATCTTATACTTTCTTCATGAGGCCCTTCACTATCTTAATCAAAGTCTCTGCTAGGCCATTGGATTTTGGGTAATGTGGGCTTGAGGTTGTATGTTGAGACCCCCAATCACTGGCAAAGGACTTGAATTCATGGCTTGAAAATTATGGATTGTTGTCTGATGTCACTTCACACGGAACTCCATGCCTCACAAACACAGCTTTCAGGAAGGAGATGACCACTTTGCTGGATGTTGATCACAGTGATGCAACTTCTGGGTAATTGGAAAAGTAGTCTGTTACCACAATATGACTCTTTCCATTACAATTCATCAAATCCACTCTACCTTTGAAGTACAAACTGTCTGGCATAGGGTGTGGTGTAAACAGTTTTGCTTGCTGCTTTGGTCTGAAGATAGTGGTCTGGCTGATGTCTTGGTTCATTCTTGGCCAGTACCTCACTTCACAAGCTCCTCAGTTACATTTGTCCTCACCAAGATGCCCTTCATATATTTTCTGGAGCATTTCCTAGTGCAGTGATACTGGAATCACAAATCTGTTCCCTTTGAAGACCATATCTTCCACGACTGCGTTCTGCTCTGCATGCTCAATAATTCCGAATACATACTGGACAGTTGTTCTTAGTTGCTGGTCATCCTTTCTGTATTGTCTCTTTGAGCACTTTAACTGTTTCATCTGTCTATGCTGCAGTCATAATCTTCTCTGTTCTATTGGGAGATACTGGAATGGAGGCAATAATCATAGTAATATAGCCCTGTATATCAGCATTCATCTTTTGGTCACGCTTTTCTTTCTTGTTGACTGCTTGAGACAGCACATCAGCAGCAAACGTATTTTTTCCCAGTGTGTAGGTCACCTTCACGTCATATTTCTGTAGCCTTATCAATAGGCACTGTATCATCATGGGACAGTCATTCAGTGGTTTGGGCATAATTGAGACCAGTGTTTTATGGTCTGTCTCCACTTCAAAAGCTCATCCACAGGTATATTGATGGAACCTTTCGCATGCATATGTGCTGGTAAGAAGCTCTTTCTCTATCTGTGCATAGTTGGCTTTCGCACTCGTTAAAGCTATTGATGCACAGACCACAGGTTGCCATGTGTCATCATACTTTTGTAGTAGTACTGCTCCAAGGCCATACTGGGACGCCTTTCCAGATCATCAAACTTCAGCATGGGCTCTTCAGTTAGGGTTCTTTTCAGCCTATGGAAGTGCTCTTTTTCGTGAGACCAAATCCACTCATTTTGCTACTCAAGGAGTGAACTAAGTACTACTGACACAGTAGACTGTTGAGGGATGAACTTAGCCAGTTAAGTCACCAACCCCTGGAAACATCTCACCTCCTCTTTGTTTTGGGGCTGCTCCATATTCTCAATGGCTGATGCCTTTCTTAGGCCAGGCTTCACTCCCTCTTCCGATATGACATCTCCTATGAAATTCAGTGTCTTAACACCAAACTCACGTTCCTCTTTGTTTAATTTCAAATTGACATTCCATGCCACATCAAGCATGTGTCTTAGTCATGCATCACGTTCATCCTTAGTGGACCCCCAAACGATGATGTCATCCATCATGGTCTCGACACCAGGTATGCCCTCAAAGATCATGTGGATAGTCTTATGGTAGACTTCTGGTGCAGACAGAATCCCATATGGTAGCCGAAGAAAGCAATATCTTCCCTCTGGTGTGTTAAAAGTACACAGCCTTGAACTTGCCTCATCAAGCTTCATCTGCCAAGACCCAGAGGACGCATCGAGTTTGCTAAACCACTTGGCACCTGCAAACCGGGACGTGATCTCCTCCTGAGCTGGTAAACTAAAATGTTTTCTCTTGATGGCTTTATTGAGATCTCTTCGGTCTAGACATGACCACAATCTTCCATTTTTCTTTTGCACAATGACCAATGAGCTCACCTAATCTGCTGGTTCTTTAATTTTCTGTATGACATTTATCTGATCCATGTGTACTAGTTTGTCTCTTAGTGTAAACAGAACTTTCCTGTATGCATGGACAATGGGAGTCACTGTTTCATCTACATGAATTTTGTGTACATTATGTAAGCATCTGGGCCCCTCAAAGACATCTGTGTATTCTTCCATGAGTGTTGTGTGGTCATCTTTGGTCTGCGAAGCCACTACAAACACACTTTTCCCCAGGTGGAGCTTTTCACATGCACTCAGACCTAATGTTGGTTGTACTTTCTTTACTACAACCAGGTGCTACCCCTTGTGCTTGAAGGTCACTATACAGCCCCTCCCCCTATACCTCCAGTATAGCATGCCACTTCTAATTTCATTCGGTAAATCTTGCTGTTTACTTTGAGAGTCCTGTAATCATCAATGGACAACAGATTCACCTGGGCTCTGGTGTCAAGCTTGATTGGAATTACTGTCTCATTCACAGACTCTGGAACAATCCATTCTGTTTTGCCAGCACCAGCAGTCTGTAAAGAATCCACAAAGACTTCCTCCTTTTCCTTAGCAACCATCTGCACCTTTCTCTTAGTAGCCCCAGTTTTGTAACACTTTGCAAAATGATTCCTTTTCCCACAGTTATTGCAGGATTTTCCATATGCAGAATGTCTTTGGGATGTGCCTACCTCCTCATTTGCAGTATGAGCCTACCTCTTTGCTGTTGCTTTCTGAAATGCCTTGTGGTTTCATTCATCCCTCTGGTTTCACAGCATGCGCTGTTACTTCTGCCCTGTGCAGCCTCTTAGCTTGAGATCGTGTGGTCTCTGCTGTCCTACACGTATCCACAGCCTTTTCCAGTGTTAAATCTTTTTCATGGAGCAATCTTTCTCTGAGCCCATTTCGTAAAGTTCCGTGAACTATTTTGTCTCTAACTAGTGAGTCTCTTGAATCTCCAAACTCTAAGCACTTACTCAGTATGTAAAGTTCAGCTAAGTATTGGTCAAAGCTAGCACCTTGTTTCTGGTCACAGAAGAACTTGTATCTCTCAAATTTGATGTTTTTATTTGGGAGAAAATACTCCTCAAATTTTGTCATCAGAGTGCCCAATGTCAAGGCTGTCTCACCAATTTGAAAGCTGTTGTAGAGGTCCAAAGCATCTTCGCCAATTACTTGTAGAAAGAGAACCACTTTCACTTTTTCCTCCACCCCTCTGGCTCTGCTTGCTGCTAAGTATATTTTGAATTGCTGTTTGAAGCATTTCCTGCGATCAGTTAGATTGCCGGTGAACTGCGTAGGTGCGGGAGGACCTAGCTTATCCATAACAGAATTTTCAGGCTCTCACCTGAATCTCTCTTCATGAGTTCGGTGAACAATGGCAGCGTCAGGACACGACGTGCTCTCTGGCCAGCAGTTTCTCTCCATTGGAACTAGCGTCTCTTTCTCAGTAGCACACAGTATTCATTTACGCTCCGTGTTCAGATCTCACACCGACTTCTGACACCACGTTATGTTTGTTCTTAACAAAGATAAACCGTGGGGGTAAAAATGCCAACAAATTTACTTACAGGACACTGCCATCATGGCTTCAGCTCGACCAGAGCTCATCCGACCAGCTCACTGATGTCACTTCTGGTTCTGAGGTGAACGGCCTGCATTGTGCACTGGGAACTGAAGTTCTTTATTATGCACACACATAATAACGCAGGGTCAATGAATCCAGTTATTTTCCTTGTATGGCAACACCAGTGTAGTTGAGGAAAAACAACAATGTGACATTGACTCATTTGATTTTGTTAATAAAGTTGGTTAAAGTTAATTTGACCACCAAAAATTTATATTTTATGCATTGGAAACGCAAAGGTAGGGTAAGGCACAGCAGAATGCATGTGCACTGAAGACAGCCCATGGAGGAAAGAAGATAGGAAATGGCCAGAGAAATTTCCTCCCCCAGCTCCCTCATCCCCACCATCTGTTTTGTTGCACCAAAAAGTTCGAAGGTCCAGCTCAGTAATGCGGGAAAAACCCAAACTCCTATTACATACTTAGAACTACAAAACTTTGTTTATTAGGACAGAATAGCATGTATTAAAATAGTTTATCTAGATGTCCACAGGCCCCTTGCACTGCAGCACAGCTCCCACTCTACCCAATCCATGGTGCTGTTCATGATCAGTCCGTCAGTGAGACGTCAAAGACTACTTTCAGACCCTCGACTGCTCTACTTTTTTGCCCTTTCCACTGATATAACTTTTACCTCAGCAGCAACATTCTGCACTAAATTGATATTCCTTTTAGTCACTGACTACCTAACAACCCACCTCTGTCAATGGCTGATTTCCGGTGTCTGGGTGAAGAGAATTCCAAACATGAATTGTTTTGCACTCTTCTTCACTTCCTGGTTAATTTGGTTTCTGCTTGATGTCTAAATCTTCTCGCCTGTGATACTGCTGAATCAGAATCAGGTTTATTATCACTGGCATATGTCATGAAATTTGTTAACTTAGCAGCAGTAGCTCAATATAATATGGAAGAAAATCAATCAATTACAGTATACATATATATTGAATAGATTAAAATTCTTGCAAAAACAGAAATATTATATATTAAAAAAGTGAGGTACTGTTCACTAGTTCAATGTCCATTTAGGAGTCAGATAGCAGAGGGGAAGAAGCTGTTCCTGAATCGCTGAGTGTGTGCCTTCAGGCTTCTCTACCTCCTACCTGATGGTAACAGTGAGAAAAGGGCATGTCCTGGGTGCTGGAGGTCCTTAATAATGGACGATGCCTTTCTGAGACACCGCTCCTTGAAGATGTCCTGAGTACTTTGAAGGCTAGTACCCAAGATGGAGCTGACTAGATTTACAACCCTCTGCAGCTTCTTTCAGTCCTGTGCAGTAGCCCCTCCATACCAGGCAGTGATGCAGCCTGTCAGAATGCTCTCCACAGTACATCTGTAGAAGTTTTTGAGTGTGTTTGTTGACATACCAAATCTCTTCAAACTCCTAATGAAGTATAGCCACTGTTTTGCCTTCTTTATAACTGCATCGATATGTTGGGACCAGGTTAGGTCCTCAGAGATCTTGACACCCAGGAACTTGAAACTGCTCACTCTCTCCACTTCTGATCCCTCTATGTGTTCCTTCATCTTACCTCACTGTGTGCAGATGACAAACTTTGATTTGGCTTGATTTGTGATACACTGTCCTGTCGGTAAAGAGGTTTAACTCTGTTCTGAATGGCTGATCTCCTACTTCAAACCCCCTGCTTCAAAACCCCAAGCCTCCGTCAGGGGACCATCAACACTGTAACAATCCTGTTATGCCCTATAAAAATGTTGCTCATTTCAAAGAGATCACACCTCATTTTTCTAAACTGAAGAGTACAGTCCTAATTTGCTGAATGAAACAAACATGCCATCCCAGAACTGAAGCTGGTGAACTTTGGCTGCACCCCTATCGCACACACATCCTTTCTCTATTAGGGAGAGCAGGCTTGCACAGAATAGTGCAGATGCAGTCTCTCTAGAGTGCTATATAAGTGATGTAGCTATCGAATCAGTGCGGCAGTAAGTTACATACAGTAAGTACATTTCTCTCTTGATAACTGTCACAGATTGATATTGAAAAATCTCTCAGTTACAAGCTGTTTTCTGAAGTGCTAATGTAAATGCTACAGGGCAGCACCTATTTGTGCAGCGCTTTGCAGATTGTTGTGAATATCCCTGTCAGTTTCTAGTCTGTCTTAAATCAGGCAGAGCGCAAAGTAATTAACGATTTCAGAGAACTGTGCATTCACAAAGCTGTGTTTGGTTAATTTGGGGGACTTTGCAGTACACATACACAATGAAGGGATGCCACATTTATTAACTATTAATTTATTAATGAATGATTACTGATTTCCATCATGAAGTTAGAATGCCTACTGGAGGCATATACACAGTGTGCTGGGATCTACTTTCTCCACAGGAAATGCATGTGACACGGGCAAAAGATGAGGAAGAGCCTGTGCAGCTGGACTGTAGACAGATCACTGGGCGGGGGAGGAAAGTTGGCTTGGAGGTGGGGTTTGATGCACCAGGCAGTTTTTTTCATCTGGTTCCCACTGCCTGAACAGGAATCAAGCTGAATGTGTAGAGGAAGCTATAAGTATTTCATGACACAGTAGCAAAAAGTTAATATAATGTAACATTGTATAAAATGTATTTGTCTAAAACAGTTCCTTTTTGAAAGAAGTCAGTTTTTTTGCAGTGTCTCCTTATCCCCTCATCCACAGCTGTTAAACAAGTTTTATTCCAGGACAGAATGACACTAACATCCTACATAATTGCAAGGCCACTAAGACAGAGATTTATGTGGCACAAAGTACCAAAACCTCCCATGTATTTCCTGTGTGTTTCATCAAATATTACATCAAAGCCACATTAAAGTTTGGTCAAAGAGGTAGAATTGAAGGACCTTTTTATAGGTGGGAGGAGAACAAGAGAGGCTCAGAGAGGGAATTCCAGAGCTGAGAGAGTTTGGGCTCAAAGACACAACTAACAGTGAAAATTAATTCAGAAACACAAAATACTCTGCAGATGCTGGGGTAAAAGCAACACTCACAACCTGCTGGAGGAACTCAGCAGGTCAGGCAGCGTCCGTGAAAACGATCAGTCGACGTTTCGGGCTGGAACCCTTCGTCAGGACTGAAGAGGGAAGGGGCAGAGGCCCTATAAAGAAGGTGGGGAAGGGTGGGAAGGAGAAGGCTGGTAGGTTCCAGGTGAAAAACCAGTAAGGGGAAAGATAAAGGGGTGGGGGAGGGGAGGCAGGGAGGTGATAGGCAGGAAAGGTGAAGAAGGAATAGAGGAAAACACAATGGGTAGTAGAAGGAGGCAGAACCATGAGGGAGGTGATAGGCAGCTGGGGCAGGGGGCAGAATGACATAGGGATAGAGGAAGGGAGGGGGAGGGAATTACCGGAAGTTGGAGAATTCAATGTTCATAACAAATTAATTCAGAAATGCACAAAAAATTAAAATAAAGGGGAGGTAATATTGAGAGGTGTTAAAGAGTTGGGGCAGATCACAGGGAGCAAATGGTGAGACCACAGAGTGATTTCAGAACAAGGATGAGAAGTTGAGAGCTGAGTTCCTGCTTCACACATGTCAATGATGGGTAAGCAGGACATGGCTGGAGCTAAGTCACAACAAACAGAGTTCAGGGTGTTCCCACTTTGGATGGACTCACGTTCAAGCACTCTTCATCTCACGTTCTGGCTTATTTATTTCTTATTATTTCTTTCTTTTTGTATCTGTACAGTTTGCTGTCCTCTGCATTTTGGTTTCACTGATTCTGTTATGGTTATTGGACGTATTGAGTATGCCTTCAAGAGAATAAATCTCAGGGTTGGAGACATACATGTCCTTTGATAATAAGTTCACGTTGAGGTTATGGAGAGTGGACTGAAGAGGGCAACCTGATGTCTGCAATAGTCCAAGCTAGAAGAAAGAAAGGCAATTGAGCAGGAAGGTAGGTCAATACTACAGAGACACTTGTAGTTGGTATGAATATGATCCCAGCTCATAACCAGTCATGGCACTATGATTGTTAACACTCTGAAATGGTTTCTTCTGAAAACTATGACTGGAGGTAATAATAGGAGGAAAGGAACTTTTGACAGAAACAGAAGCTAAAGACTTTTGTCCTCCAGATATTTACTTGGATGCTGCCAAAGAATGCACCAGTTTAGAAGCAGAGGAAGAATTGAGGGAGAATGGATGGGCAGGTAGAGCTGGGTCACATAGTGAAATAATTCATAGCATGTATCATTAATTGTACAAAAACACTGTCCAGCGATAAACAGCCAGCATTGATGGATTCCATTTGCCCTGATATTGTTTCTCCATGACCGCAATGTCCTGGTGAAACATTTCACCGTGCTCGTCACTGACAGTGCCAAGATTTGCAGGAAGGAATTCTAAATAGGAATGCAGAAAAAGAATCTTTGGTGACATGTTTCAATTCATGGTTTTTATGCTTGAAGCATATTGTCAACCAGGTACATAAGACCATAAGTAATATAAGCAGAAGTAGGCCATTTGGCCCATCAAGTCTACTCCACCATTCAATCATGGGCTGATCCAATTATTCCAGTCATCCCCACTCTCCTGCCTTCTCCCCATACCCCTTGATGCACTGGCTAATCAAGAATCTGTCTATCTCTGCCTTAAATTGACCCAATGATTTGGCCTTCACAGCCACTCGTGCCAACAAATTCCATAGATGTACTACCCTCTGATTAAAGTAATTTCACCACATCTCTGTTCTAGGAGGGCGTCCTTCAATCCTGAAGTCGTGCCCTCTTGTCCTAGACTCCCCACCATGGGAAATAACTTTGCCATATCTAATCTGTTCAGGCCTTAAAAATTCGGAATGTTTCTATGAGATCCCCCTCATTCTCCTGAACTCCAAGGAATACAGCCCAAGTGCTGCCAGACGTTCCTCATACAGTAATCCTTTCATTCCTGGAATCATTCTTGTGAATCTTCTCTGAACCCTCTCCAATGTCAGTATATTCTTTCTAAAATAAGGAGCCAAAAACTGCACAGAATACTCCAAGTGTGGTCTCACGAGTGCCTTATAGAGCCTCAGCATCACATCCCTGCTCTTATATTCTATACCTGTAGAAATGAATGCCAACATTGCATTCGCCTTCTTCACCACCAACTTAACCTGGAGATCTCTTTGCATCTCTGCATTTTGAATTCTCTCCCCATCTAAATAATAGTCTGCCTGTTTATTTCTTCCACCAAAGTGCATGACCATAGACTTTCAACATTGCATTTCATTTGCCACTTCTTTGCCCATTCCCCTAAACTATCTAAGTCTCTCTGCAGGCTGTTTCCTCAACACTACCCGCTCCTCCACCTATCTTTGTATCATTGGCAAATTTAACCACAAATCCATTAATCCCATAGTCCAAATCATTGACATACAACATAAAAAGCAGCGGTCCCAACACCAATCCCTGTGGAACTCTACTGGTAACCGCAGCCAGCCAGAATAGGATCCCTTTATTCCCACTCTCTGTTTTCTGCCGACCAGCCAATGCTCCACCCATGCTAGTAACTCCCCTGTAATTCCATGGGCTCTTATCTTGCTAAGCAGCCTCATATGCAGCACCTTGTCAAAGGCCTTCTGAAAATCCAAGTACACCACATCCACTGCATCTCCTTTGTCTACCCTGCTTGTAATTTCTCAAAAAGTTGCAGTAGGCTAGTCAGGCAGGATTTTCCTTTCAGGAAACCATGCTGGCTTTGGCCTATCTTGTCATGTGCCTCCAGGTACTCCGTAATCTCATCCCCAACAATCGATTCCAACAACTTCCCAATGACTGATGTCAGGCTAGCAGGTCTATAGTTTCCTTTCTGCTGCCTCCCACCTTTCTTAAATAGCGGAGTAACATTTGCAATTTTCCAGTCATCCGGTACAATGCCAGAATCTATCAATTCTTGAAAGATTGTTGTTAATTCCTCCGCAATCTCTCCAGCTACTTCCTTCAGAACTCAAGGGTGCATTCCATCAGGTCCAGGAAATTTATCCACCCTCAGACCATTAAGCTTCTCGAGCACCTTCTCAGTCGTAATTTTCACTGCACATACTTCACTTCCCTGACACACTTGAATGTCCGGTATACTGCAGATATCTTCTACTGTGAAGATTGATGCAAAATACACATTCAGTTCCTCTGCCATCTCTGCATCTCTCATTACAATATTTCCAGCATCATTTTCTATTGGTCCTATATCTATCCTCAACTCTCTTTTACCCTTTATGTGCTTAAAAAAGCTTTTAGGATCTAAGATATTAGTTGTCAGCTTCCTTTCATAATTCTTTTTTTCCTTCCAAATGATCTTCTTAGTTTCCTTCTACAAATTCTATCTTCTCACTAGCTTTGGCTTCCTTGTATGCCCTCTCTTTTGCTTTTACTTTGGCTCTGACTTCACTTGTCAGCCAATGTAGTGTCCTTCTTCCATTCAAAAATTTCTTCTTATTTGGAATATATCTGTCTTGCACTTCCTTCATTTTTCACAGAAACTCCAGCCATTGCTGCTCTGCTGTCCTTCCTGCTAGTGTCCCTTTCCAGTCAACTTTGGCTAGTTCCCCTTTCATGCCATTGTAATTTCCTTTATTCCACTGAAATACCAACACATTGGAATTTATTTTCTCCTTCTCAAATTTCAAAGTGTATCATCGTGATCGTGATCACTGCTTCCTAAGGGTTCCTTAGCCTTAAGCTCTCTTATCACCTCTGGTTCATTGCACAACACCGATTGGGCTCATCAACAAGCTGTTCTAAAAAGCCATCCCTTAGACATTCTACAACTTCTCTCTCTTGACGTCCAGTACTGGCCTGGTTTTCCCAATCCACTTTCATCTTAAAATCCCGAACGATTATCATGACATTGCCCTTCTGACATTCCTTTTCTATTTCCTGCTGTGATTTGTAATCCACATCTCAGATTGTAGTTTGGTGCTCTGTAGTTGCTAAGAAAATTTGCAACAATATCCTTGAATGCCTTCCATGCGATGTTCTCTCGTCTCACTAGAAGTTCTTCGAAGTTTACACTACTGAATGTACTGACCACTGCTGCTTCTTCCTCTTTATCATGAATAAAGTCTATTTTTGAAATAAAATAACTCACCAAGTGTATTCCATAGCTACTGATTCCACCCACTCCCTGGCTACATTCTCCAGCTAAAGCAGGCTACAATGAGTTTTCCCTTTAACCCCAAGTTGAGCATTCAGTCTCATATTCTATTAGGAAGTTCACCTATACACCTTCCTAGATCTTTGCACCTGATCGTCGTCATCATCACTATGTGTTGTGTTGAATGATGTGGGCGATCATGGTCAATGACCATGATTCTTCTTGGGCAGTGTCATTGGCTAATTCAAACAACAGTGAATTGTCAGGATTAAAATATATGAACATGTGTGAAATTGATCAAAGTTAAACTTTGTGGAGATAATTGCACACGGAGCTGCATTATGATTTCCACAGCGGTTCCTGCATCAGAGAAGAGAGACACTGACACCAACCTGACATGACACAGTCCAGAGACCTGTCTCTGAATTCCTGTTTCATCATCATCATTATGTGCTGCGTCGTATGACATGGGTGATCACAATCTATCCATGACCATGATTGTTCTTGGCAAATTTTTCTATAGAAGTGGTTTGCCACTGCGGCCTTCTGGGCAGTGTCTCTTTAAGATGGGTGACCCCAGCCATTATCAATACTCTTCAGAGATCGTCTGCCTGGTGTCAGTGGTTGCATAATCAGGACATGATATGCACCAGCTGCTCACACGACCATCCACCTGCTTCTCCCATGACTTCATATGATGCTGATTGGGGAGCTAAGCAGGTGCTACACATCGCCCAAGGGTGACCCGCAGGCTAATGGAGGGAAGGAGAGCTTTTCACCTCCTTTGGTAGAGATGTGTCTCCAACTCGCCACCCCATTTGGCTCCTGATATAGATCAATTTTCCTCAAGTCAAGATAGTCATAGTCATAGTCATAGTCATACTTTATTGATCCCGGGGGAAATTGGTTTTCGTTACAGTTGCACCATAAGTAATTAAATAGTAATAAAACCATAAGTAGTTAAATAGTAATATGTAAATTATGCCAGGAAATAAGTCCAAGATAACAGAGAAACAGACAGTCTGTAATATTCGCAGTTTGACTGACCCAAGATTTTCCTAGCAGAGCTAATGAACTAGTTTCAATTCTCAAATTGTGTTGATTCAGTTGGTCTAAATCCCATAGATCTAACAGGCATGTTTTGGTTGGGTTCATTACTGCTTACAGAGGGGAAAAGAAATTGGACCAGTTCTGATCACTCTGTCCCTGTCCCTGCCCCTGTCCCTGTCCCTGCCCCTGTCCCTGTCCCTGTCCCTGTCCCTGTCCCTGCCCCTGCTCCTGTCCCTGTCCCTGCCCCTGTCCCTGTCCCTGTCCCTCTCCCTGTCCCTGTCCCTGTCCCTGTCCCTGTCCCTGTCCCTGCCCCTGCCCCTGTCCCTGTCCCTGCCCCTGTCCCTGTCCCTGTCCCTCTCCCTCTCCCTGTCCCTGTCCCTGTCCCTGCCCCTGTCCCTGTCCCTGTCCCTCTCCCTGTCCCTGTCCCTGTCTGTGTGTGTGTGTGTGTCTGTGAAATACGTAGTTTTTAAATGTGACTCATTCAATGATCTGCACACACTTCACTGTAAAAGAAAGTAATGAAGAAGCTTGGATTTATTAAAGTCTCTTTCTTAACTATTGGATCTCCAGCAGCATCTTACAGCAAATTAAGTACATTTGAAGTGTAGTAGCTGTTATAAAGTAGACGTATTCAAGTCCCCACACATTGCATGGCAACATATCACAGGTTTAGTGAATTGCGAAGCTACCGCTCTAATGGGAGTATGAGTCTCCAGCAGAGGGAGGGAGAACATGGCCAATTAAAGACAATGATTTGAGTCCCTGCTCCTGGCACTTGGGGCCTCAGTGTGTGATATCCGGAATAAATGAGAGGCAGCCCTGGAATATACGACAGGCAACAAAATTGTAACTGTCAGTTGTGGCTCTAACTTGGAACAGAAAGCAAAACTTCTCACAGCCTCTGATTTGCTCAGGCTGTGGGTTTTTGTTAAAAATCTCACAACTCAGATGTGAATGTGGGGGAGTTAATGAGAAACATACTGTAGGCTTGCTGTACAGGGCTAACTGAGAGTTGACAGATCTTATAGGTTGTCTCAGTGGGGGAAGGGGGAGTGCTGGTGTATTTGGTTTAGTGGAGTTGCTCAGTACTGTAGGGGGAGGAGCAAACTCTGGCTGGTTTGTGCACTGATCCTATTAAAGGCATTAGCAACATTCCAGGGTACCTCATTCCCTCTTCTGTCCCACTTCCTGCCTCTGATCTGGTTACCTTCCCAGCACTGTAACTGAGCCAAGTAAACCCAGGTCCTCTGTCTGCAATGCAGCCTGCTCCAGCCTAACAGCGGTGTAAGTACCCATTCTAAAATCTGTGTGTTCTCTGCCTGGGTGAGGGTTGGCCCCTCTCTATGCCGTGCTTGCTGCTGAATGTGGATGGGCACAAATTCCTCGGGACTGAGAGAGCTTCGGCTGCTGCCTGCTTAGGGCAGACAGTGGCCTCTGTCAAATGCTGGCAGCCCCTCAGAAACTTCTTCAGAGGCCCCTGAGACAGAAGGACAACTAATGTGTGAGTCCTTCACTCAGAACACGAGTACTGAAGCTCTGCCAGTTCTGAAAGCTGATGTCATGGTCCAAGGCTGTACACACTAGTTACTGGTGATTCTGAAGGCTCTTGAAAGGGTGACTGTGTTGAAGGAGAGGGTGGGGGAAGTGAGGTGGATGTGTGAATTCTGGCTGGCCATTTTCACCAGCTAAAGAAGGACAGTTCTCTCAGTTTCAATAAGGTTTGATCTTGCAATGATTCCTCATAATTTAAGCAGCTTTAGCTTTGGAGGAAACATTGACCTTTTTGCATTTTCGGGGTCAAAGTAGAACCCAACCTTATTTTCTCTCTCTTGTGTTGCTTGTTTTCCATCCTCCTCCCAAGAGTAGATCCAATACAGGTCAGAAAAGCCAGGGAGCTTGGAATTGGAGTCGGTGGGATTGGAAGATAGAAGAGGGAACATTAATCACTCCCTCATCCAAGCAACCAATTTCATGTGTAGGCAAGGAGAAAATGTTGGGGCGGAAGGCAGCAGAAGGTCAAAGTGTCCAGACGGTGTCCAGCCAGAGTTGGCAGCTTGACCAAATGGATGACACCAGTTGAAGCACCAGCTAAGATCAACTGATTCTGCCTTGTGACCTTCCTGTTCTGTTCTGAGCAGCGTGTAAAGGTGACTTGTGATCTCAGACTAACAGCTTATATCTGTGCTGAGACTATAAGCTGATTCCTTCACAAAACTATTGGTTGCAATAACTCTTCTCAATCAGGTGTGTGTGCATTCACTCTGTACCCGCTCTCTGTTAGCTTGTGCTCACAGTGTACCCCTTCGCTGACTTTGTCTGTGTACACACTGTACCCGTTCTCTGACTGTATGTATGCATTCACACTACCTACTGTGAGCCTGTGTTTGTGGTGAATTTACATTCTGACACTTTCAGGCTGTTATCAGTTTTCTCAAAATTGAACTTGCTGCCTCTAATTACCGGACAGGTCAGTTTCCCCCACTGAACTGGTGGTGTGACCAGCTTTCTGATGGTCAATGAACACTAAAACCCACTTTATGATCATGGAATTTTAAAACAAACATTCCGCATATCTTCAACACACACAAAAAAATGCTGGTGAACACAGCAGGCCAGGCAGCATCTATAGGAAGAGGTACAGTCGACGTTTCCTATCATTTTGGATCTCCCCCTCCCTCTCCCACTTTCAAATCTCTTACTAGCTCTTCTTTCAGTTAGTCCTGACGAAGGGTCTCGGCCCGAAACGTTGACTGTACCTCTTCCTAGAGATGCTGCCTGGCCTGCTGCGTTCACCAGCAGTTTTTGTGTGTGTTGCTTGAATTTCCAGCAGCTGCAGATTTCCTCGGTTCTGCATACCTTGTTTGCTCCCCACACCCACCGCTCCTCAAACCTTTTTATAGAGTTGCCAGCACTGGATGGACAAGTAGTTGAGTGTTTCGTCACGTGACTTGCTGCTCCTGCCTTGATACACAGTGGCACAGCTGTTAGAGCTGCTGCACCTCAGTTATCCAGGTTCAACCCTGACCTCATGTGCTGTCTGTGTGGGTTTGCGTGCTCCCCTGTGACTGCATGGTTTTCCCTTGTGTCTGTGAGGAGTTTATACAATACTGTACAAAAGTTAGATATATATTATAGCTAGGGAGCCTGAGACTCTTGCACAGTACTGTAGTAATTGTATGTATTGCACTGTACTACTGAGCCGCAACAAAATCAAATTTCATGACATATGTGAGTGATGATAAACCTGATTCTGATATGGGTCTTTATTGTGGATAAGAGTGGGAAGGGGGCAGGGAGAGGGGAATCCTGGGTGTTGGGAAAGGGGGAAGGGAGAGGGGAGCGAGTGGGATGATCAACAAACCAATAGTTTGGAATTGAATGACCTTGTCTGGAGTCTCAGGGCTGGGTGTGTCTGCACCCGTGCCAAACCCTATGTCGGCACTCCTTCTCTGCCACCTGTCCCACACACCTCCCATGGCACTACACCCTCACCATTCCCAATATCCTTTGCTCCCGCCATATTTACAAACGTGCTCTCTGCTCCACGTTGACAAATACAGTACCCACACGATCACGGGGAGAATATACAGAAGTCTTAGGCACCCTAGCTAGTTGTATGTACCAAAGACTTTTGCTCATTACTGTATGTTCTTCCCATGACCGTGTGGGTTTCCTCTGGGTACTCTGGTTACCACCCACATCAGAATCAGGTTTATTATCACCAGCATGTGACGTGAAATTTGTTAACTTAGCAGCAGCAGTTCAATACAATACATAATATAGAAGAGAGAGAAAAAAGTAATAATAAATAACATTTTAAAAATAATAATGAATAAACAAGTAAATCAATTATATATATTGGATAGATTAAAAAAATGTGCAAAAACAGAAATACTGTATATTAAAAAAAGTCAGGCAGTGTCCAAGGGTTCAATGTCCATTTAGGAATCGGATGGCAGAGGGGAAGAAGCTGTTCCTGAATCGCTGAGTGTGTGCCTTCAGGCTTTTGTATCTCCTACCTGATGGTAACAGTGAGAAAAGGGCATGTCCTGGGTGCTGGAGGTCCTTAATAATGGACGCTGCCTTTCTGAGACATCGCTCCTTGAAGATGTCCTGGGTACTTTGTAGGCTAGCACCCAAAATGAAGCCAACTAAATTTACAACCCTCTGCAGCTTCTTTCAGTCCTGTGCAGTAGCCTCCCCCCACCCCCCATACCAGACAGTGATGCAGCCTGTCAGAATGCTCTCCATGGTACATATATAGAAGTTTTTGAGTGTTTTGGTTGACATACCAAATCTCATCAAACTCCTAATGAAGTATAGCTGCTGTCTTGCCTTCCTTATAACTACATTGATGTGTTGGGACCAGGTTAGATCCTCAGAGATCTTGACACCCAGGAACTTGAAACTGCTCACTCTCTCCACTTCTGATCCCTCTATGAGGATTGGTATGTGTTCCTTCATCTTACCCTTCCTGAAGTCCACAATCAGCTCTTCCATCTTACTGACGTTGAGTGCCAGGTTGTTGCTGTGGCACCACTCCACTAGTTGGCATATCTCACTCCTGTACGCCCTCTCATCACCACCTGAGATTCTACCAACAATGGTTGTATCATCAGCAAATTTATGGATGGTATTTGAGCTATGCCTAGCCACACAGTCATGTGTATATACAGAGTAGAGCAGTGGGCTAAGCACATACCCCTGAGGTGCACCAGTGTTGATTGGCAGTGAGGAGAAGATATTATCACTAATCTGCACAGACTGTGGTCTTCCGGTTGGGAAATCAAGGATCCAATTGCAGAGGGAGGTACAGAGGCCCAGGTTCTGCAACTTCTCAATTAGGATTGTGGGAATGATGGTATTAAATGCTGAGCTACAGTTGATGAACAGCATCCTGGCGTAGGTGTTTGTGTTGTCCAGGTGGTCTAAAGCCATGCGGAGAGCCATTGAGATTGTGTCTGCCATTGACCTTTTGTAGCGATAGGCAAATTGCAATGGATCCAGGTCATTAAGGTAGCCCACATTATTCTTCTTAGGCACTGGTATAATTGTTGCCTTTTTGAAGTAAGAGGGAACTTCCGTCCATAGCAGTGAGAGGTTAAAAATGTCTTTGAATACTCCCACTATGCTGTGGGCACGTGGCCAAGTGGTTAAGGCATTGGACTAGCTACCTGAAGGTTGTGAGTTCAAGCCCCAGCCGAGGCAACGTGTTGTGTCCTTGAGCAAGGCACTTAATCACACATTGCTCTGTGACGACACTGGTGCCAAGCTGTATGGGTCCTAATGCCCTTCCCTTGGACAACATTGGTGTCGTGGAGAGGGGAGACTTGCAGCATGGGCAACTGCTGGTCTTCCATACAATCTTGGCCAGGCCTGTGCCCTGGAGAGTGAAGACTTTCCAGGTGCAGATCCATGGTCTCGCAAGACTAACAGATGCCTTTATTTATTTACTCCTGTTAGTTGGTTGGCACAGGTTTTCAGAGCCTTACCAGGTACTCCATCGGGACTTTCTGCCTCGCGAGGGTTCACTCTCTTTAAAGACAGTCTAACATCGGTCTCTGGGACAAAGATCTCAGGGTCATCAGGTGCAGCAGGGATCTTCACAGCTGCAGTTGTGTTCTCCCTTTCAAAGCGGGCATAGAAGGTGTTGAGTTCATCTGGTAGTGAAGCATCGCTGCTATTCATGCTATTGGGTTTCGCTTTGTAGGAAGTAATGTCTTGCAGACCCTGCCAGAGTTGTCGTACATCCGATGTTGCCTCCAACCTCCAATCACTTTCCAAAGATGTACAGGTCAGTAGGTTAATTGGTCACATGGGTGGAATTGTGTGTGCGGGCTTGTTGGGCCTGAAGATTCTGTTATCTCTAACAAAAAAAAATTAAAACAATTAAAACAGTTGTTGTTTCCTCCCATATCCCAAGGATGTATGAGCTGGTAAGTGGTGGAATCTGGAAGCGGCGTTTCTGGAAACATGGAGAAAGTAAACTGAAGATCAGGTTAACATTGAAGACTAGTTCATGTTGGTGTGCCAAATGGTCTGTTTCCATTTAACGTAACTGTATGAGTCTCTGGCTCCCACCAATAGTCACCTGGCAGTCACTGTGTCCACTTCAATGCCTATTCCACTGGAATATAATGGTCTCCTTATTAACTCTGGGATGGCATCTGCTTTATTTTAGTCAAATAGTACTGTTCAGAAAATTTCATTTATATTTTGACAGAAATGAAGTTCTTGAAGAAAAGTCAGTGGACAATCTTTTTCATGCATTTTTCCTGGGATTGTTTTTTGCAGTAGTTTTCTGGAGGCTATTTTTTTCTGGAGAATGAAGGAGAATCCTACAGCTTTCTAGGTGGTACGTATGTATCAGGTCTGACTCTTGTACAGAGGAAATGAAACCTAAGGGCTAGAGGCTCAACACTACTCTCTCTGCAATGGACAAAGAGGTAGGGAGCAGAATCAGTGCCAGTCTAAACCTCCTGTTACATAGAACATGGAAGAGTGTAGCACGGAACAGGGCCTTCAGCCCACAATATTGAGTGAACTTTTTAACCCACTCCATGATCAATCTAACCCTTCCCTCCTACGTAGCACATAACCTTCCATTTTGGGTTTCCTCTGGGTGCTCCAGTTTCCTCCCACAGTCCAAAGACGTACTACTTGGTAGGTTAATTGGTCATTGTAAATTGTCCAGTGGTTAGGCTAGGGTTAAATTGAGGGATTGCTGGGCGGCGCAGCTCAAAGGGCCAGAAGGGTCTATTCTGCATTGTATCTCAATAAATCAATAAATCTTCCTTTCATCTATGTGAGTCTCTTAAATGTAATTAATGTATCAGCAAATGTTTACAGGGGGGCCCAGACTATTGAATGCGGTGGGCTATTTAACAGAGGAGGCCAATGTAGGCACTGCAGATGCTTCCATAGGAGGGCCGTGAGGTGCCTGATGAGAAAGTTGGGTGGGTAGTTTATGAGGTGGTGATTTGAAGTTCTCAATAGCACTCTGAAAACTTGGAACAATGGTGAGCCAGACATTCCATAGAGTCAGTGGCTTTCCTTTTGCTGATGTTAAGTGAAAGGCCCATCCTTTTATCTGCTCTGGAAGGTGCTCAAACATAAGTGGGGCTGCATCCTGCAGCTTAGCCACACAACAAGTACATCATGGCTGGCTGATACCTTCCCATTCTATCCAGAGCCATCTGATCTTTGGGGAAGGTTTCTCACAGAATAATACACATATCTCACAAGAATCAACAGGCTGGATATGGGAGACTATTTTCCTAGGCTGAGGAGTCTAGAATTAGTGGCCACAGTTTCACAATAAGGGCAAGGTCATCTTGGATTGAAATAATTGGATGTTTCTTCACTCAGAATCAGAATCAGAATCAGGTTTAATATCAGTGACCTGTGTTGTGTTATTTGTTTGCCCCATGGCAATAGTACAGTACAATAAATAAAAATTAATGAGTTACAATAAAAATATTGTTGTGAATATTTGGAATTCTCTACCTGAGAGGGCTCACTCAAGTTTAATTATTATTCAACCAGACCCAAACAAGACAGCATTCTTCCAGGGCCAGGGTACCAACAGCGCATGGCACACCGCAAATAGCACATACGGTTATGATTTCAGAAAGAGGTACAGTCACAAAGAGAAAGAAATAATAATATAGTCAAAGTCCATGTGTGGCATGACTAGATTGATGGGAAATTGTCCTGGTCCAGCTTGTTCTACCACTGAGCAAACACCGGAGGGCAGCACCACCTCAGCATCTCTTCCCCTGGGTGACCTTGCCACAACTGAGAAAATACAGCTCCCTGCTGTTGGTCTCCCCAAGGAACCAGTGAAATGGACTTGTGGAATTCTACGTTACCAATGCCAACAGGGTCTTGCGATCACAATAAGAATATCCAAGGTGATCACTTGCACCACGTATCATCCAATGTTACATGACTAGTCCAGGCAACAACACAACAATGGTTTGCTGTAAGTCCAGCTCCATCGCTATCGAACAAGTTGCTGATATTCTTAGGACCTGTGATCGTAAAAAAGATGTACAGGGTGAACAAAAGACCTTTGATTGAACCTGGAGTGGCTGCTGCATCCGAGCACACCACCATCTTACCAGAAGCACTCATTGTGTTCCTTCAAGTTAGAGATCAGCAGATCCTTGAACTTTAGGGGAATCACGAATCATGAGATAAGGGTGGAAGTTGATGCTGTGCTAGAAAATCAGGCGTCATCTTGTAGTAGGCCAAAAGGCCCTGGCAGCTGACTCCTGTTTCTCGTCCTTTGTTCGTAAGCCAAAAAGCACAGGTCACCTAATGACCAAAATTTTTGAAAATTCAAAGGCAACCTCCATAATCAATTAAGGCTGGTCCAAGAGGTGGTATTATTGCAAGAGATCTTATTTAGTTATTTGGGTCTTGTTCGGTCTCAAACCAGCCACAGACTGTTCTCTCTCTTTCTCACCTGATAGAACAAAATTCAACCAGCATTGTGCTATCTGGTCCCTGAGTCTCAGCAACACCAGAGGATGATTGAAGATCACAGGTCTGACCAGTGCTCTGTGATCTCAGCTGTGGCATCTACCAGGTGATAGCTACAAATATGTTTTGTATACTGTAGACCCTGCTTTCTGTTATAGTCCAGCTCCATGGATTTACAACCTTATTGTATTCATCAGCCCTAAAGGTTTACGTGTGGAAGAAGAGAAATGGTGGGTCACTGATCTCTGTGGTCACTTCAGTAACTCCACAATTCTGTCTTCATCTGTTGTCAAACCTGTGTAGTTTTCAGCAGGGATAGAGATCACGAGTGGTAAGTCCAGATAAGTTAACAGTCTGCTTTCATCAAATAGTCTGAAGTGAGTTGTAAAACCTTTATGCTACGTCATCTGAGTTTGGTTACTGACTCAGTCCAGGGACTGAACCTATGACCTGTATCATAGTCTGACATGTGACATGTGTGATGATGAACAGTTCCGGCTTAAAACGTCGACTTTATTCCCCTCCATAGGTGCTGCCTGACCTGCTGAGTTCCTTCAGCATTTTCTGTGTGCTGCTCTAGATTCCTGGCATCTGCAGAATCACATGTCCAAGTTGCACTACCACAAACACTCTGATGGTGGCACTGTTGGGCACAGGCTGCGTGTCTTGAACATAAAACTGATATGGACAGTCCCCCTGTTAGGACCAGGCTCAATGGTTGTAAACTGGAATGTTCATCATGAACTCAAAAAGCTTGTGGGGGAGAATCACAGAATCCATCATTTTGTGTGTGTTGTCAGTGATAATAAACATGATTCTGATTCGGACCAGCATGCTTCCTGGTAAAAAGACCTTCACAATGAAGATAGTAAAAAAACTCATGGTCATTAAGAGGAGCAGGTGACCTGCACAGGTGGGAAACTAGTACAGCTGGCAAATCCCACTGCTGTGGATGTCATCTGTTCCTCAGTAAAACCAAAGCTGATGAAATCATTTCCTGTGAGTACGGGGCATGGACAACTTCCCTTTTGCAGCTGGGACAGTAAATTGGCAAATTTAGCAGAAGCCTTTTGCAGTGTTTTGGAAGAATCTTGTGAGGATGAAATTGAGTGTTAATGTGATTTCTGTTTCAAAGTGGAGAGCTGCCGGTGGTTGAGTGTGGCTGAATATCATTCTGCATAATGTCACATGATAGTTCTGGAAAACCTGAGCCTGCAAGTACATTCATTAGAATAGTGTGGATGGAATGAAGACCCTCTTCTCTGAGGGATATGCCTTTGTCACCTTCCCAATGTCCCAACTCAGCCTGTATGGGCAGTGCTGCCAGTAATATCGCAACACATCAAACAAGAAATGTGTACTTATGCATTTAAACACTGGAAAATGAACTCCCTATTAGCTGAGGAAGATTGTTATCAGGTTGGCAGGTAGCATCCAATTGAGAATTGCAGGGATTAGTGCATGGGCCCCACCTATTCACAATCTATATCACTGTTTTGGCTGAAGGGAACCTGATTTAGAGGCTAATACATTAGAGGCTTTGAAGAGATGTTTGGATAGGCACATGGATGTGAGGAAGGTGGATGGATGTGGATATGGTGTAAGTAGGAGGGAGTAGTGTTTGGATGTTTTTGATTTGCTTTTTATCTGGTTCAGCACAAGGTTTTGGGCTGAATGGCCTGCTCCTGTGCCGTAGTGTTTTGTGTTCTATGTTCTATGTTCTTCCCAGCTTTGCCAATGGCAGCATATTAGATGGAATTGTGAGTATGGAGGAGGATGTAAAGAGACCTAAAGGTGACCTGGACAAGCTAAGTAAGTGAGCAACTATTTGGAATATACAATATGATGTGGAAATGTGAAGTTGTCCATTTGGTACATAAAACAAAAAGAACAGAGTATTTTTAAATGATGAGAGATTTGGTAGTGTTGATACTCAAGGGAAGTGGCTGTCTTTGTGCACAGGTCACTGAAAGCAAATATACAACCAGGAGAGCAAAAGTTCAAAGAAGCAAATATTATCAAAGTACATATACCTGGTCAACCAAAAATCAGCCAGGTGAACCCAAGTGTCACATAAATTTCACCCATATCCCACTGGACAGGGCCACTTCTTATGAATAAAACATATGAGTCGTGAATCCCTGCGCCAGTTGATGGCTTGCTGCATCATTTTTTGTTTTACTGATCTGAGTGACCTTGATTAAGATGTAAACTACAGTTTCTATGAGGATCTCCACCCTGCAGATGAACAGAGTGGTGTTCAGGCAACCTTCAATTTCCTTGTGAGAACATGAAACTTCTTTCCTCATTGCCTAATTCTGAGAGGAGACCGCCTCCCTTCAAGTCCGGCTTAGTTGTCTTGTCCCAATTGATCCACAGGATCATCTGGCGCATGATTCATCGATGAGGATTTGTATGAAACTTTGAGAGATTATGGGAGCTGCCTCTCATCCCCTCTGACCTTTACAAAGTAGCCAAGGGGTGAGTGGTTGCTGTGTTGTTGCCATGGGGATATGCATGACATGATTTGACAGATTAGACATGGAGAGGACATTTTCCTGACTAGGAGTCCACCAAAGAGTTTCATAATAATACGTAAACCCACCAGGACTGAAACAAGGAAAGCTTTCTGCATTCAATCTGTGGCAAGTCTGGGATTCTTCACTACAAAGGTTTGTGGAGGACCAAAAAATATTCTAACATGGTTTCAAACTGGATTTTGGCCAACACTTTGATATTTTGCAGGCTCCAATTAGGCCATGATACATGTGGACATGTCTTAGTAAGCTGAAGCAGGTACAATTCAACTTCTAGACCATTGTTTTTTGTACTCATCAATACTAGCATGTGAAATCTTCCCCTTCCTGCTTGCCATGTGATTGAGGGCTTTTGAAAAATGATTTGTCAAAAGACTCTGAGAGGGACTGAACTAAGTTAAGGCCGACCAATGATCAGCTTCTGCTGAGAGATGTCACCGTTTTGTGTAATCATAGTTAGTGATTGGGTCAAATGTCAAGCCAAGCCTGTTTCTGTTTACTTTTCAAATGATTGGAGCTTGTGTGGAAACAGTGGCTCAGGCAGAAGATTGGAGATAAAATTACAGTGTTTAGGAAGTCTGTCCAGGAAAGGTGACAGAGAGAGGTAAGTAAAAAATGTTATGAACAGTGCTCACATTTTTTCTTTGATGAATAATTTATGCTTCTTTGTTTTGATTCAATTAGCAACAGGTATCATTGGATGGAAAACCAAACTCTGTAAAGCAGTGGATTTATTGTGGGAGTGGCTATTTTTAGGATGATTGAATGATTATGTTGGGGCTCTGGGACAGAGCTTTCAGAGGAAAACAGAGCCAGAGATGGAAGTCCTGTAGCATCAGTGGGCAAGTTCTGATTATGCTGAGCAATGAGGGGTGTTTAGCAGAGAAGTGGCTTTACTTTTTCTCTGCGTCAGTTTGCTGCCCTGCCAGTGAGCAGCCTGCTGTCTGTTCCTTGAGAATGGGTTATAGCTGAGGAAAAACTCAAAAAGTTTCAACATTCTATCCCTGGGCATTATGGAATGAATTGATTTTACCTCCAATAATGACATTACAGCTTGTCTGCTCCGAGGAAGGAGTTAACAGTGCCTTTATCACTGCACAGTTCAAGTTCAAATTCAACCATACATGAATATCCCTGAATATAGCCAAAAGAAACAGCGTCAGTGAACGCTAGTTTGGTTTATGTGTAGAAATAGGGTGACTTTGTTGTCCCTCTTATGTGGGAACTTTAGGGTGCAGCCAGGTTGTTGGGTATCACAGAGCTGTATTGCCACTAGAGTTAGTGTGTATGGACAAGCAAAGACAAAGGATAAAACCAATTATTAGGAACTCTCTCCTGTGATCTCTTCTAACGCATTCACCCAGAAACTGATTTAAATCAATGAAGAAAGTTCAGAGGCAGTGCTTTGTGTTTTCTAACTTACTGTATGTTGAACCAAGGAATAGTCTAATGATGAATCTGTCAGGAAATTTAGAGGAGGCTTTACCCAAAAGTGGAGTAGTGGAGATGATTTAGTGCTAAATTACATTTTGCTAATAAACTGCAAAATAACAAGCCACAAGGGGCCACTACACAAGAGAGAATGGATACTTAACACAACGAGGGAACAAGGACATTGACGCCTCAGAGCAGCTGGTTGAGGCTGGCTGGTTCAATCAGTCAACAAGGGGTGTGGGCTGTGGGTGAGAGCTGGGTTTAAATAGGCTGCAGATAATGAGCTGGAAATGAGTGGTAGGTGACTCCTGTTGGCTGGGTGGAGACTGGAAGGTGCCTGTCTATGCAAGTCTGACAGCTTCAGGTACAATTGTTGCATCTGTTGGATTCAGTAAGGAACTTAAACACTCACAGAGATGAGGGGAAGAAGCAGATCTGACTATGCAGTGGTGTGTTAAGGAAATGGGTGCAGTCTCCTGGTTGATTCTTCTTCAATTTGGAGATGGGCTGGTCTCTGTTGCATGGCATCATAGGAAGATGGACTGGATCATTTGATGACACAAAGGGTGGGGGTGTTGTGGATAGTGTGGAGGGCTGTCAGAGGTTACAGCAGGACATCAATTAGATGCAAAACTGGGCTGAGAAGTAGTAGATAGAGTTCAACCCAGATAAGTGTGAGGTGGTTCATTTTGATAGGTCAAATATGATGAGAGAATATAGTATTAATGGTAAGACTCTTGGCAGTGTGGAGGATCAGAGGGATCTTGGGCTCTGAGTCTATAGGACACTCAAAGCTGCTGAGCAGGTTGACTCTGTGGTTAAGAAGGCATATGGGGCATTGGCCTTCATCAATCGTGGTATTGAATTTAGGAGCTGAGAGGTGATGTTGCAGCTATATAGGACCCTGGTCAGGCCCCACTTGGAGTACTGTGCTCAGTTCTGGTCACCTCACTACAGGAAGGATGTGGAAGCCATAGAAAGGGTGCAGAGGAGATTTACAAGGATGTTGCCTGGATTGGGGAGCATGCCTTATGAGAATAGGTTGAATGAACTCGGCCTTTTCTCCTTGGAGCGATGGAGGATGAGAGGTGACCTGATAGAGGTATATAAGATGATGAGAGGCATTGATCGTGTGGATAGTCAGAGGCTTTTTCCCAGGGCTGAAATGGCTAGCACAAGAGGGCACAGTTTTAAGGTGCTTGGAAGTAGGTACAGAGGAGATGTCAGGGGTAAGTTTTTTATGCAGAGAGTGGTGAGTGCGTGGAATGGGCTGCCAGCGACGGTGGTGGAGGCAGATACGATAGGGTCTTTTAAGAGACTCCTGGACAGGTATATGGAGCTCAGAAAAATGGAGGTCTATGGGTAAAGCCTAGGTAATTTCTCAAGTAAGGATATGTTTGGCACACGTTTGTGGGCCGAAGGGCCTGTATTGTGCTGTAGGTTGTCTATGTTTCTATTCACTCCTGATTTGTCTTACCTAGGCTAATCAGCACCCTAGGTCTAGTTAACAGCTTTTAAAATCCTGAAATGTTCAATGGCTTGGGGGAGCAGTTCAGATTTCTATTTGTGTGGAAATGTGATTGCTGATCTCAATGCTGATTTGTTCACCACCATTTTCTGAATATCCCTCACTTGCGACAGTAGCTTCCCCAAACCTGCTCCAACAAACATCTTTATAGTTTTAAAGACTGTGATTAAATCTTTCTCCATCAGTCTAAACTTAAGAAAATAAAAATCATGTTCCTGGTAACATTCTGGTCAATCTGTGTTCATCTGTCTAAAATTAGGAACCAAATCCAAGCCTTTGGATGGGGTTTGGCCAATTAAAGGTTTAAATTCTAACTCCCTTGAGATAAAACAGGGCTTCTGCTTTTTAACTCATTTATATACTGACAACTGTTACAATGCAGAAGTGATAAGTTGGCTCTTAAAGTTTTTAAAGAAGTAAATCATTAGTCCCTTTCTACCACCTCTTTAGTCTTGATTAAGCAAATATCCATTTCCTTATACAAAACTAGATTTATGCCAGTTTCCATAATCATTGAGCAAGATTTTACTCAGGCCACTTTTAATTCCTTGGCCAATCAGCTTGATCCTGTGTCCTATGGATCTTGACCTCTCCACTAATGAAAACAGCTTCTCTTTATTCACTGTGATGATTTATGACTTTGAATACTTCCGTTGAGAGGCTTTTCAATATGCTATGCTCTGAGGAAGTGTAAGTTGTTCCTCAAGTCTGCTAGCCTGTAGGTCACCCTTGGACAAGGCGTAGTACCTGCTTAACCAACCCCCCTTGTGATCAGGGTCATGTGAAGCCATGGGGGCAGGTGATGGATGGTCATGTGAGCAGCTGATGCACATCACAAGTCCTGGTTATGTGACCACCAACACCAGGCAGACAATCACTGAAGAGTATTGATAATGGCTGGGGTCATCTGTCTTGTAAAGCCACTGCCCAGAAGGCGGCAATGGCAAACCACGCCCATAGAAACATTTGCCAAGAACTATCATGGACATGATTTGACCATGATCGTCCACATCATACAAAGTGGCACATAATTATGATGATGCTCAAAAGAGAGCATGCCAGTCTGTCCACATAACTAAATCCTCCTCTCTGGGAACTTTCTATAAATCTGCTCTATTCTTTCTATGATCTGCACATCCAAAAGTCTGTTGTGCATAATTGGACATATTAATCTAGAAATTCAATTGTACAACAGTGCTTGGAGCTTGAAGATTGCTTTTTAACTGGAGTAAAACACAATGAACCATTTTCCAGATCATTTTTGTTACACTGGAAATTTGATCAGGTGCTCTCAAGAGGATGAGCATCTTGATGACCTAACAGAACTTCCTCTTGAATAATGCAAGTGTTGACATCATTTTCTTTGGAATGCATTGTTTACAACATATTGAGTGAAATTAGAACAGGTTATCCTGCGAGTTACTACTGATGGGTTAACTTGTCCTTCACAGTGCAGAGCTTGGTTGACATGCTGATGACATTGATTCAGTACCCTTCCTCCTCAAACAACAATGACTTCCTCAAATCCTCTGATTTTGCTTCCATCACCTTGAGGCCCGGACCTTGAAAGCCCCTTTTCTGATCACCCAGGGTACAAATCCTGAACTTCTAATCCCCAGTGATCTAGGACCTATAATCCCACATGAGCCAGAATCTCGGTACCTACTGTCTCAACCCTCTGAGTCACACCAAGTCATCATTTAAGGCTACCCCCTTGTCCCCTCCACCTCCTCCCCTTAACCCGATATCTCAGTCACGTGCACAACTACATGTATGAAATTGTGGAAGTTATGGCAAGGCAAGGGTTAACATAATGTCCAGGTAAGGATAGGTTACAAATAGAGTGCGGATGGTCCAGGTCAAAAAGTCTTTGAAGAGCATAGCTCCCTTTGCATAGCAGTTTGCTTTCTGGAGACGAGGTAAGAATATAATGAATAGATGCGAACAACACACACACACCAATTAAGGGACAATTGCTTTACTAACTTAAAAGTATTATCGATTGTTAGCTTGCAGTATCTATTGACTTTTAACACCTGTATTATGAATGATGATTGATCTTGCAAATAAGAAATTCAATTATATACAGTTTACCAAATGGTCAATATCCATAACTGATAAGCCAATTCTGTATAAAAATAACTTTTCTGTTCAGACGTCAGAATAGTTTGGTGACAGGAGCCATGCTGTTCTCCTTGTGCACAAGTAAAATAAAGCATGATTGAGGAACAAGGTATGAGTTTTCAGAGTCCAGTTAATAGGTGACAACAAAATACATGTAAACCTTACTTGCAATATAATGGGAAAAACATGCTTGAAGTAGTGTCATAGGTGCATGGCATCAGATATACAACATTTTAAAGAAAAATATAATTTATATACTATTTTTACAAGAAAAAACACAATTAGAATATAAAAAGTTCCTGGTAAAGCAAAGTGGTCAAATTACTCATAGTGTTGCTGAGTGGTACACTGAGAGGGTTATAAAGGTTGTGCAGGATGGCTCAAGAACTGAATGGTTAAAGGGAATTAGTTTTTGAACCTGATATTGTTGGACTTCAGGTTTCTGCACCTGCTGCCCAATGGTAGATGTGAGAAGCATAGCCCAGACGATGAGGATCTTTGATTATAGATGTTGCATTCTTAATGGCAGCATCTCATATAGGTACTATAGATTGTGGGGAGGGATATGTCTCTGATGTATTGGGCTGCGTTCACTGCTTTCTGCAGCTTCTTGTATTCCTGTGCATTCCAATTGCTGTACCACACCAGGAGCAACCAGTCAAGATATTTTCGAATGTACATTTGTAGAGGTTTGTTAGGACCAGAGTAGCAGGCCAGAAAGTGGAGGGATGGAGAGAAGGTAGATGTCAGGGCCAGTAAAAGCAGATGGGAGCAAAGTAATAGATGTGATGGGATGGATAGTTTGAAGTGTGTGCACTTTAATGCTAGGAGTATTAGAGTTAAAAGTGATGAAGAGGTGGTGAGTTGCACTACTGATCATAGACAATATGACAGCTGCACTCAGAAGGGACATAATGTAGGGCTCATCGAGAGTCTAAAATGGGTAGAACTCAAAAATAGGAAGGGTGCAATTACTCTTATGGGATTGTACTATAGACCCCCAACAGCCACTGGGACATGTACTGTGACCTTCTAAGTGCAAGAAGTTTAGTGGGGCAGGATTTGTGAGATTTATCCTTGATGGTTTCTTAATCAATATCTAGATACTCCAACAAGGGAAGGGGCTGTACTGGATCTGGTGTTGGGTATGAGGCTGGCCAGGTGACTGACTTTCAGTGGGTGAGCAATTAGGGAACAGTGACCACAACTCTAAGTTTTAAGATAGCTCTAGATAAGGATAAGTATTAACCTTGTGGGAGAGTACTAAACTGGAGTAGGGCAAATTGGGCAGGAACTAGGGAGACTTAATTGGGAACAGCTGTTTTTGGGCAAATCCACAAAGTGTAGGTTCCAGTCAGAAGGAAGGACAAGGAAGGCAATGTAAGAGAACCTTGGATGTTGAGGGACGTATTGAATTTAGTCAAGAAGAAAAAGGAAAAGTATGTAAATCGTAGTAAGCCAGAATCAAACAGAGCCCTGGAGGATTATCAAGAAGCCAGCAAAGAGCTCAAAGAAGGCATTAGGAAAGCCAGGGAAGTTCAAAATAAAATTCATTATCAGAGTACATACATGTCACCACATACAATCCTCTTTTTCTGCGGGCATACTTAGCAAATCTATGGAATAGTAACTGTAAACTGGAACTGTTAACTGTAAACAAGCTGTGCAAATCCAGATATAAATAAATAGCAATAAATAATGAGCATGAAATAATAAGATAACAGAATCCTTAAATGAGTCCTTAAAGAAGTGTAGCTATCCCCTTTTGTTCAAGAGCCTGATGGTTGAGGGGTAGTAACTGTTCTTGAACCTGATGGTGTGAGTCCTGAGGCTCCTGTACCTTCTCCCTGATGGCAGCAGTGAGAAAAGAGCATGGCCTGGGTGGTGAGGATCTTTGATGATGGATGCTGCTTTCCTGCGACAGCATTTCATGTAGATGTGCTCAATGGTTGGGAGGGTTTTACCCGTGATTTACTGAGCTAAATCCACTACCTTTTGTAGGATTTTCCACTCAAAGATATTGGCATTCCCATACCAGGCTGTAATGCAACCAGTCAGCGCACTTTCCACCACACATCGATAGGGTTTTCAATGATGTGCCAAACCTCTGCAGACTCCTGAGGAAGTAGAGGCACTGTCATTTTTTTTTTGCAATTATATTTATATGATGGGCCCAGGACAGTTCCTCTGAGATGGTGACACTCAGGAATTTAAAGTATCTGACCCTCTCCACCTCTGATTCTCTGATGATGACTCGCTCATGGACCTCTGGTTTCCCTCTCCTGAAGTCAACAATCAATTCCTTAGTCTTATTGACATTGGATGAGAGGTTGTTGTCATTACACCACTCAGCCAAGTTTTCAGTTTTCCTCCTGTATGCTAATTCATCACCCACTTTGATATAGCCAACAATAGTGGTATTGTCAGAAAATCTGTATATGGTGTTGGAGCTATGCTCAGCCACACAGTCATAGGTGTAAAGCAAGTAGAGCAGGGAGATAAGTACACATGCTTGTGGTATTCCTGTGCCGATGGAGATTGTGGAGGATATCTTTTTGCCAATCCAAATTGACTGGGGTCTATAAGTGATGAAATTCAGGTCCAATTGCACAAAGGGGTGTTGAGGCCCAGGTCTTGGAGTTTACTGATTAGTTTTGAGGGTATGATGGTGTTAAATGCTAAGCTGTGATCAATAAAGAGCATCCTGATGTATGCATCTTTGCTGTCCAGATGTTCCAGGGTTGTGTGAAGAGCCAACGAGATAGCATCTGCTGTAGACCTGTTGCTTTGGTAGGTGCATTGGAGCGGATCCAAGTCACCATTCAGACAGGAGCTGATATGCTTCAACACCAGCCTCTCAAAACACCTCATCACTGTGGATGTAAATGCCACTGGATGGTAGTCATTTAGACAGGTTACCACGCTCTTCTTGTGCATCGGTATGATTGAAGCCTGCTTGAAGCAGGTGGAGCGAGAGGTTGAAGATGTCCATGAATACCCCAGCCAGGTTGTCAGCACAGGTCTTCAATACTCTGTCTGGACTGGATGCTTTCTTTGGATTCGCTCTCTTGAAGGCAGCCCACACATCATCTTCAGATACTGAGACCAAAGGATCATCGGGAGACATGGGGGTGTATGACGGTTCCTCCCCATCCTGGAGATCAAAGTGAACGTAGAAGGCATTGAGCTCATCTGGAAGCGAAGCTCTGCTGTCCCCTATGTTGCAAGATTTAGCTTTGTAGAAAGTTATGGCATTCAAATCCAGCCATAGCTGTTAAGCATCCGTCGCTGATTCCAGTCTTGTCTGGAATCACCACTTTGCTTGAGAAATGGCTTTCCGGAGATCATACCTGCACCTCTTGTAGCATTCTTGATCTGTTTTAATAAAGTCTGTAATGAGCCTGGTGAAGTCATTCAGGTCCTCAAATGAGTTCTTAAACACCACCCAGTCCACTGACTCAAGGCAATCCTGTAACTGTTCCTCAGCCATAAAATAATCCTTGGCAAGTAGGTTTAAAGAGAATCCCAAGTCATTCTATACATATATCAAGAGCAAGAGGATAATTAGGGAGAGGTTGGGTCCAGTTAAGGGTGAGGGGTGATGGGGGCAAAACGTTTGCTTGGATACAGAAAATGTGGGCAAGGTCCTTAATGACTACTTTACATCAGCATTTACCAAGGAGAGGGATGTGGAGGATAGGGAGATTAGTGCTGAAAGTACGAATATGCTAGAGCATTTTGAAGTGTAAAGGAAGAGGTAGTGTTGCGTCCCAAGCATTCAGGTGGATATGTCCCAAGACCCTGATAGGATATATCCGAGCTTATTGAGAGAGGGAAGTGAAGAGATTGCTGGGACCTTTGTCTTGTGCCCTCCCTATCCACAGGCAAAGTCCTGGAGAATTGGTGAGTGGCTAATGTTGTTCTATTGTTCAAGAAGGGAATCTATAGACTGGTGAGTTTCATGTCAGTGGTCAGGAAGTTACTGGAGAGAATTCTTAAGGATATGACTTTTGAGCATTTGAAAACCCATGGCCTAATTAGGGAGAGGCAGCACAACATTGTGCGTGGCAAGATATGCCTTACCAACTTCATTGAGTTTTTTGACAAGCTGTCAAGAGAGATTGATGAGGGTAGGGCAGTGGATGTTATCTACATGGATTTTAGTAAGGCATTTGACAAAGTCCCTCATGGGAGGCTAATCTAGAAAATTAAGATGCATGGGATCTGTGGCAAATTGGCTGTTTGGATTCAGAATTGACTTGCCCATAGATGACAGAGGGTAGTAGTTGAGGGAACTTATTCTAGCTGGAGGTCTCTGATTAGTGGTGTTCTGTAGAGATGTATACTGCGACATCTGTTTGTGATGTACATACAGTAAATGACTTAGATGAAAATGTAGATGGGTGGGTTAAGTAAGTTTACAGATGATCCAAAGACTGGTAAAGAATACAGCATGATATAGACCAGTTGCAGATACGGGCAGAGAAATAGCAGATGAAGTTTAACCCAGACAAATGTCTAAAAAAAAAGTTCCTCCTTACCTCTGTTCTAAAAGGCTGCCCCTCAATTTTGAGGCTGTGCCCTCTAGATCCATAGGAAACATCCTCTCCACACCCACCCTATCTAGTCCTTCCGACATTTGGTAGGTTTCAATGCGATCCCCACACACTCTTCTAAATTCCAACAAGTACAGGCCCAAAGCTGCCAAACACTCCTCATATGTTAACCCCTTAATTCCTGGGATCATCCTCGTGAACCTCCTCAGGTCTCTTTCCTTTCTGAACACACCCTTTCTGAGATATAGGGCCTAAAACTGATGATAATACTCCAAGTGCAGCCTGACTAGCATCTTATAAAGACTCAGCATTATCTCCTTGATTTTATATTCTATTCCCCTTGAAATAAATGCCAACATTGCATTTGCCTTCTTCACCATAGACTCAACCTGTAATTTAACTTACTGGGAGTCTTGCACCAGTGTCAGCTGGGAAACACAATTTCCCAACACTACTCCATCTTTCAAGATTATATTTCAACAATGACCCTTCAAAATGTGCCTGACCTGCTAAGTAGCCCCAGGATTTTCTGTTTTCATTTCAGATTTCCAAGCCCACTGTTTCTTTAACCTATTACTTATATTTCTGAACTATCTTTTGTAATGAAGCCTGGGCTGCTGGAATACTGAAGCCATGGAGAGGAATTTTCAGTGAGGGCTCATGGCTGGGTAGGGCAATAAAATCTGTGAGAAGGACATGTTGCTATGGTGAGGCCTTGCTCTTCTCATGGCTAACAAAACTCAACTAAATAAAAATTAGAACAAAGCATTCACTGAGAATTCCAAACAGTATTCAGTAATCCAAACATTGTTAATCTTTTGTTAGCTTGGCCAAGAAACTTTTAGAATAATTCTAGCAGGAATCCTCCTCCATGTAAGTGCAAGGGAACAGGACTTTACAATGTAATGCTAATTCTCGGTTATTCTTGGACTAAAGAGGAGTTTACCTCAACCGCCCGGCATTTGTTTTCTGTTCTGTTCCCTCAGTGAAAGGGACTGTTGTACAGAGAATCCAGTAACATTGAATAGAAACTGGGCGTTAATTTCTACAGTCGCTGACTTGGTTTTTCTTTAATTTCTAAAGATTTTGCTTAAAAGCCAATAGTTTAACTCCTGGAAGACAAGAGTACTTTAGAATTTGCAATGCTGCAAGTATATTTTGAGGATTTAGTCTTGGTGAATATCAATGCAGAGCAAAGGGAACTCACTTGTTATTGGAAAACCATAAGACATAGGAGCAGAAGTGGACCATTCAGCCCATCTAGTCTGCTCCGCCATTTCATCTTGGCTGATCCATTTCCCGCTCAACCCTATTCTCCTGCCTTCTCCCCATAACCTTTTACACCCTGACTAATCACCAACTTGTCAACCCTCACCTTAAAGACACTCAAACACGAGGAAATCTGCAGATGCTGGAATTTCAAGCAACACACACACACAAAAATGCTGGTGAACGCAGCAGGCCAGGCAGCATCTATAGGAAGAGGTACAGTTGACGTTTCGGGCCGAGACCCTTTGTCAGGACTTAAAGACACTCAATGACTTGGCCTTCATGGCTACCTGTGGCAACGAACTGCACAGATTCACCTCCCTCTGGCTAAAAAAGTTCCTCCTCATCTCCATTCTAAATGGACACCCCTCTATTCAGATGTTGTGCAGTCTGGTCCTAGATTCCCCCACCAGAGGGAACATCCTCTTCACATCCACTCTATCTGGGCCTTTCAACATTCAATAGATTTCAGTGAGATGCTCCACATTCTTCTAAATTCTAGCGAATATAGGCGCAGAACCATCAATTGCTCCTCATAAGATAAGCTGTTCATTCCTGGAATCACTCTCTTGAACCTCCTCTAAGAAGCCAAAAACTGCTATCAATACTCCAATGAGGCCTCGCCAATGCCTTATAAAGCCTCAGGATTGCTTTTATATTCTAGTCCTCTTGTAATGAATGCAAATATTGCATCTGGGTAACAGGTATTCAAAATCTGGTATGATCACTAACTCACTATGATCACTAACTCACTATGATCACTAACTCTATAGTCTGAATATGTCTTTTCCTGATCTGTTTGATTCTTTCAATATACAGTCTGGTGCTATAGCTTAGCTTAATTGGATCCATTGATTGCTGCCACATACAGGTTGCCCAGAATAAGCATGAAATCAACTAAAACCCTTGGGTATCTTTCAAATTGATCCTTAGCTATTTGTGGAGCATGTGGTGCTCACATTTTCTTCCACAATTCATAATCTTATGAATATGGAAATCAGAAGCAAAAATGAAAATGCTTGTAATACCCAGGTAATCAGGCAGTATCTATAGAGAAAAAATTGAAGTAAATAATCTGGAAATTGAAGTGTCTAATGGACACACAAGGAGATGATGGCCTTAGGGTATTAATGACTGTACAGAAGGGAGTTGGGTAAGCGGGGGCACTGGAGCTCTGTAATACTTGGGAGTTGATGGTGTGGTGAGAGATGCTGGTGGAAGAGGGATGGACCTGGCTCTCTAGTGAAGGAGGAAGTTTGGAAGTTCTGGGTTTGCACATTGGGGAACTGCAGAGTTGGTGGTGATACACTGAATTTCGGGGAGGGATGTTATCAGGTTTGGTGGTAGAATTTAGTACTGTCTACTGTGTAGGGGTGGGTGGTGGAAATAAGAATGCAGGGCATGTAATTGACTTACTTGTCAGGTGTCCCACTCCAACCAATTCAATGGAAGATTAACTTGTCCCAAGAGTCAAGCAAAATCAGAGTGGATGAGAACGACAGGACCTGTTCCCCGAAGAATCTTTTGGAATAAAGCAACGTCTTTCATGCTTTTTGTCTCTTGATATCGATATTCACACAAACGGATTCAATGAATTCCACTTAACAATGAAAGTAGGATAGGAGACGAGGAAGGCTAATGGCAGGGTCAATTGTAAGTAGATGTTAGTACTTAGTGAAAGAAGACAGTGACTGGGCAAATAAATAGGATGGGACAGATTTGACTAAAATGAAATTATACTTATGCAGCACATTCTACATTATTGCTGTTTCTCATCATAGAGGGATATCTGACAGACAAAGCAGCCTGCTGATGCTCAGGGGTGGTTCGTTAGGCAGCATCTATAGAAATGTAGTTCTTGTCTCTACATATTTCCAATACACCTGCAGTTTTTACTGAATCCAGATCAAAGGCCACACAGTGAACCAACTGGTAGAACTGCTGCCTCACATTGCAGCTCCTGTGACCAAGGTTCTATCGACCTGCGACACTGTCAGAGAGAAGTTTTCTCCCTGTGGAGCCAAGAGCACCGGCTTTCTCCCATTTCCCTAAGACATGGATGTGTTAGGTTAATTGGGTACTATAAATTGCATATAGTGTGGAGGAGAGTAGTAGGCTTTGGTGAGCAGCTGATGGAAATATGGACAGAATAAAGTGGAATTAATATAAATGACAGTCAGTACAGATTCGCTATCATTAGATTGCTGAGCCTATGGCGATGATCTTTGTATCATCAATGAGGATGGGAGAAGTTCCGGAGGATTGTAGGGTTGCGGATGTTGTTCCCTTATTCAAGAAAGGGAGTAGAGATAACCCAGGAAATTATAGACCGGTGAGTCTTACTTCAGTGGTTGGTAAGTTGATGGAGAAGATCCTAAGGGGCAGGATTTGTGAACATTTGGAGAGGCATAATATGATTAAGAATAGTCAGCATGGCTTTGTCAAAGGCAGGTTGTGCCTTACGAGCCTGATTGAAATTTTTGAGGATGTGACATTGATGAAGCTAGAGCCGTAGATGTAGTGTATATGGATTTCAGCAAGGCATTTGATAAGGTGCCCCATGCAAGGCTTATTGAGAAAGTAAGGAGGCATGGGATCCAAGGGGGACATTGTTTTGTGGATCCAGAACTGGCTTGCCCACAGAAGGCAATGAGTGGTTGTAGACAGGTCATATTCTGCATGGAGGTCAGTGACCAGTGGTGTGCCTCAGGGATCTGTTCTGGGACCCCTACTCTTTGTGATTTTTAGAAATGACCTGTATGAGGAAGTGGAGGGATAGGTTAGTAAATTTGCTGATGACACAAAGGTTGGGGGTGTTGTGGATAGTGTGGAGGGCTGTCAAAGGTTACAGCGGGACATTGATAGGATGCAAGACTGGGCTGAGAAGGGGCAGATGGAATTCAACCCAGATAAGTGTGAGGTAGTTCATTTTGGTAGGTCAAGTATGATGGCAGAATATAGTATTAATGGTAAGACTCTTGGCAGTGTGGAGGATCAGAGGGATCTTGGGATCCGAGTCCATAGGACACTCAAAGCTGCTACACTGGTTGACTCTGTGGTTCAGAAGGCATACGGCGCATTGGCCTTCATCAACCATGGGATTGAGGTTAAGAGCCGAGAGGTAATGTTACAGCTATATAGGAACCTGGTCAGACCCCACTTGGAGTACTGTGCTCAGTTCTGATTGCCTCACCACAGGAAGGATGTGGAAACTATAGAAAAGGTGCAGAGGAGATTTACAAGGATGTTGCCTGGATTGAGGAGCATGCTTCATGAGAATAGTTTGAGTGAACTCAGCTTTTTCTCCTTGGAGCGACGGAGGATGAGAGGTGATAGAGGTGTATAAGATGATGAAAGGCATTGATCGTGTGGATAGTCAGAGGCTTTTTTCCAGGGCTGGAATGGCTAGCACAAGAGGGGATAGATAGTTTTAAGATGCTTGGAAGTAGGTACAGAGGAGATGTCAGGGGTAAGTTTTTTCACGCAGAGAGTGGTGAGTGCGTGGAATGGGCTGCTGGCGGCAACGGTGGTGGAGGAGGAATGATAGGGTCTTTGAAGAGGCTCCTGGATAGGTACATGGAGCTTAGAAAAATAAAGGGTTATGGGTAACCCTTGGTAATTTCTAAGGTAGGGACATGTTTGGCACAGCTCCGTGGGCTGAAGGGCCTGTATTGTGCTGTAGGTTTCCTATGTACTATGTTCTATCATAAAATCTCCATTTTTAAAACAAAACACTACTCTCACCTCCCCCTTTTTATCTTTTTGATTTTTCAATTATTTTTAAGTTACCATGTCTTTACTTCTAAAGTGAATAATTGATAACTAGAGCAACACGTACAAAATGCTGGAGGAGCTCAACAGGTCAGGCAGCATCTATGGAAATGAATAAACAGTCGACGATTCAGGCTGAGCCCCTTCATCAGTACTAGAAAAGAAGAGGGCAGAAGCCAGGAATCCATAGCTGGATCTGATTTCTTTAGTAATGCCGAGATCATTTTTCCAGTCTCTCTATTTGAAGGGGTGTATACTCCATCAAAGAACAACCGGAACTCTCTGTGCAGTGAAGTGGTTCTGAAAGGGTGAACTCTTCATGTACCCATGACAGATATTCTGCCATGGAACATTTCCAAGACTGACTTGTAAAACTTGGCAGATGAGTAAGATATAATGCTGAGTCTTCCCTTTTCCAAATTTGGTGCAGGGAGGTTTGGGAAATGAAGAAAAACAAAGCAGTAAAATCTATGATAAAACAATGCTTGAGATTAAGAAAATGTTTTCCATTTAACCCTCCATTCAAATGCAGACAGAACAAACCGAATAAAGTGTTTAGCCAATTGATCACACATGGTATTAATAACATATGCTTAAAATTGACCTTTGTACAGTTACAATGGTTTCAGTTTAAACACAATAAATTATCTGAGTGTATTGTGAACCCTCACCCTTTGCTGTATCCTGTGAGATTGTCTGGGCCATAGATCAGTGTTCTCGAGTTTATAGCTGCACTTTGACAGTCTTGCACTCAAGAAACACAACTCAGAGCAGATGAAAAATAAACAAGCTGCCACTTTATTTGAGGAAATCCCGGTTAATATTTCAAAGCCACCTCCTGCTCAAATCATTCTGACTTGTCTTTTACATATAACGACAAAGAAGGGAGCCATTCAGACCATTAGGCCCATGCCAGCCCCTAGTATAGCAAATCATTACTCCCATTGCCATTTTCCTTACTTCTGTGTAGCCTTCCAATTTATTGTCACCACAGGTAGCATAGCGGTTAGTGCTATGCTATTACAGTTGTGCCGTTGGAGTTCAGAGTCCAATACCAGCATCGGCTGTAATGAGTCTCTGTACATCCTCCCTGTGGAATGCATGGGTTTTCCCCAGGTGCTCTGGTTTCCTCCCACAGTCCAAAGATGTACTGGGTAGGTTAATTGGTCATTGTAAGTTGTCTAGTGATTAGGCTAGGGCTAAATCAGGGGATTGCTGGGTGGTGTGGCTCGAAGGGCTGGAAGAGCTTATTCTGTGCTGTATCTCAATAAGTCAACCAATAAATAGGGTAGGTTAATTGGTCATTGTAAATTGTGCCAGGATGAGGTTAGGATTAAATTGAGGTTTGTTGGAGGTTTCTGGGTTGCGCGGCTCAAAGGGCCAAAAGGGCCTACTCTGTGCTGTATCGCTAAATAAATAAACAACTTCCATTTGATTTTATTTTTTACACTGACCTACATTCAGTGTTAGGTTACAGAGGCCTGTGAGATGTGAGAGGAAAGTAGAGAAACTGGGGAGCATCTTACATGGTCGTAGAGAGAATATACAGACAGCAACTGTCTGGATCAAGTCTGGATCTCTTGTACCATGAGGTTGCAGTGCTAACTACTGCACCACCCTATGGTTAGTTCCACTGGCTTGATGTACTCCAATAAACAATTATCCTCTTGCTTAGTAAGAGTAGACCCCTCTGCAATTGTAATGATGTTTTTCAGACATCGGGGGAATAGAGGCAAAGAAGTGGATATGCTTTCCTTGGGACTTTGGCAAATCCATTGGCACTATCCATTTTTCATTGGCCTGTGGTCATGGTAGGTTTTCCCAGGCCACTGTGATTATGATGGTTGCATAGTGTTCTGACAGTATGAGGAAATTGATATTGGAATTGGTTTGTTATTGTCACATGTGCCGAGATACAGTGAAAAGCTTGCCTTGCATACTGATCAAATCATTACACAGTGCATTGAGGGAGAAACAGGTAAAGTATAGCAGAATGCAGAATAAAGTGCAACAGCTACAAAGAAAGTGGAGTGCTGGCAAGCAATAAGATGCAAGATCACAATGAGATAGGTTGTGAGGTCAAGTGTCCAATTTATTGTATTAGGGAACTATTCGATAGCCGCCTAATAGTGGGGTAGAAGTTGTGTTTGAGTCTGGTGGAAATTAATAGGTTCTTGGTTAGTTAGGGCATCAAAGGTTACAGGAAGAGGGCAGGAGAATGAGGTTGAGAGGGATAATAAACTAAAATCTTTAGACAGGCCTAGAGCCAACCAATGCTCCTCATATGACAAGCCTTTCTGTCCTGCAATCATTTTCGAGACCTCCTTTGAACCCTTTCCAGTTTCAGCACATTTTTTTCCTTAGATAAGGAGTCCAAAACTGCTCACAATACTTTGTGAGCCATGATGTAATGGCAGAGCAGACTCAATGGGCCAAATGGCCTGATTCTGCTCCTATGTGATGTGGTCATATGGTCTAATACTTTCAGCCTTTTGTATTATCTGTCCTGGAACGATGAAGCATGGGTTCAGAAACCATTCACGCGGCTCCAAACAAAATGGTGCTCAGCAGGTGAAAAATTGGGTTAACCCAGAATAGAAAAATTATGTGCTGATTTCTCAGTGTTCTAATGTCCATCAAGAAATTCTTCGCATCGTTATTCAGTGATTTAAAAAAAAATCTCCCTGTACTTTATTGAAACATATTGTTTTCATCTGGTGAGATTTTTCAGACACACTGGTCTGAAAAAGCAGTTCTTACTTAGTCACAGCACACCCAATTTTTGCTAACTCTATTTCCCCGCTCTTTGCTATTTAAAGGTTCAAAGCCTATTCCTTGTTCTCACTCAGCTGTGTCATGTTCAGTTATAATCTTTCAAATGCCTTAGCTCTTAGAATGTCAAAGTTGATGTAAACTCCCTTGTCTCCAGAACATTCCTGAATGTCTCTGCTGATCTCTGCCACATTTCAGAGTTTGCTGCTCATTGAGGAGCTCAACCCTTACTCAAGGAGAGGAGACTCCATCTACATTTTTTTTCAGTCTACGGAAGCTGATAGGGTGACTTAGAGACATCTGACTGCGTGGCAGGATTTGTCTTAAGTGTAGCAGTCCAGAGAGTGCACTCAGATCCTGTCTTTGTTGTTGTCACCAATGAAGATGTGTAGTATATTTATTTATTTGTTTATTTATTGAGATATAGCGCAGAATAGGCCCTTCTGGCCCTTTGAGCAATGCCACCCAGCAATCCCCAATTAACCCTAGGCTAATTACAGGATAATTTGCAATGACCAATTAACCTACCAGCCGGTTTGTCTTTGGACTGTGGAGGAAACTCGTATGGTAATGGGGAGAACGTACAGATTCCTTACAGGCAGTGGTGGGAATTGAACCCGGGTAACTGGTACTGTAAAGCGTGTGCTAACCCACTACACTACCATGAAAGAAGTGATATTCTTTCCATTTTCTCCTGACAGTCAAGGACCCTTTCAGGATTTTAAGTTTTCATCTTTTTCAAACCGTGTGCTAAACATGCATTCACACATCTGCTTCTGCCCCTTCCTTGACAATCCCGAAATGTCAACTGTTTATTCCCCACCATAGACGCTGCCTCCAGCACCTAGTGTGTGAGACACATGTACCCTCATTGCTATGACAGATTATCAGGAATGGGATTCATTCCTCTGCTTGTAGTCCCACTCCTGCGAACATTCCTGCATGTAGCACTTCATGTCTAATGGCAGCTCCAGTAGTTCAGCCTCTGCTTAAATTCTAGGTACTGGAAAATAACTGGAAATGAGAAAAATTCCCTCCATTGCTGATGGAGGGAATCACTGTTGGCTCTATTACCTCCTCTCTTTCTATTCAGTGTGTCCTTCCAAAGCCTGATGGGATACTTAACATCTTGTCTCTGGTTACATCACTGTTCACAGATATACACAGACATTTCTTCTTGAGGACTTGATGCTTGGCCACCATTACAGCAACAGCATTAGAGAAAAACCCTTGAAGAATTGCAGGCTGATTAAATCCATTTATACCGTATGGTAATAATTAGAACACGGAGACAGAGACTCCTGACCTCTGTTTGTTATCTAGCCGCAGATGATCTTTGCATCGCTGTTGGGATACTATTCCCCAGAGACTGAAATCCATGCTTGTTTGGTGCATTAAATGGATTCGGCATGTGGTTTTAAGTTGGAGACTACAAAAAGTAAAACCAGGAAGTTGACAATAAAAAGAACAGTTTAAAAATACTGAGGTGGTTTTCATGAGCTAAAGCTTCACTCACCTTTATGGTTCCTGATGGCAGCTGCCTGCAGATTTCATGGCCACTGCGGAATGAATCAGAACCCCCAGAGAAGATGGCTGTAGAGCTGAGAGGGTGGGGGGTGGGGTTGTAAACGTACCGATATAGCTTCAAAATTTCTGGCCAATTTTCCACCTTGCAGTATTTTAAAACCATGAGACCATAAGATATAGGAGCAGAAATAGGCCATTCGGCCCATTATTTTACTGCACAGGTCAAGTCCCATGTTGCTAGTGACCCCACGATGCCATTAACCATGGGCTCATCTCACTGGCAAAGATAGTAGCATGTATCTGTGTGATGAATTATGCATAGGGACACCTAGCTCTGCTGCTATATGTATGGTGGCGATGAAAAACTGAGGCTGACAGATGCAGGGGTCAACCTATCACTGGAGAAGTGTGGTCTTTAAGTTCAGTCCATAATCAATTTACAGGATTTGCTACTCATTTATAAATGCAGGTTGAATAGTAAACACAGAAATAAGCACTGCCTACCAGATAACACCATTTGATGGTCACCTGACACTGTCAGCATCTGATGCTTTAAGATGAATCATGTCTGGATGTCTCTGGTCAGTTTCCCAGTGGGCGTCAGTCAGTCTAGAGATGTCCACTAGCAGAGTATAAATGCTTAAATAGGCTTTCAGGCATGATCTGTGCATGAAAATCATGCACAATTGAATCCAACTTGTAGGCATATGTTTGAAAATTCGGCATTTCCAATGCTATAATAAGGGTTAGAGTTCAGAAGCAGCAATGATGTGTTTCTACAGCAGTATTACTACAATCAGCAACTCCATTCCTGACACAACATGAATCAACATGGAGTCCCAAAGAATCATATCAAATGAAATTTGACATCAAGTATATTAGGTCAGGAAAGAACAATCTATTCAAAGTGGACAGCTTTCAAAGGTGCATTCTTTGAGGAGAAAGTTACTGAGATTCCACAATGTAGGACCTCAGTTTCTGGAGCCATAGTTGTCTGTGTTATAATGATGGAAAGTGGAGATCTAAAAGAGGGTGGAAGAGCAGGAAACAGAGACCTGAGAGAGGTCAGGATCAGAATCGGGTTTATTATCACCGGCATATGTCATGAAATCTGTTAACTTTGCAGCAGCAGTTCAATGCAATACATAATCTAGAAGAAAAAAAACAAATAAAATAACAATAATAATAAATAAATCAATTACAGTATATATATATATTGAGTCGATTAAAATCATGCAAAAAGCAGAAATAATTGTATATTTAAAAAGTGAGGTAATGTTCACAGGTTCAATGTCCACTTAGAAATCAGGTGGCAGAGGGGAAGAAGCTGTTCCTGAATCGCTGAGTGTGTGCCTTCAGGCTTCTGTACCTCCTACCTGATGGTAACAGTGAGAAAAGGGCATGCCCTGGGTGCTGGAGGTCCTTAATAATGGACGCTGCCTTTCTGAGACATCGCTCCCTGAAGATGTCCTGGGTACTTTGTAGGCTAGTACCCAAGATGGAGCCGACTAAATTTACAACCTTCTGCAGCTTCTTTCAGTCCTGTGCAGTAGCCCCTCCCCCCCCCCATACCAGACAGTGAAGCAGCCTGTCAGAATGCTCTCCACAGTACATCCATAGAAGTTTTTGAGTGTATTTGTTGACATGCCAAATCTCTTAATGAAGTATAGCCACTGTCTTGCCTTCTTTATAACTACATCAAAATGTTGGGACCAGGTTAGGTCCTCATTAATCTTGACACCCAGGAACTTGAAACTGCTCACTTTCTCCACTTCTGATCCCTCTGATGATTGGTATATGTTCCTTTGTCTTACCCTTCCTGAAGTCCACAATCAGCTCTTTTGTCATACTGAAGGTTGTTGCTGTGACACCACTCCACTAGTTGGCGTATCTCGCTCCTGTATGCCCTCTCGTCTCCATCTGAGATTCTACCAACAATGGTTATATCATCAGCAAATTTATAGAAGGTATTTGAGCTATGCCTGGAGGGAGCCTAACAAAAGAAAAAGAGAAAAAAATGTAGCACAGCTGCAAAAATTTTCCCGACAGCAGCCAATGACATTTAGTTGTATATCTCACGTTCAGAGTTGAACTAGAATCAAATGAACCTGTAATTGCACTGTATATCTTTTCAATGGGAGCTGGTTTGCGTAATACCACTGGTCTAAAGATTGAGATCCCATCAGAATGTAGCAGGAACTAAGCAAACTTTGAACAGCAGATTTTATAGCCAAATCTCTTGAACCAGTCTTTCCCATAGTGAAGAAACATGTAAAGATCCAAAGTTTTAAGCAGCAGTTTGAATGATTAAAGTTATAAATTTTATCCTATTTGAATATGACAACTCAATATTAATGATTGGTCACCTTTCCATTTATGTTCTCTGATATTATCAATGCAGTACTGTGTGTTATGGACCCTGGAGAGATGTAGTGTCACAGCTCAGCAATGATTTGATTTGGAATTAGAGTTGTGTCCTGCTCCTTCTTTGATAATTATACTCATCATCATTATTACTATGTGCCATTTCGTGTGATGTGGGTGATCATGGTCTTTGACCATGACTGTTCTTGGCAAGATTTTTCTACAGAAGTGGTTTGCCATTGCCGCCTTCTGGGCAGTGTCTTTACAAGACAGGTGACTCCAGCCAGGGTCAATAGTCTTCAGAGATTGTCTGCCTGGCATCAGTGGTTGCATAACCAGGATTTGTGATGTGCACTGGCTTCTCATATGACCATCCACCACCTGCTCCCATGGCTTCACATGACCCTGATCGGGAGGCTAAGCAGGTGCTGCATCTTGCCCAAGGGTGACTTGCAAGCTAGTGGAGGGAAGGAGTGTCTTACACTTCCTTTGGTAGACACATATCTCCACCCTGCCATCCACACTACAGGAGCTAATGTGAATTGGCAGTGTAGACCCAAAAAGATTCATGCATAAGTCAAATATGGAAAGCTGAAAGAATGATAATGCTGGAAATATCCAACTGTCTGAGCAATGTGATGAAGAGGACCAGAATTAATGATTCAGGTCATTGACATTGTTTTGTTTTCCACAGGGTATACTTGCCCATCTTGCTTTTGGCAGATGTACATAACTAATTTAGCATTTACTTCTAGTTCTAGCAGTCTAGCAAGCAGCAACACTCTGGCAATCTTATCCAGTAGCATCAGAAACTAAATTTTACATAAACTGTTAATTTTTAAGCCATTCTTTCTATAATTCTAACATACAGAACACAACTAGAACAAACTGTAATTATAGATTGGCATCTGTAAAGTAATCCAGTCTGCTCCTATTTAACTCTTAAGTTTTATTGTCACTTGCGTAATAATCAGATCATTGAACCTGGTTATTCATTTAACAGGGTATCCTTGGAGTGCTCCTGACAATAGAGAACAGAATGTTTCCACTGTCATTGCTCTCTGGATTAACAGCACAAAAGGACAAATGACACTTTGATCAAGTGGGAGTTTAAAGCACATCTGCCACTCATCACATGTCAGCAATCACTTCCTGCAACGATTCAGACTATGCCTCGTTTTTCATTGTTTATAATGCATTGTCTAAATTGTTCTTTACCATGAAATACTTCACAACAAAGTCAATGAAATGTCACCATTTTACTTAATTTTCAGATAAAATGAAGTCATAAAAGCATTATAGAAATTCAGAGGATCATCCGATTTAAAACATACACTGTGCTACTGCCATGGAGACGGTGGTTATCGTGGCAATTGGAGTCCTTGCAACAATATTTCTGGCATCATTTGTGGCTCTTGTGGTCGTCTGTAGACATCGATACTGCCAGCCCAGCGATCTATTGCACCAGTTTGACTCAAAGTAAGTGACAACCAGTGGTATTGTCCATTTTGAAAATGTATTTAATTTTTAATACTACGTTACTTTTTGCTGTGCTGGAAACAACATGTTTGTTCTAAGAAAACCTGTTAATTTATGAAATGGTCAATTTGATATACAGTACCATGGTGGAAAGCCCAGCTCCATAGCCATAAGACCGTAAGAGATAGGAGCAGAATTAGGCCATTTGGCCCATCGAGTCTGCTCCGCCATTTCATCATGGCTGATCCATTTTCCCTCTCAGCCCCAAATTCCTGCCTTCTCCCCTTCATGCCCTGACCAATCAAGAATCTATCAACATGCTGGAGGAACTCAGCAAGTCGGGCAGCATCCGTGGAAACGATCAGTCAACGTTTTGGGCCGGAACCCTTTGTCAGGACTGAAGAGGGAAGGGGCAAAGGCTCTATAAAGAAGGTGGGGGGAGGGTGGGCAGGAGAAGGCTGGTAGGTGCCTCTTCGTTGGTTATGTGGAAGAGTCTATGCTCCAAATCTATACTGGTACTGCTCCCCAACTTTTCCTTCACTACATTGACGACTACATTGGTGCTGCTTCCTGCACCCATGCTGAGCTCATCAATTTCATCAAGTTTACTTCTAACTTCCACCCAACCCTCAAATTCACTTGGTCTATCTCGGACACTTCTCTCCCCTTTCTCGATCTCTCGGTCTCCATCTCTGGAGACAGACTGTCCACTGACATCTTCTACAAGCCCACTGACTCTCATAACTACCTCGACTATACCTCTTCCCATCCCGCCACATGCAAAAATGCCATTCCCTATTCCCAGTTCCTCCGTCTCCGTCGCATCTGTTCCTAGGATGAGGCTTTCCATTCCAGGGCATCTCAAATATCCTCTTTCTTTAAGGATCGTGGTTTCCCTTCTGTCGTCATCAATGATGCCCTCACCCGCACCTCCTCCATCTCCCGCACTTCGGCCCTCACCCCATCCTCCCGCCACAACAGGGACAGAGTTCCCCTTGTCCTCACCTATCACCCCACCAGCCTCCAGATCCAGCACATTATCCTCCACCACTTCTGCCACCTTCAACAGGACCCCACAACTAAGCACATCATTCCCTCTCCACTCTCCGCAAGGATTGTTCCCTCCGCGACTTTCTGGTCCACATATTCCTCCCCACGGATCTCCCATCCGGCACTTATCCCTGTGAGCGTAAGTGCTACACCTGTCCCTACACCTCCTCTCTTGCCACCATTCAGGGCCACAAACAGTTCTTCCAGGTGAGGCAACACTTCACTTGTGAGTCTGTTGGGGTCATCTATTGCATCCGGTGCTCCCAGTGCAGCCTTCTCTACATCGGTGAAACCCGACGCAGATTGGGGGACCGCTTCGTCGAGCACCTCAGCTCTGTCCGCCACAACAGACAGGATCTCCCGGTTGCCACCAATTTCAACTCTGCTTCCCACTCCCATTCAGATATGTTCATACATGGCCTCCTCTACAGCCATGATGAGGCTAAACTCAGGTTGGAGAAGCAACACCTCATATACTGTCTGGGTAGTCTCCAGCCCCTTGGTATGAACATAGAATTCTCCAACTTACGGTAATTCCCTCCCCCTCCCCTCCCCTATCCCTATTTCACTCTGCCCCCTCCCCCAGCTGCCTATCATCTCCCTCATGGTTCCGCCTCCTTCTACTACCCATTGTGTTTTCCCCTATTCCTTCTTCACCTTTCCTGCCTATCACCTCCCTGCTTCCCCTACCCCACCCCTTTATCTTTCCCCTTACTGGTTTTTCACCTGGAACCTACCAGCCTTCTCCTTCCCACCCTCCCCCCACCTTCTTTATAGGGCCTCTGCCCCCTCCCTCTTCAGTCCTGACGAAGGGTTCCGGCCCGAAACATCGACCGATCTTTTCCACGGATGCTGCCCGACCTGCTGAGTTCCTCCAGCGTGTTGTGAGTGTTGCTTTGACCCCAGCATCTGCAGAGTATTTTGTGTTTAAGAATCTATCAACCTCTGTCTTAAGCACAGCGGTTATCTTTGACTTTGACTTTCAAGACTGTAAGGATATCTCTCGAGTGTGTGAAAGACTTTATATAAATGAATTTTCTCACTGTCCATTGGGCAAGTATGAGACTGCAATCACTGGAAAATCCACAAGCTCCAATGTATTATTGCCAAAGTACTAATTGATGAGATCACACTACAACATTATGATCATCAGGAGAAGATGGTGGTGCGACGGCAGCGGGCGCGGCCTTTCCGGGGATGAATATCTGTTATCTGTCAAGTAGGGGACCGTGCACAATCCTGATTTGATGGAGACAGACGTGAGAGGACAGAGGAACATCTAGAAAACTTCTGAAATGCCCGCTTCGCTGCCACTGCTACTGTGTGGTAACCGGAATCTTCAGAGCAGAAGGCCCCGAAATCCTCGGCTTTGCTTGTTTCAGTGGACGGGGCGAGGTCAAAGGCGCTTGACAGAGGATGGCGCTCGGGAGGCTGTATCGGAGGGCTGGTCAGAGGCTCAAAGTTTTCGGACGGATGGACTCAGTGTCGGCTGTGGTCGGCTGCTTCCAAGGCATCGGCAAGTCAACGGTGCCTGGAGGTTTATGGCAGGGAGTTTCTCCCTTTTGCCGCCACTATCGGGGACTCAGGAGTCGATCAACTTGGGGAATTTGAGACTATTTTTACCGTGCCCATGGTTTGTTCTTCATCAAATTATGGTATTGCTTTGCACTGCTGTAAGTATATGTTATAATTATGTGGTTCTGTCAGTGTTAGTCTTTGATTTGTCCTGTTTTTTGTGATATCACGCTGGAGAAACATTGTATCATTTCTTCATGCATGTATGCATTTCTAAATGACAATAAAAGAGGACTGAGTGTTCTCATAATCTAATCTAATTTAGCCATATACCCACTGCCTGTCAGTGCATTTATCATTGACTTTGTGAAGTTTGAGCGTTCAGTTTTATATGCAACACACACAAAATGCTGGAAGAACTCAGCATTCGCCTCCTAGCTTCTTACTTCATTTTCCCCCTCCCCCACTCACCTGGCTTCACAACAGGGGCAGTTTGTAATTCTTCCCTCTTCCACCCCCCACCACATTCTTTTTCTGGCATCTTCCCCCACTTCCTTTCCTGCTGAAAGATCTTGACCCAAAACTTAGACTGTTTATTCATTTCCATAGATGCTGTCTGACCTGCTGAATTCCTTCAGCATTTTGCGTGTGCTGCTCTCGATTTCCAGCATCTGCAGACTTTCTCATATTCAATTTTATATATTAGTATATCTGTTTACAGTATTTACAAAATGCAAAATAATTTGAAAAACTCATTTGTAACTTCAAAATTTCAACCTGAAGATGGTTAAAGTGTCATTGTTATGTTAAAGAAAGTGCTTGATGTGCTTGTGCAGTGAGAGGTACAGACTGGACCACACCTTAAGGCTTGGTGTCAGTAAATTGTGTTAAACATTAGCCAAATGTTTGCTTAAGTGCTTTGGTTTTCAGCTGCTTAAACAATGAATCAGGAAGCTTAAGTCAAATAGTAGACTAGTTCTACAAGTGCAGAAACAATTGCCATTAAGAAGAATTACTTTTGCTCTTTCATGCAGTATATTGCTTCCAAAAGGTACCCGGGGTTTGGGTTCAGAGTCAGAATCTGGTTTAATGTCACTGCCATATGTCATGAAGTTTGTGTTTGCGGCAGCAGTACAACGCAATACACGATAATAGAAAAAAAACATGAACCAATCACCTGTCCAGCTCTTGGCTCCATCCCTCCCCCTCCTGTCTTCTCCTATCATTTTGGATCTCCCCCTCCCCCTCCCACTTTCAAATCTCTTACTCACTCTTCCTTCAGTTAGTCCTGATGAAGGGTCTCGGCCTGAAATGTCGACTGTACCTCTTCCTAGAGATGCTGCCTGGCCTGCTGCGTTCACCAGCAATTTTTTATGTGTGTTGCATGAATAATAGTAAATACATTTTTATATATATTTATATATATATATATATATATATATAAATGGCTGAGGGGAAGAATCTGTTCCTAAATCACTGAATGTGTACCTTCATGATTCTGTACCTCCTTCCTGATGGTAACAAGGAGAGCAAGGCATGTCCAGGGTGTTCGGGGTTCTTAATGATGGACAGCACCTTTTTGAGGTGCTTGAATAAGTCCCAGATAACATAGAGGCTGCTGCCCATAATGGAGTTTACAACTCTCTCTAGTTTATTTCAATCCTGTGTAGTACTGCTTCCCCCACCCCTGCGCCCCTCCCCAATATCAGATCGTGAGGCAGCCTGTTAGAATCAATGTCAGCCTATAAGTTTCAATGGGACTAATTTTGAACGTTCCCAGACACAGAGCAGGAATCTCAAGGCACGATGGCATGATTAGCCTGCAGACAGCAGACATGCTTCAGGTTACCACCTCCTTTCAATGGCTTCACACTGTGGCTTTCTGTTGATTATTTGGATCAGTCAGCAAAGGGTCAATAGCTAGCAATTGGCTAACTTCAATTAAAGCCAGAATTTCTTACTTACAGCCAGCCTGTACCTATTGGTATTGGTAGCTGAGCAGCAAGTGAATCTGACTTAACAAAACATTAATATGGGACAGAATCAGTCAGAATCAGGTTTATTAGATGACATGGAACTTGTTGTTTTGCAGCAGTTAAACACTGCTCTACTCTCTACACCCATGACTGTGTGGCTAGGCATAGCTCAAATGCCATCTATAGATTTGCCGATGACACAACCATTGTTGGCAGAATTTCAGATAGTGACGAGAAGGCATCATGAGATACATCAACTTGTTGAAAGGTGTTTGGTAAATATCAGTAAGACCAAAGAGCTGATTGTGAACTTCAGAAAGGATAAGATGAGGGAACACAAACCAATCCTCATAAAGGGATCAGAAGTGGAGAGAGTGAGCAGTTTCAAGTTCCTGGGTGTCAAGATCTCTGAGGATCTAACCTGCTCCCAACATATTGATGCAGCTACAAAGAATGCATGACAGCAGCTATATTTCATTGGGAGTTTTAGGATATTCGGTCACCAAAGAGACTCGCAAATTTCTACAGATGTATTATGGCGAGCATTCTAACTGCCTGCATCACTGTCTGGTATGGTGGGGGGTTGGGTTGGGGTGGACACTGCATGGATTGAAATAAGCTGCAGGAAGTTGAAAACTCAGTCAGTTCTATCCTGGACATTAGCCTCCCCAGCCTTGAGGACATCTTCAAAAAGTGACGTCCTTTATTAAGAACCCACATCACCTTGGTCATGCCCTCTTCTCATTGCTACCATCAGGGAGGAGGTACAGGAGCCTGAAGGCACACACTCAATGATTCAGGAAGAGCTTTTTCCCCTCTGCCATCCGATTTCTGATGGAATTCAACTCGTGAACACTACCTCACTACTTTTTTTGCACTACTTGTTTAATTTAACTATTTAATATTTTTCTCACCCCCTATGGGTGGTGTGTACATGTATTTTCCCCCTCAATCTTGGATCCTGTACCGGAGGCCTGGGAGCTTGACGGTTTGGTGCAGTATCTGGAAGTGCGCTCTTATACCTGCTATGGTTTCAGCAGATTCCTTGCACTGTCTGTATCTTGGGTCTTGTCTAGAGTGATAGACTCCTGCTTCTGTTGCTCATGCACAGCGCCTGTTCTTGTGCAGTCATGAGCAGTGCCTCTGCGCTGTCATTTCCAGTTACTGGTAGGACTTTCTTAAGTCAACCACCGCTAATATCAGGCGATGGTACGTCCCGTGCAGTGGCATGCCCTGCCATGGCCTCTGGTCCTCTGGTCCTCTGGTCCTCTGGCTCTGCTTCACCCACTTCCATTTCCATATCCCCTGCCTGCTGTCTGAGGTGTTCTCCTAGCAGATCATCCTCATGGGCCATCTTCCTGACATACTCATGGATGTTTCACATTTCTTCCAGGACTGTGGCTTTGTCACTTCCAAGCCCCCATCCTCCTTTATTCCGGTGGGTGTACGCTGCTTGACATTGGACTTTGTATGGAATCCTCCATGTATTGTTAGTAGTTTCTGGGTCTTGATGTCAGTGGCTTCCAGTTGGTTCCTTGGCCAACGCACTATTGTGGCTGGGTGTCAGATGACTTGTAGGGCAAATGTGTTGATAGCTCTGATCTTGTTCTTCCCATTCAGCTGGCTTCTTAGGACCTGTCTCACTCTTTGCAGGTATTTGGATGTTGCAGCCTTCCTTGTGTCCTGATCATGGCTTCTATGCACCTGCAGGATCCCCAGGTATTTGTAGCTGTCCTGTACATTTGGTATATGGCTTTCAGGTAACTTGACTCCTTCAGTCTTGATGAGTTTGCCTCTTTTCACTCCCACCTGGCTGCACTTTCCCAGTCCAAATGACATCCCAATGTCTCTGCTGTACACCCTTGTCAGGTGGATTAGTGAGTCAATGTGTGTATATATATGTGTGTGTGTGTGTGTGTGTGTATGTATATATATGTGTATATATATATATATATATATATATATATATTATATCTATATAAAAAGAGGAGCAGAGAAGCTGAGGCTTGCTGCTGAAGAAAAGCACACTTGTCGGAAAAACAGCACCAAGACAACACTGGAGGATAGTGGTTTCAAGTACAGTCGCTGCAGCCGAGACTGTCACTCCCGTGTGGGCCTCTACAGCCATGACAGACGCTGCTCTACCAACACAGACTGAAGCAAGACTTTCCAGGCGCAGATCCATGGTCTCGCCAGACTAACGGATGCACAACTGCCATGTAATTAGGCAAACAACAGGAATTCTGCAGATGCTGGAAATTCAAGCAACACACATCCAAGTTGCTGGTGAACGCAGCAGGCCAGGCAGCATCTCTAGGAAGAGGTACAGTCAACGAAGGGTCTCGGCCTGAAACGTCGACTGTACCTCTTCCTAGAGATGCTGCCTGGCCTGCTGCGTTCACCAGCAACTTTGATGTGTTGCCATGTAATTAGAATCAGAATCGGGTTTATTATCACTGGCATGTGACGTAAAATTTGTTAACTTAGCAGCAGCATTTCAATGCAGTACATAATGTAGAAGAGAAAAAAAAGAGTAAAAAATAAATAAATAAGTAAATCAATTACAGTGTAAGTATATTGAATAGATTAAAAATTGTGCAAAAACAGAAATAATATAAATTTAAAAAGTGAGGTAGTGTTCATGGGTTCAGTGTCTATTTAGGAATCGGATGGCAGAGTGGAAGAAGCTGTTCCCGAATCACTGAGTGTGTACCTTCAGGCTTCTGTACCTCCTACCTGATGGTAACAGTGAGAAAAGGGCATGCCCTGGGTGCTGGAGGTCCTTAATAATGGACGCTGCCTTTCTGAGACATCGCTCCCTGAAGATGTCCTGGGTACTTTATAGGCTGATACCCAAGATGGAGCCGACTAAACTTACAATCCTCTGCAGCTTCTTTCGATCCTGTGCAGTAGCTACCCCACCTCACCGCCCCCCCCCATACCAGACAGTGATGCAGCCTGTCAGAATGCTCTCCATGGTACATCTATAGAAGTTTTTGAGTGTCTTGGTTGACATGCCAAATCTCTTCAAACTCCTAATGAACTATAGTCGCTGTCTTGCCTTCTTTATAACTGCATCGATATGTTGGGACCAGGTTATATCCTCAGAGATCTTGACAATGAGGAACTTGAAACTGCTCACTCTCTCCACTTCTGATCCCTCTGTGAGGATTGGTATGTGTTCCTTCATCTTACACTTCCTGAAGTCCACAACCAGCTCTTTCGTCTTACTGACGTTGAGTGCCAGGTTGTTGCTGTGACACCACTCCACCAGTTGGCATAACTCACTCCTGTACGCCCTCTTGTCACCACCTGAGATTCTACCAACAATGGTTGTATCATCAGCAAATTTACAGATGGAATTTGAGCTATGCCTAGCCACACAGTCATGTGTATATAGAGAGTAGAGCAGTGGGCTAAGCACACACCCCTGAGGTGCGCCAGTGTTGATCGGCAGTGAGGAGAAGATATTATCACCAATTGGCACAGATTGTGGTCTTCTGGTTAGGAAATCGAGGATCCAATTGCAGAGGGAGGTACAGAGGCCCAAGTTCTGCAACTTCTCAATCAGGATTGCAGGAATGATGATTTTAAATGCTGAGCTTTCGTCGATGAACAGCATCCTGACATAGGTGTTTGTGTTGTCCAGGTGGTCTAAAGCCGTGTGAAGAGCCATTGAGATTGCATCTGCCATTGATCTATTATGGTGATAGGCAAATTGCAATGAGTCCAGGTCCTTGCTGAGGCAGGAGTTCAGTCTAGTCATGACCAACCTCTCAAAGCACTTCAGCACTGTAGATGTGAGTGCTACCGGGCGATAGTCATTAAGGCAGATCACGTTATTCTTCTTCAGCACTGGTATAATTGTTGCCTTTTTGAAGCAAGTGGGAACTTCCACCCATAGCAGTGAGCAGTTGAAAATGTCCTTGAATATTCCGGTCATTGTAAATTGTGCTATGATTAGGCTAGGGTTAAATCGGGAATTGCTGGGTGGTGTGGCTTGAGGGGCTGAAAGGGCTTATTCTGTGCTGTATCTCAATAAATAAATCAATAAACAAACAAATGAAAGCTTGACCAGCAGAGGGAGTCGGGTTGCAACAGATGAAAATAAGTATTTGCAGATATATGGCAAATTTCTCTGTTTTGCAGTACTGAAAATGATTACATGCTACATAGTTGCCAGGATCAAAAATTGACTGTGCATAATTAGTGCATCAGAATACAAAAATATTCAACCACAGCCAGATCTGATCTTATATACTGTATCTGCAGATGTGAATAGATAGATATACTTTATTGATCCGGAGGGAAATTGGGTTTTATTACAGCCGCACCAACTAAGAATAGAGCATAAATATAGCAATACAAAAACCACAAACAATCAAACAACAAAATGCAAACTATGCCAGTTGGAAATAAGTCCAGGACCAGCCTATTGACTCAGGGTGTCTGACCCTCCACGGGAGAAGCTGCAAAGTTCGATGGCCACAGGCAGGAACAACCTTCCGTGCCACCCAGTGTTGTATCTCGGTGGAATGTGGCCGAAGTCCAACAGCAAAAAGTTCAATATCCGGTCTACAAACACGTTCCTCGATCGTAATATGACCAGGATTGCACCATCCGTTGTTAACCAGAACAGCAAGCACCGAACTCCTTCATGCTTATCTTCACCAGATAGTGTTGGAATCCTTGCCAATTTCCCCCTTCCTAATTCAGCAACCGCATTCCACCCAGATAGACATCAAAGACTAGTTATTAATACTTGTTCTCTCCAACGCATGTTCTTTGGTGCCATGTATTAACTTCTGCTTCATTTTTCCTACAGACCAACAGTGGACCTGATTGGAGCAATGGAGACCCAGAGCGAGCCCTCAGAACTGGAACTGGATGACGTTGTTATCACCAACCCTCACATTGAGGCGATCCTGGAAAATGAAGAGTGGATAGAGGATGCTTCGTATGTATATAGAGTGCAGGCCCCTTGTTGTCTGATTAACCAATCATTCAGTTTTCTTTAAATGTGCTAAGAACAGTGATCAAATAAATATATAAATTAAAAAATTTAGATAAACAGCACTAAACAGGCCCTTCCAGCCCAGCAACCCCCGACAGCTCCTGATTTAGCCTTAACCTAATCATGTGATAATTTATAATGACCAATTAACCTACTAACTGGTATGTCTTTGGACTGTGGGAGGCAATTGGAGGGCCTGGAGAAAACCCACAAATTCCATGGGGATGACATACAGATTCCCTACAGAGGACGCTGGGACTGAACTCCAAAGCCCGGAGCTGTAACAGCGTCACGCTAACCGCTGTGCAACTGTGCTGCCAAACATTCATATCCATTACTACAAGGGATTTTAACCAAAGACCAGGTGCCTGTCTGCTTTTAGATGACCACCGAATAGTTGGGGAGTTGTTTAGTGCAGTGGGGAGAGGAAGTTGCACTCTCAGAGGTACCATCTGTCAGATGAGATCCCAAGCACCTCTTAGACTTTGGAACTGGTGGACCAGGAAATTTTCTGCACTGTTGGATTTTTAATCCAATTAATACCAGAACACATTTTAATTTTGCACAGAAGTACAATAGAATTTCCAGTCAACCCAGAGATCTTAAAGAGAGCAAGTTAAGCATAGCTCTGGTGAATGGGGAGCAGATCCTTTCAGGCTTCAGCATGTGCAGTACTATGCAAAGGTCTTTGGCATATATTTAGATAGCTAGGTTGCCTAAAAATTTTGCTCAGTACTTTATTTGTTAATGTGGAGTGGAGAGAGAGTTTGCAAAGCTGGAGGGAACAGAGGATGTTGGGAATGGTGAGGGTGGAGTGCTACGGGAGGGGTGTGGGCAGGTGGGAGAGAAGGAGTGCCGTGGGGGTGGTATGGTGTGGGTGCAGACACACCCAGCCCTGAGACACCAGGCAAGGTCAAGGTCATTTGATTCCAAACAATTGGTTTATTGATCATTAAAGAAAGTCTCTCTGGTGCTTCCCACTCCCTCCCCTCTCCCTTGCCCTTTTCCCAACTGTGATTCCCCTCTTTCTGCCCCCTTCCCACTCTCAGTTCACAATAGAGACCCATACCAGAATCAGGTTTGTCATCACTCACATATGTCATGAGATTTGTTTTTTTTTTGTGTGGCAGTAGTACAGAGTAATCCATAAAGTTACTACATTATTGTGCAAAACTCTTAGGCACCCTAGTTATGTAAGACCATAAGGCCATAAGAAATAGGAGCAGGAGTAGGCCATCTGGCCCATCGAGCCTGCCCCGCCATTCAATAAGATCATGGCTGATCTGTCTGTAAACTCAGCTCCATCTACCTGCCTTTCCCCCATAACCTTTAATTCCTTTACTATGTAAAAATCTATCTAACTGTATCTTAAATATATTTAGTGAGGAAGCCTCAACTGCCTCAACTTTCTCCCCATATCCCTTCATGCCCTGGCCAATCAAGAATCTATCAACCTCTACCTTAAATGTACATAAAGACTTGGCCTCCACAGATGCCTGTGGCAATGAATTCCATCCATTCATCACTCTCTGGCTAAAGAAATTCCTCCTCATCTTCCGTTCTAAAAGGACGCCCCTCTATTCTGAGGCTGTGCCCTCTGGTCCTAGACTCTCCCATTATCTTCTCCACAGCCACTCTTCTTCTGCATTTCACCATTCTTCTGAATTGCAGTGAATACAGGCCCAGAGCTATCAAATGCTCTTCATTAGATTAGATTAGATTATGAGGACACACAGTCCTCTTTTATTGTCATTTAGTAATGCATGCATTAAGAAATGATACAATTTGTTCCTCCAGAATGATATCACAGAAACACAAGACAAACCAAGACTAAAAAAACTGACAAAAACCACATAATTATAACATATAGTAACAACAGTGCAAGAAATACCGTAACTTGATAGACGAACAGACCATGGGCACGGTAAAATGTCTCAAAGTCTCTCTAAAGTCCCATCATCTCACGCAGATGGTTGAAGGAAGAAAAACTCTCCCTGCCATGAGCTTCCAGTGCCGCAAACTTGCCGATGCAGCGCCCTGGAAGCACCCGACCACAGCTGACTCTGAGTCTGTCCGAAAACTTCAAGCCTCCGACCAGCTCTCCGACACCGAGCACTGGGCACCATCTCTGCCGAGCGCTTCAACCCCAGCCCCAGCAACAGGCAATAGGCAAAGCCGAGGATTTGGGGCCTTCCCCTCTGGAGATTCTCAATCTCACAGTAACAGCGGCAGCGAAGCAGGCATATGACAAGCAGTTAAATCCTGGAATCATTCTCATGAACCTCCTTTGAATCCTCTCTAGTGTCGGATCATCCTTTCTAAGATAAGGGGTCCAAAGCTGCTCACAATACTCCAAGTGAAACCTCACCAGTGCTTTATCAAGCCTCAACTTGTTTTTGTATTCTAGTCCTGTTGAAACGAATTTGCCTTCCTCACCACAGACTCAACCTGCAAATTAACATTTGGGGAATCCTGCACAAGGACTCCCAAGACCCTTTGCAACTCAGATTTTTGAATTTTCTCTGCACTTAGAAAATAGTCCACCCTTTTATTTATTCTACCGAAATACATGATCATACACTTCCCGACGCTATTTCATATACCTGCAATTTTTTTGCCCATTCTCCTAATCTGTCTAAGTCCTTCTGGAGCCTGTCTACTTCCTCAAAACTACCTACAAAAGTTCTTTCGTTGACTTACTTAAGGAGATTAAAAAAAAACCTTAGTGGCAAATTGCCATTTGATTTTTCCTTTCTCTGGCTCCATGTCTCATTAGGAGGTGTGTGACATCTCTAACCATGCCACTGAGGTGGAAGGTGGCCTCCATGAATAGTGGAGCCAGGTGGCCTACACTTGCTTTGCCTTTTTATATACTGAGACAGGGGAGTGACCAAAAAATGAGGGAGTGACAGTACATTGTTTTGGTCCAATCTGTCACATTGGCGTAGACTTTCCACAGGGTCATGCTAATACAGATGGTAGCTTCTTTAATGGAGTTGAGTTACATTTGACAACAAGATGATACTGATCTGAAAACTGTGTGATTAAAAGTATGAACACTTGTGGAAGATTTTTTGAGGTGAATAAAATAATTTTGTGAGAGGTGAACACAAGGAATTCTGCCGATGCTGGAAATTCAAGCAACATACATCAAAGTTGCTGGTGAACGCAGCAGACCAGGCAGCATCTCTAGGAAGAGGTACAGTCGACGTTTCAGGCAGAGACCCTTCGTCAGGACCCCATTAGATTGTAATGCCTACACTGAAGAAGTTTAGACTGTGCCTCTTCCTAGAGATGCTGCCTGGCCTGCTGTGTTCACCAGCAACTTTGATGTGTGTTGTGAGAGATGATTTTAGTTTTGATTAAGATTGGAATGATTACCTGCTGAGAGTGAAGGTGGTCTTCTACTCAAAGTTATTCATCACTTGATTTCAATAGTGCCTAATGCCAGAATAATTGCATTCTCTGAACCAGTGGCTTTTGAACATTGGAGTCCCACTAATATTGTAAATGGGAATAAAAAGTGAAGATCCCACACAAATACTCAGCTGGCCAGGCAGAATCTGTGGATGTTAACATTCTGGGTGACATGCTTTCATCAGAATTAACCTGTTTCCGTTTTTATTTTATACTTCCATATCATGTGAGATGGTGTGGAACTTAACAGTGATTTAAACAATGTTTGGTGTTTTGATTGACTGCTACAGTTGAAAATGTGTAACAGGTAAACTTGTCTTTTCTAGGGGCTTGGTGTCACATTGCATTGAAATTCTCAAGGTAAGATTTGTGATATTGTTTATTTGAAATCAAAATGAAATGTCAAAATTCATTATTTAGGATCAGGAATAACCCATTTGTTTATGCTTTGTTGACTTAATCCATGAGGCCATAAAATTCAAATAGATCTATTGATGTTTGCACTATGCCCTTGAAACAACTTCCAGATCATTTCAAATCTCTTCAGAGTTTTGGTTTGGCACTACCTGACTGCGTTGCACACGCATGACTTTTGTGATGTTCATGTCATATACATTGGTGATGTAATTCCTGCTTAATACTCCATTGTGAGGGGAATAAATCATATTATCCTGAGAGTGCCTGAAATTGGACATTTCTGGAATAGTAAGGTTTTATTAACGCTGGCAGAATGCTCAAAAGGAAAAGTCTTCTGTCCTTAGAGTCCTCGCATACTCGTACATACATTCACTGATCTGTGAACCCCCTTCACCAAAATATCCCTGTCTACCACCTCCCCAAATGACTGAAACCACAATTTTCAACCTTCCCTTAAAGCAACAATCTTCAGACAACAGAAATATCAATTCATTTTAATGCTTAGTCTTCCCTTGGATCTTCCTCACCAGAACCCAATTGAGCATTTATCTGTCCACCTCCTATTCCCATGCCCCAGACACCTAAACCCAAATTATAGAATCGGAAGATATTGAATCCTTTTGGGCTGAGTAAAGAAACTGCAAGGGTAAAAGGACCCTGATGGCAGTTATATACAGGCTTCCAAACAATAGCTGCTGTGAGGCTTTATAAGGCACTGGTGGGGCCTCACCTTGAGTATTGTGAACAGTTTTGGGCTCCTTGTCTAAGAAAAGATGTGCTGGCATTGGAGAGGGTTCTGAGGATGTTCACAAGGATGATTCAAGGAATGAAAGATTTATTATATGATGAACGTTTGATCTCTGGGTCTGTACTCGCTGGATTTTAGAAGGTGGGGGGGGGGTCTCATTGAAACCTTTCAAATGTTGAAAGACCCAGACAGAGTAGATGTGGAAAAGATGTTTCCCATGGTGGGAGCATTTAGGACCAGAGGGCACACACAGCCTCAGGATAGAGGGGCGTTCATTTGAAATAAAGAAGCAGAGAAATTTCTTTAGCCAGAGGGTGGTGAATTTGTGGAATTTGTTACCACAGGCAGCTGTGGAGCTAGGTCACTGGGTGTATTTAAGGGGGAGATTGACAGGTTCTTGATTGGTCACGGCATCAAAGGTTACGGGAAGAAATCTGGGGAGTGAGGCTGAGGAGGGAAAGAGAAAGGATCAGCCATGAGTGAATGGTGGAGCAGACTCGATGGGCCAAATGGTCTGATTCTGCTCTTATGTCTTGTCTTATATCCATTATGCTGTGTTTTTTTGTTTCATACTATGCAATGAAAAATATGTAACAGGAATTCTGTAGTGCTATGCAATAACACAAGAACATAACAAAATAGGAAAAGGAGTAAGCCTTCTGGACGTTCTAGTTTGTCCTTCCATTTAGTATGATCTTGGCTGACCTCTCCTGGACTCATCTTCTCTTCTATAGACTCCTCTAGTCCTCAGTCAATCACATTTTCATCCACCTGCACTTTAACTTCTACTTAATTAGCTTCCACCACTTGCTAAGGCAGAGAATTCCACAGGTTCTCCACACTCTGTGAGAAGAAATTTCTACTTCCCTCAGTGTTAAATGTCTGACCCCTCATCTGGTAGTTATATCCCATGTTCAGGATTCCCCTGCTAGTGAAAACATCCCAACCTCTACTCTAACAAGATCTCTTCTATTTGCATAAAGTCACTCCTCATTCTTTAAACTCCAAGGAAATCCAAGGAATTGGACGGCACGGTAGCGTAGTGGTTAGCCAACGCTTTACAGTACTAGTGACCCGGGTTCACTGCCTGTAAGGAGTTTGCACGTGCGTTTCCTCCAGGTGCTTTGGTTTCCTCCCACAGTCCAAAGAAGGATAGTTGGTAGGTTAATTGGGCATTATAAATTGTACTGTGATTAGGCTAGGATTAAATCGGGGGATGGTGCGGCTTGAAGCGCCAGAAAGGCCTATTCAGCACCGTATCTCAGTAAATAAATACAAACGTAAAAATAAGAATATGGACCAAAACTACTTAGTCTCTCTTGGAAGGGCAATGATCTCACCCCAGGAATAAGCCCAGATGAACTCCAATGCCATTATGTGTTTTAGGTAAGGGGACTGAAACTAAAATAAAGGTGAGGCCTCACCAACATATTGCAACAAAACCTCCTTATTTTTAAACTCCAACACATTTGCTTTGAAAGCTGAAATGCTGTTGGCCTTCTTAACTACTGTACTTGTTAGTCCTATGTCTGATTCTTGCCATGGAACACCAAGGTCATTTAGCCTTATGGCCTCTCTCCACTTAGATAATAATGGTCAGTTTGACTTCTCTTACCTAGTTAATGACCTCACACTTCCTCATGTTAAACTCCATTGTTCTCCACTCAATCAATCAATCTATATCCTACTGCAGAATCACAGTATGCTTGTGACTCTGGGCTTTCCACCTATTCTGATATCATTAGAAAGATTAGAAAACTTACCCATTGTTCCTTCTGCGAAGTTCAAAGTACATTTATTATCAAACTATGTATAAGTTATACAACCTTGAGACTTGTCTCCTTACAGGCAGCCACAAAACAAGAAGCCTGAAAGTCTTTAATGTAAAGAGCCAACAATTGCAAACTTATTTTGGTCGTCTTCCAATATTTCCAGTCTGAAAAGGACCCATTTATTCCAGCTCTTTGTTTTCTATGAGATTGTCAGTTTTCAATCCATTCTGACACACTTCCTATGATACCATGGACTTTGGATCTATGCACCAGTCTTTCTGTGGCACCTTGTCAAATGCCTTTTGGAAGCAGTACTGACACGTCAAATTGTAAACACAAATTCTTTTTCATTTCATTGCTGGCAGCTGCAGGATTGAGAGGAAAATGAATGAAGAATTTTGAAGTTTTTTTTTAAAAGTAGAATTTGGAAACTGCAAAGAGCGAGGAAGCATGTAAATGATTCAGGCCCGACATTATTTGCATTGATCTGTTGTGCCTCTGGCATCCATGAAGCAAGGGTATTCCAGCAGTGAGAAAAGGAGTTGGAAGATTGTGAAGGAGCCCTCTGATTCCGATAGCAGTAAGGAAAGTTGTCCAGAAATGCAGAGTGCAATTTGAAGACCTTGGCACTGGCTGAAAGCTTGGAGGAATAAACAACCAGCTATACTTTCAGTTAAAAATGCACACAGTCATATCTAAGACAAACTTTGTTTTGAAATGTTTTTGAAATATATTGGCAGTTTGAGAAAGACTGATGTTGATCCTGATGGATTTACATTTTGTTTTACAGATATGTCATACTCTAACTGAGAAACTTGTTGCCATGACAATGGGATCAGGGGCAAAGATCAAATCGCCAGCCAGGCTGAGTGACATTATTGTGGTAGCAAAGAGGATTAGCCCAAGGTGAGCGAGCCTTGTCCAGCAAAAGACAACAGAACACCAGCAATGCACACATATGGTGATGAAGGGAACTACCATTTGTAGTGGAATTTGAGTTAGTGCAATGGATTTGGATTTAAGTACAAAGTTCAAAGTACAAAGTATGTGTACAACCTTGAAATTCATCTTCTTACAAGCAGCTAGAAAAACAAAGAAACCCAATAGAACCCATTTAAAAAAAAAAGCCCTTCACATACCCAATATGCCAAAAAAAATCATGCAAACAATAAAAAGTAAACAAAAAACACTCAGAAATAAAGTTCTCTGGAGAATCATGGCAATATTTTTGAAACTTTAACGTAAAGAAGAAATTTCATGTCAGGGAGGAGAAAGCTGCCTCCAAATCATTATAGGCAGTTACATCAAAATCATTTTGAAACTTGCTTGTTATTTATCAAAATTAATCAGGCTGCGAAGTGGAGCTGGATGTTAGCAGATGTGGAGGACGGGAGTAAGTGGACTAATGTCAAGCTGTTGTTTAGAGACCAGTCATGATATCTTGTCCAGCAACTAATGATTCGCCAGGAATGGCAAGATGTTGTACTAGGTCCAACAGGATTCAGCTATACAAGTGCTGAGATGATAAAGGAGAGGATTCCAGAATATGGAGTTAAGGGATCTCCATTGCTTGATGGGACAGCAGTAATAGGACAAGCTTGAGGATAATCAAAATCATTTATCTGCTCCCACATTAAAATCATTGTCAGAATCAGATTTAATATCACTGGCATATGTTGTGAAATTTGTTGTCTTTGTGGCAGCAGTACAATGCAATACATAATAAGAGAAAAAAAACTGAATTATAGTAAATATATATACAGTATATATATTTAATATATAGTAAGGATATATATATTAAAGAGATAAATAGTTAAATAAGTAGTGCACAAATAAAAACTTAAAAAAGTACTGAGGTAGTGTTCATGAGTTCAATGTCCATTCAGAAATTGGATAGCAGAGGGGAAGAAACTATTCCTGAATCACTGAGTGTGTGCCTTCAGGTTTCTGTACCTCCTTCCAGATGGGTAACAATGAGAAGAGAGCCTTCTTTGCAGCTGCATCAATATGTTGGGCAGGCCCCAGAGAGACCCTCAGAAATATTAACATCCAGGAACTTGAAATTGCTCACCCTTTCCACTTATGATCCCTCTGAGGACTGGTTACATGTTTTCACTGCTTTCTGTATGGTAAGACTTCATCTAACATGGAGTTTTCAGTAATGTGTTTCTTTCCTTCGCTGTCTACTGTTAGGGTGGACGATGTTGTGAGATCGATGTACCCGCCACTGGATCCCAAGCTCCTGGATGCTAGGTCAGACACAATTCTATTCCTCCTAAAATGATCATATATCAGCTCTTTAACATATATTTGAATACTTCTCAATCTACAACATATTGAATTTGAAAAGCAAATGTACTTGGGTAGTATCATAATTGGAAACTTCATCTGCTTTCAATGATGTAGGATATTTGAATGTTGAAGTTCCTTGAGCACTTTTCTAATGCCAGGATATCTCAATTAGATATTGGTGAGACCCGACGCAGACTGGGAGATCGCTTCGCTGAATACCTACGCTCTGTCTGCCAGAGAAAGCAGGATCTCCCAATGGCCACACATTTTAATTCCACGTCCCATTCCCATTCTGATATGTCTATCCATGACCACCTCTACTGTCAAGATGAAGCCACACTCAGGTTGGAGGAACAACATCTTATATTCCGTCTGGGTAGCCTCCAACCTGATGGCATGAACATTGACTTCTCAAACTTCCGCTAATGCCCCACCTCCCCCTCATACCCCATCTGTTATTTATTTATATACACATTCTTTTTCTCTCTCTCCTTTTTCTCCCTCTGTCCCTCTCACTATACCCCTTGCCCCCCCCCCTTTTCTTTCTCCCTGGGCCTCCTGTCCCATGATCCTCTCATATCCCTTTTGCCAGTCAACTGTCCAGCTCTTGGCTCCATCCCTCCCCCTCCTGTCTTCTCCTATCATTTCGGATCTCTCCCTCCCCCTCCCACTTTCAAATCTCTTACTAGCTCTTCTTTCAGTTAGTCCTGACGAACGGTCTCGGCCTGAAACGTCGACTGTACCTCTTCCTAGAGATGCTGCCTGGCCTGCTGTGTTCACCAGAAACTTTTATGTGTTGCTTGAAATTCCAGCATCTGTAGATTTCCTTGTGTTTGCTTGTCTCAATTAGAAGAAGTTTGTTAAATACAATACTGTGCAGAAGTCTTAGGTGTCTATATATATCTAAGTGCCTAAGACTTTTGAACAGTCCTGTATTTGTCAGCATGGAGTGGAGAACAAGTCCGTAAATCTGACAGGAGCAAAGGATGTTGGGATTGGCGAGGATGGAACACTGCGGGAGGCTGTGTGGGACAGGGGGTGGCACACGTTCACACACCCATCTGTAAGACAATAGGCAAGGTCATTTGATTCCAAACAATTGTTTTATTGATCATTAAAGAAACTCTTGGGTTCTTCCTGCTCCCCTCCCCTCTCCCTTCCTCTTCTCACAACCATAATTCCCCTCTCCCTGCCCCCTTCCCACTCTCAGTCCACAATAGAGACCCATATCTGAATCAGGTTTATCATCACTCACATATGTCATGAATTTTGTTTTTTTGTGTGGCAGCTGTACAGTGCAATAGGTAAAATTACTATAGTTCTGTGCAGAAGTCTTAAGCTCCCTAGCGATATGTGCCTAAGACTTTAGCACAATTCTGTATCTGTGCAAAGAGTGACACTGTAATGGTGCTTACACACATTGAGAAGTGGGATATATTGTTCTTGAGACAGAAAGAACGAGGCTGACAGAAAGGGAGGATTGGTACAACATAAAAGTGGAATGTGCATTGATAAAGGGGTGTAAATGATGCAGCTGCTGAGGCAGGCACGGCACATCCACCAGCAGCAAATTAAACTGCTATGTGTGATAATAGTTTGTGCTCTTATCATTCTTTAGGTGTAGTGCAACTTCTCAAGATACTTCATAGGGGGTTGAGAAATGCTTAGGCAATAAATCAAAGATGGACATATCAAAAACTTAATCAAAAGGATTGATTTTGAGGATCTGCATTGAGAAAAGGGTTTTAAGATGGGCATTCCAAGGTTTCAGGTAGTTTAAATCATGGCTGCCATTGGTTGGGTGATTACATTTTGGAATGCCCAAGGGACCAGAATCAGTGGAGCAGAGGGAGCTTCAAGGGTTGTAGGGGCGGAGGAGGTAAATGTCTCAGAGAGCACGAAGGCTGCAAGAACAAGTAGCAAACAAGGGTGAGAATAGTCAAGTGAACAGGACTGTGCCTGGACATTGCCAAATTTGGTATCGATAAGGGCTGGGTGAGAGTGTGGACTGAAGATTTGGCTTTTTGTCCAATATATTTATCCAAAAGTTGCTTTAGTGCAAAACTTGTGAAAGAACCTGTGAAATTGTCTGTTAAATTGTTCCAGTGAGCACCAGTTTTGTCAGCACTACCAGTGCTAATCTGTTTCCATTTTCTACTGCAAATGACAGACATGTGCTTTTAGTGTGACTTGTACTGCTCAACAAATTCTACTGCAGGGTGGCTCCTGCATTGACATTCAAGTTCAAGTTTATTGTCATCTGTCCATAGTGCACCCAGTAGACATATAGCACACATAGCTCATAAAACAAAATACTACCAAAAATAAACTAATAAATCCCTCTAACACAGGGAAAATGAAGGACATTAATTGTGGGATCGTAAAGTCAATAGGGCCATCAGCTGAGCAGTCACACTGAAAATTACAGCAGGAAAAATGAGGCCATCAGCCATTGTTAGAACCAGCTACAGAGATGGGTGAAACATTAGTGGTACTCAAGAAAAATATCTGCACCGGGGAGGGTTCAGACACCATGAGGATTTCTGTCACAGAAGTGCTAGATACTGAACACTTAATGGAGGAGATCACCAGAGGTTTTGACTGAATTGCTATGGATAGGGTTTTATCTGATGATCCATTCTGCCTGAACCCATGAAGCATGGGCAGCCAGGTCTCCTGCTTATGTCTCTGTTGAAAGGAGAGTCTAACTCAGCATAAGCATGTGTAAAACTGACCCTGTACAAGAACAAGGTGGCCTCAACAGTTTGCTGTGGCAGAGAATTCCACAGATTCACCACTCTCTGTGTGAAGAAGTTTTTCATAATCTCGGTCCTAAAAGGCTTCCACTCTATCCTCAATCTGTGACCCCTCGTTCTGGACTTCCCCAACATCGGGAACAATCTTCCTGCATCTAGCCTGTCCAATCCCTTTAGGATCTTATACGTTTCAATCAGATCCCCCCTCAATCTTCTAAATTCCAACGAGTACAAGCCCAGTTCATCCAGTCTTTCTTCATATGAAAGTCCTGCCATCCCAGGAATCAATCTGGTGAACCTTCTTTGTACTCCCTCTATGGCAAGGATGTCTTTCCTCAGATTAGGGGACCAAAACTGCACACAATACTCCAGGTGTGGTCTCACCAAGGCCTTGTACAACTGCAGTAGTACCTCCCTGCTCCTGTACTCGAATCCTCTCGCTATAAATGCCAGCATACCATTCGCCCTTTTCACCGCCTGCTGTACCTGCATGCCCACTTTCAATGACTGGTGTATAATGACACCCAGGTCTCGTTGCACCTCCCCTTTTCCTAATCGGCCACCATTCAGATAATAATCTGTTTTCCTATTTTTGCCACCAAAGTGGATAACTTCACATTTATCCCCATTAAATTGCATCTGCTATGAATTTGCCCACTCACCCAACCTATCCAAGTCACTCTGCATCCTCTTAGCATCCTCCGCACAGCTAACACTGCCACCCAGCTTCGTGTCATCCGCAAACTTGGAGATGCTGCATTTAATTCCCTCATCCAAGTCATTAATATATATTGTAAACAACTGGGATCCCAGCACTGAGCCTTGCGGTACCAAACTAGTCACTGCCTGCCATTCTGAAAAGGTCCCGTTTATTCCCACTCTTTGCTTCCCGTCTGCTAACCAATTCTCCATCCACATCAATACCTTACCCCCAATACCGTGTGCTTTAAGTTTGCACACTAATCTCCTGTGTGGGACTTTGTCAAAAGCCTTTTGAAAATCCAAATATACCACATCCACTGGTTCTCCCCTATCCACTCTACTAGTTGCATCCTCAAAAAATTCTATGAGATTCGTCAGACATGATTTTCCTTTCACAAATCCATGCTGACTTTGTCCGATGATTTCACCGCTTTCCAAATGTGCTGTTATCACATCTTTGATAACGGACTCCAGCAGTTTCCCCACCGCCGCTGTTAGGCTAACCGGTCTATAATTCCCTGGTTTCTCTCTCCCTCCTTTTTTAAAAAGTGGGGTTACATTAGCCACCCTCCAATCCTCAGGAACTAGTCCAGAATCTAAAGAGTTTTGAAAAATTATCACTAATGCATCCATTATTTCTTGGGCTACTTCCTTAAGCACTCTGGGATGCAGACCATCTGGCCCTGGGGATTTATCTGCCTTCAATCCCTTCAATTTACCTAACACCTCTTCCCTACTAACATGTATTTCCCTCAGTTCCTCCATCTCACTGGACCCTCTGTCCCCTACTATTTCCGGAAGATTATTTACGTCCTCTGTAGTGAAGACAGAACCAAAGTATTATATACCACCTAATGGGGACCGAGAACTGGAGGAGCAAATTTGTGAGGAGATAGCAGATATTTGTAGTAAGCACAAGGTTGTGATTGTGGGAGATTTTAATTTTCCACACACAGACTGGGAAGCCCATTCTGTAAAATGGCTGAATGGTTTGGAGTTTGTCAAATGTGTGCAAGATAGTTTATTGCAGCAATACGTAAAGGTACCAACTAGAGAAGGGGCAGTGTTGGATCTCCTGGTGACAGAGGTATGTGTTGGGGAGCACTTCGGGTCCAGTGATCACAATGCCATTAGTTTCAATATAATTATGGAGAAGGATAGGTCTGGACCCAGGGTTGAGATTTTTGATTGGAGAAAGGCTAACTTTGAGGAGATGCAAAAGGATTTAGAAGGAGTGGATTGGAACAATTTGTTTTATGGGAAGGATGTAATAGAGAAATGGAGGTCATTTAAAGGTGACATTTTGAGGGTACAGGATCTTTATGTTCCTGTTAGGTTGAAATGAAAGGTTAAAAGTTTGAGAGAGCCATGATTTTCAAGGGATATAGGAAACTTCGTTCGGAAAAAGAGAGGGATCTACAATAAGTATAGGCAGCTTGGAGTTAATGAGGTGCTCGAGGAATATAAAGAATGTAAAAAGAATCTTAAGAAAGAAATTAGAAAAGCTAAAAGAAGATACGAGGCTGCTTTAGCAAGTAAGGTGAAAATAAATCCAAAGGGTTTCTACAGTTATATTAATAGCAAAAGGATAGTGAGGGATAAAATTGGTCCCTTGGAGAATCAGAGTGGACGGTTATGTGTGGAGCCAAAAGAGATGGGGGAGATTTTGAACAATTTCTTTTCTTCGGTATTCACTAAGGAGAAGGACATCAAATTGTGTAAGGTAAAGGAAACAAGAAGGGTAGTTATGGAAAGTATGATGATTAAAGAAGAGGAAGTACTGGTGCTTTTAGGGAATATAAAAGTGGATAAGTTTCCGGGTCCGGACAAGATATTCCCTAGGACCTTGAGGGAAGTTGGTGTGGAATTAGCAGGGGCTCTGACAGAACTATTTCAAATGTCATTAGAAACGGGGATGGTGCTGGAGGATTGGCGTATTGCTCATGTGGTTCTATTGTTTAAAAAGGGTTCTAAGAGTAAACCTAGCAATTATCAGCCTGTGAGTTTGACGTCAGTGGTGGGTAAATAATGGAAAGTAATCTTAGAGATGGTATATGTAATTATCTGGATAGACAGGGTCTGATTAGGAACAAGCAACATGGATTTGTGCGTGGAAGGTCATGTTTGACAAATCTTATTGAATTTTTTGATAAGGTTACTAAGAAAGTTGACGAGGGTAAAGCGGTGGATATTGTCTATATGGACTTCAGTAAGGCCTTTGACAAGGTTCCACACGGAAGGTTAGTTAGGAAGGTTCAATCGTTAGGCATTAATATCGAAGTAGTAAAATGGATTTAGCAGTGGCTGGATGGGAGACACCAGAGAGTAGTGGTGGATAACTGTGTGTCAGATTGGAGGACGGTGTGTAGCGGTGTGCCTCAGGGATCTGTACTGGGTCCAATGTTGTTTGTCATATATATTAATGATCTGGATGATGGGGTGGTAAATTGGATGAGTAAGTATGCAGATGATACTAAGGTAAGTGGCGTTGTGGATAATGAAGTAGGTTTTCAGAGCTTGCAGAGAGATTTAGGCCAGTTAGAAGAGTGGGCTGAAAGATGGCAGATGGAGTTTAATGCTGAAAAATGTGAGGTGCTACATTTTGGTAGTTCTAATCAAAATAGGACATACATGGTAAATGGTAGGGCATTGAAGAATGCAGTAGAACAGAGGGATCTAGGAATAATGGTGCATAATTCCCTGAAGGTGGAATCTCATGTGGATAGGGTGGTGCAGAAAGCTTTTGGTATGCTGGCCTTTATAAATCAGAGCATTGAGTATAGGAGTTGGGATGTAAAGTTGAAATTGTATAAGGCATTGGTAAGGCCAAATTTGGAGTATTGTGTACAGTTCTGGTCACCGAATTATAGGAAAGATGTCAATAAAATTGAGAGTGTACAGAGGAGATTTACTAAAATGTTGCCTGGGTTTCATCTCCTAAGTTACAGAGAAAGGTTGAACAAGTTAGGCCTTTATTCTTTGGAGTGTAGAAGGTTGAGGGGGGACTTAATAGAGGTGTTTAAAATTATGAGGGGAATTGATAGAGTTGACATGGATAGGCTTTGAGAATGGGGGAGATTCAAACAAGAGGACAAGAGTTGAGAGTTAAAGGGCAAAAGTTTAGGGGTAACATGCAGGGGAACTTCTTACTCAGAGTGGTAGCTGTGTGGAACGAGCTTCCAGCAGAAGTGGTTGAGGCAGGTTCGATGTCGTTTAAAGTTAAATTGGATAGGTATATGGACAAGAAAGGAATGGAGGGTTATGGGCTGAGTGCAGGTCGGTGGGACTAGGTGAGAGTAGCGTTCGGCACAGACTAGAAGGGCTGAGTTGGCCTGTTTCCGTGCTGTAATTGTTATATGGTTATATGATGTCCCTGCTGTACAGTGGGAAACATTTAGCTGTGATGACCTTATTAAGGAAGTAGACATCAAGTGAACACATTTAACCTGAAGTTCAGTGTGGTCTCATATCTAGGACATCTACAATCATCACTGTCTCCTCTGTTCAGTGGCTGCAGGAGAAATGCCATGGACAGAGGAGACTATTATTCGGTATACTGCTCTCATCATTCAATAGTGAGGGCAAGGCAATTCATTGATACTGCTTATTGATTGCCCCTTGAAGCTGCTCAGTGCAATCAATTCTTTTCAGAACAACAAGAGGGCTGGGTTAAGTTATAAAGGAGCAAATTCAGGCAAGTGGATTGAATTTTATCTCTCTGTAGTGTCAACACCCTTTGGTATACTCTTTTCATCACTACTGTCGTGTCTTCAGATCATCCAACTGTTCCCACAACCTTATTGTTTATTTACTAATAATAATAATTATTCTTTCTTTTATATTTGCACAGTTTGTTGTTTGCACACTGGTTGTCCACTTTGTTGGTGTGGTCTTTCATTGATTCTATAATGGTTATTGGATTTATTGAGTATGCCTGCAAGAAAATGAATCTCAGGGTTGTATATGGTGATATATATGTACTTTGATGATAAATTAACTTTGAACTTTCAAAAGTGATGGATTCTCCAGACACTGAGCTCTTCTCAAATGCGTAACATAAAGAAGTTGCAAGCAGAGGTTCAAAAAAGGGACAGGAAATCAATGGATTGACAAGACTGAGAAGTCATTAAGTACAGTGTTGGCCGGACCTTAGAGTATTTCTCGGGTACTTCTGTTTTGGCAAAGAATCCAGTAACCCTTCTATAGTTCATTTTGCTTATGAATGGGGAAACATAGGAGAAGAAAGCAGGGTTGTCTCCCAAACCTTTGCATCTGATTCCACCACGAGAAAACTGTCAAATTAGCATTTTAATTCACTTTTATATTGGTCCTTTTTAACAACCTAATGCTGGATCTGAGACCACAGTATATTGGACCAGATTTCTGTACAACATGTTACTGGGTCTCTGAGAGAACAGTTGGAAACCAATGAATTGTTCCTCCTAGTAATAAAGGGCTCCACATTTTAGCTTCTTAGCTGAGTGCAAGCGAGCTGTCAGCTTCTGACCTTCACCACTACTTTTCAGTTGGGTATTCTCCCAAACAAGTCCAAGATCCCTGCTCATTTGCTTTCCCAATGTATAGGGAGCTGGAATTGGTCAAACAGCAAAATTTCACACTGTAATTTTGAGTAAATGTATCCTTATTGTGGGCATCATTAGAGATCAGAAATATCAGATTTGCTATACTAATGAAATTTGTACCAATACATAATAATAATAATATATGCTGATGAAGAGTGTAAAGGCAAAAAGTCAAAAATTAGGCTAAAATCAAATTGTTTTTCTGAATTAGAAATAATTGGGCTTGAAAAATTTGAGATGGTGTCTTTGAACTCTCCTTAAAAGTCCACTTAACACAACGTAAGCTCATTTGCACTTTTCTAACCCTAGCCACTGATCTTATCTGGATGTTTAAGAGAAGATCATATGCAAAATGTTTAATGATTGAGGTCTTCCTTTTCATTCATATTTCTCTGTGTGACAATACACCTACCTTTTCTTGCAGAACCACTGCCCTCTTGCTCTCTGTCAGCCATCTTGTATTGGTTACCAGGAATGCCTGTCACATGACTGGAAGCTTCGACTGGATTGACCAATCCCTGTCCTCGGCTGAGGAACATATGTCAGTGCTGAGGGAGGCAGCTCTGGCGAGTGAGTCTGAGAGAAACCTCATGGGATGTGACAACTTCTGCCAGGAACAGTCTGCAATTTAGCCCCTAGGCTGGGCTGACAATGGAGTAGGAGACAGCATGGACTCTCCCAGCTCAAATAGCTCAACTTTAACTTAGAACTTTTCTATAAACATCATAGCATGGTTTAATCAATCTCTGAAGTGTGTTACTTAAAGCTAATGAAGACTGTGTTCTACTGTTGATTTTTGGACACAAAATCAGTCATAGTCCTTGATTCTACTTGATTTTTTTTATTACTGTTTATGAAAAATTTATTAAGAGCATTTTTGATAACTGTATCTTTACATTCCATTCAATCTCATGTTTCTGTGTATTGCTTTTACAATCTATCGTCTCTTAGCTTACTGCATATATTCCTAGAAATATCATTTTCTCATATTGCCTTCCTAAAGTTAAAAGTTGCAGAGAAAATTTACAAGGATGTTTCCTGGTCTGGAGGACCTGAGTTATAAGGAACGATTGAATAGGTTAGGACTGTATTCCTTAGAATGTAGAAGATTGAGAGGAGATTTGACAGGGGTATTCAAAATTATGAAGGGTATAGATATGGTAAATGCAAGTAGGCGTTTTCCACGGAAGTAAGGTGGAACTACAACCAGAGGTCGTGGGTTATGGATGAAAGATGAAAAGTTTAAGGGAAACGAGGGGAAACTTCGCTCAGAGGGTCGTGAGAGTGTGGAATGAGCTGCCAGTGGAAATGGTCCATGTGAGCTCAATTTCAATGTTTAAGAGTAGTTTGGATAGGTATGTAGATATTAGGGACAAGGAGGGCTATGGTCCCGTTGCAGGTTGTTGGGAGTAGGCAGTTTAAACGGTTTCAGCATGGACTAGATGGGCCAAAGGATCTGCTTCTGTGCTGTACTTCTCTATGACTCTATGACTAAATTAGTAAGGAAATAGAAAGTCCTAAAATGAGAGAGCGATCTTTCTGTAGTTTATTATGTAGTGGCTGTGAGTGGTTTACATTGTACAGGATAATTGTAAACTACTTGAATCTCTCCTTGATAATGAGTAGAGAGTTTACTTCTTGCCATCTGATGGCCTAAGATTGCTTCAAACTCTCTAAAGAATTTTAAGTGATTTGGAGATTTCTCTCAATTATTAGTGGCATGAAACATGTATTACAGGTTTGTGTTGAGATTGGACCACAAAATGTTAACGGAGAGTATGAGCAAGTGAAATGGTTTGTGAACGTTGTGTTGATGGAAGACAAAAGTAGGAAAGTCTTGCTACAAGGGCACTAGGTGTTGATGAGATCACACCAGGGAACAATCCACTTGGCTTTGGTCAATGAAAGACATATTTTGAAGCTGGAGCAACAAAGATTTGCAAGGGTGATTCCTGAGATGAGTGAATTAACCACTGTTGGGTGTTTATGAGGAATGTGGCTTATAGTTTCTGGAGTTTATAAGAACTAGAGGGGATTTATTTTAAATATATTGTAGCTTGCCAGGATAGCTCCTCTTATGCTGAGGGAACATAAAACTAGGCACCATTGCTTCAGAACATTGGTCTGGCAGTTGAGGTGAAAAAAGATGAGAAACTTCTGTCAAAAAGTGGAGTATCTTTGAAATTCTTTATCCAGGGAACTGTGGATATTGAATAATTAAACATATTCATGGCTGATGTAGATTGATTTTTGACATAGGAAACCGGGGTTATGGAAACTGACAGAAACAAAATGGAGGTAAAACTCTCTCAGTCCAAAGTCCAGAACAGTCGGTGTCATACTGAATTGTGGAGCAAGTAGAAAATGCAGAATGGCCTACTTCTACTCCAATTATTTATGTTTTTACATACTCACTACTTTTAACAAAGATGATATTCTGTTTATTTTAAACAAAATGGCAAGATAGCGGATCTGAGGTTGGAATTTTATTCAACCAATATGTGAGTAATATCATAAGGTGCAATTTCTAATCATATATGTTAAAAAGGTAAGGTAAGGCAAGGCTAGAGAGGAAATCAAAGAACCTCAAGTCATGCACAATTCTCTCAGCTGTTCTCTATTTTATATTTGTGGGAGCTAACTCTTCATTCCTGAATTTTGTATTGCAGCTAATGTATTCTAATCTGAGAAGGAGTCTGTGATATTTATTTTGAGACAAAAGTTAACATAGGATCTGCCCTCAATCACAGCACCATCAATTAATAAGTGTTCCAATTGTTTAGAAGTATGAAAGTGGGAGCAATTAGTGCTAACTGGTAATCTGTTTCCTTTGTAATGTCCCGCTTATGGGCACGGGTACCTGAAATGCTATTGTTCTTAAAACTAATATGTACACCTTATTAGTGTGTGTATTTTAACCCATTAGTATGGCAATTGGAGCATTTAAAAAAATTATTACGTAGACTGCCAACCAAGTACACTATTTATTGGCTATTTGGAATTTTCCTTGCGAGGTGGTGGTAAATGGCCTTCTTGAACCACAGCAGTCTTTCTGGTGAATGTAGTCCCATGGCCCTGTTGGGCAGGGAGTGCTGGGATGTAGACTTGGTGACAGTGAAGGTAATGGCTGCATGCAGTGAAAATACTCCTTCCTTCCGTATGGTGAAAGTGATTGGGTGATACCATTCAATTAGACATCAGTTAGCCTCCCAAGTTTCCTTGAGTGATGGAAATTGAATTTGTGCACCAAAAAAACTATTGTCCTCCACACTGTATTTTTTCACTCTGTTTGTCTTGGTAAAAGCTGCTGTCTTTCCATTTTTTTTCTAATAGATATCTTTTTCCCCCCCAGAATATATCAACTTTGGTGCATAAATGATTCCTGTAAGGTCTAAATAAATTTCTTTGCAATCCAGTTAATAAAAAATGTTGCAATTTTATGGTCCCTTCTGTAACCCATAATGTCCCAAAATGCTTCACAGCCAATGAAGAACTGTTGAAGTTCACTCGCTCTGTATTGGAGTAACACACTGCAAGCTCCCAATACAGCATTGCGATAAAGACTAGATACATTCTTAGGCAGAACAAAGGATATTTCACACCTTTGGTACTCCTGATATGCGCCATGGGATGTTTACATCCAATGAAAAGAACGGGCAATACCTTATTTGTAATGCCTCATCCAAAAGCTGGCAGGTCCACCAGTGCATCTCGCAGGTCAGCACTGCACTGAGATGAGACTAGACATTTAAACCAAATCGCTGCTGAGGCTTTTATGCCTGCAACCTTCCTTTCTGCATTCTGACTCCCTTTCAATGCACACTGAAATAACTTAAATGAAAGGGACACTATTTAGCTCATGACCACTGGCACAGAAAGTGGTTTACATCTACAGGCTGGGATCATAATATCCCCATGAAATGGGACAGAGCCAGTTAAAAAGTGAGTGTCAGCATTTCAGATTGCTTTTTGGGTCAGCTCAACTCTCAGACTAATAGTGGTGACAGAACTCTGGAGAAAGGTTCAGTGGGAGAAGATTTGCAATGGGTTTGGGTAGTGAAAATCTTGACTCAGCCTATAATACCAAATAATAACCATTAAATGGAATGAGTTGCCAGAGGAAGTGGTTGAAGTAAGGAGATTGCCAACATTTAAAAGATATTTGGGCAGGTACATGGATAAGAAAGGTTTAAAGAGATATGGGCCAAGGTTGGCAAATGGGGCTGGCTTAAATGGGAATCTTGCTTGACCTGGAGCAATTAGTTTGACCATTTCCATGCTGTATGACTCTATGAATTTATGACTCTATATGTCCATTCCAATTAAAAATTGTAATTTGAATGTCGGTTATTGCATAAATAGAACATCAACTTATGTTCTAACATATGAGGAGCATTTGATGGCTCTGGGCCTGCGCTCACTGGAGTTTAGAAGAATAAGGGGGAGATCTCATTGAAGCTTATCGAATATTGAAAGGCCTAGATAGAATGGATGTGGAAAGGATATTTTCTGTAGTGGGGGAGTCTAGGTCCAGCGGGCGCAACCTCAGAAACGAGGGACATCCATTTAGAACGGAGATGAGGAGGAATTTCTTTAGCCAGAGGATGGTGAATCGGTGGAATTTATAATTAGTAAGGGTGTCAAAGATTACGGGGAGAAGGCAGGAGAATGGGGTTGAGAGGGATAATAAATCAGCCATGATGGAACAGTGGAGCAGACTTGATGGGCTAAATGGCCTAATTCTGCTCCTATGTCTTGTCATGGAAGAGACCCACAAACAAGAGGAACACTAATAAATTAATGAAATTCAAATCAAGGAAAAGAAACTATATAAAGCACTTATCAATGTTTTTTACACTCCAAGCTGGGTTTGTCTTCATTTCCCAGCCAAGCCTCATGTTGCATTAAATTTTGTTCACACTTGCTTGATTTTCTCATGCTCGCTTCATTCTTCCTAGAATGGAGTCACAGAAATGTTGACTGAGCAGGTTGAAAGGTCGGCACATTGTGGGCCAAAGGGCCTGTACTGTTCTATGTTCTAATCCTCTGCCAGGGTAAACCAAGTTAACAGTAACTGGCCCTTATTACTCTGATCTGAATAATTGTGAAGTTTTGTGCTTTGACTGGGTCTTGGGGTGTTGTGTTTGAATTTTTTTTCAAATTGCTTACAGTTGTGTATTTTGCCCAAAAAGACTGGCATATATTATGCTTCTTAGTTAGCTCCTGAATTGAATGACTTGTTTGGCCAGTCTAGAGTGGAACCGACTTTCAACCACTCTGCTATTCTGAAGTTATATTGAGGCCAGACTGGGTAATTTGATAGATTTTCTTCCCTGAAGAACATTAGTGTAAACCAATTAGTTTAGAAAAACCTGGTAAATTTGCTTCCATCACAGCCCAGAATTATTTAAGATTTTACAAAAATCGTCAGCTGCCTTGATGAAATTTAAGCTTGTATCTACAGATCAGTGATTGAGCATCTGGAGACGAGTCTGAAGGGTAATCGCTATGCTAATAGATACAGTATTTGTCCATTTAAAAATAAATAATTAAATACCTGACCACATCTTCATATTTGAAATACTTGTGACAAGGTTAAATATCTGAAGATTTTTCTAAACTGGCAAAGCACTATGCTGTGTTCAGTTTGATAGCTGATTGCTTGTCACCAATGGTTCGGGATGTGGATGGGCTGGGAGTTCTTGGTTTCTTGAGTGACCGATAGAAAAAGTGCAGAATTCAAACCTGTACCATTTTATCAAACTCAGTTGGTTGTTGAAGGTTACATGGACAAAGCAGGGAGGAAGTTAAGCTCCAAACTTTTGAACTTAACTACACTTAACAGATGTTCATGTATCTGAAGTTAGTGTAAATTTTCACCATGTTAATGTCATATTCAACATGGAAAATCCTACATTGTACTTTAATTTGTTCAAAGTGTTGATTTTATTATTCAAAGATGTTTGTACCCCTGATTTGTACCTTATAATAAAATAATTTAAAGCAGTTAATAAAATATGGTGGTAAAGTAGAATAGCAGTTAGCACAATTGTTTTACAATACCATCGATCAACAATCTAGATTCAATTGTCTGCAATGAGTTTGTAAGTTCTCCCTATGACTGAGTGGGTTTCCTGCAGGTGCTCTGGTATCCTCTCACATTCTCAAGACATATGGTTAGAGTTGTGAGTATGCTACGTTGGCTCCGGAAGCGTAGCGCAATCCTCACTGATTTGATTTGATGCAAAAGATGCATCTTACGTTTTGATGTTTCAAAGTATTTCAGACAAATAATGCTAACCTTTATCCGTTTATCTTTGTTTTACTTTAACCGAAACTTAACTGGTTAAACAAATCAAATACATTTTGTCCTAAGAACGAGTAATGCTAATGCATATACAAAATGAATCCATCTCCAAATGTTGTACTCCATTTCTTCAGATTGTTTTACAGGATAAATTACAGAGGCCACCTCTTCCTTTCACCCCTAGTTTTATAGTGCCACTCCCTTTGTGTATGGGTACAGATGGTCATGTCGATAGATGTTCAATTTAGGCTATTCGAGGCCATTGCTACTTCAGCTGATCTTTCCAGCATAATCTTACCTCAATCTAGGTATTATTTTTAACATCTTGCAATAGCCTGTTGTTTTCTACCTGAATAACACCTATTCTTGAGGAAGTGTGCCCCACATTTCATTCAGGGCACCACCAGATCCCACAAAATGCAAAAAAAAGGTAAATTATTTCAGTGGTTGCTTGAGGGACAAACAATTTCCTGGACAGCCAAACAACTTACCACGTACTTCTATATGTAAGAGGTCTAATGGTACCAGTCAGCCTGAGAAACTACCAACTGAGACAAGGCAGTAGCAAACCTGGGCTAATTCTGGGTAGGTGGGGTATCATCTGGAGACAATATCTATCCAACTCTGTAATCTACAAAAGTAAACAAACCCAGTGGTAGCTCTGGTCACAGACATGGCATTCACTCATGTCAAAGAATGTCCATTTACCTTTAATCCATTGCATATTCCCATTTCACTGCATGACACAGACTCCCCAGAGACTCTGAAAAGCAGATTAAAACTGTACATACAAATTATCTAGATATCACAGTTGCAAAATCCAATATTTCAAAGAAAAAAAAGCATTTTCAAAATATTGCTTTGTGATAAACAAGGATAGAATGAAGGAATTCCAGAGTTTCTGGTTTAGTTCTTTTTACCTCGTTCTCTGAGCATCAAACTAGCGCAGAATAGGAAAAATCAGACTCAGAGAATTAAAATACTTTGAATAAAATATTATCTCTGGAGGTGTATAAACTGTATAAAAAATCTAAATTTTAAAAGCTGCTTAAGTATAATATACATTAGCTGTTGCTTTCAGAACTGTTTCAAGGCAAGTTAATGCCACCAATTTAGGATATTCCGAGATAACTCATGAACTGAGGCAGTGTTTGCTTCTCTGCATTAATACAAGAGGACATGGCTTTAAGGTAAGGGGTGGGAAGTTCAAGAGGGATATTAGAGGAAGGTTTTTTATTCAGAGAGTGATTGGTGCAGGGAATGCACTGCCTGAGTCAGGGGTGGAGGCAGATACACTCGTGAAGTTTAAGAGGCTACTAGACAGGTATATGGAGGAATTTAAGGTGGGGGGTTATATGGGAGGCAGTGTTTGAGGGTCGGCACAACATTGTGGGCCAAAGGGCCTGTATTGGACTGTACTGTTCTATGTTCTAAAAAAGATACACTTGTTTTAAAACAGGAAAGTAATCAACTTAAGGTCAATCAATTTTATCGGAAGTCATGATTAGGACTTCCAGAAATGAGCTCCTGCAGAAAATGGTTGGAAAGTGGAAGTGAAGAACTTCAGCAATCATCAGTGGTAAGAGAAGGCTGAAGGAGATCTCTAATGATAGCCCATGGTAAAGGAGGGGTGGAGATGGACAAAGGAGGACAGAGAATTCTAGCAGTTCCCTGTGGTAACAGAGAAGGAAGGAGAATGGAGAAAAAGTCATTTTCAAAAAGGAACTTCCTCTGAAATCAACACAAGTCCTTTGGAAGTAATTGTAGGACAGGGTCAGTGCAAGGTACAGTTACATTAATTATACAGTGGTGTACTGTACAATAAGTGTGGCTTGTGTGAAACTAGGACCAAGATCATCTTCATTAAATATTATTTACTGCTTCTGGAAACCTTTTAATGGCCAGAATAACAAATCACAAAATATCTGATATTTTCAGTTTGGGGATGAAACCTGGAAGCAACAGAGAGCATATGAAAAACAACACATGGCATAGTCAATTCCTGTTTGCACTATGCTCTTGGTGTTGTTAGCCTAGTTTTCGAAATAGACTAATACACTTTTTAAAATGGCAGAGGGGAACAAGAACAAGGCTCTCATCCCAAATATGATCAAAATATTGGCCCTGAATACCATTGCAGGTTGGCCGCACTGTAGGGGGATGGTCAGTCCTTGAAGGCTTTATTAGCTCACCATTAGATGAGTGGGGGCCACATCCAGGCACAGTTCTGAACCATTACAACCACTTGACATTTCAAACAGATGGCTGGGCAGATTCCTCTCAAATTCTACTGCATTTGTGATACAGATTCCCAACAATTAAAAAAGACAATGAAGTTTTAAGTATTGGCATTAACTTTACATGACAATGCATTGTTAATATGAAGCAGAGAACCTCACTTCTATATGAAATGTCCGTACAAGTCCATCAGCTGCAGGAGAGATTCGAGTGGGTGCAGTAAAGCATGTAATAAAGAATGCAATTAAATAATTGAAACTACACAACCCTTCCTAAACAGTACATGTGCTATCACCTGTGGAGCCCCTTAGTTTCCACAATCCTTTTTCAATCTCCTTGTGCATTAAGTAGGCATGTTCATACTGGACTAAGCCAAGAAATGATTTTGTAGGTCTGTTTCCAAAGCAGTTTTTTTATTCTTTGTTGTATTTTGTGTTTGCATCCTCCAGCACTGGTTTTGCTGCTCACAGTAATTAACTTGCACATCTCTGATCTTTCAATGCCCTGCAGTGGTCTGGAGAAGTCAACTGTTCTTCCTCTCAATTGAAATTGTCCATCAGTTTGGATTATAAGATGATGTTAAAGCCATAAACCATACCAGATATGAAACAATGGAGTTGGAGGAAATGTGCTGAAGCCAGGCAGGTGGAGGTGGGGTAGAGTGGGGAAAGGGGCTATTGGTGGCACATTTGGCAATGAATTGGCTTTGCAAGCATGAAACCTTAGTGGCAAAAAAAACTCAGAAAACATTAAAACCCATGGAACCTAACAGAAAGGGGCCAAAATTGGTTGGATACATTTCCGAATACTTCATCACAATATTCTCTGTCCAGTCACCTAACCCATCCCTCCCTTCTCCCAAACACTACTTCATAAATCAAATTGGAAAAATCCCACATAATCGCTTAAAATGCCCTTGTGATTCAGACTCATAGATTGAGGAAAGTAATTTTAACTCCTTGGCAACCAGGGGAACTGGCTCCAGGTGGCAGTGCCGGCATTGGTTGCAAAAGGAGGTGCTTTTTAAAGGGGTCAACAAGATGAACTAGTCCATAAGGATCTTGCCTTGTGCACTCATACAGAGCCTAAATACATGGAAGACGGACACGTAACAACTTATGAATGAACCTCATAACTGCTTGTACTACAGCCCCAGCCAGGAAGTGAAAACTTGATGTAGTGAGCCAGGGTGGAACTGTAAACGTTCCTGGACAAGCCAAGTCAAGACTACTGGTATCTGGTTAGAAAAGGCCTTTGGCTTTTTTACAGTTCACTTGCTTCCAAATGGGAAGCTTGTAAAATTCCTCCCTTGGCATTTTCAGCAGTTTCTGGGAAAGAAAATAAAACAAAGAGATTTCAGTGAGGAAACAAACAGTGAAAACATTGTTATCTGATAATAAAGAACAAGAAAAGATCAGCATAGATTTCATTTACTGTATTTCAGGCACATTTCCAAGTGCTTGACTTTAAACAAATTACTGTGGATTCCAGTTAATTGGGCCATTGGTTAATTGTGGCAGCTGCTTATTTGAGACAATTCTTAAAGAACAAAAAATAATTGAGAAAATTGCCAGGAATTGCCTCTTTTATTTGGTACACCATGCTGCTTAATTGAGGCAGGATATTGTTGCCAAACAGTTTCTAAGTAGCTGTGCCCACTTGTGTGGCTGTTAGACACTGCATTATGCTTCGAGTAAACAGTTTTTAAATAGTGTCAGTTGTGTGTGTATGTGTTTAAAAAGTATTTTTGTCACTGATAGTTGCTGAGGAATAAGCAGTAAGACAATTCAGAACCGTTTTGCTCACTGCAGTTTTAAGCATTCAGGCTTGAAGATGCCAGAAGTGGTTGGGAGTGAAAATGAAATGATTTCACTACTTCACCAAGTTAGGTACTATGAAGAGTTTGAAGATATCGACAATCATAGATACATAGAAAACCTACCGCACAATACAGGCCGTTCGGCCCATGATGCTGTGCCATACGTGTCCTTACCTTAGAAATTACCTAGGGTTACCCATAGCCCTCTATTTTTCTGAGCTCCATGTACCTATCCAGGAGTCTTTTAAAAGACCCTATTGTATCCACCTCCACCACCGTCGCCAGCAGCCAATTCCACCCACTCACCACTCTCTGCGTAAAAAACTTACCCTGATATCTCCTCTGTACCTACTTCCAAGCACCTTAAAACAGTGCCCTCTCGTGTTAGCCATTTCAGCCCTGCGAAAAAGCCTCTGATTATCCACATGATCAATGCCTCTCATCATCTTATACACCTCTATCAGGTCACCTCTCATCCTCCGTCACTCCAAGGAGAAAAGGCCAAGTTCACTCAACCTATTCACATAAGGCATGCTCCCCAATCCAGGCAACATCCTTGTAAATCTCCTCTGCACCCTTTCTATGGTTTCCACATCCTTCCTGTAGTGAGGTAACTAGAACTGTGCACAGTACTCCAAGTGTGGTCTGCTGAGGGTCCTATATAGCTGCAACATTACCTCTCAGCTCTTAAATTCAATTCCACGATCGATGAAGGCCAATGCACCGTATGCCTTCTTAACCACAGAGTTAACATGCGCAGCAGCTTTGAGTGTCCTGTGAACTCAGACCCCAAGATCCCTCTAATCCTCCACACTGCCAAGAGTCTTACCATTAATGCTATATTCTGCCATCATATTTGACCTACCAGAATGAACCACCTCACACTTATCTGGGTTGAACTCCATCTGCCACTTCTCAGCACAGTTTTGTATCCTATCAATGTCTCGCTGTAACCTCAAGAGCAGAGAGATAATGTTGCAGAAATATAGGACCCTGGTCAGACCACACTTGGAGTACTGTGTTCAGTTCTGGTCACCTCACTACAGGAAGGATGTAGAAACTATAGAAAGGGTGCAGAGGAGATTTACAAGGATGTTGCCTGGATTGGGGAGCATGCCTTATGAGGATAGGTTGAGTGAACTCGGCCTTTTCTCCTTGGAGTGATGAAGGATGAGAAGTGATCTGATAGAGGTGTATAAGATGATGAGAGGCATTGATCGTGTGGATAGTCAGAGGCTTTTCCCCAGGGCTGAAAGGGCTAACACAAGAAGGCACAGTTTTAAGGTGCTTGGAAGTAGGTACAGAGGAGATGTCAGGGGTAAGTTTTTTTACACAGAGAGTGATGAGTGCGTGGAATGGGCTTCCAGTGGAGGTGAATACAATAGGATCTTTTAAGAGACTCCTGGATAGGTACATGGAGCTTAGCAAAATAGAGGGATATGGATAACCCTAGGTAATTTCTAAATTAAGTACCTGATCAGCGCAGCTTTGTAGGCCGAAGGGCCTGCATTGTGCTGTAGGTTTTCTATGTTCTATGTTTCTATGGAACATATCAAAGGAAGTTTTGATTTTCTCCCTTACTCTTGACAGATTTGGCATTTAGCTATAGTTTGATTTCATGCTACTTGACTTGCTGAGTCCCTCAGGCATTCTGTGTGCCTGGCCTACTTGGTCCTTGGTCCCATCCTACTCACACTGAAATCATAGCCAAAGCTCCCCTGCACTCCAGTACATCTCTCAGCCCCATGAACCAAGGTCAGTCCCTGGCTCCCACAATCCCTTCTCCATTCTCCATGATGCTTCTTGAACCAAAAGCACTTACTAGACATTCCTCAGCTGAATTTTAAACCCTCTCTGCTCTGAATTCAGCCACCTCTCAAATGTTGGATTCCAGTGCCCTACAACCTTGGCCACCTGGTTAGAGGCCCATCTCATGAACTGATGGCACACTTGCAGCTGCCAAACTCTGCAGCTCCAAAACAAATTTTTGGCATTGCCACTCCAATTCTATATCAGTCCAGTGTACATTAATGGATGCACTGGAGTTTCTCAGCTAAGACTGAAGCTGTTATAGCCACACCTGATACCACTGTTGAAGATTAAAAATAGGAAACGCAGGAGATACTGGGATGCTGAGGTGACTGGCTGTTACTGAATCAACTGCTTTGTAGACTAATTATGAGAGAGAGTAGTTAGATAGAAAAAAAATAAAAGGACACTTAAAAACTATTAATTGGAGAAATATTGGGCTTGAATGCCAACTCTTGATGTCCACAAACAAACTTCTCAAAAAATGGCTTGCTCTGACACTCAAGCCCAAAATCCCTTGCATCCTCTTGCTCTGAGGTACAAGAGCTGGTTCTGCTACTTTCAGTGCTCCCCCACAACGTACTGGAGTTATTGACTACATTGTACAATGGTTACCTGAAAATCTTCATCGGAGAGGTAGGTTTCCAATTTCTGAGGGTCAACACCTTCTGGAAGTGGTCTGGACATAATCTCTTCCAAGGAGTACTGTGTTTTACACAGTGACAGTAAAGCATCCTGAACCAGCTGCACTCTGATCATGGCATCCTGCCCCATCTAAATCACAGAAGAAATGAATCATTGCCAATATGAAGAAATATTTGGATAGTTCCGACCTAGATCTTAACAGTCTGAAATGGCAGGAGTGAATCAACAGTTCATTTTTCATCCCCTCTGCCCCAATTTTTTTCTCCTCAGGTATCTGGCACAAAAATCAAAATCTGCTCTGTTTGAAGTGCAGCAATAATTGATTGAGATTTTCACATTCCTCCTCAGATTGGCTCAGAGTGAGACAGTTTGTAAAGTGCTCCTGATGTCACCTTTCCAAAAAGTGACAGCCAATTTGCACAGACTCCAAACCAGTGATTAATCTATTTCTAGTTATGTTAGCCAAGTGGAAATTATGGCTTTGGTTTTGTTTCAAAATAGGACATTATCATTCATCCAGAAGCAAAGAAATACTCAAATGGCAAAATAGTACAACAGTGACTGACAAGGGAAGTCAAAGTTCATGTAAAAACAAAAGAGAGGGCATACAACAAAACAAAAATTAGTGGGAAGACAGAGGATTGGGAAGCTTTTAAAAACTTACATTGAGCAACTCCAAGAGTCATTAGGAGGGAAAAGATGAAATATGAAAGCAAGCTAGCAAACAACATCAAAGTGGATAGTAAAAGCTTTTTCAAGTATGTGGAAAATAAAAGAGAGATGAGAGTGGATATAGGACTGCTAGAAAATGAGGTCAGAGAAATAATAACGGGGGACAAGGAGATGGCAGATCAACTAAATGAGTATTTTGCATCAGTCTTCACTGTGGAAGGCACTAGCAGTGTGCCAGATGGTGAAGGGTGTGAGGGAAGAGAAGTGGGTGCAGTTACTATGACAAGGGAGAAGGTGCTGAAAAAGCAGAAAGACTTAAGAGCATCTAAGTCACCTGGACCAGGTGAACTACACCCTACGGTTCTGAAAGAGGTAGCAGTAGAGATTGTGGAGACATTAAAAATGATCTCTCAAGAATCATTGGACTCTGGCATGGTGCCAGAGGACTGGAAAATTTCAAATGTCACTCGACTCTTTAAGAAAAGAAGGCGGCAGCAGAAAGGAAATTATAGACCAGTTAGCCTGATCTTAGTGGTTGGGAAGATGTTGGAGTCAATTGTTAAGGATGAGGTGGTGGAGTACTTGGTGACACAGGACAAGATAGGACAAAGTCAGGATGGTTTCCTTAGGGGAAAATCTTGCCTGACAAACCTGTTGGAATTCTTTAAGGAGATTACAAGTAGGATAGATAAGGGGGATGTAATGGATGTTGTATATTTGGATATTCAGAAGGCCTTTGACAGGGTACCACACATGAGGCTGCTTACCAAGTTAAGAGCCCATGGTATTACAGGAAAGTTACTAACATGGTTAGAGCATTGGCTGATTAGTAGGAGGCAGCAAGTGGGAATAAAGGGATCCTTTCTTAGTTAGCTGCCAGTGACTAGTGGTGTTCTGCTGGGGTCGGTGTTGGGACCACTTCTTTTTATGCTGTATATCAATGATGTAGGTGATGGAATAGATGGCTTTGTTGCCAAGTTTGTAGATGATATGAAGATTGGAGGAGGGGTGGGTAGTATTGGGGAAACAGGAAGGCTGTAGAAGAACTTAGACAGATTAGGAGAATAGGCAAGAAAGTGGCAAATGAAATACAATCCATGGTGATGCAGCTCGTAGAAGAAATAAATGTGCAGGCTATTTTCTAAATGGGGATAAAATCCAAAAATCTGATATACCAAGGGACTTGGAAGTCCTCGTGCAGAACAACCTAAAGGTTAACTTGCAGGTTGATTCAGTGAAGAAAGCAAATGCAATGTTAGCATTCATTTCAAGAGGTCTAGAATACAAGAGCAGGGATGTGTTGCTGAGGCTTTGTGAGGCCTGGTGAGACGTCACCTTGAGTATTGTGAACAGTTTTGGGCCCCTCATCTAAGAAAAGATGTGCTGGCATTGGAGAGGGTCCAGAGGAAGTTCACAAGGATGATTCCAGGAATGAAAGGGTCATCATACAAGGAACGTTTGATGGCTCTGGGTCTGTACTCACTGGAATCTAGAAGGATGAGGGGGGATCTCATTGAAACCTTCCGTATGTTGAAAGGTCTGGACAGAGTAGATGTAGGCGTGTCTAGGGCAAGAGGGCACAGCCTCAGGATAGAGGGGTGTCCATTTAAAAAAGGGATACAGTGAAATTTCTTTAGCCAGAGGGTGGTGGATTTCTGGAATTTATTACCACAGACAGCTGTGGAGGTCAGGTCATTGGGTATACTTAAGGTAGAGCTTGATAGCTTCTTGACTGGACATGGTATCAAAGGTTATGGGGAGAAGGCTGGGGAGTGGGGCTGAGGAGAGGAAAAAAGGATCAGCCATGATTGAATGAGCAGAATCAATGGGCCGAATGGCCTAATTCTGCTCCTATGTCTTATGGTCTTGTGGATGGCACTGCTCCGGATAATTTTACACCCTTTTCATCATCATCAACATATGCTATGTTATATGATGTGGGTGTGATCACAGTCTCATGACCATGATTATTCTTGGCAAATCTTTCTACAGAGGTGGTTTGCCATTGCCTTCTTCTGGGCAGTGTCTTTACAAGACGGGTGACCCCAGCCATTATCAACACTCTTTTCAGAGATTGTCTAGCTGGCTTCAGTGGTCACATAAGCAGGAATTGTGATCTGCACCTGCTACTCATACGACCAACCACCACCGGCTCCCATGGCTTCACATGACCCTGGTTGGGGGACTAAGCAGGTGCTACACCTTGCCCAAGGGTGACCTACAGGCTGGTGGAGGAAAGAAGCAGCTTACATCTCCTTTGGTAGAGATGTATCTCCACCCTGCCACCCAGCACCATTTTAAACAACTGAAAATGTAAGCTAAGTGTAAAATCCAGTTAGATTACATCAAACACTTACACACAACAGGCAGGGACTGGGACTAGGGTGTTGTGATAGCGTGGTCTCTGCAGCCTTCTCAAGCCAGAGGTGCGGATTATCTACAACAGCACACACCTTTAACACAGCTCAAAAAGCATTATCAGGCTAAAAGTGACACTGAGCCCCCGAAGGAACCAGTATTTTGGAAATATCTTAAAGGAGGGCAGAGTTCTGAGCGTAAAGTTCTTTCACACCATTAATCCCATTCTCCATGACCATCCTCTCCCCAGGTTCTGTCACTACACTGACAATTACAAAATATGCATTTTTTCCAAATAAACTGTAGTCAGAATCAGGTTTATTATCACATAAGAACATTAAAAAATAGGAGCAGGAGTAGGCTATTTGGTCTGTCAAGTCTGCTCCGCCATTCAATAAGATCATGGCTGATCCAACCATGGACTCATCTCCACCTACCTGCCTTTCCCCCATAACCCCTAATTCCCCTACAATGCAAAAATCTATCCAACCTTGTCTTAAATATATTTACTGAGGTAGCCTCCACTGCTTCATTAGGCAGAGAATTCCACAGATTCATCACCCTCTGGGAAATGCAGTCCCTGCTCATCTCCATCCTAAGTCTACTCCCCTGAATTTTGAGTCAATGTCCCCTAGTTCTAGTCTCCCCTATCAGTGGAAACAACTTTTTATCTCTCTCATCTATCCCTTTCATAATTTTATCACCAGCATTTGTCGTGAAATTTGTTAACTTAGCAGCAGCAGTACAATGCAATACATAATATAAAAAAATCAGTAAGTAAATCAATTATAGTAAGAATATATATGTATATTAAATAGATTAAAAATAGCACTTAATATTCCAGATTTTCTGCCAGACTCAGTACTTAAGTACTGTTGAAACAAATATCAGGAAATATAACCATATCCAGTTTCACAGCAAATCTGAGGCTAAGCTGCTGCTCCAGACTGCTTTCTCAGTGGAACACAGGAATGATGAGCACCAGTAGGATTGAGTTCAGTTATGATGATCCCATTGTAAAATAACTGGCACTTTTCAAGATTTTCCCATTAATTGTGAACCTGCCCCAAGGAATTTTTGGCCATCAGTTCTCCCATTTGTGAAAATCCACGATTCCCACATTAGTCTCATCAGCCACCTCAGATCCAACAGAACCTGAGTGGAAGCAAGGCATCCTTGACTCTAAGGGGCTACCCAAGAAGAGGAATGTAGGCCAGCAGGAGAATGTAGGAGAGGCAGGCACTGTGCCTGTCGGCTTGCAGGCAAAATAAAAGCTATTTAGTAAGAGGCGTACACTGCTGAGAATTGCAAATACCTGTTGTAAATGCTCCATGTTGTAATCCCACCGTGGGAAGATATTGGTGAAGGTCAATGGCTCGCTGCCAGCGTGAACCAGGTACGCTTTGGGAGGTCGTCTTGCATTCTTTTCTGATTGAATGAAACAAATATTCCAGTTTCAAGAAATTATTCTCCTCCAGAAGAACACAGTGCCTCAGCTCAGGGCTTTTGCCTTCTGTGGGTAACCGCAGCACTGACCTTTGCAATAGTGGAGGGCTGTCTCCATGGCACATCTTCGCTCCATGTCCCAGCGAATCTTTGCTGAGCCTGTGCTCTTGCTTTCCGGTGTCCACCAACCCTGCCACAGGTAAACTTCAAACCGATTGTCCAGGAGGAACAGTGCTAGAGGAACACAGCAGAGACAAAGCAATGCCAGGGGGTATTATGTAGCTAAGCCAAGTCTGATGCATTTAAATGTAAGCCTCTTCTGCCCATCCAAACCTGACTCACATGTCTGAGCAGGATATAGGGAATTGCAAGTTGCAGTCTGATACCAAAGGACAATTTGTTACTGAGCAGATAGGATCTGGGCAGACCCTTGATGCAGGAAAGGCTATGAATGTCCTACAGGCCAGGGTTACGAGTTAACTCAAAGTTCAAAGTAAATTTATTATCGAAGTCATCATATACAACCCTGAGATTCATTTTCCTGTGGGCATACTCAATAAATCTATACAATAATAACCATATAGAATCAATGAAGGACCATACCAACTTGATCCTTCAACCAGTATGCAAAGGACAAAAAAATACTCAAATACAAAAAGAAAGAAATAATAATAATAAATAAATTGAAGTAGAAGAAGAATAGCCCTTAACTCGGCAATGGAGTTATCGGGGCACCGTCTTTTGATGGAGTTTCCGTAGCAAGCTATTCTTGTTTTAACGAGGCTGAGTTGCTAGCTCGACACTCAACCCAACTTGGATTTGAACTCGGGAACCTCCACTCTGGAGTCTGGCGCTGATATTATTGCGCCACCAAGCGCAATAATAAATAACTAAGCAATAAATATCAAGAACGTGAGGTGAGGAGTCCTTGAAAGTGAGTCCATCGGTTGTGGGAATATTTCAATGATGGGGCAAGTAAAGTTGAGTGAAGCTATCCCCTTTGATTCAAGAGCCTGATGGTTGAGGGGTAATAACTGTTCCTGAACCTGGTGATGTGAGTCCTGAGGCTCCTGTACCTCCTTCCTGATGCAGCAGGGAGAAGGGGGCATGGTCTGAGTGATGGGGGACTCTGATGATGTATTGACAGCGTTTCACGTAGATGTGCTCAGAGGCAGGGAGGGCTTTACGCATGATGGACTGGGCTGTTTCCATGACTTTTAGTAGGGTTTTCTGGACTCACAAAGAATTGCTTTGTGCTTACCTTGTAAGGAACTGGGGAATTAAGGTGAAAGGTTGGGTAACTACAACCCTGGTTGGTTACAACTTATTCACAACACCACGAGTACAGAGCCTTACCAGTTTCGAAGTGGGGTTAGGATCTCAAGAGATGAACAGAGGAAGATTTAGCAGACTGCAACAGAAAGGGTGAGAAATGTCTCAAATGGAGTGTAAAAGAATGAGAAAGGGAGAAACAGAAAACCTTCAGGAGATGTGGTGGGAAAGAAGAATCTTTGAAAAATTGTATGGAGAGGAAGATATGCAAATGGTGAAAAGCTCCCTGACAAGGCAAAAGTGTGGAGTTGAGATCAGCCATGACATTGTTGAAGCAAAGCAGAATGGAGAGCTGAGAAATTGTACCATGTCTAACAAGGGGCATTGAAGCAGTAGCTACTGATGGTGCTGGAAGTGGGTGGGCGGTGTTCCTGGCTGGAGATCATGAGGACAATAAGGCTGGGTGGGAGACAGTGACCTTTAAGACATTGGAATGAAGAATTGTGTGTCCAATCCAATATGATTCTTGTTTTATTCTGAGGTAGTTGTGCTTAATGTAGCTGGGTGTGTCAGTGGGTGATGCCAGAAGAAATTTAATATTCAACCATATTTTCTGTTTCTGCAGTCACATACAGGGTCTGGAGCAGTGGAGGGGGACGGGTGAGATTCCTTCTATAAAGTCATTAACCACATCGCAATAGTGAGTACACTGCAAAAGGGGTTGTGAATGGTTTGGGTGTAGTAAGTATTTTGGTATTGTGAATCCTTATCCTTTCCTCACACTTGGCACGGTAGCACACAAACTTATAGCAAGTACACACCTGGCTGAGGAACAGAGTAGAGATCCTCCTGTAAGAATGGCATGGCCATCACATCATTAGAGATGCGTGAGGGACTTAGCTGCTCTGTCATGGTAAACTCTCCCCAGGAAGCTGTCAGCCTGAAGAGTCGTACAGTGAAGTTATACTTTCCGGGATCTGCGAGACATAAAAATAACCAGTTACACCACACGGTGAAAGACATGGGCCCACGTGCATTTCCACTGAGAATGTCGGCTATCACCTAGCAATTCTGGGCAGCACAGAAAGTAATATCTCCAGAATTCCTAATAGCGAACAAATAACCTGGAACCAACAGAAATGATTATCAGTGCCCTGTGAACCTGGACGTGGAACTTCTCTACACAAAAACCAGAGACTCTTGACACTCCGCCTATACAAAAGCCACCATGAATGTCCTATCCCCTCAGTTCAGCTGTCCATTACCTTGTAACATGCAGTCATACGCTTTTCGATCTGGTTGTCCCATTGCTTGCCAGAACTCTGGTGGTTCTGAACCTTCATCCAGCTCACACACTGTCACTTCCATTCTGCTCCACTGGCCCAGCTCCTGAGGTGGTCTAAGGAAAAAAAGATCTTGCATTAAAACCAAGTCTAAGCACAGTAATAAAGCATCGATGTAATGCTTGCCAGGAAAATCCATAAAACTTAATCAGATCAACTCAAGTAAATGGCAGGTAGTTGAACAATCTACACAGGGGTTCCCAATCTTTTTTATGCCATGGACGAGAACCATTAAGCAAGGGGTCCATGGACCCCAGGTTGGGAACCCCTGAGTTCAGAGATAAATATTGACAAGGACACAGAGATAACTTTTGGCTCTTTCAATAGTGCCCAGCATTCCACATGATGGCACACGATTGAAGACAAATGTAGAATAGCTTTGAAGGGGTCACAGATTTGAGTGCCATTAATCCTTCCTTCCATCACCACCCTTTCCCCATGCTCTGTCACAGCACTGGTAGCTGCATTACATACATTTCCATTCAATGAACTGGAGCCAATCCTTGACATTCAACGATCTCTGCTGGATTCTGTGGGTACACACTGTTGAAAAGAACGCCAGGAAACAGAAACATTTCCAGTCACTGTACGTCTGATCAGCTTCAACTCAGAGGGCAATGATTAGGTTTTTATTTTTAACCTCAGCATCCTTGTTTCTGGGGAAGTAAAATCACCCTTCATCCCAGCTACTGTGTTCATTTTCTAAATGGGGAGAAAATCAGAGGCCCTTGGGAGTCCTCATGTGGAATTTCCTAAAGGTTATATTGCAGGTTGAGTTGGTGGTGAGGAACACAAATGCAGTATTACTATTCATTTTGACAGGACCAGAATATAAAAGCAAGGATGTGATGCGGAGGCTTTATAAGGCACTGGTCAGGCTGCACTTGGAGTACTGTGAGCAGATTTGGGGCCCTTAGCTGAGAAAAGGTGTGCAGGCATCGGAGAGGCTTCAGAGGAGGTTCATGAGAATGATTCAGGGAATAAAAGGGTGTTTGATAGTTCTAGGCCTGTACTCACTGGAGTTTAGAAGAATGATAGGGGATCTGACTGAAACCTATTGAATATTGAAAGGCCTTGATAGAGTGGATGAGGAGAAGATGTTTCCTATAGTGGGAGAGTCTAAGACCAGAGGGCACAGCCTTAAAATAGAGGGGCATTCCTTTAGAACAGAGATTAGGAGGAATTTCTTTAGCCAGAAGGTGTTGAACCTGTAAAATTCTTTGCAACAGACAGCAGTGGAGGCGAAGTCATTGAGTATATTTAAGGCAGAAGTTGATGGGTTCGTGATTAGTCAGGGCATCAAAGATTATGGGGAGAAGGCAGGAGAATGGGGTTGAGAGGGATTATAAATCAACCATGATGGAATGGCGGGACAGACTCAATGGGATGAATGGCCTAATTCTGATCCTATGTCTCATGGTCAAGGATCAGTGTAAATGGGTGCATGATGGGTGTGTGGACTTGGTTGGCTGAGGAACGAGTTTCTGAGCAATGCTACGATATGCTGATTATATGATTTGTTCTCCTTGAGAAGAAAGGATCAACATTCTGGAAGGAGATTGAAATAATATTAAATATATTACAATTCAGGTTCATTTTGTGACTGAATTGATTTTGACCCTGTTTATTTTCATTGTGATTAATCTTGGACGACAACAGTCACATGTCCAAAATTACAAACTGATTTTCTAGCCTCACTGACTATTGAAATAAATGCACAAACCAGGATGATCCTCAAAGGCCATCGTTCATCAGAACTAGAAAGGATAGGGGCAGAAGCCAGAATAAGAAGGTGGGGGGGATTATTCTGGCTTCTGCCCCCTTCCTTTCCAATCCTGATGAAAAGTCTCGGCTTGAAACATTGGCCATTTATTCCTATTCATAGATGCTGTCTAACCTGCTGAGTTCCTCCAACATTTTGTGTTTGTTGCTCCAGGTTTCCAGCACCTGCAGAATCTCTTTTGTCTCCCTATTACTGCAGAGCTGGCAGGCTGTTCCATGGTGTACAGACCCATGTAGCCAGTATTTCAGAGTGTGAAAATAGAAACATGAGTGCACCTTGGAGATGATATTGTTGTAATTATTTACCTTTGGCAGAGGAGGAAGGTGATGTTAGAAACATATTTGTTAAAGCAAAGGGAACTGTGCTTTAATATGTCTAAGTTCTTTCTTTATTTATTTATTGAAATACAGTGTGGAATAGGCTCTTCTGTCCCACTGAGCCGTGTCTCCCAGCAACTCCCTATTTAACCCCAGCCTAATTACAGGACAATTTACAATGACCAACTAAATTATCAACCAGTATGTCTTTGGACTGTGGGAAGAAACTGGAGCACCCGGAGGAAACTCATGTGGTCTCGGGGAGAACATACAAACTCCTTACAGGCAGTGGCAGGAATTGTAACTAATATCTTTCTTACCGGTCCTTTATATGATTGGCTGCTTTCCTGCCAACCTCTTTTACATTGGACTGAGCTTTGCAGCCATGCCACAGATATATCAGAGCCTGCTGGGTGTTCACTAGGACAAGGGAACCTCTTGAGCGAAGACTGCTACAGTCACACTCCACCTCCAAGAGGCGTCCCTCCACCGGTAACTCCCCCTGTACTATGTACAGCCGCCAGATTCCTGCAGAAGACAGAAATGGAAACACAGAATCAATGTGTTTACAATGTTTTGGAGCCCCTGAAAACACACACCAAAGAGCAGGGCTGTTTGCCTTGATATCCTGGGCATAATACTTGTTTCAAGTACCATCTGTAAAATAGCTGCTCTGGCAATTTATTTCCACACTGTTTGTGTCATTACAATAAAGGCTGCACATCAGACGTGGCTCCAAATTAGCTCAGGGTGCTAAAGGATCAAAGTAAGGACCTAATAAGAACAATGTTTCTTTATTATGTCCCCTACGTTCCAAAATACTTTTGAGCATGGATTTGATTTTGTGAGGTAATGGGGCATAGGGGCATAGGGGCAAAAAGAGTTTGCACAGAGCACAGTTTCAAATGAAAGAACAGTGCCCATTTGGATGGTGTTGAGGATGGGAATTAACTGGGATAATGACAACACTCTCGTAAAACAGCACCTTGAACTTTTTTGGCATTCAGCAGATACTAGCACATTACTACATGCACTGCCCAGGGTGGATTATGCACAGAAGCTTCTTGAGGATCTATGAACTCACACCATTCAGACTCAGACAGAAAGTCAAACAGCTGAGACAAACTGCCAGTTGCCTCACAAACACTACTTAATGTTTCCATTGAAACACCTTCCAAGGTCATGGTCTTCACAGAGTATGGATGCAAAATGATAAAAAGGAAATCCCATGTCAGTAAAACTGATTATATCGAGAAAAGAGGAAATGTAAATAAGAGAGGCAAGAGAGTGATGGAGGGGAACTGGGCAATATTGAACGTATAGTAAAAGTATGACAGAAAATAGGGAGTGTAATATTTATGCCAAATGGAATCACCAGAGATTAAAAACATTTAAGTTGTATTTAATGAGATTGCATTCACTGCAAATGACACTTAAAGGATTGACGGTGGATATGCAATGGCAAGCATTTAAAGGTTGCATGGATGAACTACAACAATTGTTCATCCCAGTTTGGCAAAAGAATAAATCAAGGAAGGTAGTGAACCCGTGGCTGACAAGAGAAATTAGGGATAGTATCAATTCCAAAGAAGTAGCATACAAATTAGCCAGAGAAAGTGGCTCACCTGAGGACTGGGAGAAATTCAGAGTTCAGCAGAGGAGGACAAAGGGCTTAATTAGGAAGGGGAAAAAGATTATGAGAGAAAACTGGCAGAGAACATAAAAACAGACTGTAAAAGCTTTTATAGATATGTAAAAAGGAAAAGACTGGTAAAGACAAATGTAGGTCCCCTGCAGGCAGAAACAGGTGAATTGATTATGGGGAGCAAGGACATGGCAGACCAATTGAATAATTACTTTGGTTCTGTCTTCACTAAGGAGGACATAAATAATCTTCCAGAAATAGTAAGGGACAGAGGGTCCAGTGAGATGGAGGAACTGAGTGAAATACATGTTAGTAGGGAAGTGGTGTTAGGTAAATTGAAGGGATTGAAGGCAGATAAATCCCCAGGGCCAGATGGTCTGCATCCTAGAGTGCTTAAGGAAGTAGCCCAAGAAATAGTGGATGCATTAGTGATAATTTTTCAAAACTCGTTAGATTCTGGACTAGTTCCTGAGGATTGGAGGGTGGCTAATGTAACCCCACTTTTTAAAAAAGGAGGGAGAGAGAAACCAGGGAATTATAGACCGGTTAGCCTAACGTCGGTGGTGGGGAAACTGCTGGAGTCAGTTATCAAGGATGTGATAACAGCACATTTGGAAAGCGGTGAAATGATCGGACAAAGTCAGCATGGATTTGTGAAAGAAAAATCATGTCTGACGAATCTCATAGAATTTTTTGAGGATGTAACTAGTAGAGTGGATAGGGGAGAACCAGTGGATGTGGTATATTTGGATTTTCAAAAGAATTTTGACAAGGTCCCACACAGGAGATTAGTGTGCAAACTTAAAGCACACGATATTGGGGGTAAGGTATTGGTGTGGGTGGAGAATTGGTTAGCAGGCAGGAAGCAAAGAGTGGGAATAAACGGGACCTTTTCAGAATGGCAGGCGGTAACTAGTGGGGTACCGCAAGGCTCAGTGCTGGGACCCCAGTTGTTTACAATATATATTAATGACTTGGATGAGGGAATTAAATGCAGCATCTCCAAGTTTGCGGATGACACGAAGCTGGGTGGCAGTGTTAGCAGTGAGGAGGATGCTAAGAGGATGCAGGGTGACTTGGATAGGTTGGGTGAGTGGGCAAACTCATGGCAGATGCAATTTAATGTGGATAAATGTGAAGTTATCCACTTTGGTGGCAAAAATAGGAAAACAGATTATTATCTGAATGGTGGCCGATTAGGAAAAGGGGAGGTGCAACGAGACCTGGGTGTCATTATACACCAGTCATTGAAAGTGGGCATGCAGGTACAGCAGGCGGTGAAAAAGGTGAATGGTATGCTGACATTTATAGCGAGAGGATTCGAGTACAGGAGCAGGGAGGTACTACTGCAGTTGTACAAGGCCTTGGTGAGACCACACCTGGAGTATTGTGTGCAGTTTTGGTCCCCTAATCTGAGGAAAGACATCTTTGCCATAGAGGGAGTACAAAGAAGGTTCACCAGATTGATTCCTGGGATGGCAGGTCTTTCATATGAAGAAAGACTAGATGAACTGGGCTTGTACTCGTTGGAATTTAGAAGATTGAGGGGGGATCTGATTGAAACGTATGAGATCCTAAAGGGATTGGACAGGCTAGATGCAGGAAGATTGTTCCCGATGTTGGGGAAGTCCAGAACGAGGGGTCACAGATTGAGGATAGAGGGGAAGCCTTTTAGGACCGAGATTAGGAAAAACTTCTTCACACAGAGAGTGGTGAATCTGTGGAATTCTCTGCCACAGCAAACTGTTGAGGCCAGTTCATTGGCTATGTTTAAGAGGGAGTTAGATATGGCCCTTGTGGCTACAGGGGTCAGGGGGTATGGAGGGAAGGCTGGGGCGGGGTTCTGAGTTGGATGATCAGCCATGATCATAATAAATGGCAGTGCAGGCTCAAAGGGCCGAATGGCCTACTCCTGCACCTATTTTCTATGTTTCTATGTTTCTATGTCAACCCATTTTACAAAGTCAGACAAAGTCAGCGTTACCCTCGTGTTTTAAAGCCATGCAGATATCCAGAGGGAAATGGTTTCTTCTCTCAAATACCTGCCAGAATTATTGCATTTTTATTGATAAAATGATTCTTTTGTCAAATGCAGTCCATTTCCTTTGCTTTCCCAAACTCCTAATAAAAAGTTCCTAATACAAACCTTGTGGTGTTTTTGTCTTATCCCTCCTGCCACTGTGGATGATCATGCCCCCTTGGAACAGCTGAAGAAAGCAGGGAGGCTCCTTTCCCTGTGACACCAGCATCTGACAAACAGAACCAGTATTTACTCTCCTTGGCAGTGCTGTATTAACTCAGATTTGCATTCAAAAATGTATCAGCTGGGAGAACTCAGCACTTTATAGCGTGGTGGTGCATATTGCTTAGGTAGTTTCTATGAAACAGAATGACAAGTGAGCAGCACAGAGAAAGTAACTCTAGCTGCTGAGCTGTTCTCCTCTTGTTTTCTTTTGATACAGAAGGAGATCATTTCAATGTACCAATTTGTACTACTTCCACATTCCAGAACCTACCACTCTCAGTGTAAGATATTTGCCTTGGAAATCTCTTTTAAACCTTTTGTCTCTCACAAGAAAGCTACACCCTCAAGTATTGGACATTTCCACCCTGATCTACTGATGCTCCGTGTAACTTACTATACTTCTATCAGGTTGCTGGTTCCTCAGCCTCTAGTGCTCTAAAGAAAATAATCTATATTTGGCCAACCTCTCCTTACAGCCAGTATTCAATAATCCAAGTAACATCCTGGTTGAGAAATTGGAGGGAGGATGAAAATCTGGCTGAGTGGTGCCATAACAACAACCTCTTACTCAATGTCAGCAAGACCAAGGAGCTGATTATTGACTTCAGGAGGAGGAAACCAGAGGTCCATGAGCCAGTACTCATCAGAGGATCAGAAGCAGAGAGGGTCAGCAACTTTAAACTCCTTGGTGTTATTATTTCAGAGAACATGTCCTGGGCCCAGCACATAGGTGCAATTGCAAAGAAAGCATGGCAGCATCTCTACTTCCTCAGGAGCTTGTGGAGATTTGGCATGAATTTAAAACTTTGACTTACTTCTATGTGTGGTGTGGTGGAGAGTATATTGACTGGCTACATCACAGCCTGGTATGGAAACACCGATGTCCTTGAAAGGGAAATCCTACAAAAAGTAGTGGATACAGCCCGTCCATCACAGGTAAAGCCCTTCCCACCATTGAGCATATCTACACAACACGCTGTCGCAGGAAAGCAGCATCCATCATCAGAGATCCCCATCACCCAGGTCAAGTTCTCTTCTTGCTGTTATCATCAGGGAAAAGGTACAGGAGCCTCAGGTTCAGGAACAGTTACTACCTCTCAACTACCAGGCTCTTGATCCAAAGGGGATAACTTCACTCACCTCATCACTGAACTTTTCCCACAACTTATGGACTCACCTTCAATTTCTGCCTGTGGCCATCAAACTTTACAACTCCTCCCTTGGAGGGTCAGACACCCTGAGCCAATAGGCTGGTCCTGGACTTATTACTGGCATAATTTACATATTACTATTTAACTATTTATGGTTTTATTACTATTTAATTATTTATGGTGCAACTGTAACAAAAAACAATTTCCCCTGGGATCAATAAAGTATGACTATAAGGAGTCTTCATCACATGTTCTCAATATTTATTGTTTATTTATTTATTTTTTTCTCTTTTAGTATTTGCACGTTCTGTTGCATTTTGCACTCTGGTGAATGCCCAAGTTGGTGTGGTCCTTTGCTGATTATATATGGTTATTATTCTATAGATTTATTGAGTATGCCCACAAGAAAATGAACCACAGGGTTGTATATAATGGCATATATTTGTACTTTGATAATAAAACTTACTTTGAACCCTCTCTGAAGCCTCCACAACCTTCCTGTAATGTGGGAACTGTTTCTCTCAGCATTTCCAGCAGTTTACATAAGATTTACAACATTGCAGTATTATGACTTTTAGATTCATGATCCTGCATCAGAACGGAAAGTATCTGAGTGGCTATATTTTTACATCACTCATGGGGGTAGGGAAGGAGGATGGTGGCGGAAAGAAAAGTGGGAAGGTGATTCGAGTGGAAGGCAACAGAGATTAAGTAACCAAAAGGGCTCATCATGGAGTAAATTAACAAGAGTTGATGATGGTACTGATAGAGGAATGGGTGAGTCTAGAGGAAGTGTTAATGGTAATTGAACAATTATCCAAAGCTACTCTCCAAATAAATAGGAACAGAGGTTCTGATTAACAGATTAGAAACTGCTTCTTTCCCTTTGCCATCAGATTTCTGAACGAGTGTGCATCTATGAACACTCATCATCATTGTCATGTGCCGTGTCACATGACTTGGGCAATCATGGGGTCTTTCCATGACCACGAATATTCTTGGCAAATTTTTCTACAAGAGTGGTTTGCCATTGCTTTCTTCTGTGCCATGTCTTTAGAAGACAGGTGACCCCAGCCATCATCAACACTCTTTAGAGATTGTTTGCTTGACGTCAGTGGTCACATAGCCAGGACTTGTGATATGTACCAGCTGCTCGTACAACCATCCACCACCTGCCCCCATGGCTTCACCTGACCCTGATCGGGGGCCAAGCAGGTGCTACACCTTGCCCCAGGGTGAGCTGCAGGCTGGCGGAGGGAAAGAGCACCTTACACCTCCTTTGGGAGAGACATACTGTATCTTCACCCCAGCACCTCATGCACACTATCTCACTACTTTGCTCACTTTTGCATTATTAGTTTTTCAAAAATATTTCTTATTGAAACTTACAGTAATTGTTCATGTCTTGCACTGTACCATTGCTGCAAAACCACAAATTTCACAACAAACAGTATATCAATGATAATAAACTTGATTCTGATTCTGATCTGAGCTCAGTTTGTTGAAGATTGTTGAGTCTACAATGTTAAAACCAAAAGATAAAGTGAGTTGCTCGACCTTACACTGAGGTTCTTTAGAACAGTGCAGGAGGTGAGCTTCACGGGGTTAGAATGGGAGTCAGAAGGTGACTTAACATGGCAAATAGCTACGAGCACATAAATGTGCTTGTGAACGGGACAGAGAGATTCCACAAGGCCAAAACCCAATTTGCATTACCATCTCCCCTCTGAACATAAAGTTCAAAGTTCAAAGTAAAATTTATTATCAGAGTACATACATATCACTACATACAACCCTGAGATTCTTTTTCTGCGGGCATACTTAGCAAATCTATAGAACAGTACCTGTAAATAGGATCAATGAACAACAAACTGTGCAACTGCAAATATAAATAAATAGCAATAAATAATGAGAACATGAAATAACAAGATAAAGAGTCCTTAAAATGAGACCATTGGTTGTGGGGGAACACCAGAAATAGAATGAGTGTAGCTATCCCCTTTATTCAAGAGCCTAAGGGTTGAGGGGTAGCAACTGTTCTTGAACCTGGTGGTGTGAGTACTGAGGCTCCTGTACCTTCTACCTGATGGCAGCAGTGAGAAAAGAGCATGGCCTGGGTGGTGAGGATCTTTGATGAAAGATGCTGCTTTACTATAACAGCGTTTCATGTAGATGTGCTCAATGGTTGGGAGGGCTTTACCCGTGACGTACTGGGCCGAATCCACTACCTTTTGTAGGATTTTCTGCTCAAATGAATTGGTGTTCCCATAACAGGCCGTAATGCAACCAGTCAGCACACTTTCCACCACACATCTATAGACACTTGCCAATTAAGTGGGGAACACGATATATTCAAGGGATTACTAATTGGTGTTTCTCCTAGCAGCGCATGGGGCCTGAATGCTGTGAAGGCAAAAGATAAAAGGGAAACTGTTGTATTTCCTGTGCTTTGAAGTAGAAAGGAGAAGGGTAATTCGTTGTGATGAAAAAGGGGAGATCAGGATATCACCGTTGGGTAGACCCTCTCTAACATCTAGAGACTCTTTCTGGAAAATGTATGCATGTGAGGACATTAGGTGTAACTCAGATCCAATTTTGTGTCAGTCTGCTATTGTCAAAGTCTCTTCATATTCTTTGACAAGGCTCCCACGTGAAGAACAAATATTGACAGCTTTTGGAAAGGAAAACACTGATTTGGCATGAACAGCCACTCCTAATCCTGCAATTTGCCAACTCAATGGTAAAATGTCACTGGAATGATCTGATTGGATAGGGTAACTTCTCTGTAAGGACCCCCACTGTGTCTCACTCACTCACCCCATTTTCCTGGCTTTCTACCTGCTTCTGTATAGAACAGCTAACCTCTACCTATGTGAACTCCCAGCCTCATATCGCATCATGAGAGATCAGATCCAGGAAATTCAGATCCTACCTGTGCTTCCCTGTCCTTGCCGAGCTCCACAGTCATCAGCGCAGAAGCTCCTTTGCCACTGATGCTTGACTGGCCGCCCTGCCAGAAGAAATAAGCAGATCGCTCCTTCCCGGAACCGGTACAGCTCAGCTGATCTGGCGTCTGACGCTTTGCCACTGCAGAGGAGCACAATGAGATCCTAACCGCATGAGACTGAGACACAGTTTCCTTATGGAACACAAACCTGCACCCTCTGAGTCCACAATATCTGATCAAACTAAGCACCCCTTCCATATAGTTCAGATCCATCACCAGTCTGCAGGACGTTATGCTTCTCCTGCTCTCGCGCCATGACCAAGGGGATGAATTTGCCAACCTTACCCTTGGAGTCTTTACCACATTTAAAATGCAGCGTGTGCTGCAAACCACAATACATTGGTGACAATCACGTAGGGGCACAGAGGTAGAGGAACTCATGGCCACTGCGGTGGATGACAGGTTCTGACACTGTTCTATCTCTGGAGTGTGAGGAAGGTATCCATGATCATCCCCTTGGGGACTCTCCTTGTACGTAGGTACACGCTGAGATAGGAGAAGGAGAACTAGCCCTTAAAGATGATTGTGAATGGCTCGAATACAAACAGAAAGTGGACATCAATGGCGAAAAAAAGTGCTTTGGGCCGAAGATCATATCTTCCAATCAGTCACGAACACACCTGAAAATTACAAATAATCTATTTTCAAATCTTAGAATGTCTTGATAGGGTGGTTTTGATGGCACGCTGCTTCTCTCCTGCTGAGTTTTCAGCAGGCATCAGTCACCTATTTGCATTAATCACACTTTATTATCTCCACATGCTTCTATCAGCTCTCCCAGGTTATAGCACTCATCTATGTACTAGTGACACATTGCAGGGTCCAATTAACCTACCGAGTGTAGGATGTGGGAGGAAACCAGAACATAGAAGAGAAATCCATGCCATTACAGAGCAAACCCTACAGGCAGCACCAAAAATAGGATTGAACACAGGTTACTGGACCTATGAGGAAGAAGCGATCCTAGATGAACAACTGTGCTATCCCTATTTTTTTTAGACTTGATTGCTTTACTGGGCTTCTGACTGCCTTCACTCTCCTATCCACCACAGACACCGTGATCGAAATCTATTCTGCCGTCAGAAATCTTGCCTTCAGTTCCCTAGTCCTCCAAATCTGAAATTCCCTCCCTAAAAGAACGGAGGCATCTCCTGCAATGAATGTGCCCTGATGGGGACCACAGCTGGAATACTGTGTGCCAGTCTGATCACATCACCTGTGCAAGGATATAATGTGTTAGAGGATTTTCAAGTAAAGTTCATCAGATTGGTTCCTGGAGGAGAGATTAAACAGAGTGGGGCTGTGCTCTTCAGAGTTTAAAAGAATGAAAGGTAATCTCATTGAAATGCTCAAAATTCTTACTGGTTGGAAAGCATAGAGGTAGGCGGTGATGTTTTCCGACTGAGGTATCTAGAACCGGGGTCATATTCTCAAAATAAAAAGCTGACCATTCAGCATAGGGAAGTGTGGGGGGGGATGGTTCTTCAAGCAGAGAGGGATGAGTCTTTGGAATCCCCTACTGAGTGTTCAAACACTCAGTATATTCAAGATAAAGACGAAAAAAATTTGGATCTTAAGGGAATCAAGGGCTGTAGTGCAGGAAAATGGTGCAGGGTAGAAGGCCCAAACTTATCTTCTTCGGTGCAGGGCAGCTTCCAGCTCTTCCATTTAAGTTGCAAAACCCATGCTTCTTTATTTTCCTCTCATTGAATATCCTCTTAAATTCTGTCATCTGTAAGGAAGTTTTGACCACTTCTCCTTCATGTCTAGTCTTGTATGATAATCCTCTGAGGTGCTTTAGGATCTTTTTAAAGGTGGTTAAGAAGGCGTACAGTGTGTTGGCCTTCATCAATCATGGAATTGAATTTAAGAACTGAGAGGTGATGTTGCAGCTATATAGGACCCTGGTCAGACCCCACTTGGAGTACTGTGCTCAGTTCTGGTCGCCTCACTACAGGAAGGATGTGGAAGCTATAGAAAGGGTGCAGAGGAGATTTACAAGGACGTTGCCTGGATTGGGGAGCATGCCTTATGAGAATAGGTTGAGTGAACTCGGCCTTTTCTCCTTGGAGTGATGGAGGATGAGAGGTGACCTGATAGAGGTATATAAGATGATGAGAGGCATTGATCGTGTGGATCATCAGAGGCTTTTTCCCAGGGTTGAAATGGTTGCCACAAGAGGACACAGGTTTAAGGTGCTGGGGAGTAGGTACAGAGGAGATGTCAGGGGTGAGTTTTATCACTCAGAGAGTGGTGAGTGCGTGGAATGGGCTGCCGGCAATGGTGGTAGAGGCGGATATGATAGGGTCTTTTAAGAGACTTTTCGATAGGTACATGGAGCTTAAAAAATAGAGGGCTATAGGTAAGCCCAGTAATTTCTAAAGAAGGGCATATTCGGCACAACTTTGTGGGCCGAAGGGCCTGTATTGTGCTGTAGGTTTTCTCTGTTTCTATATAATTCCAAGCTGTTGCTCACCGGACGGCAGCACTGCAATCGGCCAGCAGAGGGTGCTATGATGCAACGTGAGCCACTACCAGTTCTGGTCATTGTGCTTGAAGCTGCACAAAACCATCCAGGATCCACACAGTCACCAGCTTCAAGATTGTCTGAACCTTTCAAAGCCAAATGAGACTTCGAAGATATCACAAATATGCAGCTGAAAGATCTAACACAGGAGGTGCCTGGCTTTGAGCTCCCTCGTAGCTTAGGAATTAAAAAATACACGTGGACTAAGATGTTAACTCTCCTGTGCTATCACCAGTGGGATCATCAGTTGATCTGCCACCTCTCTCCAGGAGTTTTGGTTATATTCATCTGTACATTCATTTCGGACATGGACAAATGGTATCAATGTGGAAATTAAGGACTTTTTCAACATGCGCCCCGGAAAAGAGGAGCATCCAATAGAATACATCACAACACAGTGAGAATGAACACACATGCGTTTTCACATTCCACTGCAGTCATCTGCCTTCAACATTTAAAATATGATTTATTTATTGAGATACAGCACAGAATAGCCCTTCCGGCACATTGAACCACGGCACCCAGCAACCCCCGAGTTAACCCTAGCCCTATTACGGAACAATTTACAATGACCAATTAACCCTCCAACTAGTACGTCTCGGGACTGTGGAGGGAAACCGGAGCACCCGGAGGAAACCCACACGGTCACAGGGAAAACGTACAAACTCCACGCAGGCAGTGGTGGGGGTTGAACTCAGGTCACTGGTACTGTAAAGGGTTGCGCTAACCACTGTGCTACCGTGGTCTACAATTACAAGCTCCCCCCGCCAAGTTAACAGACCCATTTTCTGTATGGATATTTGTGTGGAGGGAGTTCCAGTTAAACCCTTAACTTCACTGGTTACTGTGGATGGTAAGAAGTCAGAAGCTCATTAATATTTCCCAGTAAATCTAAAGTAACCTAGGTTGTTTTCAGAAGCTGAGTGAGATTTACAGATCATTTATCCAATGGCCCTTCTTTCCAGGTGGAAGAGCACAGGTGCTCAGAGGTTCTTTTCCCATTTTGAGTACAGACCATCCCCAGGTCATCAACAATTTCCACTTTTACAGATGTCCATTAAGTCAATTTTGTCCATAAGTTGGAAAATACAGCAGAATCATTGGATAATATAACCATCTCTCCACAGCAATGCAATGAATGGCATCAAATACATAACACTGATAAGAAAGAAGAATTACCAAAATTGGAGAGGTGAAACTCGCTCTGTTGTACATATGAACGAGCATATATACAACTGTTGGACTTCTGAATTGAATAAGATCATTGGAGCTCGTTCACATGAAGGTGTGTCTATAGGCCAGGGCATCTATGGAACCTGCAGCTTGTTTACTTGAGATTCCTTCCTAGTAATCCAATCAGGAAGACCACTGAATTTCTTCAAGTGTGTTCCCTGCCCTCTGTTATAGTGAATGAAACCTTTGTAAAGTGACAGGTCAAATATTGCACCAAAGACTCATTCATTGAATGCTCACTAACTGGGACAAATCTGTACAACAGTTAATCGAATGAGACAGAGACAGAGAGACATTACTTTACCCAGGCTGCTGACTGTGTACTTCCACTGAATGACGTAAGCGTCCCCCTCGTGGAACTGGCCGTAACTCTCTCTGGGCAGCTCGCTGTGTTCAAACTCCTGAACATGCCAGACCATCACATCGATGGTCTTCAGCTCTGACCTTCTCTCATCATCCATTTGCAGTAGCCCGTAACCACGTTGCACATTTACCCCATCCAGGACTGTTCCGCAAGGTACGTCTGGGAATGGAATCAGCAGCTTCGCATTATATGGCTTCAGTTCATTCTGGCTCTCTAACTGTGAAGCAACAAAAAACAGGGAATTATACAAACAGTCACAAGTTTTGGGAGGATGTAACATCCCTAGGGTAGTGTACAGATCAGCACTGGAGCAGAGCAGAGGAAGTTCCAGCAAATTTGCATCACACATTGACACCCACTGGTTTACCAGAAGACCATAAGATATAGGAGCAGAATTAGGCCATTTGGCTCATCAAGTCTGCTCCACCATTTCATCATGGCTGATCCTTCTTTTGCCTTCCCCAACCTTCTCCCCATAACCTTTGATGCAGTGTTCAATCAGCAACCTATCAAGCTCTGCCTTAAATACACCCAACAACCTGTGGTGATAAATTTCACAAATTCACCACACCCTGGCTAAAGAAATTTCTCTGCATCTCTGTGTTAAATGGATGCCCCTCTATCCTGAGGCTGTGCCCTCTTGTCCTAGACTCTCCCACCATGGGAAACATCCTTTCCACAGCTACTCTGTCCAGGCCTTTCAACATCCAGAAGGTTTCAATGAGATTCCCCCCTCATCCTTCTAAATTCCAGTGAGTACAGACCCAGAGCCATCAAACGTTCCTCGTATGATAACCCCTTCATTCCCAGAATCATCTTTGTGAACCTCAAGGACTCTGGTTTACCAGAGAGTTCTGTGCTCTGCCAGTGCTCTCAACCAGATTCGTTGCCTTTAATATGTTTTAGGATATCCTGAGCTTATGAAACATATTGAATAAATGAAAACATTTTTATTAAACTACTTACACAATCAAAGTTGTTATAACAGAAGAAATAATAACTATTGCAGAGATAGTGGAAAAGAGCAAATGCCACATTAGGATTCTTAATTCAATTACTATTCAATATTGCATTGCCAATTTTTTTCCAAATACTATGTTTTTAAATGTATTTTATAATTCACACATTATTTCAAGCTTCAATGCTCTTATTTCCATGGCATTAAAGGAACAGAGAACAATTAGGGTCTATTTGGTGCAGCACGTAACAGTAGCGTTACATATTGATTTCAACTCACATTTGTAGTTTGAACTACAACAATCAAGTTTGGAAGTAAAACAGAAAATGAAGTCATGGAGTCATGAGGTCATACAGCACAGGTTGAAGTTGTAACTGATAAATTTGTAAGTGACTCTAAGTTGGAAAATAAGTTGTGAAGAAGACACGGAGATTTCAAAGGGATATGGAGAAGTTAAGTGTGTGGGCAAGGATTATGGTAAATGGAGTACAATGTGGGAATAAAAAAATACATTTCATCTAAATGATGTGAGATTATAGAGTTCTGAGATGCAGGGGGAATCTGAGAGACCTAGTGCCTGACTAGTGAAAGGCTAGAAGAACATTGGCCCTGCAGTGCTTAGGTATGCTAACAGAGGATTTCATTTTATTGTAGGGGATTTGAACACAAAACTAGGGAGGTCACTCTTCAGTTTTATAATGGTGCTGGTGAGAGCTCATCGGAATTGTAGGAGAATGTTAATGCAATGCAAACAGTTCACGTAAGGTTTACCAGTCATAACCGGATTAGGCAGGTTGTCCTAGAGCAGGTGTTCCTAATCTGGGGTCCACCAACCACTTGTTTAATGTTAGAGGCCCATGGCTTAAAAAACAAATTGGGAACCCTGTCCTGGATGAAAGGATGGACAGACTAAGCTGGCGTACCTTATAATTTACAAGAGTGAGAGGAAGCTTGATGGAAACATATATAACCCTCAGGAATTTTGACAGGGTGAATATTTTCTTTAGTGAGAACATTTAGAAATTGGGGTCATCATCTAAAAATTAATAGTCACCCTTTACTGAAAGACAAAGATGAGGCAAATATTTTCTTCTCTCAGAAGACTCTGAATTTCTAGAACATCCTTCCCAACAGAGCAGTGGTAACAGTGCCTAAGAATATTTCTAAGGTGGAGATGGAGAGATTCTCGATGAATGCTACAGGGAAACAGATTCATGGATTCGGGAAGTGGGACAGAAGACATTGATTCCGAGTGAGCATCTTAACTATTTATTAACAAAGCAAACAGTGAAACATTCAACCAAGCACCCGAATCAAACAAATACTTATCTAAGCCACTCTCAGTTACAAAAGCTATGACTTAAAACATTCAGTAATACTTCAGACTCAATAAGTACTTCATTAAGTTTTCCTAAGTTACACAATATTATTACAAAACTAAATATTCAACAAACAAGTTCTTATCTAAGTGTGGGCATGGGGCCCCTTATCTGCAGCACACATTCCCAATGGTTCTTTCGCACTGGTCATATGAAGTGAGCCCCCAGTGAAAAAGACAGTCTTTTGCTTATGCTATTCTTACACCTGGGGTGCCCAGAACTGGAAGCTGGTGTTGTGACGCAAAAGCCAGCCGATGGGAAAGAGCTGCTACGTCGTTCAAGTGGGCCAACCAGTGACCAGAGTTGCAGCAGTGACTGACTTTTGACTGGCAAATAAGTTAACCCTTTACATCACAATGACCAATGTCACAAAGGTTTCCATGTGTTGACAAGCAAAAGGAGATGAGGTTACCATGTTGTTACTAAATGGTAAATCATGTCTGGGGAAGGATGGGAGGGAGATCTGCCTTCTCAAATAGTCAGAGAAGTAGCTACAGTTGCAGAAGACTAAAGAAAATCTCCCTGGTGGCTGGGATAATATTTATTGTTCATGTCTCATTTACAAAAGAGCAGATTATCTGGCATTACAATTTATGATCTCTGTATATCACCCAGCTGCATACATTAGGATTAGGGATTTTACTCATTGCATTTGCTACATTGAAAAGTCATTACTTTTCAAAAGTTGCTTCAGAGCTTCACAAATTCCTTGGGTCACCCTGTAGTCAAGAATAATTTCAACTGTACCTTTAACTCGGCTGTGGACTCCACTTCCCTCTGGTTCTGTTTTCTCAAATCTGCCCAGTCCAGAAACTTTTCCTTGAACAAGATTGTTTCATTATGCTCTGATAGGCGACCGAAGATTACCCACTCAGGCCGTCCCTGTCTAGGGAAGAGGAATTGATTATTTTTATAAAGTTGTAAATACAATAAACGCTGAGTGTTTCCGTACAGCATAGGGCCCTGCAGTTAAATAATTTGACAGAAGGAATCCAATCCTAACCAAGCTGTCTTGAGACCTGGATCTTCCTCTGCCTCAAATAACCATCCACCCAAAATCTTCTCTGTAGCTCCAATGAGCAAACCTCTGACAGATTGAGCTATGCTCCACCAACCTCTGGGTCCTCCCCTCACCTAGACCAACCAATCTCCTATGACCTCTTGTTGCATCCTTTCACCTCATCCCTTCTCCTGTACTATCCCTTCTCGATTATTTCAGTCCAGATAAAAGATCTTGATCTGAAGTGTCAAGTGTCCATTTCCCTCTACAGGTGCTGCCTGACCCGTTGTGAATCTGGAGCTTTGTTTTTGGAAATCTCTTTTGTCTCTATTCCTAGAGTCTCCTCACCGAAACCATGGTAATTCCAACTATATTGATGACCTTTTCCTGTCAGCCTACGTCTTTCTTCAAAACCACTTTGCACTAACCTCACAATGACCTGCAGCTGGCAGTGGTCTTACGTACTGCTTATGGTCTTATGGACCTGCAGTTGCCTGTGACCTCACAATGACCTACAGCTGGCAGTGGTCTTACGTACTGCTTATGGTCTTATGGACCTGCAGTTGCCTGTGACCTCACAATGACCTACAGCTGGCAGTGGTCTTACGTACTGCTTATGGTCTTATGGACCTGCAGTTGCCTGTGACCTCACAATGACCTACAGCTGGCAGTGTCAGCAGTTCTCTGTCATTATGCCACCTCCATCTGGACTGGCTCCTCAGCAGTTCAGAGGGAGCGCAGTACCACAACAGTTCTCCATTGCTTATGGTGGGGAATCTCTACATATGCCAAACAGGGCCTGCAGTGTGTTGCTGCTTGTGAGGACTCTTTCACCACTTTCTACATGCCAATAATGACTACAACTCAAATGGTGTTTTACTGATTGTAAAACTTCTTTGCAACATCCTGATGGCTTGAAGGACATTACATACAAACCTTTCTTTCTTGTGTATGTCACCTCTGGGTAAAAGTGGAAGACACTTCTGGATGGACCTGTACTCCAGAACTTGCAGCACCTCCAGCTAAGTGGGTGCAGGAATGTTGTAACTAGGCCTCTGTTAGACAATGTGGAAAGTTGCCCAGATGTGCTCTGATAATAAGTCACCTCTCAGCCATCAGCAGAGTGATGGAAGTGCCACTAACCATGTTATCAAGCAGCATTTACTCACCACTAAGCTACTCACTGATGCCCAGTTTAACATAGAACATAGAATAGTACAGCACAGTACAGGCCCTTTGGCCCACAATGTTGTGCCGACCCTCAAACCCTGCCTCCCATATAACCCCCCACCTTAAATTCCTCCATATACCTGTCTAGTAGTCTCTTAAACTTCACGAGTGTATCTGCCTCCACCACTGACTCAGGCAGTGCATTCCATGCACCAACCACTCTCTGAGTAAAAAACCTTCCTCTAATATCCCCCTTGAACTTCCCACCCCTTACCTTAAAGCCATGTCCTCTTGTATTGAGCAGTGGTGCCCTGGGGAAGAGGCGCTGGCTATCCACTCTATCTACTCCTCTTGTTATCTTGTACACCTCTATCATGTCTCCTCTCATCCTCCTTCTCTCCAGAATAGTTTAGGATTCACTGAACTATTCAGTGCCAGATATCAAAACGGCCTTTCTTCTAACATGTTTTAAAGAGCTGAGGTGAAAATGACTGCACTTGGATCAAGGTGATAGTTGAACAAGTTGGTCACTAGTAAAAGTTGAAGCCACTTGGCATCAAGGGGAAAACCCCCAGTGGTTGGATTGGACTTTGCACAAGGAAGATGGTTGTGGTTGTCAGTTCACCATCGCTGCCTGAGGACATCATGGCAGGAGATCCATCAAGGTAGTGTTCCAGTCACATCCTTAGCAACTGCATCAATGAGCTTACCTCTATCATAAGCCCTGAACTGGGCGTGCTCACTGATGATGAAACCGTATTCAACTCCCCAACAAATGAAGTATCCCATGGCTGCAAGCAGCACGGCCTAGTCAAAATTCAGTGAGGCTGCTAATTGGTTCATGCTGCAAAGGTTCTAAACAATGATCACCTTGAACAATAGAAAGTTCAGCTACATGCCCTTGATGTTCAATGGCATTACTGACACTGAGCCCTCCATCAACAACATCTTGTGGGTCACCAGAAACTCCACTGGCACAGCCACGTAAATACTGTGCTGACAAGGGCAAGGCAAAGAGTAACTTTCCATGGGTGACTGCCTCATGCCCAAACACCCCAAAGCCTCCCCACCATCTACAAGGCACAAATAAGGAGCACAATAATGTGCTGGAATACTTGCTGGATAAGTGTGTCTCCAAAACCTTTCAGAAGCTCATCGCCTTCAGGACATATCAGCCCACATGACTGGCTACATCCATCAATTACCCTAAATATCGAACCCCTCCATTCCCTCCACCACCGCTGTACTGTGGTTGCAATGTGAACTATCCCCAATCCACTACTGTCAGGGCACTGCAGATAATCACCTAGACTATTCCAATAACACCTCCCGTAAATGTAGCCATGCCACTGAGAAGGACAAAGGCAGCTGGCGAATAACAACACCACCATCTGCAGGTTTTCTCCAAATTGCCCATCATCCTGATTTGGAAACATCACTTGTGAATATTTCTGCTGCTATCTAATCAGAATCAGAATCATGTTTAACATCACTGGCATATGTCATGAAATTCGTTGTTTTGCAGCAGTACATTGCAATACAGAATAATAAAAACTATAAATTACAATAACAAATATATATATATTTGAATTAATTAAGTAGTGCAAAAAGATAGGAGAAAAAATTACTGAGTTAGTGCTCATGGATTCATTGTCCATTCAGAAATTCTGACGGTGGAGGGGAAGAAGCTGTTTTCCTGAAATTTGGAGTGTGTGTCTTCAGGCTTCTGTACCTCCTCCTTTATGGTAACAATGAGAGTGGGCATGTCCTGGGTGATAGGGGTCCTTAATGATGAATGCTGTCTTTTCAAGGCATTGCCTTTTGAAGATGTCCTCGACTCTGGGGAGGCTGGTGCCCATAATGGAGCTGGCTGAGTTTACAACTTTCTGCAGCTTTTTATGAGCCTGTGCAATGACTGCTCCATGCCAGACAGTGATGCCGCCAGTTAGAATGCCCTCCTCGAACACCCACCGGCACTGTGGGAGCAACTTCACCAGAAGGACTACAAGAATCAGGCCTCAATATCACTTCCTCAAAGGCAATGAGAATTGAACAACAAATACTGGCATTCTAATATCCAATTCCCGACAAATAAAGAAATTAAAAAACATAATTTAATTTCAAAAAAGCTCAGGATTCCTCAGCAGATATGCAACATATGTGGAGAGCGAAAAAGAGTTGATGTTTCAGAACAGAGTTGATGAACTGTCATCCACATTAAACTTTGATTGTTTTTCCTCTCATAGATGCTGCCTGACATGTCGAGTATCTCTAGCATTTTCTGCCTAGTTATTTCACAAATTTGCAGTGTCTGATTTTTAGTAGTTTGTTTACATTTTTTTATTTGTTTGTGTTTATTTATTTGTATCCTTCCTTCCTGCAGTATTGTGTGAGAGTTTTAATCCATTCAACCAAGTCAAGCCATTTGCTTTGTCATCAGATGCTGTCACATCATGATTGACATCAGCTTCTTAATGTAGTTTTCACAAGCAAAGTAGGTGTGGTGAGGACAATGGCATTTTGGAGGTATGCATCAATGTGGGCAGGAAGCAAGTGTGAACAGCGGACCCAGGCAACGAGTGTGAGTGCTAAGTGAGAGTCCAAGCACCAACTCTGAAGGGAGATGGCCATGGGGAACATTGACTGCAAGCAATGTGTAACTATCATACATGGGCAGTGACCACAGGCTGCAAGTGGGAGTGTGTGCCATCCAGCACAGACAGTGAACAGAGGAGATGATTGTGAGCAGTAAGTGTGAGTATCGAGCACGGGAAATGAATGCAGGTCGTGAGCGTGACTGGTGAAAACAGGTGGTGAACAAAGGTGCTGGTGCAAGGAATGAGTTATGCTTCCATCTCCTCTGGCCATCACCCTTCATGTCCCCGAGGAAGATTGTCAGTTTGATGATAAGGCTGGAGATGCAAAATTACTTCTTTCTGACCATCAATTGGCACCTCCTGGAGACCCTAGCTTGAACACTACGAGTGTGGATGCTGAGATTCAAGAAACTCCACAGACTTCATAGCAACACACACAAAACACTGGAGGAACTCAGCAGGCCAGGCAGCATCCAGGAAAAGAGTGCAGTTGACTTTTTGGCATCAACTGTACTCCTTTCCTGGATGCTGCCTGGCCTGCTGAGTTCCGCTAGCGTTTTGTGCGTGTTGCTTGGATTTCCAGCATCTGCAGATTTTCTCTTGTTTGAGTCAGACATCATGACCACTCACTATCCAGACAGGCACGTGGAGAGCAGTCAGGCTGCCAATTCTGCCATGGCCCCAGCACCCTCAGTGTCCAGCTCCACTGACACAATTGAGTAAAGGTACTGGTGTAAACTTAACTCACTGTTGGGTGACGTTCTTTGTTGCTCCAGGGTCCAGAGGGTTTATGACATAGCTACTGTAGTCATATAAACCATTCAGCAGCCGCTTGCCCAAGTGAAGTGCTGTCTTTCGCTGTGCCAGAGTCACCTCTTTGCCATGCCAAATGTATAGCTCACTGCCAAAATCAAAAACCAGCACCTGGAAACAGAAGGGAAAACAGCTTAACAACAAACTGCACTGCCTCTCAATCCAAACACAAAACAATGGCTGATGGGTAACTTTAATTCAACATGAGTGGGTTTGGAATTGTCACTTTCTCTCTCTCTCTCTCACACACACACACACACACACACACAGTCAGAACCAGACCCCAGGGAGACAGCAGGTGAGTACATTATATTTGCAGAAGTCATATTACCAGCTACCACCCTCCCACATAACCCACCATTTTTCTTTCATCCATGTACCTATCTAAGAATCTTTTAAATTTCCTTAATCTACAGTACTGTATCTGCCTCAATGATCAACCCTGATGGTATATTCCTCCAATCACCCAAAAGGATGCCCTCTGGTATTGGCCATTGCCACCCTGGAAAAAGGCTCTGGCTGCCCTCTGTATCGATGCCTCTTATCTTATACTCCTCTATCTAATCACCTCGTATCCTCCTTCACTCCAAAGAGAAGAGCCTCTCATTATCAGGAACATGATTCATAGATGAAAAATATAAATGTACTGCACTCCTACCTCCTTTGAATTCAGCATGGAACAGCGAGGCATCTTTCCCCATGATTCAGTTACTGGGACAAGCTTATCCTCAACCAGCCGGTATATATGGTTTGTTTCGGTGATGGCAGATTCATATATCTCATCCTCCTCAGGGTCCCCAGCACCTGCAGACACAACAGCAGAGTGAACAGCACAAGGACTGCGGGAAAGCAGATGTGTCCGGGTTGCTGGATCTGGTTTGAGACCAACCACTCTCACAGCTCAGGACACCCCTTTGCAACTGCACTGTTACCCAGTTGAATACTCTTTGCTACATCTCAATCAACGCAACAACAATAAAAGAATTACTAATTAACATCTGTGAGTGAGAGAGAGGCAGAGGTTATGAGAATGAGAAGCAGAGTGACAGAGGTTTTAAGAGTGAGAGAGTGAATGAGAGATGCTGAGAATGACAAAGAAAGTGAGGAAGTGTGGGAGTTTAGGAAAAGCATTGAGTGAGGGGGCATGGGAGAGAAGGGAGAGACTTTTCATGACTAATAGAGTGAAAAAGTCTCCAAAAGTGTGGAAATGAGTCAGAGACCAAACAGACGGAGAGAATATTAGAAATGGGAACATTAGAACATAAGGATTAAGCCATGTCTTCTGCTCTTCAGTTGGACCCTGACTGATCTGACGCTGGCCTCCCTCCACTCTGCTGCCAGCTTTCTGTAACATTTGACAACCCTAATGACCCAAAAGAGACGTAACATAGAATTGATACAATGACTTTGTTTCTACAACTTTTTGGGATAGAGAATTCCAAAAGTTGTGTGTGCTTTATTTGCTCTACTTGCTTTATCATTATGACTGTGAGGCTAAACACAGCTCTAATGCCATACTTGAGTTTGCTAATGACACCACTGCTGTTGGCCGAAACAAAGGTGGTGATGAATCAGCATATAGGAGGGAGATTGGAGTAAGTTCTTGGTGATGGAGTATGTGACTTACTGAGCAATGACATTGGCTGTATTTTGAGGTTCTTACCTTGATATTCCATCTGGCCACCGAGAAGATCCCAGAACTCCTTGGCTCTTTTGCCTTGACTGTTAATGCTCTCTTCGATAATGGTGACACTTACTGCCCGGCACCCCAGTTCTCGTTTTGTCTGGATGAAATTAGCCAGCTCCGATGCCTAAAGGAAGTCAACAAACTTATGTTGACTTGTCTGACAAGTCAAAATAATCACGGACACAACAGATAGGAATCTCTACATCTAAAGGTCTGGTCAGTAGTCTCAGCATTTGGTACATGCTTCTGGATGTTAATGGTAAAGTTTCAATACCACCATATTCACTGGGCAACACACCCTAAAGTGTCGGGCTGCTACCAGAGTCAGCAGAAAGCTCCAGGATAATACTGATGTGTAAGGAGTGACTGACACCAAGGCAATCATTGCAAATGTATTTTATGATGCAATCCTCCTGCCAAATCCACACTACCTGCAACACTTTTCCCATCAATTGCTGCTCATAATGTACTCTTTATATTCCTCCTATGCCTATTGAACCCATAGCTGGAGATTTGCTGTTTGCAATGTCTGTGAAAGTCTTCTGTCATCAAGTATAGGCAACCCTGAGCAGCCACTGGTCAATGGCAGAAATGAACACTCATTTGGGTAAAGATAGGGAGTCAGTCATAACCTTATTAACTGGTGACACAGGTCTGGGAGGCTCTTGCCTCTAGTTCTGACGAAGGGTCTCGGCCTGAAACGTCAACTGTACCTCTTCCTAGAGATGCTGCCTGGCCTGCTGCGTTCACCAGCAACTTTGATGTGTGTTGCTTGCCTCTATTTCTTATGTTTTTAAAGGATTTTAGTGCCAATTCCCTGCACACAAAGGGAGATATGGAAATATAGGAATCAGGAGGCTAGGTGGCATGACTGTTGTCCATAACTGTCAAATCCAGCATCTCCATGGTCATATTTGGCACTGGAATGGTGTTAACACTTGTGGGCAACCCCAGACCGCCCTTGGGTGCTTTGGTTGTTGATGCAAACGTATTGATGTACACATGAAAAATAAACTTGAATCTTGAATCAAATGAAATCCAACAGTTCTGCATGAATGTGCTAATTATCTTCATAATCCTGTGTAGTCCTTTAGATCATTCATTAGATTTAGATTGACAGGGTGAATTTCTCCTCATGGAAAAGAAGGTCATTAAATCCCTAGGGTCTGTCCTCCTGCTCTTATTTATTACAACACAGATGAGGCCCTTTGGTGTCAGCAGAGCAATCTCAACAGTGTCATTGCTGTCTTTACTTCCCAGTAAACTTTTTTCCCCACGAATGCTGATCCATGATTTGAAATTGACTCCACCACATAGCTTTGTTACAAGTTGATTCCACATCTCCATTTCTTTCTGAGAAGCTTTTTCTTAACTTCACCTCTGGTGGATTAGGTCTAGTGTGAGGTGTGTGCTGGGTTGTTCTGGTTTCCCACACCAAATAGAATAGTTTTCTTATATCTAACCTGCTCATCTTAAGCAATAACTTCATCAAGCCTGTACTTTCCATCCAAAGGGAATATGTGCCTAATCTACAGAACATGGGACCTCAGTAGACTTGCCCAAGGAAAACTTCAGACATGAGCCGAACAGTGTGCACAAGCATTACATTGAATTCTAATTAAGGAGTCAGATTTAGCAGGCATACCTTGGAGCGCTCAATCACATTAGCGAATTCTCCTATCCAAAGGCAACAGTGCTGTGCAGTTATCAAGAGGAAACAGTCCCCACTGTTGAGTGAGCTGGCTCTGGGCTCCACCAACCGAACCTGGACATGTCTGCGACCTGTGAAATGGCAGAGTTAACCATGGTCCTGCACCAAATCACAACGGTTGTTTGTTGCCAGCAGTGGCATAAATCAGACAGAGAGGTCATGTGTAAAGTGGCAGGTCATGTTAGAATGCACATCATCATTGTACAGTTTAAGAAAAGTCTGCTCTTTGTCACCTCACTTCAGCTGGGGAGGCACTGACTTGTTGGCATCAACAGCCTGAGCTGAGGGAGCAGTGGGTCAGCCAAATCTCTCTTGCAACATGCAATTGAGCAGCTCATTCAATAAGGCCAACATCTCACTGCTTGTCAAGGCAGTGTTGCCTTCCTAGAAAACAATCCATTACCTCAATTTTCTGTAATGTGAAGCTGTGAAGAAACGCAAGCTGAAAAGTAAACTTTGTGTTCATTTTAACATATAAATTCCATGGAGCCATAGCTTATTCCGTGTCTCAAGGTTTTGGGTAGTGTTTTGTGAAATCTGTAAGTGCGAGTTCCATTGCCTGAATGGCCATAATGAGAGGCACTGTATCCCAAAAGTTCTAACTACCTCAAAGTGGGCACTGCTCTAGATCCATCTGTTGGTCTGAATAAGGCTGGTGGTCTCAGTTTCTGTTCATCCCGGACTTGGCTGCAGGCAGGAGATTGCAACCTGCAGGAAGTCAGGTATCAGTACGGCAGATTGACCACTGTGACTGGAGCAGGTACTGAGCCCAGTGACTTCTAGGAGAGAGCATCTAGAACCACTTCACATTCAGCTGCAGCTCTATGCCAGAGAGAGCTAGTGCAACTTGCGGAGATAGGAAGGTGCAGACAGAAGCTTCATTTACTTTATTTTAATCTTTTGAATTACTTAACAGTTTTTAAATGCTCCTAACTAAAACCTGCAGGCCCTCTTAGCGGCAAGTAAGAAATCAATCACTAGAAAATGGCTAAATCCAATACCACCTACATTAGAAGATTGGTACGAAATTATCTTGGAAATATTTAAAATGGAAAAGTTGACTTACTCCCTGAGAACTCAAAAAGAAACATTTTATCAAATCTGGAATAAATGGATTGAATATATAACCCCAATGCGAGCAGACTTTAGATGACTCTCCTAATGATTTATATTGCTCTTCTCATCAACACAGTAATATTGCTAACGTAAGCACCCCTAGTCTAAATGTTTGTTTTTTTTTGGAAAATAGAGAATTAACACAAGTAAAGGGAAAGATTTGGGAAAGGGATAAAAAAAAAGAAAAAATTAAGTAAATAAGTACATAGGGATTGGATAATTATGTCTGCGGGCAGGAACAAGCACGAACAAATTGGGATATAAACACCTACAATGGTTGGTATATAGGCTTGTATGCAACATTTTGGACCAGTGGAAATGGTCCAGAAGGGTTGTATGGAAACTATTATTACCATTTTTCTTAACAACTAATTTCATTACTTAGCCTAATAGGTTAGATTTACCACAGTACATAATTATCTATTTAAATGTTTATTTTCCTTTTATATCATCTCAATGTGTACTTAAGAATGTATAAATAATTGTAGTTTTATACATATAAAAAAATGGAAAAGGTTATATGTGTGAAAAAGGTACGTGATAATTGTGAATTCCTTATCCAAATAAAAATAAAATTAAAAAAAAAAAGAAATAATATAACTCAATTTGAATGTCATGGGAGCAATGTTTAAGAGGCATTTAGACCGGCACATGAACAGGTGGGGAACAGAAAATATAGACTACGTAGAGCTTGTCTGTACAGAAATAATGAGTGGTGTGGTTCAGTGTTCTGTGTCACCGTCATCTGGGGATAGTACTGTTACGCAAAGGACAAATGTAAGCTAATGAAAAAAAAAGGTCAATTTTAAACTGTATTCTTGGCATTGCTACATAGACCAAATAATGATGTCAAATATTGCTGAGTCTCTGATACCATAAAATCATAGTTAGGCAGCAATAATCTGATTTTAGACCATAAGACCATAAGACAGGGGTCCACAGACCTCTCAGTTAGTGGTAGGGGTCAATGGCATGAAAAAGGTTGGAACCCCTGCCATAAAACTTTGTGCCAAATGGCCCAATTCTGCTCCATCGAGTCTTCTCCGCCATTCCATTATCCCTTTCAAACCTGTTCCCCTGCCTTCTCCCCATAACCTTTCACACCCTGACTAATCAAGAACCTATCAACCTCCACCTTAAATATACTCAATTACTTGGCCTCCACAGCTGCCTGTGGCAATGAATTCCACAGATTCACACCCCTCTGGCTAAAGAAATTCCTCCTCATCTCCTTTCTAAATGGACGTACCACTATTCTGAGGTTGTGCTCTCTGGTCCTAGACCCCCACTATATAATAACACCTCCATATCCATTCTATCTAGGTCTTTCAACATTTGATAGGTTTCAATGAGATCCCCCTTCATTCTTCCGCGTTCCAGTGAGTACAGGCCCAGGTTCCTCATATGATAAGCCTTTCAATCCCAGAATCATTTTCGTGAACCTCCTCTGAACCCTTTCCCACAGCTTTAAGCATTGCTGTCAGTGGGACAATAGTTACCCTTAACTTGCAGCAACATTCGCTTGTTGAAGGGAAGTGTGCTGTTACTGGACGGCTGGTCTGTCATCTTCACGTTGCGAAGGTTCACGTTTCTGAAGTTCTCTATGCTCGTTAGCCCTGCCAATGCCACATCCGCGTAGTTTGAGTGCTTGGCCACTGGAGGTATGCAAAAGTGTTCACAAGGAAGACCAATAAATTTAAGGCACAACAATAAATATCTTTCTTACATGCTGGACACGTTATGTTTTATATCAGGCATGCAGGGAACAAATTTCTGGATCAGCACAAAATGACCCTAAAGTAACCTTGGAGAAGATTGAGTTGAGAAGAAATTTCTTCACTCATAGGGTAGTGGATCATTTGGAGTGACTGCAGAGGCTCGGCTACTGAGTTTCTTCTCAACATAGAAGGGATACGGAGACATGGGGATAGTGCGTGAAAGTGGCACTGAGGTAGGAGATTAGCCAAGAGCCTGCAAGCTCTGAAGCCCAAGCAGTCTACCCCTGACTCTAATTCTTCATGTTCCTATGGAAACAGTTAAATAAAGCTGTATTGGATGACACGCCATCTGCGCTGTGTTAAAGGCAAGACGGAGTATACAGTCTGGAACATAATAACGTGCTACCCACTAGGTTTATAGTCACCGTATAAGCAACCATTATTTAATTGACACAAATTAAAATACCCAGCTGTCGTGTTCTCTCGTTTACTCAGGTGGTCTACTTGCAGTGACCCTGTACTGCAAAAGCCTACTCTTAGACAAGTGGAATTGTTCTCTTTAAGCGGGGGGCGGGGGGGGGGCCAAAAGGGAGATTTAATACTGGTTTCTAATATTAGAAGGGGTTTCAATGGAGTAAGTCAGTCAAAATTATCTTAGTAACCACAGGATTTAAGGAAAGTAGTCAAAGAACTGAGGCCATGTGAAGAAATATATTTTTATGTAGATAACAGTATAATCTGGAGTTCATGACCTGAAAAGGTGGTGAAAATAGAGTCAATCATAACTTTCAAAATGGATATATTAAACATACAAGGGAGAAACTATATGGGCCGGCAGAAAAGAGCTGTGACTTTGGAAAAATCTGGCATGGACACAGGGACCTCCCCTGTGATGAATCTTCATGCAGGATGACTATGCAGAGAATACTGCTGTTACGTATTGTCTCTCACAAAGGCAGATCTCTCTAACTTACTCTTCTCAGCTCGAATCCTCCTGGCCTCCACTGTGGCCACGTTCAGACGCTGCTCTGTATACTCCAAACGGATGTCATCTCGGGCAGCCAGTGCTCTCAGGGGATTGCGAGAAGACTGTGTTCTGCGAAGAGGTCTCACTGCTCGCTTGTGTTCTGCCACTTCAGAAATCAGTCTACAGGAACAAACGCTAAAGATCAACATCTCTGTCAGTGAGAAGCCACCTTAACCACGCTATGTGTTACGCTGGTCTGATCTGACCCAAAGAGGACATTTGCATTTTGTGCTTTGAGTCTGACACAGCCTCAGCATTTTACTGATAGAGAAACAAACTCAGTAAAAATTGCACTCTCCTTCACTCTTGAACTGAACACTTTCCTCAGTCAGCCTTACGAAAGCTAAATGTGAACAAGTGGAACAGCACATTATCTTCTGCCTGGGCACAAGGCAAACATCTAGAATCAACTGTGAAGTTTTCAACTTCATGTAAATTGCTCTCTCATTATTTCCCACTATCCTGCTCGTCTCTTGTTCATCCCGTTTCCATTAAACCCCTCACTAGTGGTGAGTCTGCATTCTCCATATCCTAATCCATCTCAACCAATCTCCATTGTCTTACACTTCACCAACCACCCTATCCTCGCCCACCGCAGTTCTGCTTTTAGAACTGACACCCTTCCACCAGTTCTCAGGAAGGGTCTCTGACTTGAAATGTTATCTGCTTTCTCTTCCCACAGATATTCCTTGATTGACTGAGTTCCCCGTTATTCAGACGGAGAGTTAGCACCGGCCAGATTGAAAAGGTCAAGGTGCTGAGGCCTGAGGTGAACTACGGGCCAATTAAGATCACTGCTCCACAACATTTGCTCGGCTCTGTGCTGAACTATGGGTTTCGGACTCTCTTTGCAGATTTCAGTTCAGAAACACTTTTTGCTTACAGTTACTGTCTGCATGCTTTGTTTTCATTGTACATTCGGTGTTCGACAGTCCTATTTATGGGTTATTTTATTCTTTTATTTTCTTATGGGCATGACGTGTTTTTTAAAATTCTCTGAGCATTGGGTGTAGACAGTTTTTTCATATATATGGGGTTTATTTTTGGATTTCTTTGTTTCATGGCTGCCTGTTTGGAGATGAATCTCAAGGTTGTATAATGTATAACTACTTTAATAATAAATGTATTTTAAACTTCTTCCAGCATGATTGTTTTTGTTCCTATCCTCGCTACAGTCTTGCTTTAAGATGCAATTGGAGGACTGGTTTATAATGAGAGTCCAGCTTTGTTTTCATATTGCTGCCCCAGGGTAGTGAACAAGAAAGACACTTGCTAAAAGCTAGATCCTCTCTTATCCTGAAGTTTCTACAGAGCATTGGGAGATAAGGCACTCTCACACACTCACTCAGCCTAAGAAAGGGCCTGTGTCTAAGAAAGGATGTAAAACAGAACTGACGTTGGAAAGAGTTCAAAGGAGGCTCACAAAAATGATTCTGGGATTGCACGGCTTGTCACATGAAGAGCATTTGATGGCGCCGGGCCTGTACTCGCTGGAATTCAGAAGAATGAGGGGTGACCTCATTGAAATATATCAAATGGTGAAAGATCTTGATAGAGTGGATGTGGAAAGGATGTTTCCTATCATAAACAAGAGAAAATCTGCAGACTTTGGAAATCCAAGCAGCACACACAAAATGCTGGAAAATCTCAGCAGGCCAGGCAGCATCTATAGAAAAGAGTATAGGCGACATTTAGGGCTGAGACCCTTTATCAGTCCCGACTATGCTCTTCCCCCAGCATTTTGTGTGGATTGCTAGGATGTTTCCTACCGTGTGGCAGTCTAAAACCAGAGGACACAGCCTTGGAATAGAGGGATGTCCATTTTTGAACAGAGATGAGAAAGAATCTCTTTAGCCAGGAGTGGTGAATCTTTGGAATTTGTTGCAGCAGATGGCTGTGAAGGCCAAGTCATTGGTAGACATTGATAAGCTCTTGATTAGTTAGGACGTGAAGGGATACGGGGAGAAGGCAGGAGACTGGAGTTGAGAGGGAAATGGATCAGCCATAATGAAATGGCAGAGCAGACTTGATGGACCAAATGGTTTAATCCTGCTCCTATATCTTATGGTCTTAAAAGAGCCCAGGTCCCAGGGCAGATGAAAAGCTAGAGTCCCAATAGGAGCACCAATTTTGTTTGCTGTGCTTTAGAATTTCAACGTATTAAGAAGGCTATCTGGCCCTCAGAACCTAGCCCATTGCAATTTAATCATCTGGTCTTCTCTCTCACTCTGTTTCCAAAAGCCATCTGTTGACTGGTCCAAGTATTGAATGGACTTCTAGGCAGCAGGTCGGATTCTTAGTCACACTCATCATACTCTTTGATCATTTATAACTCATGCAAGGTGCCTAATTATACTCTGTAAATTAAAATAAAAATCACTGTAAACACTGGAAATCTGAAATAAATCAGAAAAGGCTGGGACTTTAATGTGAAATGTTAACAGTCCCTCTTTCTGCAACGCTACCTGACCTGCTCAGTTTTTCCAGAATTTTCTGATTTGATGCCAAATTATCTTCATCTGCTTTCCTTCTCAGTTTTGGACTATACCTTTGATCATGGCTTAATCCTACCATACTTGCTAATTAGCTTCAGGTTAAGTGACAGCAGGTTACAGCACGCACTTATATCTTTGATTATTTTTAATTTGAAACAAAATACATCTACTCCTGTTCCTATAAGATTCTAACAAAATCATTCCAGTGAAACAACTGAATTCTTACTTTGGGGTGTTGGATTCAAAAATGTCATCAAAATTCTCTTTAATTTCCACCACAGTTGATGTCAGAAGGGTTGGTGTGTGCTTATAGAATTTACTGAAGGTGTCATCGTCATCAGGCTTTAGTACTTCCTTCACTGATTGTTCTGTCACTGTGATCATCATCTCTTCATTGCTAGTATCTGGGAAGAGATTGTACAAGTCAGGTTTGTCAGACAAAGATCTGGAAATTCAGAGTTTATTCCCAGTTAAGTTATCTAACTACCAACAGGATGAAAAGTCTGATAAGGCCCCAGGACTTACAAAACACTTCAAAGTTCAAAGTAAATTTACTATCAAAGTACGTATATGTCACCATATGCAACCTTGAGCTTATTTCTTGCAGGCATACGTCCAATTCCACACCAGGAATGTCATTTTTTCCTCTAAAAATGGGCTTTCTATATTCATCTAAGAAAGCTTAATTCACTGGAAAAATCAAAATTCACTCTTCACAGGTATTTTGTAGAAGTAGGACAAATGTAAATACCACAAGTCAGTATCCTTGATAGTTGATCTACAGTAACAGGAAAGTCCTAGTTACATTCCTAGTCTGTGTAAAAGTTTATTCGTTTAAGTCAGGAAGACAGGTTGGGTATCTCAATACTCATATAGTACCCAGGAGAAAGCTATCATGGATTGCCATTTCTCAGGTTGGTGGATAAATGAGAAGATTTATATTCCACAGCCAAAATTAATAATTCAAAGATGAGAGTCTATATCCTACTATGGCTGTTGTGGAATTTAAATCAAGGCAATAGACCTATTTGGAATTGTTAATTAAAATGCAGTCTCTTAATGGTCAAATGGCCATGTCCTTCAGAGGAGGAAATCTGCTGTTCTTGCCCAGTCTGATCTACATGCCTTTTCAAATCCACCGCAAGTCATTCTGTTTTACCATAGCCGAATGTGGTTCATGTGCTTCTCAAGGGCTGAGGAATAGGCAACAAATGCTGGCATTACCAGCCATGCCCAGACCAAGGAAAAAACGATAAATTAAAACAAAAATTCAGGAACAATACCCAGAGAGACCTGTGCAAACAGACCTTTCATGACCAAGATATTATTAGCAGTATTATTTTAGTTTGATGTTGGCCCATTTTGAATTTAATGGATTGGTGTCATCAGAAGTAACACTAAATAGAAAATATTTACTGTACTGAAGATGTCTACTTTGATGAAGCACTGCTACAGTAAAGTATCTCATTTTAGGCCCAGTTTAATGATGAATTTAACACAGCAAGTATGTGAAGAGCAAGAGGATAAGACGTGAGAGAATAGGATCAATTAAGTGTGACAGTGGAAAAGTCTGTATGGAACCGGAGGAGGTAGCAGAGGTACTTAATGAATACTTTTCTTCAGTATTCACTACGGAAAAGGACCTTGGCGATTATAGGGATGACTTACAGTGGATTGAAAAACTTGAGCATACAGACATTAAGAGAGAGGATGGGCTGGAGCTTTTGGAAAGCATCAAGTTGGATCAGTCACCGGGACTGGGCAAAATATACCCCAGGCTACTGTGGGAAGCGAGGGAGGAGATTGCCGAGCCTCGGGCAATGATCTTTGCATCATCAATGGAGATGGGAGAGGTTCTGGAGGATTGGAGGGTTGCAGATGTTGTTCCCTTATTCAAGAAAGGGAGTAGAGACAGCCCAGGAAATTATAGACCAGTGAGTCTTACTTCAGTGGTTGGTAAGTTGATCGAGAAGATCCTGAAAGGCAGAACTTATGAACATTTGGAGAGGCATAATATTATTAGGAATAGTCAGCATAGCTTTGTCGAAGGCAGGTCATGCCTTATCAGCCTGATTGAATTTTGAGGATGTGACTAAGCACATTGATGAAGGAAGAGCAGTAGATGTAGTGTATATGGATTTCAGCAAGGCACTTGATAAGGTACCACATGCAAGGCTTATTGAGAAAGTAAGGATATATGGGATTCAAGGGGACATTGTTTTGTGGATCCAGAACAGGCTTGCCTACAGAAGGCAAAGAGTGGTTGTAGATGGGTTATATTCCGCATGGAGGTTGGTGACCAGTGGTGTGCCTCAGGGATCTGTTTTGGGACCCCTTCTCTTTATGACTTTTATAAATGACATGGATGAGGAAGTGGAGGGATCGGTTAGTAAATTTGTTGATGACACAAAGAGTGGGGGTGTTGTATATAGTGTGGAGGGCTGTCAGAGGTTACAGCGGGACATTGATAGGATGCAAAACTGGGCTGAGAAGTGGCAGATGGAGTTCAACCCAGATAAGCGTGAGGTGGTTCATTTTGGTAGGTCAAATATGATGGCAGAATATAGCATTAATGGTAAGACTCTTGGCAGTGTGGAGGATCAGAGGGATCTTGGGGTCCGAGTCCATAGGACACTCAAAGCTGCTGCGCAGGTTGACTCTGTGGTTAAGAAGGCATACGGTGTATTGGCCTTCATCAATCGTGGGATTGAGTTTAAGAGCTGAGAGGTAATGTTGCAGCTATATAGGACTCCGGTCAGAACCCCACTTGGTGCTCAGTTCTGGTCACCTCACTACAGGAAGGATGTGGAAAGCATAGAAAGGGTGCAGAGGAGATTTACAAGGATGTTGCCTGGATTGGAGAGCGTGCCTTATGAGAACAGATTGAGTGAACTTGGCCTTTTCTCCTTGGAGTGACGGAGGATGAGAGGTGACCTGATAGAGGTGTATAAGATGATGAGAGGCATTGATCATGTGGATAGTCAGAGGCTTTTTCCCAGGGCTGAAATGGCTAACATGAGATGGCACAATTTTAAGGTGCTTGGTACAGGTACAGAGGAGATGTCAGGGGTAAGTTTTTTTTACGCAGAGAGTGGTGAGTGCGTAGAATGGGCTGCCGGCGGTGGTCGTGGAGGCGGATACAATAGGGTCTTTTAAGAGACTCCTGGATGGGTACATGGAGCTTAGAAAAATAGAGGGCTATGGGTAACTCTAGATAATTTCTAAAGTAAGTACATGTTCGGCACAGCATTGTGTGCCGAAGGGCCTGTATTGTGCTGTAGGTTTTCTATGTTCTATGTTCTGGAGCAAAGCTTGACCACTGATGTTTAAAGCCCTCCTACTTTTAATCTGCTTCTCTCACTTCCTGCCCTATCATGCATCACGAGTTTTCGCTGGTCATCTGTAAAGCTTAAGAATCATCTCCTGAAGTTTCTTTTCTAAACCTTCAGGAGGTGCAGTGGTGCAGTTTGTGGAAACATTAGCTCACAGTGCCAGAGGCCTGGTTAAATGATAGCCCCCAGTGCTGACTGTGTTGAGTTTTCATCTTCTCCCTGTGACTGAGTGAATTTTCTCTGACCGCACTGATTTCTTCCCCCATCACAAAGACGTGCAGGTTTGGAGGTTAATTTGCCACTGTAAATTGTCTCTACTCTATAGGTGGGACGTACAATATGGGAGGAGTTGACAAGAAAGTGGGGAGAACAAAACAAGGTGCTGTTGCTTTGTTTTGAAACTGTCTCAGTGGACATGCAGCCCTACAGCTCACTCTGTTGTGTGTGATGGTTCCTTATCCAAAGCCTCAGTCATAATAACGACTCACGTTAACTGAGTGGTCTGACAACACACACAACAATGCACATTGGATAGAATCTGCAGTAAACTGGCTGCGATGTTTTGAAATTATAAACTACTGTATAGAAATAAGAAACAACTGTCTCCACTTTCTGCATTCTACTAAACTATTTTAACCTAAATGATTATTAAAGATTTGTGAGCATTGATTGGATTAGACTGTGATTTTCTGAGATGTATAGCAAATAGTTTCTGATTTCCTTGCATCATATACATTATCTTTTTTCCCATCTGGGAACATAGCATGCTTCTTAATTCTTTGAAATATGAATCTACTTCAAATTGGGTCCCTTTCTCTTCAATGGTCGCCATGGTAAGGTAGCAGTTAGTGCAGCGCAATTACAACTCGGGGCATCTGAGTTTGGAGTTCAATTCTGACATCATCCGTAAGATGTTTGTACAGTCCAGAAGTACATGGGTTCCTCCCACGGTCCAAAGCCATATCGGTCAGTAGGTTAATTGGTTGATTGTAAATTGTCCCATGATTAGAGTAGGGTTAAATCGGGGTGTGCTGGGTGGTGCAGTTCAGAGGGCCTGAAGGGCCTATTCCATGCTGTATTTCTAAATAACCAACAAAAAAACAAACAAATAAATAAATTCAGCAAATGAATCAATGTTCCTGTGCACATTCAACTGTTATTAGTTTATGACAGTTAAAATGAGCTGCAATTATTGCTGGGGCTTTGAAAGTGGAACCACCATCCACAGCAGAATGAGTTGCATATTAACTCACACAATTTGAAACCACAGCCGAATCACTTCAATTGACTGCAAAATTTCTATTCCGACCCACAAATGACTGCCTTACTTCGCACATCAACACATTTCTGCATCATATACAATCACTGCTCCAAGTCAGCAATAGTGATTAGTGCTGCACTGGAGCCCAAACCAATATTAGAAAAAAGATACTTGTAACCCTTTTCAAGCTGCTCCTGATCTGTATCAGGGTACATTATGAGTGGAAGGCAATTTGGGTCCCAAGTCCTTTACAGGTGGTTGACTATCGATGGCTTGAGAGGCCACAGATAGAGCAATGACTTCAAGTTGAAATTCAAATGCATCAGTCTTACTCTTGGAGTGAAGCTTATTGAGGAAGGTTTCCAGGTTATCCAGCGTAGCATCGCTCTCCAGGGGCACATCAGGGTGACTTGTAATCTCTGAAACACGATTTTAAGGTAAGCAACTCCAAGAGATCATACTACAGCATTACCCATCCTAAAAATTTGACTTTAATTGGAGTCCTAACACAATATGATTGCATCAGTCCCCCACACTGCAATACACAGCTGGACCACTCCTGCAAAACCTGAAAACAAAGTTATGTCTTGGTTCACGTGTATAACATCCAGACACCGGACTGTCCTTGGAAGAGAATATAGAAATTAGATATTATCACACAGACATTTTTGGGAATTTGATTTCTGTCTGTTTAGTCTTGTGTAAAAATTGAAACGAATCTTATATCATTAACATTTTTTCAGTTAACTCCTTGGCCACCTTCTTTATATATTGAGGTATAACTTGCCCAGGTAAAACAAATAAAAAAGATGGGGCAAATTTTAATACTCAGAAGAAGCGTCTTTGAGTGTAAAATGGTGGGAAGGCAGAATTAAACTGATATGGTGAACCAAGTGGGCTTTATGCCAACAACCAAAAGACCATAACTCTCGGGTACTAGAGGAAAACCCTCGGGAAATATGATAGTCAATCTCTGCGATTTGGTGGCTGAATGATTTTATTCATTTAAAGGCTTCACTCCCATAATAAAATACCACTGTAAAGGTGATGTCAAAGCCTCTATTTGCTTCAGGTCAACATGAATTTCCTGATTGAATCATGGGCCTGCTGGCTTCCAAGGCTGCCTGGCACTTACTATTGAAAGTAAGGTGAAAATGTGGCAGAAAACAATGTAACTGATAAGATTGCTTGACTGCCTGGGCATTCTATTGAGCTAAGTTTGTCAGAAGTGGTGTCAATCAGATTGGGTGAGAGTGTGGGTTTGCAGCTGGGTGTAGTTTCCACATGTACATTAATTCCATTCAGCTGGCAACTGACACATCCCCAAATCTTGCAGCAGGGATCATCAACCATTAGGGCCTCCATTTCATCAACATGTGCTTGATATGTTGTTCACGTTCCTGGGTGCAACATATTGATGCATTACAAAGAAGGCATGACAGCGGCTACACTTCATTAGGAATTTCAGGAGAATTGGTATGTCACTAAAGACACTTACAAATTTCTACCGATGTATCATGGAGAGCATTCTAACTGGTTGCATCACCATCTGGTATGGAAGGGGGCACTGCAGAGGATCAGAAAAAGCTGCAGGAAGTTTTAAGCTCAGCCAGCTCCATCATGGACACTGGCCTCCTCAGCATCAAGAACATCTTCAAATGGTGAGGTCCCAAAAAGGCAGCGGTCATCATTAAGGACATCCATCACCCAGGACATGGCCTCCTCTCATTGCTACCATCAAAGTGGAGGTACAGAAGCCTGAAGACACACACTCAATACCTCAGAAACAGCTTCTTCCCCTCCACCATCAGATTTCTGAATGGACAATGAATCCATGAAAACAACATCACTATTTTTTCCTCTTCTCCTTTGCACTAACTTTTTAAAAATATGTATTTCTTACTGTGAGTTATAGTTTATTATTATTATGTATTGCAATGTACTGCTGCCACAAAACAACAAATTTCATGACATATGCCAGTGATGTTAAACATGATTCTGATTAGGTAGCAGCAGAAATATTCACAACTGATGTTCCCAAATCAGGATGATGGGCAATTTGGAGGAAAACCTGCAGATGGTGGTGTTGCTATTCACCAGCTGCCTTTGTCCTTCTCAGTGGCATGGCTACATTTACAGGAGGTGCTTTTGGAATAGCCTTGTATGTCGGCAGAGTATCCTCAAAAGGGGAACAAAAGACTATAAGACTATAAGAAATTGTGGGAGAATTAGGCGACTCGGCCCATTGTCTACACTGTCATTCCATCATGGTTAATTTATTATCCCTCTCAACACCATTCTCCTGCCTTTACCCCGTAACTTTTAATGCCTTGATTAATCAACAACCTATCAAGGTCTGCCTTAAATATACCCAATAACTTAGCCTGTTTAGCTATCTGTGGCAAAGAACTCCACAAATTCATCACCCTCTAGCTAAAGAAATTCTTCATCTCTGTTCTAAATGGATATCCCTCTATTCTGAGTTTGTGACCTCTGGTCCGAGACACTCTCACTACAGGAAACGTCTTGTAACACACTCATTCTATATCAGCTTTTCGATATTCGATGGGTTTCAATGAGATACATCCTTTCTTTTAAACTCCAGCGAGTACAGGCCTAGAGTCATCAGACACTCCTCATACATTAATCCCTTCATCCCTGGAATCATTCTCGTGAATATCCTCTGGACTCTCTCCATTGCCTGCACATCCTTTCTTAGACAAGGGCCCAAAACTGCTCACAATACTCCAAGTGTGGTCTGCTGAATGTCTTATAAAGTCTCAGCATTACATCCTGGCACTTGAATTTATTAGAAACATAGAAACATAGAAAACCTACAGCACAATACAGGCCCTTCAGCCCACAAAGTTGTGCCGAACATGTCCCTACCTTAGAAATTACTAGGGTTACCCACAGTCCTCTATTTTTCTAAGCTCCATGTACCTATCCAAAAGTCTCTTAAAAGACCCTATCATATTCGCCAAAGACCCTATCGTATTCTCTCATAATGAATGCTAACATTGCATTTGCCTTCCTTACTACCAACTCAACCTGCAAGTTAACCTTCAGGGAATCCTGCACAAGGACTCCCAAGTCCCTTTGTGCCTCTGATTTCTGAATTTTCTCCTTGTTTAGAAAATAGTCTACACCTTTATTCCATCTACCAAAGTGCATGACCATGCACTTCCCTACACTAATATATGCAATCTACCACTTATTTGCCCATTCTCCAAATTTGTCTAAGCCCTTCTGCAGACACCCCGCTTCCTCAACCCTACCTGCCCCTCCACCTATTGTCTTATCATCTGCAAACTTTGCAGCAAAGACATCAATTCCATCATCCAAATCATTAACATACAAAGTGAAAAAAAGTGGTCTAAATACCAGCCCCTGTGGAACACCACTAGTCACCAGCAACCAACCAGAAAAGGGCTCCCTTTATTCCCACTCTTTGCCTCCTGCCAATCAACCACTGTGTTATCCATGCCAGAATCTTTCCTGTAATACCATGGGCTCGTAACTTGTTAAGCAGCTTCAAGTTGGCATATTGTCAAAGGCTTTCTGCAAATCTAAGTAAGAAACATCCATTGACTCTCCTTTGTCTATCCTGCCTGTTGTTTCCTAAAATAATTCCAACAGATTTGTCAGGCAAGACTTCCCCTTTAGAAAACCATGCTGAGTTTGACCTATTTTGTCACGTGCTTCTAAGTACCCCCAAAGCCTTATCCTTAATAATAGACTCCAACATCTTCACAACCACTGAAGTTAGGTTAACTGGTCTAATTTCCTTTCTTCTGCCTCCCTCCCTTCTTAAAGAGTGGAATGAAATTTACAATTTTCCCCTCTTCGGGAACCATTCCAGTATCTAGTGATTACTAATGCTTCCATATTCTCTTCAGCTACCTCTTTCAGAAACCTGTGGTGTAGTCCATCTGGTCAACGTGACGTATCTAACTTCAGACCTTTTAGCTTCCCTCGCAACTTCTCCTTAGTAACAGCAACTACATTCACTTCAGCCCCCTGACACTCTCACAGTTCTGGCATTTTACTAGTGTCTTCTACAGTGAAAACTGATGCAAAATATTTGCTAAGTTTCCTTGCTATTTCTTTGTTCCCCATTACTACCCCGGCAGTATAATTTTTCAGCTGTCTGATATCCACTCATGTCTCAATTTTACTCTTCATATATCTGAAAAAACTTCTTGTATCCTCTTATTATTAGCTAGCTTCCCTCCATATTTCATCTTTTCTCTCTTTATGGGTTTTTAGTTGCCGCCTCTTGTTTTTTAAGACTCCCCAATCCTTTACCTTCTCATTAATTTTTCCTATATTATATGCCTTCTCTTTTGCTTTCATGCTGTCTTTGACTTCCCTTGTCAGCCATGGTTGCCTCATCCTCCTTTTGGAATACTATTTCATGTTCGGGATGTATCTATCTAAATCTAAACTCAATAGCTATTTCAAGACACTATGCGGATATTCATTTGACAAGCTTTGTTGGACCGAATAGCCTGTTCTTGGCAAGAACTTTCTAATGTTCTAATGTTCTAATCTGCCCCTTCTGAATTGCTCCCAGAATTTCCAGCCATTGTTGTTCTGCCATTATCTCTGATAGTGTCCCCCCTCCAATCAATTTTGGCCAGCTCCTCTCTCACGCTTCTGTAATTCCCTTTACTCCACTGTAATACCAATACATCTGACTTTCGCTTCTCCCTCTTAAACGCAGGGTGAATTCTATATTCTGATCACTGTCTCCTAATGGGTCCTTTAACTTTAAGCTCAAATCTGGTTCATTACACAACACCCAATTGAGAATTGCTTTTTCCCTAGTGAGCTCAACCACAAGCTGCTCTAAAAAGCCATCTCATAGGCATTCTAGAAATTCCCTCTCTTGGGATCCAACACCAACCTCATTTTCCCAAACTACCTGCATATTTAAATCCTCAGCATTTTCTATCTCCCGTTGTAATTTGTAGCTCACATGCTGGCTATTGTTTGGAGGCCTGTATAAAACTCCCATGAGGGTCTTTCACACTTGCAGTTTCCTAATTCTACGCACAAGAATTCTACATCTTCTGATTCCATGTCAGCTCTTTCTAAGGATTTCATTTCATTTTTTTTAGATCAATGGAGCCACCCAACCCCTGGGCTTACTTGCCTGTCCTTCCAATACAATGTCTATTCTTGGATGTTAAGCTCTTAACTATGATTTCCTTTCAGCCATGACTCAGAGATGCCCACAACGTCATTCCTCCCAATCTCTAACTGCGCTACAAGATCATCTACCTTACTCTGTATACCGTGTGCATTCAAATATAACACCTTCAGTCCTGCATTCATCAACCTTTTCAATTTTGACCCATGTTACACTTCACCTCATCCCACTGACTGCAAGTTTCCCCTATTATCTGCCTTTCCTTCCTCATACTCTCACTACACCCTACATCTACTTGTATACTAACTGTCCCATCCCTAGCCCCATCACTCTGGTTCCCAAACCCCTGCCAAATTAATGCAATATGAAAAAAAATATTGTGTTACTAATCACAACCAGCAAGAAATAACACCCAGCACGCTGTCAAAATGTTTGTAAATACTGTAATGTAACTAGATTGGTCTGATATTCCCTACAAGCTCTCATGCCCAGGCAGTGTTTGTTTCCTGGTAAGTGTGACAGAGCTCGTTAGATCTGCCTGCCAATTCTCACTCCACCTCCAACTCCCACTGGGTACAGACTCAAATGGGACAGGTTCCTGCAAGTATGAATAACTGGCATTATGGTACAGAATTAACAATTTTAAACAATATCTATTGCTGTGTGGTCTATTGCAAAAACTTCATGTGTGCACCAATAGGATTACAAATTAATGAAATATATAAATTAAGATAAAACAATGGGAATTGAAAATACAGAATGTTCAATCATGTAGGATTAGAATTATATTCTGTGCCCAGAGTAATTAATGATTCATGACCAATATAGTTGTGAGTGAGCATTGAATAACTTAGGATTTCTTGCACTCAGGAGATGCAGGGATTGGAGGGAGCCTCTGTCCTAAGAAGTTCTACATCTTGAACTTGAAGCTATGGGGTCAGAATCTCACTCTGGAGTCCATCCTGGAGCAGAGACTGTGAATTCTATTTTGTCATTCTGAAGAAGGGGCTCAACCCAAAACATCAATGTTTATTATTTTCCATGAATGTTCCCTGACATGCTGAGTTCCTCCAGTATTTTGTGTATGTTGCTCTGGATTTCCAGCACCCCCTGGAGAATCTCTTGTATTTATGATTGTGTTTACTGGGTGACGGAAGATGTCTCTCATCTTACAAGCATGGAAACTGAAAGCAGCCTCCTACTATTTTGGTCTTATCAATTGTCAATCAGTATGACTATGGTTCTTGACAGGCAAGAAGTGTTCACCATGTTATCACACTTGATAGAATATCTGCATAATTACTACAGATCTTTCAACTTTACAGTTTCTTTATTTCAGCATTAGTGGTGCCAATTACTGAGTGCTTTGAAAATGATGTTCCTTTCAAATGTGCTCCATTTTAATTTTTTCCGTTTGTGTTCTTGAAGCTTAGATTGAACTGAAGTATTCTGAAACTCCACTCACCTTCCAAGGGTCTAGTTGGGGTACCTGTTGCTGCGGCAGTTTTCCTGAAGGGAATAACTGTCTCATCATTTCCTGTACTGGTAGACACTAAACCTGCAGTTTATTAAAAAAAAATCAGGAAGATTATAAACATATCTTTAAAAAAAGCATGCTAAAGACATGTCAGATTAACGTAATAAGAAAAACCAATGCTACTTTAACCTGAGATTATAAAAGAACTGATATTTGCCCCTTCCTTACTTTGTACCGAGGAAAGCCCACAGACCCTGGTCAAGTAACCCAACTCAGCAACAGTTGAAGTCTTAAAAGCACACCTGGGCTAGGAAGAGGAGAAAGAAATTAACAGTTGCTTCTGCTCTTGGTACTTTCCAATTACCCTCAATAGGCTATGTTGAGTGATTCATGAAAAATCCCCGACAGTCTCTCTCTCTATTTTTGTCTCTCCTTCTGCTCTCTATACCACTATTCATATCAGGTTATACCCTTCCCTTCCCAAAAGTGAATTTCACTATCCTGAAGGTATAGTGGATACAGAAAGCTTCCCAATATCTAAAAATAGCTGGAGAAGCCCAAAAGGGATCTGGACTGAAACCAAAGTCATCATTGTCCAGGTTGGACACCAAATGTTGAATGACTTCTTTTTGTGTTGTGAACTTTTATGATTTTTTTTTTGCATAGTAGGGGAACTAAGGGTTATGGGGGAAAAAGCAGGTAGGTGGAGATGAGTCCATGGCCAGATCAGCCATGATCTTATTGAATGGCAGAGCAGGCTCGACAGGTCAGACGACCTACTCCTGCTCCTATTTCTTATTTCTTATGTTCTTATGATCGTGTTTTGTTGGCCTGGGTTCTGAATTTCCCATGAAAAATTAAGGACTGGCTGGGATTTTTTTTTTAGTTAGAATTATTCATCCTTTGCCTAGACTTGTCCATCCTGCATTTAAAAAACTTCCCTTCTTCCCTCCCCCCGCCCTTCATTCTGATCTCCCTGCTCACACACATCAAACATAGGATTGTCATCTACAGATGGTTTCATTTACACTACAGTAAAATGTCTATTTAATTTACTCATCTTGACATTGTCATCAACATTCCTGCGGGCGGTCTGTCTTACAACAACAATTGCTCTGATTAAATTCAGTGCTAAAGCAACTTTCTCCTGTGCTTTGAACCGCATTTCGACTCATAGATCTCAATTTAGTTTTAACCCATAATTTACCCCACATCCCCAAGCAGTCAGGCACAGAAATTACATCACATAGCCTCTTCTTCTAGTGTGCCTGTAATTTAACATAAAGGACTTACTACTTGGCCCCTGAGTTTCCTGGCAGTTTCTCTGCAAGACCAGACCTGCACTGTGGAGGAACTAGAGGAAAATAGTGGGCCGTACGTACAATGCAGATCCATGCATACAATGCAGAAACTAACATGGCTTACTTTGATATGTCTTAAATGAGGTCCACTGGATTATGTCCACCGAGCACATTGAATTTTCCATTTTCAGGTAACCCAGTCTCCTTGATTTGCTTTCCTACTCTCACTGGTCCACCCAGGGTCTCTCCCTTTCTCCCTTTATACACCTTTACACTACAACTATTACACATGACAGACAGCAACCTTGCCACACCACAAGCCTCTGGAAGATCCTTTGTATTTTCTGGCCAAGAAAGATCTCCAACCACGCCCTACTCCTTCAGTGTTACCAAGAGGACATGGCCATTATCGTCATGAGGAAATGCTGTAGTTGGATTGGACACGTGATGAGAAGAGAGGCTAACTCCACCATCAAGACATCACTTCATTAAGGAAATGCTGGAGACCAAAGACAACTTGGCGCTGTAATGTAGAGGCAGAAATGAAGCCCCTGAACCACACCTGGGGCACAATAGAGAAGATGGCCAAAGACAGACAGAGATGGAGGACCTTCATTGCTGCCCTAATCGCCAGTGGTGTAACAGGCAGTAAATAAATAAGTAACTCATAACAGCTTAAAGTGTACAGAAGATTAAAAAGTGATTAACAAGCACCATCGCCGTACAGAGGCAAGCTGATGGCTGGCGATGTAATTTTGCGACTCTTCCTCCATAAGGCATTAATTGAAAGACCCTATATCAGTCAAGTCTACTCCTTCGGCCACCTCCTACCTTCATTAGAAGTGTAGAGCAAGCTTACAGAAAACATCCACTAATACAAGAGACTCTGCAGATCCAGAGCAACACACACAAAATGCTGGAGGAACTCAGCAGGCCAGGCAGCATCTATGGAAATGAATAAACAGTCAATGTTTCAGGCCAAGACACTTCTTCAGGACTGAGACGGAAGGGGGAAGATGCCAGGGCAAGAAGGTGGGGGGAAGGGGGAAGGAGAATGAAGAGGAGCTAGAAGACAGATGAAGCAGGTGGATGGGGGATGGGGTCTGAAGAAAGTAGCTGGGAGGTGAAAAGTGGAAAAAGTAAAGGGCTGGAGAAGAAGGAATCTGGAAGAAAGGGTAGGAGGAGGGGCACCAAGGGAGGTGAAAAACAGGTGAGGAGAAGGGGTAAGGGGGGGCCAAAGTGGGCAAATGAAGAAGAGGGTAGAGAGAGGTGGAAAAATTACTGGAAGCAGGAGACATCGATGTTCATGCCATCAGGTTGGAGCCTACCCAGACAGAATATGAGATGTTGCTCCTCCAACCTGAGTGTGGCCTCAACTTGGCAGAAGAAGATGTCATGGACAGACTTTTCAGAATGGGAATTAAAATGGTTTGCCACTAGGAAATCCTACTTTTATGAGATGGAGAAAAGGTCCCCCAATCTATGTTGGGTCTTACCAGTGCAGAGGAGAGTCTGACAGTTGACACAGATGTGGTGGGCTGAAAGGCACGTTTTCATGATGGATGTCTCAATGGCTAACAACTTGATCATTGTGAATTGTGCTGAGTGACCGGTGTCAGTAAGATGCATCTTAGTCATCCTTGTATGCATGGTTAAAGGCAGAAGTCCACTACTCATGTACACCAGGTAAAGCTCATCATTGAATCTAGTGGCATGGTGGTAATGTGCTGAAGAAAGGGTGGGGTGTAGCTTTTAGCCAGTTCCTCAACTTTACCCCAGAGACAGCTGGTCCGCAAATGGCACCCACATTCACTTGAATGTGGAGGTTAATCCTCTAGACAGAAGAACAAGTCCAGGCAGATACTTGATTCACTTGACTCTATTTCAATTATTTAATTATTTCTTCATTGTTAATATCTTTTTAATTATGATTATATGTTAATCTGCTGAAAAAGATTCAGGAACATCTTCCTCTCGCCATCAGATTTATGAATGGTCCATGAACCTACCTATTTTGCACTACTGTATTTATTTTTATGTATTTATTGTAACTTACAGTAATTTTTACGTATTGCGCTGTACTGCTGCAGCAAAAGAACAAGTTTCACAACAAAAAAAAACTGACTCTGATGGCAGTGACATTTGAAAAGTTTGGAACTGCTTAGCAAGCTGCTCGAGGGGATCTGAAGGGAAGATGTCAGGACGCATTGGCCCAGCTACCCACCTTCCTTGTGTAGAGGGATGGTTCATCCTGCCTTCTACAGAAGGGAGATAGTTAGCTCCTAGTCTGTGTGGCCTATTACAGAGTGATTTAGCATTTATTATAAGGTTCACAGACTATTGAAAGCCATTTAGGGGGTTTCAGAGTTCGTGAAATGCACAGAGATACCCATATATACACAGTGACATCTAAACGTGTTTGGATGCCATTATGACCTACTGATAAAATGGAGCAAACAGAGACTGGCCTTGATTTCATTTCAGAGATATTTGGACTTCCATGATCAGGTTTGATTGTCCTGTAGATGCCTGCATTTTATTTTAACCACCAACACTTTGTCCCGAGTCTCAGTATCTACTGTACCTCCACACCACTTTGGCCTTAACCCCATCCCCACCCACCACCACTCACAGATGATCACCTTCAGTCCTGTCTTGAGGCAAACTCATCTTGAAGCCCATGATCTCATTTTTCCCTCCCCAGATGATGCCTTTTTAGGCCTCTTCAGACAGTCTGCCCTCAACAACCTGTAACCAGCAATACAGAAAACCAGCTATATCAGAAAACCTGAGGCTTGCCAGGACCTTGATTTAAATCTTCCTCCAAAAGTGGGAGATTCGGTTATCCTGGGGCCCTGGAGGTGACCGCCACAGTGAAATATTAGCAGAGACTCACCTATGCGTCATCTCCTGAGAGGGTTGAGATGAGGGTTAAAACATAAATGGAAGAGAGAGATTTGAAAAATAAATTTAGGGCACTTATTTCAGCAACTATTTGTGTTGGCTACAGGCTCTCTGCCAATGAACAAATACGCTAAGAGTGTGCTGACCTTTCTTCACCATACGTGCAGCAACAGTGAACTGTGTGGAGTCGTTGAATGCGCCTTTGCCTTTCAGTTTCCACTGCTCCTCGCTCACAGAGATCTGTTGCTTTCGTTGCTCCAATGATATCTGTCCCCCGATATCGGTTGCTGTTCTCTAACAGAGAAAGTCTATTTCAACACCAATTTTATAAGCAAGGAAACATTCGGTTATACAGAACACCGCGTGGAAACAATTCACCTGTGAAGTAACTATCTGCTTTAATCTATAGGGAGCGCAGTGGTGTAGTTAGTAGAGCCACTACCTCACAGCTCCAGCAACCGTGTTTGATGCTGACACTCCTCCCTCTAAGAAGCGCGGGTGCGCGGCCGCGCAGTAACTGAAATGCTCCCATGCACATAGCCTTTGTTGCCGCGCAGCTGGAACAAAGACAGATGAGAAAAAGTTTATAAATCTTGAAAGATTTTCTTTGTCGTACCATATTTCATTTTCGTCATCATCATTATGTGCTATGCCATATGACATGGGCGATCATAGTCCACACAACCATGATTATTGGCAATTTTTTTCCTACAGAAATGGTTTGTCATTGCTTTCTTCTGGGCAGTGTCTTTACAAGACAGGTGACCCCAGCCATTATCAATACTCTTCAGAGATTGTTTATCTGGTGTCAGTGGTCACATAACCAGGACCTGTGATATGCACCAGCTGCTCATACAACCATCCACCACCTGCTCCCATGGCTTCAAGTGATCCTGAACAGGGTGGGGGGGGGGGAATATAATGCTGCTGCACCTTGCTCATGGGTAACCTGCAGGCTTGCAGAGGGAAGGAGTGACTTACACCTCCTTTGGTAGAAAGATGCCTTGGTACCTGGTGGCTCCACCCTGCCATCCAGTACTTCATTATAGCCTTCAATTAATAAACAACATAAAAGTATGTGATTTCTCAATTTTCATTCTAAGTTTTCATAAAAGTGCATATTACAAAAAAAGAACATTTAAAGTGCTGCATAGTTTCAGGCCGTGTAAAAATTTCCTGCTCAGAGCAATGGTTGGTCCATGTAACTGTAAAAAACAATTAGAGGGAAGGTCAAAAGATGCTGACTCTAAATGTCATCTGTATGTGGAGTTAGTTTGCCCTGCCTGTGACTATATGGGATGTCATAGAGTGATAGAACACTACAGCACAGAATCAGGCCCTTCAGCCTACCTAGTCTGTGCTGAGCCATTAGCTGGTGCTCCAGTTTCTTCCCACATCCAAAAAACAGGAGGATTGGCAGGTTGGAGCAACAAACTATCTTCTGGGGCAACTCAGCAAGTCAAGTAGATTCTGTGGGGAAAACAAAATTGTTGACCTTTTGAGCCCCTAGGTTAGATTAATACTCCACCGTATTGCTAAGTGTGCAGCAGAATATGGTTGTGGGGAATGTGATTGATGGAAACGTGCAGACAAAAAAATGTGATTTATGTTGGATTAGGAAGTGGAAGCTCAATAGTTGGGATGTATTTGGTAGGCCCAAGATCTGTGTCCAAACTGTAAGACTCTATGCTGAAAGAGAAGGCTTTACAATCAGGCCAAGCACTGAAAGCTTAATGGAAAAAAGTGATTCAGTATGAATTTCTTTGAATCTAGAATATTACAGGTGACTTGGTTGAGATTTTGAAAGAAGCTGATAGCTTGGGTATTTTATTACTGGGAGACTAATGGGACAGGATATCAGAATGAAATCACTTGGGAGAAAAGTTACTATGCAATTCATTATGCAAGTTATGGAAGCAGGAGATCCTAGCTCATTTAATAATCTTAAACCCACTTTCATTATTTTTTACAGCTGTGACTGCACACACATGCAAGTAGCCATTCCTTTGAGACCAGACAGCACCCCAAAAATCCACTTCCACCCAGTGCACAACAGAAAGAAAAGACTCACTCATGGAGACCATCTGACCTTGTCTTGCTTGGGTCCCTATATATATATATATAAGCACTATCGGTTTCCATGACCAATTTCTCGCATCAACTCACATTATTTACACTTCCATTGGTCTTTTAAACCTCTTGATATCATCTCAGTGATGTGCTCTTATCTGCTCTGACAGGTCCCTACCATGTAGCAACAGGGATAATTAAGGTTAAATTCAATGGTAATCAGAAGGAGCCCTTATCCAGCCATTTCTACCACTAGGAGTCTGTCAGGATACCTAGCTGCAGGTGTATATTGTGATTGTAGCATCCTGCCCATCACTGTTCTCAGTGAATGTACAATAACCTAATCAGTAGCAAAGACACCTTTCTCATCAATAGAAAATCCCAATTTCTTCTGAAGTTAGCTGCACCCCCCACCCCCGATCTTAGAGGATGAACTGGCAGATGATAGGGAAAAATTATAGTCAGGGGGAAGGCAGTTCTGGATTGGGTGTTGTGTAATGAACTAAATGAATCAGATTTGATTATGGAGCTTAATGTAAAGGAACTCTTACGAGGTAGTGATTATAATACAATAGAATTCACCCTGCAGTTTAAGAGGGAGAGGCTAAAGTCAGATGTATTAGTATTTTAGCAGAGTAAAGAAAATTACAGAGGCATGAAAGAGGAGCTGGCCAAAGTTGATTGGAAGGGGACACTATCAGGGATGATGACAGAGCAGCAATGGCTGGAATTTCTGGAAGCAATTCAGAAAACACAGGACAGATGCATCCCAAAGATGAAATAGTATTTTAAAGGGAGGATAAGGCAACCATGGTTGACAAGGAAAGTCAAAGCCAACATAAAAGCAAAAATTAGTGGGAAGTTAGTGGATTGGGGTTTAAAAAAAAATCAATAGAGAGCAACTAAAAAAACACAAGGAGAGAAAAGATGAAATATGAAGGTCAGCTCACCAATAAAATCAAAAAGGATACCAAAAGTTTTTTCAGATGTAGAAACATAGAAACATAGAAAATAGGTGCAGGAGTAGGCCATTCTGCCCTTCGAGCCTGCACCACCATTTATTATGATCATGGCTGATCATCCAACCCAGAACCCTGCCCCAGCCTTCCCTCCATACCCCCTGATCCCCGTAGCCACAAGGGCCATATCTAACTCCCTCTTAAATATAGCCAATGAACTGGACTCAACTGTTTCCTGTGGCAGAGAATTCCACAGATTCACCACTCTCTGTGTGAAGAAGTTTTTCCTCATCTCGGTCCTAAAAGGCTTCCCCTTTATCCTCAAACTGTGACCCCTCGTTCTGGACTTCCCCAACATCGGGAACAATCTTCCTGCATCTAGCCTGTCCAATCCCTTTAGGATTTTATACGTTTCAATCAGATCCCCCCTCAATCTTCTAAATTCCAACGAGTACAAGCCCAGTTCATCCAGTCTTTCATCATATGAAAGTCCTGCCATCCCAGGAATCAATCTGGTGAACCTTCTTTGTACTCCCTCTATGGCAAGGATGTCTTTCCTCAGATTAGGGGACCAAAACTGCACACAATACTCCAGGTGTGGTCTCACCAAGGCCTTGTACAACTGCAGTAGTACCTCCCTGCTCCTGTACTCGAATCCTCTTGCTATAAATGCCAGCATACCATTCGCCTTTTTCACCACCTGCTGTACCTGCATTCCCACTTTCAATGACTGGTGTATAATGACACCCAGGTCTCGTTGCACCTCCCCTTTTCCTAATCGGCCACCATTCAGATAATAATCTGTTTTCCTATTTTTGCCACCAAAGTGGATAACTTCACATTTATCCACATTAAATTGCATCTGCCATAAATTTGCCCACTCACCCAACCTATCCAAGTCACTCTGCATCCTCTTAGCATCCTCCGCACAGCTAACACTGCCACCCAGCTTCGTGTCATCCGCAAACTTGGAGATGCTGCATTTAATTCCCTCATCCAAGTCATTAATATATATTGTAAACAACTGGGGTCCCAGCACTGAGCATTGCGGTACCCCACTAGTCACCGCCTGCCATTCTGAAAAGGTCCCGTTTATTCCCACTCTTTGCTTCCTGTCTGCTAACCAATTCTCCATCCACATCAATACCTTACCCCCAATACCGTGTGCTTTAAGTTTGCACACTATTCTCCTGTGTGGGACCTTGTCAAAAGCCTTTTGAAAATCCAAATATACCACATCCTCTGGTTTTCCCCTATCCACTCTACTAGTTACATCCTCAAAAAATTCTATGAGATTCGTCAGACATGATTTTCCTTTCACAAATCCATGCTGACTTTGTCCGATCATTTCACCGCTTTCCAAATGTGCTGTTATCACATCCTTGATAACTGACTCCAGCAGTTTCCCCACCACCGACGTTAGGCTAACCGATCTATAATTCCCCGGTTTCTCTCTCCCTCCTTTTTTAAAAAGTGGGGTTACATTAGCCACCCTCCAATCCTCAGGAACTAGTCCAGAATCTAACGAGTTTTGAAAAATTATCGCTAATGCATCCACTATTTCTTGGGCTACTTCCTTAAGCACTCTAGGATGCAGACCATCTGGCCCTGGGAATTTATCTGCCTTCAATCCCTACAATTTACCTAACACCACTTCCCTACTAACATGTATTTCGCTCAGTTCCTCCATCTCACTGGACCCCCTGTCCCCTACTATTTCCGGAAGATTATTTATGTCCTCCTTCGTGAAGGCAGAACCAAAGTAATTATTCAATTGGTCTGCCATGTCCTTGCTCCCCATCATCAATTCACCTGTTTCTGTCTGTAGGGGACCTACATTTGTCTTTACCAGTGTTTTCCTTTTTACATATCTATAAAAGTACTCTATAAAGAGTAAAAGAGGGATGAGAGTGGACATTGGATCGCTGGAAAATGATGCTGGAGAGGCAGTAATGGGGGACAATGAAATGGCAGATGACTTCAATAAGTATTTTACATCAGTGTTCATTGTGGAATACATTAGCAGTATGGCTGAAATTCAAGAGTGGCAGAGGACAGAAATAAGTGCAATTGCTATCACTAAGGAGAAGGTGCTTGGGAAACTAAAAGGTTTGAAGGTAGCAAAGTCACCTGGACCAGATGGTCTACATCCAGGGTTCTGAAAGAGATAGCTGAAGAAATTGTGGAAGCATTAGTAATGATCTTTCAAGAGCCACTAGATTTTGGAATGGTTCTGGAAGACTGGAAAATTGTAAATGTCACTCCACTCTTTAAGGGATGGAGGCAGAAGAAAGGAAATGATAGGCCAGTTAGTCTGACCTCAGTGGGTGGGAAGATGGTGGAGTCGATTATTAAGGATGAGGTTTCTGGGTACGTGGAGGCATACAATAAAGTAGGCCAAAGTCAGCATGGTTTCCTTAAGGGGAAATCTTGCCTGTCAAATCTGTTGGACTTCTTTGAGGAAGTAATAAGCAGGATAAACCAACGAGAGTCAGTTGATGTTGTTTATTTGGATTTTCAGAAGGCCTTTGACAAGGTGCCACATGTGAGGGTGCTTAACAAGATAAAAGCCCATAGTATTACAGGAAAGATTCTAGCATGGATAAAGCGTGGCTGATTGGCAAGAGACAAAAAGTGGGAATAAAAGAGGTCTATTCTGGTTGGCTGCTGGTGACTAGGTGTGTTCCACAGGGGAAGCTATTGGGACCACTTTTTCTCACCTTATATGTCAACAGTTTAGATGATGGAATTGATAGCTTTGCACACAAGTTTGTGGACAATATGAAAATAGGTGGAAGGGCAAGTAGTGTTGAGGAAGCAGGGAAGCTGCAGAAGGACTTGAACAGATTGGGAGAATGGGCGAAGAAGTGACAGATAGAATATAGTGTTGTGAACTGTATGGTCATGCACTTTGAAAGAAGGAATACAGACATAAACTGTTTTCTAGATGGGGAGAACATTCAAAAAATCAGAGGTGCAAAGGGACTTGGGAGTCCTTGTGTAGGATTCCCTAAATGTTAACCCGCAGGGCGAGTTGGTGGAAAGAAAGGCAAATGCAATGTTAGCATTCATTTCAAGAGGACTGGAATATAAAAACAAAGATGTAATGCCTAGACTTTATAAGGCACTGGTCAGACTGCACATGAAGTATTATGAGCAGTTTTGGACCCCTTATCAAAGAAAAGATGTGCTGGCATTGGAGAGCATCCAGAGAGTTTCATGAGAATGGTTCCGGGAATGAAAGGGTTAACATATGAAGATTGTTTCATGGCTCTGGCTCTGTACTCGTTGGAGTTTAGAAGAATGAGGGTGATTTTGTTGAAGCTTGTCGAATATTGAAAGGCCTAGACAGAGTGGATGTACACAGGATGTTTCCTGTAATGGGGGAGTCTAGGACTAGAGTGCCTAGCGTCAGAATAGAAGTACGTCCATTTAGAACAGAGGTGAGGAGGAATTTCGGTTTACGACAAATTCTGTTGCATCAATAGAGTGAATTAGACTTTGCACCAGATCATCTACATTTAAGTACTGTGCACTGATACAATAAGTTCCTTATGAATATTTTGCTTGTTGTGATAGCTTTGATTATTTTGTTGGTTGTATCTGAGGGCTGGGACTGAATAGATTGGGAGTGTGGAGAGATAGAAAATCTTTCCAGTCTTTATTTAGTAACCTTGTACATTTCTCTGGGGATGTATGCCTCTTGGAGGAGTTCATGTGGCTGCCAGAAGCCATGATTTCTGTTCAAACCTCATGCTCCAGTTCTCATGTATGTTGGTACAGCATTGATCTGACACATGTCAGTCTTTTTCACAGAATGGGAAATTACCTACAGCACAGAAACAAACCACTTAGTACTTTCAGTACAACATGTCCACTTCTCCTTCAATCTAACATGGTTAGATTGCTTCAAGCTTGCTTCCCCTTAAAACTACCTCTGCTCATCACTTTTGCAACTTCCTGTGTGAGTGAGCTCCATATTCCATATAACAATTACAGCATGGAAACAGGTGATCTCTGCCCTTCTAGTCCGTGCCGAACTCTTACTCTCACCTAGTCCCACCGACCTGCACTCAGCCCATAACCCTCCATTCCTTTCCTGTCCATATACCTATCCAATTTAACTTTAAATGACAACATCAAACCTGCCTCTACCACTTCTGCTGGAAGCTCGTTCCACACAGCTACCACTCTCTGAGTAAAGAAGTTCCCCCTCATGTTACCCCTAAACTTTTGCCCTTTAACTCTCAACTCATGTCCTCTTGTTTGAATCTCCCCCACTCTCAATGGAAAAAGCCTATCCACGTCAACGCTATCTATCCCCCTCATAATTTTAAACACCGCTATCAAGTCCCCCCTCAACCTCCTACGCTCCAAAGAATAAAGACCTAACTTGTTCAACCTCTCTCTGTCCTCTTTCTTGTAAACCAGTCCTCCTGGTTTTAACCTACCTTAACCTTGGTCTTGCTCTCAAATGAAAACATTTTGTTTATGTCTGAAAAACTTTCCTAGGCACAATGAGCCCTGGCTGTTCAATATCAGTAACTGAGCAGACAGCCATACCAGCCAAGTCTGCAAGGCTCTGGTAGGAGTTTCTATTTCCACTTCCAACAACCAAAAGAGACATTGTAGTGTTGGAACAATTTGTCTACTCCCCCAACACTAAAGGCTATGCTGGTGGAAATTTCAATGAGAGACCCATGCTTTACCAAGTAGATCAGGGTCCACTAGCTGAAGCAATTACAAAGTACAAATGATCACATTAGTGCACTCTCTCTGGAATTCTCTACTGCACAATGATCACAGATGCATCTAAATCCTTAAGGATACTCTGACAAAGAAGTAAGCTGGCAAATGTAGAAAACTGGTGAAACTGTAACCCGTTCACTGCTGGGGTAACTTGGAAAGTGCCCTTTTTGGGGCCCATGCAACACCAACTCTTGAAGCTGCATTCAGTACATTTGGAAAGGTTTTAAATACCTGGACATCACCACTGATCACTAGTGATCATGAGCCAAGAACACTCTAGAAATCGCTAATTTATGACTGAACCAAATCCATGTCAGCAGCATTTGAGATATATCTCCAAAGCAGGGATTTCCAAACTTTTATGCCATGGACCCTTACCATTAACCAGGGGGTCCATGGAGTCCATATTTAGATACCACTGCTGTAGAGGTATTTGCACTCCAATAAATTCTTATACTGGGAATGCAGAACCAACTGGACTTCCAATGTTTCTAGAGCTGGGATTAATGACATTATTAGTTCATAAAATTACCCAAAATGGATAAAATGGAAAGCCTCATTATGGGTCCTTGAAAGCAAAACAACTGTTTTTCCAGCCAAACTTTTTTTCAAGACCTTGGTTCTATCAAGTCTGAATACATTTGTGTTTTCATCTCTTTGGACTTATACAGCTCCTGATGGTCTTTGTTGAAAATTCAGTTTCGTTCATCTATGTAAAGTCTCCTCCACTCACACTGTACACATGCACACAAATGGACACACAGACACAAAGAAGTGTTTATACATGTATACAGAGATTGCTGATTCCTCCCCTTCACCTTGACAGGATGCAAAATTCCAAGCTGACCAAACCTGAAATGCTGGGACAGAATAAGCCTTTGCTCCATCACTCAAGTAGATTGAAGCTGATCTTCAGTTTATATTGATAAAATTGTGAGGTGAAATATATATATATATATATATATAGAGAGAGAGAGAGAGAGAGAGAGCGAGAGAGAGAGACTGATCTGCCTTTGCCTCAGCAGTTCCCTCCGCCCCACCTGCACCTAGCTCTATATGCCCTCTCAACTCATTTGATTCCACCTACCACTATCAGTGCCTGGCTCATCTCCCCCTCTGACTACCTTTTTCCTCTGCACTTCCAGTCCTGACACATTGGCCTTCCCTTTGCCTCCATGGATATTACTTTACCTGCTGACTTCTTACAGAAGTTTATTTTTGCATGTAGATTGTACACATTATAGCTGCCAAAGTAAATGCAGGCAAATGTCACCCTGAGCACTAAGGTAGAATGGTGGGTGATTGGGGTATAAGGTAATGGTCAATACCAGGTATCCATTGTTCCCTTTACAGCTAAGCCACTGGAAATAATTAAATAGTCACCTTTCTTCTCCACAGATAATCAGGGCCACTCTGATTAAACGCCACTTCTCTGACCTTGAATGAAAGTGTATCCTATGGGATGAGAGACAGAGACAAAGAGACAGGAAAAAGGATGAAGTAGAGCAAGAGGGAGTTGTGGAAAATGAAGCAGATCATAAGCTTGTAACTTCACAGAAACACTGAGAGGAAACCTTAGGCTAAGGCTGCTTGAGCATTGGGAGTGGGATTGTCACAATGGCTAAAAGCAACAGGTATTTACTTTGTTAGTTAATAATAACAGGCATGAGCCATGGATAGGGGAAGGAGCTCACCTGGTCATAATATATGAGGTACTGGCATTGTCTAGCAACTGGGGAATAGATGGAGGAATAGACAGGGTCCTACAAGTGTGAGGAAAGACAGAATGAAGGAAGATTATTAGAACAATGTGTTAAAGGTCAAGCCAGGAAAGTGCTGGCAGCAAAGTATATAGAACCTTTTCCTCTCTTAAGCATTAGACAAAAATATGTATGGAACAGCAATCAGCACAGCAACTGTAAGGTTTGCTTCAGTTAACATAATGGTTTAGTTAGAACTTCACCACTAGACTTTAGATCACACCGACTACTAATCACTACCATTTTAACCAAACAATTATAGACACAAGTAATCTTTTACTAATTTTACAATGATTGAATCTCAATATACCCTTTCTGATCATCAGCAGAGAAAGGCTGTGTGCCATTCGTCGTGGTGGCTATCCCTCGAGATCGAAGATGATGGTCTTCGTTCTGTTGATCTGCTTATGGGCTCTCAAGTGGCTTATGAGTCCAACCCTGAAGGAGTATGCTTCTAATCAACAAGGTGAACACTCGTCCAGAACTGGTGGGCATATGCCTGTCACCATACAGTTAAGGCAGAGATGGATCTGTCCCTGTATAACACTGTGGAACTGCATTGGTGGAGGTGGATTCTCTTATTGTATAACACTGGAGAATAGTATTGACAGTGATGGATCAGTCACTGTGTGATACTAGAGTACAGTACTGTTGGGGTTGAGTCTGTCACTGTATGCCACTAGGGTGCAGCACTGGTAGGTTTGGTCTGTCACAGTATAACACCGAGATGAAGTACTAGTGGAGACAGGTCTGTCACTGTACAACACCGGGGTATAGGACTGGTGGGGATGAGTCTGTCATTGTATAGCTCTAGGGAACAGTACTCGTGGGGAAGTCTGTCATTGGCACAATGAAATTTAAGAGAGCTCTTTTAAAGAGCTGATACAAATACAGATTCAACAGATTCTGACTTCTGACTTCTGACTTTTCCCCCAGTGGCCACTGAGTAACATCACAGTCACAGGATAAAGCACAAGCAACCCTGCTTCTTCACCACCATCCTCTCCACCCGAAAATATAGCCCCAACCTCAAACATTTCATCCTTCGCTTGCTGGCTGAGGTAATAGGGCAGGTAGGAAGAAGTGCGGTTAGTCAATGAGGTAGGGACAGAGTGTTTGAGTTGGAGTGGTCAAGCACAAATGAAACACAGGGAAAGAAATCCAGCTACCATTCAGTCACCTCCCGTCTGAATTAGAAGCATGAGAGTCGGCTCTGGAGTATATCTGAAACTCAGGATTTGATGTGGAATTAAAGGAGCAAGGATTGTATAATGATGGACATCTAAGGATATTCAGAGAGCTATTCAGGAACAACAAGAGACACAAGACACTGTAGTTGCAGGGATCAGGCGTCAAACACAAACTGTTGAAGAAATTCAGCAGCTCAAGCAGCATCTATGGAGGCAAAGGGATGGTCAAAGTTGTTGACCTAGAATATTGAACATCCATTTGCCTTCATGGATGTTGCTAAACCCACTGAGTTTCTCCAGCAGTTTGGTTTTATTTTTGAGGCTTATTATCTACTGGCACTAAAGATTATTGGTCTTCAGCAGACTGACTAGAAGGTGGGATTCTAGAGCTGATCAGAGCACTTGTAGGGAGGGACTGCAAGCTCACAGTCTCGTGGCTGGGTGCAGATTTGCAGCAGTTTATGTCTGCTTTCTGAGGATCTCAGAGCTGTTTGGTCCTTAAATAGGTTAAGTAAACCAATATTTTCTCTTCCACAAAAAAAATAAAGTAGCCAATCCAGCTGTCGCCCTATATCTGCAATAAAAACACAAAATGTTGGAAACACTAAAAAGGTCTGATCCCTTCTGTGGAAATAGAAACAGAGCTGTTTCAGATGGAAGACCCTTCATCAGTATAGATAGAGTGTCTTCAATCTGAAATATTGACTGCTTCTTTTTTCACAATTGTTGCCTGACCTGTGAAACATGTCCAGCATTTCTGTCTTCTTTTCAGATTTGCAACACCCACAGGTTTTATTTTAAGATTCTGTATATCTGAAGGTTGGAGAAATGAAGTGCTTCATTGGAGAAATGAAAAGCTATTCATCAGATGTGTGGTTTCTTTTGGGGGAGGGGGGGAGGAGGGAGGAGTCCTGTGTTGAGAATATATTCAGGACTGATCATGGACCTCACCAATTTCCTTCAATCTCACCCATAAGTCAATCCCATCTTTCAACTGTTCCTTTGACATAGAGGCTATTGGATCCAAGTTCTTACCCAGTATTGTGCCTGCTCTGCATAATTCATGATCTCCTCTTCTTCCTACAGTGACGGAGAAAAGGTCAGAGAGACAATAGTACAGAGGAAAGAGCTTATTGGCAGATAGAATGAAAATACACAATGGATTTGTAAAGCATGCTGCTTGAGGTCAATGAAACAAAAGGAATCGGGAAGGACATTTTTGATGGAAGTTAAGGAAAAGGAATGAAAAAATGAATTTTTCTGTCATATGGTTTCAATCAGACCACTAGCTGGCTATTCTCAAACTCAATGATAGCCCAGTGCAGCAAAACCACTGCAGGAGGACCCACTATATGCAATATGCAACTTTGGAAAGAAGAACCTCAGAGTTGTATATGGCATACATACTTTGATCATGTGAACCACCGCAGAAAGACCTTCAGATCATAAAAGTGATTCTTTTATGTGAGGAGAACCCTGTGCAGGGTCAACCCATGGAAGGCTGCTGGACCAGACAATATTCCTGGCAGAGTGCTTACAGGATGTGCAGACCAGCTAGCAGAGATTCTCACTGACATCTTCAACATCTCCCTGAGCAGCGTCGTCGTTCCTACGTGCTTCAAGGCAGCCATCATCGTCCCCGTGCTGAAGAAGTCTTCAGTGTCTTGCCTCAATGGCTACCGTCCCGTCGCACTCACTTCCATCATCATGAAGAGTTTCGAGAGGCTCGTCATGAGGCACATCAAGACCCTGCTGCCCCCCCTCACTGAACCCCCTGCAGTTCGCGTATCGTCCCAACCGTTCAACCGACGACGCCATCGCCATCACCCTCCACCTGGCCCTAACCCACCCGGACAAAAAAGACACATACGTTCGAATGCTGTTCATAGACTCCAGTTCAGCATCAACACAATCATTCTTCAGAAACTGATTGGAAAGCTGAGCCTACTGGGCCCGAACACCTCCCTCTGCAACTGGATCCTAGACTTCCTGACTGGGAGGCCTCAGTCAGTCCGGATCGGGAGCAGCATCTCCAACACCATCACACTGAGCACGGGGGTCCCCCAGGGCTGTGTTTTCAGTCCTCTGCTGTTCACTCTGCTGACCCACGACTGTGCTGCAACACACAGCTCGAACCACATCATCAAGTTCACCGATGACACGACCGTGGTGGGTCTCATCAGCAAGAACGATGAGTTAGCATACAGAGAGGAAGTGCAGCGGCTAACGGACTGGTGCAGAGCCAACAACCTGTCTCTGAATGTGAGCAAAACAAAAGAGATGATTGTTGACTTCAGGAGGACACGGAGCGACCACTCTCTGCTGAACATCGACGACTCCTCCGTAGAGATCCTTAAGAGCACCAAATTTCTTGGTGTTCTCCTGGCAGAGAATCTCACCTGGTCCCTCAACACCAGCTCCATTGCAAAGAAAGCCCAGCAGCATCTCTACTTTCTGCAAAGGCTGAGAAAGGTCCATCTCCCACCCCCCATCCTCACCACATTCTACAGAGGTTGTATTGAGAGCATCCTGAGCAGCTGCATCACGGCCTGGTTCAGAAATTGCACCATCTCGGGTCGCAAGACCCTGCAGCGGATGGTGAGGTCAGCTGAGAAGATCATCGGGGTCTCTCTTCCCGCCATTACAGACATTTACACCACACGCTGCATCCGTAAAGCAAACAGCGTTATGAAGGACCCCACGCATCCCTCATACAAACTCTTCTCCCTCCTGCCATCTGGCAAAAGGCACCGAAGCATTCGGGTTCTCACGACCAGACTGTGTAACAGTTTCTTTCCCCAAGCCATTAGACTCCTCAATACCCAGAGCCTGGACTGACACCAACCTACTGCCCTCTACTGTGCCTATTGTCTTGTTTATTATTTATTGTAATGCCTGCACTGTTTTGTGCACTTTCTGCAGTCCTGGGTAGGTCTGTAGTCTAGTGTAGTTTTTGTGTTGTTTTACGTAGTTCAGTGTTGTTTTTGCATTGTTTCATGTAGCACCATGGTCCTGAAAAACGTTGTCTTGTTTTTACTGTGTACTGTACCAGCAGTTATGGTCGAAATGACAATAAAAAGTGACTTGACTTGACTTGAGGTGAGCTAATGGCTGCAACATCCCCACAAAATGTCCACAGCAACACTCAGTGTTCTTCATCATTTACGTGGACTTCATTTTCAGTTCACATAGCTTGAACCTGCTCTCCCCTGCACCCTCATTAACAATATTGGCTGCCAGTTCGTCAACCTTGATAACATTCTTTATTGAAATACTTGTTTCCATCAGATATCCCAACAAAAGGTGAAATCAGCGTTATCCATTAAAGGAACCCAGAGTCTGGTTTGAGTCCAATGACTTCATCAGTGGCTGCAGATTCCCCATTGATGTCATGTGGATATATGCAAGATGCTGATTCAGTCAAAATCTGGATGGACTTCATTAAAGCAGTCAAAGTATTATTTTACCTTGTATACTTTGAAAGATAAATCCCAGATCATTTTTTTCTCTCCAAGTGCAGAGTTACTAATGACTAATTGTAACATCTCCACTCGATAACATCAGTGAGACAGCAGTCTGGCTGAGGACTTCAGATCCCATTGGATCCAGTGACCTACTACTCTGAAGACTAAGCTATCGATTAACCCTGGGTACAACACACCACTGGCACATTACAGATTGAAAGAGATACATGATGTCATGAGGAAATGAATGGCTTAACTGGACATGCACACAGAAACATATACACACACACACACACACACACACACACACACAAACAGCTACACAGAGAATCAAATACACACCCCACACACAAAGACAGGCACACAATTACATGGAGACACACACTTGGCAGATTCTCAAAGCAGACAGATGTGTGCATAGATACACAGAGACAGACACCATTTTTTAAAAAATCTTACAGTTTGTGGATAATGGCTTTCATATTGCTATGCATTCGAGCAGGGTTATTGCAAAGTGAGGCAACCCTCATTTTGGTTCTGGTTCTGGGAGTGTATGGAGGGAAGTATGCCACCTTGGGCAAAGCTGATAAGAGATAGGGGCATAGAGTCATAAAAGTACGGCACAGAAACAGGCCCTTTGACCCATCTAGTCCATGCCAAAATATTATTCTCCCTAGTCTCATTGACCTGCACCCGGATCTTGCCCCTCCCATCCATATGCCTTAAATGTTGAAATCGAACCCACATGTACCACTTGCACTGGCAGCTCGTTCCACACTCTCACCACCCTCTGAGTGAAGAAGTTTACCGTCATGTTCCCCTTAAACACTTCACCTTTCCTCTATGACATCTAGTTCTACTCTCACTCAACCTCAGTGGAAAAAGCCAGCTTGCTTTTATCCTATCTATACCTTTCATAATTTTGTATATTTCTATTAAATATTCCCTCATTCTCTTACGCTTCAAGGAATAAATTCAATCTTTCCCATTCTCAGATCCTCAAGTCCTGGCAACATCCCTGCAGCGCTCCACTAGTCACAGGCCTCCAGACAGAGAGGCAACCATCTTCTTTGGCTTCTCTGCGAAGCCAATGTGTATTCCCATTTACTACCTCATCTTGAATGCCAAGCAACTAAACCTTCTTGACCAACTTCCCATGTGGGACCTTGCCAAAGGCCTTGCTAAAGTCCATATGGACAACATCCACTGCCTTGATTTCAACCACTGTCCTGGTAACTTCCCCAAAATAAAAATTGGTTAGTCATGACCTACCATGACTATCCCTATCAGTTCCTGTCTACCTAAATAATCATATATCCAGTCCTTTAGATAAAAGAAAAGAGAAATTGCCTTTAAACTCACAAGAGAGCATAGGCCACCAACTTTTTGCTGCTGATGTTTCTGTAGCAGGCAATTTATTTTTTACAAGGTCAAGTTGCTAGCTTGATGCTCAACCCAGCACGGATGGAAAGCGTGCATGGGAGCCAGCTGGATTTGAACTCGGGACTTTCCGCCCCAAAGTCCAGTGCTGATACCACTACGCCACCACCTGGCAAGTCCTTTAGATAACCTTCCAATAACTTTCCCACATCTGATGTCACGCTCACCAGCATATAATTTCCTGATTTATTCTTAGAGCCTTTCTTAAATGGAACAACATTAACTATCCTCCAATTCTCTGGAACCTCACCATTGATAAAGACATTTCAAATATCTAGATGTGTTGCAATGAGGTTGCCTTCAAGGCATCCAGAAAGTGTCTTTTTATGTATCATTTCTGTTTTTCACTATTTTTAATCTAACTATTCAATATACACATATATACACTTACTGTAATTGATTAACTTATGTTTTCTATAGTATCATGTATTGCATTGTACAGCTGCTGCTAAGTTAACAAGTTTCATGACAGTCCATGACCTCGCTGCTATTTTGCCTCACTTCTATAGACTCTGTGTCGTTCTCCCGAGTAAATACAGAAGTAGATTCACTGGACAAAGGCCCAAAATCGAGCTCAAGGGGGACAGAGATCAGTACCTGTTAGCTGATGGGAAAATTGGGCAGTCAAGGGAATGAGACTTGGCGAGATTGAGGGGGTCCGTGATCTGGAGACTGGATCGATGGGGGTAATACAGGGAACATGGGGCACATGGTGATACCACTTGTGGGGAGGGTTGTGGGTTTACATGACACGAAGGGGTCCTGAAGCAGAGGAAGTGAGTGGCGAACTTATCTACAGTACATGCAGATTGATGTCATTATAACCCAATTTTCCAGGGAACGCAGAAAATTGGAAATCACTTGATAATTTGAACTAATCTCCATGAAATGGAGACTGATGACATTTGATGCGCATCTGTTACTGGAACATCAACATACTTCTCTCACCAACTGGGCTTTGAGGTATTCTTAGACCAACTTGTACATCTCTTGTTACCAATGAGTCAATTGCAAAGCACCTGATTTACAGACCTCAAAGTTTTGATCACTAGTAATGTGCCAATAGCCTCAAATTCCAGGACTGCAATGCACTTTCATTGAAACATTTGTCAGTGGCAGTGGTCAGCCAATATATTACACTCCTCTAGCTATAGGGACACACTCACATACCTTTGGGACCATCTTACCTTCTTCTTCCAGGTATCTTCAGCTCGCTGGAGCTGGCTGTACCGTTCAGCCAGAGGGACATGGACAGCACTCTGGGTCTTATGGGTTTTATTTCTCCACTGTTCCTCTCCACCTTGCAGTTTGTGTAACCTGGTGTAGGGCACACTCAGTATTACTGACACACAATAGTATGAATGACATCCCATCCCCTGCACTGTTGAGAAATCAACTCACACTACTCTCTTATATATCCATCACAAGTAACTTTGCCAGGCAAAAGAGATAGCTTACATTCTATTCAAAGGTCAGAATCAGATTTATTATAACTTACTTGGATGACGTGAAGATCGTTGAACAGTGCTACCTGTTACTGAGAGGAATAGTCTATACATGTTATTAGTAGCTGGCAGGCCATGTTCTATCTACTTCCTGACTCTTGAGTTAAAGTAATTACTTTCAACTATCATGTTCGTACATGTTGACTGCAGGGCAGTCTGCAATAGAGTGACTTAAGGCTGCTAATTTTTTTTTCCATTTTTGAGGGACTCTGAGGCTGCTAAGGCCAGAATGCATTGCCCATCGTTACTTGTTCTTGAGATAACTTGCTTGCCAGGTCATTTGAAAGGGCATAGAGTCAAACATAGACCAGATAAGTGTACGAACAGAAAAGCCCTCAGTGAACTAGATGGACTTTTACAGTAACTCATCACTATTGATACCTAGTTTTTAATTCCAAGAATTTAAATTCCATAGGTACTTAGTGGGACTTGAATCTAGATCCCCATGTTATTTGTCTTTGGTCAATAGCACTAGTATTGGTACAATGCCCCAGGGACTCACTCCAGAGGGGTAACTGGAATGACCTTAGGGTCAAAGGACAACATACAGGAATGACTTTAGGGTCAAAGAACAAATCATTGGAATGACCTTAGGGTCTAAAGTCAACACACAACTGCCACCATCGAATTTGTTCAGCATCAGAGACTTGAATGAGTTTCCAAGCAAAACTAGAACTAGGGGTCACATCACAAAATAGTGGCAGACTATTTAACAGTAAAATTTCTTTTCTCAGAGGTACAGATCTTTAGAATTTGCTGTGGAGGTTTAATCATTGACTGTTGAAATGATAAAATGCGAAATTTCTGGATATCAGTGGATTGGGGGGAATGCAGGAAAATGGTTTTCAATTAGGGGATCAACCATGATCTTATTGATTGGTGGAGCAGTCTTGAGAGGGCAGTGGTTCTGGCTTGCTAGCATTTCTTATGTTGAGCAATCTATTGATGCTTGTTGGAGGTGCAAACAATGACTAAATGTCTACATACTGCATATCTGGGGATGCAAATTCCAGTGCTTCACTAGCTTTGAGTAATTTCTCGTTTCACTCCTAAATGGTCTAACCCTTATCTGCAACAGTGTTCTAGTTTGGCTGGAACATGTGCCTTGGAATTCATCCCTGGTTTTCAGTTCAAACACATCCTATTTCTTACATTCTTAGAAGAACAAAAAGGACAAAATTGCTGTACAAAAAGGACATGTTACACCTGAACCCAAAGATGTCCAATATCCTAGCAGGCAGATTTAATAGGGAGGGTTTAAACTAATTTAGCAGGGAGATGGGAACCAGAGTGATAGGGCTGAGAAAGGGGAAAACAGAAATAAATCAAAGACAGCATGCAACAGAGCTGATAGAAAGGACAGGCAGGAGATGAGGCATAATCACAGCCAGTTGGATGAGTTACAGGGCAATAGAGGCGTGGTGTAGTTAAAACAGAAAGCAACACATACTGGACTGAAAGTGATATATTTGAATGCACACAGCATAAGAAATAAAATAGGCAATCTTGAAATTCAGCTACAGATTAGCAAGTATGACGTTGTGGCCACCTCTGAAACTTGGTTAAAGGATGGCTGCCATTGGGAGTTGAATGTCCAAAGATATACAGTGCATCGAAAAGATGGGGGGTGGTGGTGGTGTGGCCCTGTGTATAAGAAATAATATTAAATCAATAGAAAGGGATGACATAGGATTGGAATGTGTAGAGTCTCTATGGGTTGAGTTAAGAAATGACAAGGGTAAAAGGACCCTAATGGCAGTTGTATACAGGCCTCCAAACAGCAGGCGGGATGTAGATTACAAATTACAACAGGAGATAGGAAAGGCATGTCAGGAGGTCAATGTCATTATAATTGTTGGGGATTTTAACATGAAAGTGGATTGGGAAAACTAGGCCAATAATGGACCTCAAGAGAGAGAATTGTAGAATGTCTACGGGATGGCTTTTTAGAACAGCTTGTTGTTGAGCCCACTAGGAGATTGGCTGTTGTGCAATGATCTAGAGGTGACAAGAGAGCTTAAGGTTAAGGAACCCTTAGGGAACAGTGATCACAATATGATCGAGTTCACTTTGAAATTTGAGAAGGAGAAACTAAATTCCAATGTGTCGGTATTTCAGTGGAATAAAGAAAATTAAAATGGCATGAGAGGGGAACTGGCCAAGGTTGATTGGAAAGGGACACTAGCAGGAAGGACAGCAGAGCAGCAATGGATGGAGTTTTTGCGAAAAATGAGGGAAGTGCAAGACAGATATATTCCAAATGAGAAGAAATTTTTGAATAGAAGGACACTAATGTGGCTGACAAGTTAAGTCAGAGTCAAAGTAAAAGCAAAAGAGAGGGCATACAAGGAAGCCAAAGCTAGTGGGAAGATAAAGAATTGGGAAGCTTTTAAAAACATGCAGAAGGAAACTAAGGTCATTAGGAAGGAAAAGATGAATTATGAAAGGAAGCTGGCGACTCATATCAAAGAAGATACTAAAAGCTTTAAGTATATAAAGGGTAAAAGAGAGTTGAGGGTAAATATAGGACCAATAGAAAATGACGCTGGAGATATTGTAAGAGATGCAGAGATGGCAGAGGAACTGAATGCGTAATTTGTATCAGTCTTCACAGTGGAAGACATCTGCATTACACCGGACATTCAAGAGTGTCAGGGAAGTGAAGTATGTGCAGTGAAAATTACAACTGAGAAGGGGCTCAGGAACCTTAATGGTCTGAGGGTGGATAAATCTCCTAGACCTGATGGAATGCACCCTTGGGTTCTGAAGGAAGTAGCTGGAGAGATTACGGAGGCATTAACAATGATCTTTCAAGATTCTGGCATTGTACTGGATGGCTGGAAAATTGCAAATGTTACTCCGCTATTTAAGAAAGGTGGGAGGCAGCAGAAAAGAAACTATAGACCTATTAGCCTGACATCAATGGTTGGGAAGTTGTTGGAATCGGTTGTTAGGGATGAGATTACAGAGTACCTGGAGGCACATAACAAGATAGGCCAAAGCCAGCATGGTTTCCTGAAAGGAAAATCCTGCCTGACTAACCTACTGCAATTTTTTGAGAAATTACAAGCAGGGTGGACAAAGGAGATGTAGTAGCTGTGGTGTACTTGGATTTTCAGAAGGCCTTTCACAAGGTGCCACACTTGAGGCTGCTTAGCAAGAGAAGAGCCCATGGAATTACAGGGGAGTTACTAGCGTGGGTGGAGTATTGGCTGATTGGCAGAAAACAGAGAGTGGGAATAAAGGGATCCTATTCTGGCTGGCTGCCGGTTACCAGAGGAGTTCCACAGGGGTCAGTGTTGGGACCACTGCTTTTTACGGAGCATGTCAATGATTTGGATGATGGAATTAATGGGTTTGTGGCTAAGTTTGCCGATGACACAAAGATAGGTGGAGGAGCCTGTAGTGTTGAGGAAAACAAAGAGCCTGCGGAGAGACTTAAATAGTTCAGGGGAATGGGCAAAGTGGCAAATGAAATGCAATGTTGGAAAGTGTATGGTCATGCACTTTGGTGGAAGAAATAAACGGGCAAACTATTATTTAGATGGGGAGAGAATTCAAAATGCAGAGATGCAAGGCGGCTTGGGAGTCCTTGTGCAGGATACCCTAAACGTTAACCTCTAGGTTGAGTCGGTGGTAAAGAAGGCGAACGCAATGTTGGCATTCATTTCTACAGGTATAGAATATAAGAGCAGGGATGTGATGTTGAGGCTCTATAAGGCACTCGTGAAACCACACTTGGAGTTTCGTGTGCAGTTTTGGGCTCCTTGCTTTAGAAAGGATATACTGACATTGGAGAGGGTTCAGAGAAGATTCACGAGAATGATTCTAGGAATGAAAGGGTTACTGTATGAGGAACGCCTGGCAGCTCTTGGGCTGTATTCCCTGGAGTTCAGAAGGATGAAGGGGGTATCTCAAATAAGCATTACAAATGTTATAGGCCTGAACAGATTAGATATGGCAAAGTTTTTTCCCATGGTAGGGGATTCTAGGACAAGAGGGCACGACTTCAGGATTGAAGGACATCCTTTTAGAACAGAGATGTGGAGAAATTACTTTAGTTGGAGGGTGGTAAATCTGTGGAATTTGTTGCCATGAGCAGCTGTGGAGGCCAAGTCATTGGGTGCATTTAAGGCAGAGATAGATAGGTTCTTGATTAGCCAGGGCATCAAAGGTTATGGGGAGAAGGCAGGGGAGTGGGGATGACTGGAAGAATTAGATCAGCCCATGATTGAATGGTGGAGCAGACTTGATGAGCCAAATGGCCTAATTCTGCACCTATATCTTATGGTCTAAGAAAATGAAAAAAATGAGAAGGGGTAAAAAAGTTTATTCAAATCTCTTGAATTTTGTACCTATCTTTAAGAGATGCTCCAACTTTAATTGGAGTCAGAATTTCAGCTCCATTGTCTTCTTCAGGTAATTGAGCCGGGTAGCTCTTCTCTTTTATTTGGTTTTGATCCTGTGGCACATCAACCTTTTGCCACGATGATGAGGAAAAGCTCTCTGAGGGTTGCCATGTTGGCAAGTGTTTGTCATCGGCCTGCTGACATGGAGGTGAGGATTGCCCAGCTGCCTGTTGCCATGATGAAAGCTTGTTTTCTGCCTGTTGCCACAGTGGTGAAGATGGTGGTGTTGCAGAATCATCTTGTGCTGGCAGCTCTAATTTTTCAATATCTGTGATAATGGAATAGAAAATTGCTTAGATTACCAGAATAAAAAAAACATCAGCAGCTAGATAGCTGATTATTCGAACAAATGTATAATGACATTTCTTCTCTTCTGACTGACCTTTTCATATTTAATTTCAAGTCAAGTCAAGTTGCTTTTATTGTCATTTCAACCATAACTGCTGGAACAGTACACAGTAAAAACAAAACAATGTTCCTCCAGGACCATGGTGCTACATGAAACAACACAAAATTACACTAGACTATGTGAGACAACACAAAACTACATTAGACTTCAGACCTACACGGGACTACGTAAAGTACACAAAACAGTGCAAGACAGTACAATAATTAATAAACAAGACAATAGGCACAGTAAAGGACAAATTACAATATAATAATAAATTATGTAAATGTAAACAATGTAAACAATGTTTTAGCAGGAATTGAGAAAGAAATGAACAAAAATTGCAGAGGGAGTGTGTGTGTGTGTGTGTGTGTGTGTGTGTGTGTGTGTGAGAGAGAGAGTGAGAGAGTGAGAGTGAGTGAGTGAGACTAGACTCTGAGTATTGAGGAGTCTAATGGCTTGGGGGAAGAAACTGTTACATAGTCTGGTCGTGAGAGCCCGAATGCTTCGGTGTCTTTTGCCAGATGGCAGGAGGGAGAAGAGTTTGTATGAGGGGTGCGCGGGGTCCTTCACAATACTGTTAGCTTTGCAGATTTATCTCACTAGATTTTCTTCCCACCTCTCCACAGTGTTTAACAGACATAACTAATGTTGTCAGGCCATTTTAGACTGATCTGGGTTCAGCCACTGCCATTTAGTAACCCAGGAGGGTTCCAAAGGTTGGATCACTGGAAACATTCCAAGAGGAGGTAGATGAATTTTTGAACAATTGGGGAATTGAAGATGAGGGAATCTAGCACAGAAGAGCATTTAAAGCCTGGAGAAGATCAGCAATGATTATACTGAATGTTGGGATCAGCATAACAGGCCAATTGCCCAACCCCTGCTCCTCATTAACTTCTTAAATAACTCTTAGGAGCAAGAACCCTTTCATTTATTTCTCCATGCTTGAGCTAATGAAGTAATTCAGAGTGAAGGAGGAGTTTCAATCCATCTTAATTCATCCATTCTGTTGTGCTGCGCATTGAAGAGTCATTAAATGGAAAATCCTACAAAAGGTAGCAGATTCAGCCCAGTCCATCACCGACGAAGCCCTCCTAACCATTGAGCACATCTACATGAAACACTGTCATAGGAAAGCGTCATCAATCATCAGGGACCCCACCACCCAGGCCATGCTCTCTTCTTGCTGCCGCCATCAGGAAGAAGGTACAGGAGCCTCAGGACTCACATCACCAGGTTCAAGAACAGTTATCACCCCTCAACCATCAGGCTCTTGAACCATTGGGGATAACTGCACTCAATTTCACTTGCCCCATCATTGAACTATTCCAACTACCTATGGAATACTTTCATGTTCTTGTTATTTCTCGTTATTTGCTTATATTTGCATTTGCAGTTTGTTGTCTCCTGCAGTGGTTGAATGCTCTAGTTGGTGGTCTTTCACTGATTCTGTTATAGTTACTATTCTATAGATCTGTTGAGTATGCCCGTAAGAGAATGAATCTCAGGGTTGTATATGGTGACATATACTGAATGTATTTTGATAAAACTTTCCCTTGAACTTTGAAATGTGTTCCTTAAATGATACCAATAATTTCTCCTTTGCCATCTGCAAGTTTATTTCAAAGATTAGTTTATTCTCTGTGTGAAAAGGTAAGATGCTGGAAATCAGACATTTCAAACCTGGAAAAAAAGATACTGACTGTCTAATCTATCTATGCCTCTCATAATCTTATGAAACTCTATCAAGTGTCCTCTCTGCCTCCACCATCTGAGAGAAAATTATCTATGTTTGTCCAATCTCTCCTTATACCTGTAGCACATGCCTTCTAATCTAGGCAACATCGTAGTAAACCTCCTCTGCACTCTCTCCAAAGCTTTGACATCCTTCCTATATTGGGCTGACCAGAACTGGATGCAATAGTCCTGAGGTGAACTAGCTTGAGTTTTATAAAGTTGCAATGTAACTTGGCATGACGTTTGAACACATTTCCTCAAATAACAAAGGCAAGTGTGCCATATGCCTTCCTAACCATCCTATCAAACAGTGTAGCTACTTTCAGGAAGCTATGACCTTGAACTCCAAGATCCCTCTCTGCTCATCAACACTGTTAAGACTGTTAAGGGTCTTGCATAGCACCAGAGAGGCCGGAGAAATAATAATGGTGGACAAAGAGATGACAGATGAACTAAATGAGTATTTTGCATCAGTCTTCTCTGCGGAACACACTAGCAGTGTGGCAGATGTTGAAGGGTGTGAGGGAAGAGAAGTGGGTGCAGTTACTATTACAAGGGAGAAGGTGCTCAAAAAGCTGAAAGACCTAAGGGTACATAAGTAACCTGGGCCAGATGAACTGCATCCTAGGGTTCTGAAAGAGGTAGCAGTAGAGATTGTGGAGGCATTAGCAATGATCTTTCTAAAAATCATTGGACTCTGACATGGTGCCAGAGGACTGGAAAATTGCAAATGTCATTCCACTCATTAAGAAAGGAGGAAGGTAGCAGAAAGGAAATTATAGACCAGTTAGCCTGACCTCCTCAATGGTTGGGAAGATGTTGGAGTCAATTGTTAAGGATGAGGTGATGGAGTACTTGGTGACACAGGACAAGATAGGACAAAGTCAGCATGGTTTCCTTAAAGGAAAATCTTGCCTGACAAACCTGTTGGAATTCTTTGAGGAAATTACAGGTAGAATAGATAAAGGGGATGCCATGGATGTTGTATATCTGAACTTTCAGAAGGCCTTTGACAAGTTGTCACACATGAGGCTGCTTACCAAGTTAAGAGCCCATGGTATTACAGGAAAGTTACTAACGTGGTTAGAGCATTGGCTGATTGGGAGGAGGCAGCGAGTGGGAATAAAAGGATCCTTTTCTGGTTGGCTGCCAGTGATTAGTGGTGTTCTGCAGGGGTCGGTGTTGGCACCACTTCTTTTTATGCTGTATATAAATGATTTAGATGATGGAATAGGTGGCTTTGTTGCCAACTATGCAGATGATACGAAGATTGGTGTTGGGGCAGGGAGTGTTGAGGAAACAGATAGGCTGCAGAAGGACTTAGGCAGATTAGAAGAATGGGCAAGAGAGTGGCAAATGAAATACATTGTTGGAAAATGCATGGCCATGCACTTTGCTAGTAGAAATAAATGTGCGAATTATTTTCTAAATAGGGAGAAAATCCAAAAACCTGAGATGCAAAGGGACTTGGGAGTTCTTGTGCAGAACACCCTAAAAGTTAACATGCAGGTTGAGTTGGTGGTGAGGAAGGCGAATGCCATGTTAGCATTCATTTCAAGAGGTCTAGAATATGAGAGTAAAGATGTAATACTGAGGCTTTATAAGGCACCAGTAAGGCCTCACCTTGAGTATTGTGAACAGTTTTGGGCCCCTTATCTTAGAAAAGATGTTCTGGCATTGGACAGCATCCAAAGGAGGTTCACAAGGATGATTCCAGGAATGAAAGGGTTATCATATGAGGAACGTTTGATAGCTCTGGATCTGTCCTTGCTGGAATTCAGAAGGATGAGGGGGGATCTCATTGAAACCTTGCGAACATTGAAAGGCCTAGAGTAGATATGGAAAGGATGTTTCCCATGGTAGGGGAGTCTAGAGCAAGAGGGTACAGCCTCAGGATGAGGGGTAAAACAGAGATGTGGGGAAATTTCTTTAGCTAGAGGGTAGTGAACTTGCGGAATTTAATACCACAGGCAGCTGTGGAGGCCAGGTCGCTGGCTATATTTAAGGCAGAGCTTGATAGGTTCTTGATTGGACTCGGCATCAAATGTTATGGGGAGAAGGCTGGGGAATGGGGTTGAGGAGGGAAAAAAATGGATCAGCCATGATTGAATGGCGGAGCAGACTCAATGGGCCAAATGGCCTGATTCTGCTCCAATATCTTATGGTCTGGTCTTGTACTGTCCCTTTACATTTTATCTTCCAAATTGCAATTCATCAGGTTAAACTCTGTCTGGCATTTCTCAACTCCTATCTGCAGCTGATGTTCATCCCACTGTATCCTTTAGCAGTCTTTTATGCTATCCAAAGCACCAACAGTCATTGTATCATCTGCACACTTACTAACCGACCCATTTCCATTTTCATTCAGGCCATATATGTACTGCTTTACATCGATCACCAAGACTTCCCAGACTCTTTCACCTTCACTGCTTCCCACTTTCACCATTCACTAACTATATCATTTATTTTTCTTTCCAATATTTTAGCTTTCAATTTTTCTCCAGCAAAACTGGCAGTGGTGCAAGAGATTTGAATTCAAATCTGTGCAATTTAAATTTAGTTAGCAATCTGGAATGATTTGAATAATATGATGTCAGCACAAAACCACTAGATTGTTGTAAAACACATCTAGTTCAACTGCGCTGAAATCCAGTGTCCTTACTCACTCTGGCTTATATGTACAGACCCACTGACATGGTTGACTCTTAAAATTCGAAGTTCAAAATTAAGCTCAAAGTAAATTTATTGGCAAGTACATATACTGTATGTCACCATATTTAACCCTGAGAATAATTTTCTTGTGGGCATTCACAGTAAGTCCAAGAAACATAATAGAGTCAATGAAAGAGTCCACTCAACAGGATGGACAAACAGCCAATGTGCAAAAGACAACTAACTGTGCAAATATTGAAGAAAACAAAGAAATAATAATAATAATATAGATAAATAAGCAATAAATATTGAGAAAATCAGTGGTAGAGTCCTTGAAAGAGTCCATAGGTTGTGGGAACAGTTCAGTGATAGGCAAGTGAAGTTATCCCCTCTGGTTCAAGACCCTGATATTTGAGGGGTAATAACTGTTCCTGAGCCTAGTGATGTGGGTTCTGAGGCTCCTGTACTGTCTTCCTGATGGCAGCAGTGAAGAGAGAGCATGTTTTGGCTGGTGGGGGTCCCTGACAACCCCCAATTTAACCCTAACCTAATCAGAGGACAATTTACAACAACCAATTAACTTACCTGGTATGTCTTTGGGCTGTAAGAGGAAACTGAAGCACCCAGAGAAAACCCACACATTTCATGGGGAGAATCATACAGACTCTTTACAGAGGACACTGGGATCGAACTCTGAGCTCCAACGCCCCAATCTGTAATAGCATCACGCTAACTACTACACTATGGTGGCATCCTAATGAGGAAGACAGGCTTTGAGACCAGCACCCCGCACCATTCCCAGGCGTACTCTAGCCCCACTAATATATATAGATGTAACATTTGGCCACATGTTGTCAGTGGTTTACAGGCTTTATGGCGTCCTATGCATAGAGATCCAGAAGGAAAAGTGTGAATATAGAGTCACAGAGAGAGATAACATGGGAACTGGCCCTTTCTCTGCACCAACCACCAAACACACATTCACACTAATCCTACATGAACACCATTTCTCTTTATTGTCCCTACAGTCGCATCAACTCTGCCCTGATTATACCACACACCATGGGCAATGTACAATGGCTAATTAACCTACTAACCTGCATGTCTTTGGGATGCGGAAAGAAACAGGAGCATCTTAGGAAAATCCACACGGTCACGGGAAGAACATTCAAACTCGACACACTACTAGTGAGAGCTCTACTAGCTGTGCCATTATGCCACTTTACTTCAAAGACCACCCACCGAAAAAATTGTTTTTTCCAAAAGTAATTCCATCAGTTACACCAAATAAACATCAAAATATATTTAATTTTCATGATTAATTAACAGCTCATTAATAAAACTTCTTACATTTTATTAGACATTTTTAAAAAAGTAATCCATGACAACCTGCTCCTTCTGGTGTCCAGCTTCCAAAGGCATAGATTGTTCTAATGACAGACACAGGGCAAAGCTCAAAGCTGTGCTCAGTGAGATCCTGAACCAGTGGTCTAACGTGCTCTCTTTGAACAATAGACTGTTGCTCTGGGCAATCTCAGGCTTCATTTCTACAACTTAATATCCTAGCTTTCAAATCTTCCTTGATTAATCCATCATATACTTCAGGTGATTTGAATTATTATTAGAATTCTAGCCATTAACTAGCTTTTCTAATTTCGATATTGCTATGTATTATAGCAGGGCCCCATCACATTCTGTTGCTCTTGAATATAGTGATACACATTCACTGAGAGTCCTATACCTCCTTCACCAGGGTTCAAGCTCAAGCCCGAGCGCAGGTTCTCTTTGTGTGGAGTAAGCACCTTCCCTTCATACTACATGGGTTTTACCCAGGGTCTCTTCTTTCCTCCCAAAGGCATGCTTGCTGCTAGGTTAATTGACCCTAGTGTAGGTGGCAGTTTAATGTCCATATGCAAGAGAATAGGTTTCAGGGAATTATGAAGGGAAATGGGTCAGCTCTGAGACCTGGTATAGACTCGATGGCCCAGATAACCTCCTTCTGTGCTGTGTCATCAGAAAGTTGCAGCAGATTAAGGAAGTTTACCATCACATTGTCAAGAGAAGTTATTGAGGAATTGGGATTGGTTTCTTATTGTCACATGTACTGAGATGCAGCGAAAAGCTTGTCTTGTAACTGTTCATGCAGATCAAGTCATTACACAGTGCACTGAGGTAGAACAAGGTACAGTAAAACAATAACAATACCGAATAAAGTGTAACAGCTACAGAGAAAGTGCAGTACAGGTAGTCAATAAGGTGGAAGATCATAATGAGGAAGATTGCATGTTGAACCCATTTTATTGGGGTGGTAAATGAATGGGTAAGAGAAGTGATTACAAAACATTCCAAACTAATTCAAGTTAATTGGCACAAAAAATGTAGGATTCATGCAAATAGGTGATTGAGGGTCAGAACTGACTCAATGGGCTGAAGGACCTGTTTCTGCCTGTGTCTCTCTATCACTTTATGATTCTAAAAGATAGTCACTATCAGAATAGTAAAGAAATAAGCAAGGAAATATTTAATTAAACATTATACTTGCCCACTGCTTCTCTCTCATTGTGTGCTTGTACTTCACTGGAATTTTGTTCCTCTGAAAAATCTGTCTCAGTTGGCCTCATGTCACCTCCCACTCCCTCCGACTCCTTGGCTACGCCTGTCACACCTGCATGGTGTTGTTCTCTGTCCATCTCACGCACAGCACTTGAAGCAGAGCTGCTCTCTGCCGGCACACTCTCCTCACATTTCTCAGGCTGCTCTGGCGGGCTGTGACGCTCCGGACTTCCGTCTCTCTGCACTTCAACAATTTCTCTTTTCAATATTCCTTGAATTTCCTTGCTTGTCTGTCCACTCGCCTCATCAACTCCTTTCCAGTGACTCTTGGGGCTGGTGACTGGCACAGATGACATGACTTCAGCCTCCAAATTCTCCGTCTGGGCTGCAAAGTGATTTATGACACGTGACTCCGTTTCGACTTTTATGCGTGGTGCTTGTGAACTAAGCAGCAATTGGGGATAATCTGGTTGCTTCTGGAGCTGAAAATACAACAGTTTCCATTAATGAATGCACAACTGATAGAGGAGAAGGCATTTAAAGATTTGCTAGCTGCAGTCTAAGACTACTTAGTTTATGTTACAGCTCACGTAGACATCACAGCCAAGAAAGCTCACCAACACCTATACTTCCTCAGGAGGCTAAAGCGATCTTGTATGTCCCTGTCAACCCTTACCCATTTTTATGAATACATCATAGAATTCATCCTATCTGGATGCACAACTACTCTTCATGTGACTGCAAGAAACTGCAGGGGGTTGTGGACAAGTTCAGTACATCATGGAGATTAGCCTCCCTTCCATGGACTCTATCTACACATCTCGTTGCATCAGTAAAGCATCGTGCATAATCAAAGACCCCACCCACCCTGAACATTTTCTCCTATCCTCCCTCCCATGGAGAAGAAGATACAAAAGCTTGAAAACACATATGACTAGGCTCAAGGACAGCTTCTATTTACTGTTACAAGACTATTGAGTTCCCTAGTACGATAAGTTGGACTCTTGACCTCACAGTCTTCCACATTATGATTTTACACCTTGTTGTCTACCTGCACTACACTTTCTCTGTAGCTGTTACACTTTATTGTTTTTACCTTATTCTACCTCATGCACTGTGTAATGATTTTGATCTGTAAAATCAGTATGCCAGATAAGCTTTTCACTGTATCTCAGTACATGTAACAATAATAAATCAACACCAATTCTAATTCCAGATCTGAGGAGGAGATACGGAGCAAGAGTCCAAGAAGAAACCAAGTGGCTGTAAAGAGGACAATTTGAATTGAAACCTGAATTCAGATCAGGCTTTGGGCTAAATTTTACAAGTAAAACATTGGTCTTCAACCCGACCACTGCAGAAATCTGGCTGAGGTGAAACGAGAACCTGCTTCAGGAGGCAGAGCAATGATTGAACAGTTCTTCTGGGACTGGCAGACCAGGCTAGTCTGCCTTGTACATTTTAAAGAGCAAATCTGGGATTTCCAGACCTCAGAGAAGTGGGAATTAATTTGTGAATCCATTTTGGATCAGAAGATGTATGTGTTCTTTTTCTTTCCGTTACCAGGTATTCCAGGATAAGGAATCGAATATCTGCCCCGTCCCTCCTGGGATTGGAATTGGAGCCACCTGCACTGCCTGACTGGATGCTGGACTGAAATGGAAATACTGTTAATACTCAGCAGGTCATGCAGCATCTGTAGGGAACTTAATGTTTCACGGTGAGTACCTTTCATCAGAAATGTTAGGAAACAAGTACATTTTACATTCCAGAGAAAGAAAAGGGGTGAGAGAATGAAGGGAATGTTCGTGGTGGAAAAGGAGGAGGAAGGACCACACACACAACCACTGGAGGGATTCAGCAGATAAGGCAGTACCTATGGAGGCAAATGAACAGTCAATGTTTTGGGCTGAGATCCTTCATCATGATTCAAAGGCAAGAGAGCAGAATAGAAGGGTTGTATGGAACAGGAGAGGGAGAAGCATGAGCTGGCAGGTGATGAGTGAGTTCAGGATAGAGAATAAGATGGTAGGTAGGGGAAGGGGCAGAATTGAGAACAATGCGAATTTGAAAGGCGATAGGTGGAAAACAGTGAGAGGGTGTCTCGGTGACTGCAGGTAGTGGTGGTGCTAGCAGTGAGAGGGTGAGGTGCATCAAAGATAAGTCTCTGCCAAAGTAGGCCTCAGTAAGAGGTTTAACATTCAGTCAGGCACAGCAACTAGCTCCAAACTCCAACCTGGAGGATCTGATCCAGGGAATAAGTCAATATCCAGCTCTGCCCTTGGAGAATGGTCTGTTCCTATGTTTTGTCTTGGGACATTTTGTGACAGATGAAAGGATAATTGCACCTCCAAGCCCACAAGCAATGCTTTAAAGGAGCAGACTCTTGTCACGGTCTCATTTCAGATTTCCAGCCTTTGTAGCTGTTTTTTAGCTTTTTGCTTAAAGGTGTCACCATCTCAACCTTGGGCATACAACCCATCTGGTTAAGGCTGCTATGTCCAATGAGTAAAAGCCACTGTGCCAAATGTTTGCCATGAGAAATGCCAATGTCAATAAACAGGCAAGTGTTTGGAAAGGCCAATAGATCTTCAATAGCCTTGATTTTGCTTTCTGTCTGCCAGAAACTATCAGTCCTATTAGAATGGTGCTCATCTTTAATTTTCAAATGTCCAACGGCAACAAGAATCTTTGTCCTGAGCATTAGTGGTCTTCGAATCGTTTGATATCATGGACAACAACTTTCCCATGTAAGAATGCCATAGTAATCCATCAGGTTTAGTACGTACATATTCAGCATCATGACTTAGTCACAGATTAAGAATTCATCAGGAACCTGCAGCCAAACTCAATACTGGCCTGTAAACCCCATAGAAAATCTCCATGGTTCTCCTTGAGTGAGTGTGGATTAGAAAAATTCTGATATCAGAGAGAAGTTACACATTTTCACTGTATCTCCAGCAAGGGTTGCTTTTGTTGTTACTTCTCGGAGACATGCCTGAACAATCTGCAGTCAAAATAACTTTGGCAAACCTACTGACCTCATTCAGATTCCTGTGCAATATTTTTCAATTAAATTGAGGTTTCCCTGTCCTCTCATTCTACTCGCCCCAAATTAGCCGATGAGAAATTCAGCTGAGGTCACAAATGTCATGAAATATACTTCTGCAATTGGCTACAGAAAGTATATTTGGAATTTTCTAACTGCTAAAATGCCCATCTTCCCCCTCCCTGTAAAAGAACACAACTGTAAATATCGTAGTTCACCTGGCATTCCAGTTGAGTAACATTAACCTGAAAGGCAACAGAAGCTGACAAGTTAATATGTCAATCAGCCACAGATCTCAGATACAGCAGCTGACTGAAACCAGCCCAAACTCATTGTGTGTTTAATTTCCTGTAATCGGTCACCAGCCAGGGAAAGAATGCTGTTTCTAGCTGATATGTCAACTCCCTTAGCAACAACTGGAACCCAGTAAACAGCCACGGCTCTATTGGCCTCCCACTGGTTCGGAAGATCGAGAGCTCAAGCAACCACTTCATGATCTAGAACACATAGTATCAGGAAACAGAAAAAAGGGAACATCCAGAATTTGCTCCAAGATTGTTTTCCCTATGACCTGTGACATAGGTCTGCAAATTATTTACAATTCAAAGCTGAGAGTGATACACGCAAGCAAAAACCACAGGGAGAGGGGCTCAAATGAAGGGTTTTGACCTGAAACAGCAGGTTTTCTTTTTGCTTTAGATTCCAGAATTTTGCTCCAGGTTCCAGTCTATGGGGTCTCCAGTGATACAAGGAAACCTGTGTGTTGGAAGTCGGTGAGGAGCCGCAGGAATTTTTTGATTCCCTAAAGCTAGTGCTTGCTTCTTCTGGCCAAATTTGCATCAACTGCAGCTTTAGTTTGATCATTTGTACACCCTAGAGAAGACTGGTTTCTTATAATTTTCATTAGTTGTACAGTTTACCACAACTTAAACAAACACATTTTTAAAAGCCAGCCATATCATTACAAACTGAAGCAGATAAACAAAGCTCGTTACCTGGAAGGAATTCCTGTAATTCTTTTCAAAAATTCTTAAGACTTGAAGTTACAATCATGGTACCAATCTCCACATATCTTTATTTTTTCAGTTCACTGAATTATCTCTACAGCCTCAATCTTTATATCCCACTTGCCACTCCCTGATCTCAGCTGCTTTGCCTCTGCTGAGTTTCCACCTGAACACGTAAGAATCTGATTTTCTACCTAGTAAGCATACATGAATGGGCAGGAAATCCAGCTCCTTTCAGTGAAATGATGGATCAGAAATTAACACTTGCTCAGACAGAAAGAACCTTTACTGAATATTTTGCACAAACAAACCAAATTATGCTAGGTGCAGTTCTGATGCAAGCAATGTTTGGATTTGGTGGGCATCCTGTATGTCTGGGACTTATTGAGTGACATATGCCACTACTTAGAGTAACAGAGTCACAGAAAAGTACAGCATAGAAACAGGCCCTTCAGCCCATTCACTCCAGGCCAAACTGTTTGAACTGCCTACTCCCATTGACCTGCACCTGGACCATAGTCCTCCATACCCCTGCCAACCATGTACCTATCCAAACTACTCTTAAACATTGAAATTCAGCTCACTTAAACAACTACTCTTAAACATTGAAATGGACCACTTGTGTTGGCAGCTCGTTCCGCACTCTCACGACCCTCAGAGTGGAGAAGATTCCCCCCACGTTTCCCTGAAACTTTTCAACTTTGACCCATGACCTCTGGTTGTAGTCCCACCCAACCTCAGTGGAAAAAGCTTGCTTGCATTTACCCTGTCTGTACACCTCATAATTTTGTATACTTCTATCAAATCTCCCCTCAATCTTGTATGTTCCAAGGAATAACCTATTAAATTTTTCCCTTTTTCTCAGGTCCCCCAGACTCAGCAACATCTTTGTAAATTTTCTCTATACTTTTTCAGTCTTATTTACATCTTTCCTATAGGTAGATGACCAGAACTGCACACAATACTCCAAATTTGGCCTCACCAACATCTTATGCAACTTCACCATAACATCCCATCTCCTGTACTCAATACTTTGATTGATGAAGAAAATCTTTCTTTACGACCCTCACTACCTGCGCCACTACTTTCAATGAATTATGGACCTATAATTCCTATATCCCTTTGTTCACCCACACTCCTCAGTGCCCTACTGTTCACCATGCAAGACCTACCCTGGTTGTCCTACCTAACTGCAACACCTCACACTTGTCTGCATTAAATTCTATCTGCCATTTCTCCAGCTGGTCCAGATCCCTGCTGCAAGTTCTGATAGTCTTCCTCACTGTCCACTACACCCCCAATCTTCTTTGTCATCTGCAAATTTACTGATCTAGTTTACCATATTATCATCCAGATCATTGATATAGATAACAAATAACAACAGACCTAGCATGGATCCCTGTGGGACTCCACTAGTAATAGGCATCCAGTCAGAGAGACAACCATCTACCACCACACTCCGGTTTCTCCCGTGAAGCCAGTGTCTAATTCAATTTACTACCTCATCTTGAATGCCGAGTGACTGAACCTTCTTGTGCAGCCGCCCATGCGGGACCTTGGCTAATACCTTGCTAAAGTCCAAGTAGACAACATCCACTGCCTTGGCTTCATCAACTTTCCTGGTAATTTCCTTGAAAACTTCAGTAGTATCACTGGACTGCTTGTGGAGTGGAGCTTGGGAACAGCAGTGCACACTCTTGCTACAATTACCCAGCCTCCTTGTCAGTTCTGTGGGATCAGAAACCTCTGCCACACCAAAAAGATCCCTAGCTTGGACAGGAGAGTGTTCTTTTATAATTAATTTAAATTCAATTTTTTTTATTGACCAGCAAATACTTTTTTTAAGTTAATTTACTTATTTACTTTAAAAAACTTTATTTTTTTAAATTTAGAGATACAGTGTGGTTTCCAACTATTTGGGCCGTGCTGCCAGCAAACTACTGATTTAACCCTAACTTAATCAAGGAACAATTTACAATGACCAATTAAGCTACCAACTACTGGTACTGTTGTGTTTGTACAACTACATATCAATTAAAAAAAGGTACATGTGTGGAGGAGGCTTTAACTGGTGTATTCCAGAGAAAGAGAGAGAGAGAGAGAGATGTGAGTTTTTCAAGAATGAAATCTCATATTGTGGACATGTCATTGACAACAGGGCTTACATAAGTCACAAGAGAAGATTGAAGCAGTGTTGCAGGCACCCAAACCTGAAAATGTGTCACAACTCAGGTCATACTTGGGCCTTGTAAACTACTACCACTGGTTTCTCCCAAATCTTGCTCCAGTGCTGCACCCATTGACCACACTGTCGCAGACTGGATCAAAGTGGGTATGGTCATAAAGATGCGAAAGGGCATTCAAGGAACAAAGAGGCTAATAACTTCAGATGAACTGCTCACCCATTATGACCCATCTCTGCCCATCAGACTGGTGTACTTTTATTTAATTGATATATAGTTGTACAGATACAACAGGTACGTCTTTGGAATTTGGGAGGAAACTGGAGCATCCGGAGGAAACCCACACATTCGATGTAGAGATGTACAAACTCCTGACAGACGATGCTGGGATTGAATACTGAAATCTGACGACTCAAGCTGTAATAGCATTGCACTAACCACTATGTTACTGTAGTGGCCATTGTATCAATGATTTTAATTTCTTCTAATTCATTGCTACAACTTCAATGCCCTTGATCATCAGAGTTATCTGAAAACTATTAAAGTTGGAGCATTAATTCAAAAATATTCAGCTGAATACTAGTATTTAAAAAATAATTACCCAAATTACCATAAAACAAAGATTGAAGGGCCATGGGTTTTGCTGCTTGTCAAGCTTTGATTGCCTGGGTTTATAGGAGCAGTCTCCAGTAGGGTCCTGATCTCCAGTGAAGGCTCTGACTCTCACATTGGCAAATGCTGAAATCAGCCCATAATACTGTTTCATGTGAGTGCAGCAAACAGGGAACACTAACATAGCACCAAAGCTCCTTATTAACCCCAGATCTCCTTTCATGTCTTAAACTTTCTCCTATCCTATACTAAACGTGGATCCTTTTTCTCATGCTAAATCTATCCTCTGTTTTCATTTGCTCTCTCGACTCATAGAGCACTGCAGTGCAGAAACAGGCCCCTTGGCCCATTTATTCCATGCGGAACTGTTATTCTGCCTAGTACCATTGGCCCACACCTGGACCATAACAATCCATACCCTTTCCATCTATGTACTTATCCAAACTTTTCTTAAATGTTGCAATTGAACCCACAAACACCACTTCCACTGGCAGCTCGTTCCACACTCTCACCACCCTCAGAGTGACGAACTTCCCCCTTAAGTTTTCCTTGAATACTTTACCTTTCACCCAAAACCTATGACCTCTAGTTCTAGTCTCATCCAACCTCAGTGGAAAAAGCCTGCTTGCATTTATTCTATCTACACCCCTTGTAAATTTGTATACCTCTGTCAAGTCTCCCTTCATTCTCTTACGCTCTAGGGAACAAAGTCCTAACCTAGAGCAACATACAAAATGCTGGAGGAACTCAGCAGTTCAGGCAGCAGCTATGGAGTGGAATGAGCAATCAATGTTTCAGCCCAAGACCCTAAATTAGGTTGTCCTATCCCACCTACCCATTTCAAACTCAGCTTGCTCCCTTCTCCTGAACTAAATCTGTCTCCTGTCCCATGCCTAATTTCATTCTGTTGTCTAGTACTAATTCTCAGTGTGCTAGTGGCAATAAACCCATTCCACCATCGTTTCTACCTTCTTCTCAATCCAATATTACTTCCCTCCCCCATTGTCCTCTTAATCCGGATCCGGAATTCCATATCAATCCCATTGCCACCAAGCCTGCTCCATTTGGGACATCTTTTCCCTATTCCAGACACTGGAAAATCCCTTCCTCTTTTTCAAGTCACAATACGAAATCCCTTCCAGGAAATTCGTGTTTGCATTTTACAGTCAGGCTAGAATATGAGCTAACACTTACAAAAGGGTTTTGAATCTACAACCTGTTGAGTCAGTTATCACCAACTGTACTTTCTCAACAAAAGGATACGTTTTTAATTGCTTGCTCGTCGACATTTATAGAACACACATCACAATTTAGGGCCAGAACTTTTGGCCTACTGAGGAAGGCAGAATGGTTCCTTGGTCTGATATTGTGTTTATTTCCTGCCTTATGCCAGCTATTGTTTGCTACATTTAAGTAAACATGAGCTGGCAACGGAATATGCCCTGGAGTGCGCTGCTCCTAATCTTACCATAGTTACAGCAACTGCCATTTTTCCCTTCCTCGCACTGCGTGAAGATAATGGGGATAAGGGTTGCTCAGAAGCCAGTCAGTCTGATAGAACAGTTAAATTTGTATAACGTTTCCAACCCATTTCATATAATTATGTTTCTTCCTTCCCTAATTCATTGATAGATCTCTCATGCATTCTATGAATAAATGTATGGTGCAGTTGTAGAGACCCATTCTATTTGCAAGTCTATTGATTTTCCAGCAGGGCAAGTGAGAAGAGGAGGAATGGCCTACAATAGGCACCTTCTATGCTTTGATAAGGACAATTTAGATCAGGGGTCTAAATTCCCAGCCTGGGGTCCACCAGAACCTTCAATTAATGATAATGATAAAGGTTGGGAACTTCTGGTCTAAATGGTCCATCTTTATCATGGACAGACTGCTCTGAGTAGATGACTTTGCTAAACCTGTTAGAGCTATACAGCACAGAAACAGGCCTTTCAGCCCAACACGTCCATGCTAGCCAAGCTGCCTAACTGCTCTAGTCCTAATTGCCTGTGATTGACTCATATCCCTCTAAACCAGGGTTCCCAACCTTTAACATTTTGTCATGGACCTTAACAACATTTTGTAGAATTTACATGACATCTGAACTCCTGTACTCAACATTCTGCCCAGTGATACCAACCAGTATTACAAACAACTATACGAGCATATTGTTTCTTTCAAGCAAGACTTAAAAAGAGCTGAAAATACAACATTAAATGCTCTTAAATAAAGTATGCCATCTCTTAACATCTTTAAGCAGCAGATAATTGTGCATGCACTCTCAGTCTATCCAAATCCTTTCAACGTTACAGAACAATACATGAAGGAAAAGTTACTGCTCCACTACCAGGGAAACAGTGAAGTAATGCCTACCAGTTGGACTTCGCTCATGGTGACGGGTTGGGTGCGATAGCGGACTCCTTTCTGTCTGCGCTCTTTTCCGCCTTCCGGTAGAGACACCTTCTTTGGCAAGGGGTGGCACAAGCTGTTGAATAGAGCCATCTTCTGGGTCAGACTCAGTTTTGAATTCTCATCTCCTCTCTCCTCTGCCTCCTGCTGAGCTGCACAGCTGTCTGGTCCACTCACATCTGGCTCCCTTAGTGACTGTACCCTGGGGAGACTAAGAATTTACATCAGTCAGAAAACCAAGCTGTTTCAAAGCAAATAAACAACAGGCCAAGGCCATTCAACTGCTCACGACTGCTCCACCTGTCAGCCTAGTTGGGCCTGCTCAGTATCTTAACTCTCTTCACCCAGTTCTATCACTTTTTGCAGATTATAAATCTATCAGTTTCAAACTTTGCGCTAAGAGTGGTGCACCTTTAGAATTCTCTGTTCCAGCAGGTTGTGGCAGCTGGAACACTGGAGGTACTCCAAGAGGAATCAGATGACATTTTGAAAGATAGCGAGAGCCGTCACAGAAGGAGAGTGAAGTTCTGCTACAGATTAGCCGTGATCGTATTGAATGACAGGGCAGGCTTGAGGGACCAAGATGCCTACTGATTTGTAACAGGTTGCATTCATTAGGTTTGTGTTCCACTATGTGATCATATGGAGCTTTTTAGAAGGTATAAAATGACCTGACCAGTAACATACAGTGTAAACGAAATACTGTAGATGCTGTATATCAAAAATAAGCACAAAATGCTGAAGATACTGAAGGTCAGGCAGCATCTATGGAGGGGGAAATAGTTAACCTTTCAGGTTGCAGTGCCACCATTAGTCCAGCAAGATATTATAACTCCTTGTCATCATCAGCTAGAGGATGAGCATATCAAATTATGTTAACGAGCAACAGCTTTCAACATCTCTCAATCTTCTATTCCCAAATTCCACAAGCCCATTTGCTTTCCTGGGGCCCTGTCAGAGGACCAGTGGAGATGTTAAGCCTGGGGACACTATTTGATCATGGTTACGAAAAAGTCTGCAGATGCTGGAAATCCAAAACAACACACACAAAATGCTGAAGGAACTCAGGAGGTCAGGCAGCACCTATGGAAATGAATAAACAGTTGACATTTCAGGTTGAGACCCTTCATCGAGACTGGGAAGGAAGGAGAGGATACCAGAATAAAAATGCGGGGGAAGGGAAGGTGGCTAGCTAGAAGGTGATAGGTGAAGCCAGGTGGGTGGGAAAGGTCAAGGGCTGGAGGAGAAGGAATCTGATAGGAGAGGAGAGTGGACCTCAGGACAAAGGGAAGGTGGGGGGAGATCTCAGGAGGAATGATAGGCAGGTAAAAAGGTAAAAGATCAGAGTGAGGAATAGGTGGGGGGGGTAGATGAAATTGCTTATTGGAAGGAAAATTCAATAGTCATGTCATCAAGTTGGAGGCTACGCAGACAGTGTTGCTCCTCCACCCTGAGGGTGGCCTCATCTTGGCACAAGAGGAGGCCATGGATCGACACATCAGAATGCAAATGGGAATGGGAATTAAAATGTTTGGACACTGGGAAGTCCTGCTTGACAAAGCGGTCCCTCAATTTACGATGGGTCCCATCAAAGTAGAAGAGGCCGCATCGGGAGCACCGGACACGATAGTACACCCCAGCAGATTTGCAGGTGAAGTGTTGCCTCACCTGGAAGGACTGCCTGGTGACCTGAACGGAAGTGAAGGAGGAGGTATATGGGCTGGTATAACAGTTAGGCCACTTGCAGGGGGACAAGTGCCTAGAGGTTGATTAGTGGAGAAGGACAAATGGACAAGGGAATCATGGAGGAAGCAATCCCTGTGCAAACGGGAGTGGGTGGTGGAGGTGATGAGGTAAAGATATGTTTAGTGGTAGTGATGCCTTTGGAGAGGCAGAAGTTGCGGAGGACAATGTGTTAGATGCAGAGGCTGATGGCGTTGTAGGTAAGGACAAGAGGGACTCTATCACCATTACCGAGAAGATGGGGTGAGCATGAATGTATGGGAAATGGGGGAGATGCGGGTGAGGGCAGTATCAATAGTAGAGGGAAGGAAACCCCATTCTTTAAAGGAGGAGGACATGTCTGATGTCCTGGAACAGAAAGCCACGTCCTCGGAACAGATGCAGTGGATATGGCAGAAATTACAAATGAGAGCACTGTTTCTTTCACCATTCTGTCAGTGACATTCACTGTCACTGGGCACCCTTAGGGCAACATGGCCTTAATCTTACAGTGCCAAACTCCAGGCAAGTGAATGGCAAACATGCTCTGTCACAGGGATCCTCTAGATGCAGGCGACTGTCTCGTTGTACATCCTCTTCTCACAAGACAGCATTAAACCTGCATTTCCCACCAGGTGTCACTGCATTGCTTCATGAGTGGAAAGCCAGCCAGATCGGTGTATCTGCTGAAGTTACACACCCAAGCTGTCATCCTAGACAACAATAGCAAACAGCAGCAAGCAAAATTGAGATTTCCTCTTCTGTTTGTTTTAATATTGTGTAGAAAGGTTGAAAGCTCTCAGCCACAGAACTTTCCTTGACAGATAAATAATTGGATTTGAATCCTCTCTCCCTGCCAAGTGAAATACAAACACATTTGTCTTTCCACTGAAAGGATCTTGAAAGTCTCTAAAACATTTTTTCAAAACCCAGCAAATAACCTAAATATGGGATTCCACAATCTTTCATAGACGTATTTGTAAGATCTTCAGGATGCTGATTAGGAGCTGCATCCTCTGGTAAGATGGCAACATTTTTGATTGCAGCAGCTTCTACGAGGCCAAGCAAGGTGTTATTGTCCTTTTTAAACATATTTTTAACAATCGCGAGACCCTTCTGGACATTAAAACCTTAAAGTACTGCAGGTCTAGCCCATCAGCGAGTTGCTCGTTGGTGGAGAAACTGAAGGGACTGGACTTGGTTCAGATCATGCTGCTGTCTGTGTCAGAGAGGCGTCGGAGGAGTCAGCGTGTGAAGGCAGTGAGCAGTCTAACAGTGAGTGATTGTCTTAGTCGCTTTTATTGTGGTCACAACACCCCGTTGGACATTGTTAATGTGGGATGCTGCAGGTCCGATTCACTAATTTACTGGTGGATGGCGGGGAAGATGCATGGCCTCAGTCATAGGGAGGACTAGGCCTCAAGCCATGGTGTCACCTGTTTACAGCTGCCCAGGAGAGAAGCGCCAGAGTTGGTGTGATTCACTGGAAGCAGTGTGGTGCGGTGTCCAAGCTGAAGTTGGTGCTGCGCCTCGTGTTCGCTTGGCAGAAGACAAAGTGTATTGTGTTCAACTGCAAACTGATGCAACATTCATGGACTCGGTGTCTTGTACTATATTTTTAGTGTGACTGTATTTTACTGATATCTTATATGTGCCTTGTGCTGTCTGTGACTGCTGATACTGTGCTTTGCACCTTGGCCCTGGAGTAACACTGTTTCACTTGGCTGTATTCATGGATATTCATGTATGGTTGCATGACAATTAAACTTGAACTTGAATATACTCACTCCATTTCATACGATTGTGTTCTTCACTGTGATGCACCATTTTAGTGGGAGCAGAAAGCCATTTGTTCTGATGTTTGATCTTGAAATTAATAGTGGTAATCAGATGTTGATGATGGTACTTTAAATGAATAGGCTCCTTCTGCCCTGCGATGATTTTGATATCTGCTTCTACCCTAATCACCATGCAGACCTTTGTCATGCACAGGGTGTGGTGTGTTGCTCTGTCAAAGCCAGTCCAGAAATTAAACTATTTATTTCATTTGAAAATGCCCTTTTCCTGCAATATAATGTGATAATAACCGATATTGCACCGTTTTGCTCACCCCAATCAATATACTGTATCAGCCCCTAGACATCCACAATCTTTCATCGCCTGAGGCCGCAACCACTCTTTCCCCACCATCACCCGGGGCTACAATTTTCATTACCTGAGATCTCAACCTTCTGATCCCTCCTCCCAATTAGCCAAACTTCTGATCCCATCTTCGGCCCTCCAATCACCAAGGGCCCGACTCTCCAATCGCTATCCTGACTCTTTGAACACCATCCCAATCATTTGATGAAACATCCAGACCCTTTGACCACTCAAGACCCCCAACTCTCTGATCACAATCCACACATGAAACTCCAATCCTCCGTTTACCCCAAACTCTGAGCCGCCAATCATAATCCTTATCCTCTAAATACCACTCAACACTCCAAAAATCCATTCAGATCCTCCAGTCATCTAAGACTGATCTTTTGATTACCCCTCCCAATGCTCTGATCATTGCTGGCTTACTGCAATATTGTACCTTATCTCCAAACACTTTCTGTTGGGATACAGGTAATCTCTGCTCCAAAATGAAGATTACTCCAGTTTCAGTCTCCATGGTGCAGGATGCAGATGACACATGTTCTGAGGCCAGCTTCAAGTCATCATTGAAACTGTACATTAACTGAAACTTATGAGAAAATAAACCTTACATTGCCCTCTGCCAACTTAGCCTTATTGTACAACGCTGCAATAATGGTGCATGGTGAGTCACTGGAAATTGTGAACCACTTGACATATCTCAGAACCCTCCTTACTGTGAAGTCTAAGATCTAGGAGTTAACACCTGGTATTGCTTTCAATTCTCTAGCTCAGCCTTTGGACAAGTGAGGTAATAAGCTTTTAAATATCAAGATCTCAGACCTGGCACAAATTCTATACCCTCCCCTTCTGTATGCAGCTGAGTCATGGACTACCAAGGTTTTTCAAAGTGCTGGAGAGAAGTCACCAACACTGGCTCCACAACCTCCTCCAAGTCCACTGGAAGGATGAGTGAATCAATGTTAATGTCCTTTCATGGTTAACATTGGGAGCATTGAGGCAAGGTTATACTTCATTAACTCTGAAGGTCAGGTCTTGATGTTCACATGTCTGACACCAGACTCCCGAGCCAGACACTGTATTCTGAGCCCTAGAGGACAATGGAAATGATTCAAGGACGTTCTCTGAACCTTTATAAAGAAGTGTAAGATTCTCACCAATTCCCAGGAATCCCTGGCCCAAGACTACACAAAACGGAGAACATTTGGATGACATTGAGAACATTATGTCCGTGTTTTGGGAATGCAAAGAGACCAGACATAAATACAGAAGGAATGCACCATATCAGCCCTCTCTCCCCAGACAAGTACCTCCTGCCCCTCCAGTGACAGGCCCTGCAAGTTCCACATCAACCACTTCGCATCCCATTGAAATGGTGGATAAGCAGGTCATCCTCAACCCTAAAGGACTACTTAACAAAGAAGTGATACCATTCGGAGCAGTTACATGATGCTAAAGTAGGTGGTGCTTGGAAATACTCAGCAAGTCAGACAACCTGAGAGGAGGGAGAAACAGGGAAGTTTCAGATCAATGTTACCTGACTTGCTGAATATTTCCATCTCATGTTTTCATCTCAACTTCCAGAATTTTTTGCTTATGGATTAAAAGTGGAATCAACGGTTTGCCATTGTGTGGTATAATTGGAGTCAGTGACTGAGTGCAGTGTATTGGCTTCAGGAGCTGTGATTGGATACTGTGAAACACAAATGGATTCATTGACCGTAAGGTGTGGTATAACTGAAATTAGGGGCTGATTATTGTGTAATATAAATAGAGTGAATTAATTGTAAATGGATGCTATTGAGTGATATAACAAAGGTGAATTGTTGAGTAGGATGCACTTTAAAAGTTGGCATAGCACAGAAGAATTGGAAAAAAAATAATGGAACAAAAAGTATGTTGCTCAATTGAACATGTAAATAGTGAGAGTAAGTCAATAGTTACTGGAGCAGGAAATTGCTTCAGATAATCCCTTGAATGCTTTGAAAACAAGAAACATCAGGTGGATTGTGATTCCAAATGATCAATTCCAAGTGGATATTATTTTCCTGATTTACATCCCTCCTCATTTTGATTTCTATTAACTTCCATTGAAATTAACCAGAATCAAAATTATGACAAGTATTAAAAGCTGCTAATTTACTCTCACTCATTTTACATAATTGTAAAACAGTTTATTTTCTATATGCCTAGACAACAACAGCTGAAGAACCTGGGGTACTCATCTTTATCATTTCAAGCCTTGTACAGTAAATATTCAGTTATGGGTCAGTAAATATTTTAGAATTCTGATTCATAAGGTTTATGCATTAATGTGCCTGTGCTCATTTCAAACTAGCAACTCATCATACTGGAGGACTTGTTTTTGCCAGCTAACATCAGCTAGAAAGAATATGTCTGAAGAAATGCTACACCAGTAGAAGCTAGCCTGTTGAACTGAAGAATTCAATGGGACAGTCTCACTAATTCACCCCAGCTCTCCCAAGCTCATGGCCTCAGACATTTCTCAAAGATCAACAGTGCTGACATCCGGCTCTTTCAGAAAACAGGTGCAGCACATCACAAGGTTTCAAGAAGAATTTAAATGATTTTAAATTTGAAGAGAAAAGCAGTTTTCAAACAGCCTTAAGGTAACCAGAGATCAGTCAGTGTTACAATGCAGGAATGCAGAGTTTATGCATAGTCAGTGAAACATTTCTGGAAAAGATACAGATTCTCAAATGTACTTTGGGTGGACAGAATTTTAAAATGTTGGATGAAACTGAAGAATTATTTAAAAGGTTGGCTCAAAGCACAAATTTCTCGGTTTAAAACAGTACTGGGGTACTTGGCAGTATAGGTACAACGCTGGAGTCAGAATGTTTATATTTGCATACACACAGGCACAGCTTCTGCTCAGACAAGTTAAACAGCTGCACTGTGCTGGATATGGCAAGCTATCGGTGGCTGCGTTCATTCGACAGGTCCTCTACAGGGTGAGCTCATGCAGACTGCACAGTAGGACCAGACCTGGGAGGTCACAGTGATGTGAGGGAGGGTTGAAGGTGGTGGGGGGGTTCATAAAGCAACGGTTTGGCATGCAGATGATTTGTGATCGTCAGTCAGAGACAGGCTCCAACATATCATGGGAGAACACTGGTGGCTAGTGTTCAGTGTTTGAGGGGTTGGTGGGGAGGAGAAGTGAGATTACATACGTCAGAATGGTGGATGGGATGGGTCATGCAGCCATTTTGATGACATCTGTGTATGCAGATACTCGGTGCATGTGTATTTCCATACTATTTGTAGATCCTTAACTTCTTGTTATCACTGAAACTGGGTCATACCGTAGACACAAAAATGGCATTATCAGGCAAAAGTAATGTAGCATGTCTCTCACAAACACTTGAAACTGCTTGCCTACTGTCACTTATATTACACTGGGAAATAGTATAGCCAACCTATACACAGAAAGACCCCACAATTAACTGTTTAAGAAAAACAGCCAATAAATTTGGTTTCTTTATTGAGGATATAGAGACATTGTGTTTGCCTTCAAATACAGTCAGGAAGTGAGTTTCCCACTTCCGTGGGTTCAGTAGATTGGTTCCAAAACACAAGGTCCATTTTGAAATGTATGCCACATACCTATTTGCCACCACGATCTCTTCTGTAGTTATCGGCTGTGTCCGACACCGATCATGAGAGCGGTGTAGTCTGCGTTCCATGGCTGCATGACTGCTATGAGGTCGTGATGAGGGGGGAGAATCTGCAGGGGAGGCCTTCTCTAGTTCCTAATGAAACACAAATGACATGGGAAGAACGTAGAGAGACAAGATCATTCTCAAAACCTGGGCTAGCACTAACATTATACATTCACAGTCAATGGCTTGTTAAACGTTCATTTTGCCTATTTGCAGAGATCGATCATCAACTCTCATTTCATCATCACCTTGCTCGGAACAGTTTCGGGCCTGTCGGAAGCATGGGCTCGTAGACACATACTGCACTGAAACGGGCACTTCAGCTCATGGCGTCGAGCACCCACTTACACCAATCCTGTACGAATACCAATTTATACTTTTTACATTCCTATAAAGTACCCAGAGATTCAACCACTCATCGACACATTAGGAGATTTTCCAACAGCTAATTAATCCACCAACTTGCATGTTTTTCATCATCAATATCGTGATGTGCCATGTCATATGATGTGGGGGATTATGGTCTCATGACCATGATTTTTCTTGGCAATTTTTTTTTTTCTATAGAACTGGTTTGCCATCGTCATCTTCTGGGTGGTGTCCTTACAAGACAGGTGACCCCAGCCATTATCAATACCCTTCAGAAACTGTCTGTTTGATATCAGTACTCACGTAACCAGGACTTGTGATGTGCACCAGCTGCTCATACGACCATCTACCACCTGATCCTATGGCTACACGTGACCCTGATCGGGGCAAGAGGGGGATAAGCAGGTGCTACACCTTGCCCAAGGGTGACCTACAGGCTAGCGGAGGGAAGGAGTGTCTTACACCTCCTTTGGTAGAGAAGCATCTCCACCCCACCACCTTGTATATAGGATAGACTGTGGAAAGAAACTTAAATACCCAGGGTGAACCCTCACAGTAACATGTAGTAAAGGTCAACTCCACACACACAAACAGGGAATACAGGTGAACTCCACACACACAAACAGGGAGTACAGGTAGACTCCACACACACACACACACACACACACACACACACACACACACAAAGAGAGAGTACAGGTAAACTCCACACACACAGAGAGTACAAGTAAACTCCACACTCACACAAAGAGAGAGTACAGGTAAACTCCACACACACAAATGGAGTACAAGAAACTCCACACAAACAGGGAGTATAGGTAAACTCCACACACACAAACAGGGAGTACAGGTAAACTCCACACACACAAGGTGTACAGGTAAACTACACACACACACGAAGTACAGGTAAACTCCACACACACAAACAGGGAGGACAGCTAGGCTCCACACACAAACAAGGAGGACAGGTAAACTCCACACACACAAAAACAGGGAGGACAGGTAAACTCCACACACACAAACAGGGAGGACAGTTAAACTCCACACACACAAACATAGAGAACAGGTAAACTCCACACTCACAGAGTACAGGTAAACATCACACATATAAACAGAGTACAGGTAAACTACACACACACACACAGTAAAGCTAAACTCCACACACACAAACAGGGAGTACAGCTAAACACCACACACACAAACAGGAAGTACAGGTAAACTACACACACACACACACACACACACACAGTACAGGTAAATTCGACAAACACAAACGGTGTACAGGTAAACTCCACACACAAACAGGGAGGACAGGTAAACTACACACACACACCACACACACACAAAAGCTAAACTCCACACACACAAACAGGAAGTACAGGTAAACTACACGCACAAACAAACAGGGAGTACAGGTAAATTCGACAAACACAAACGGTGTACAGGTAAACACTACACAAACAGGGAGTATAGGTAAACTCCACACAAAGGGAAAACAGGTAAACTCCGCACACACAAACGGAGTAGAGGTACACACACGCACAAACAGGGAGGATAGGTAAACACCATACACACAAATAGGGAGTACAGGTAAACTCCCCACACACAAACAGGGAGTACAGGTAAACTCGGCACACACACACAAATGGAGTACAGGTAAACTCCACACACACAAACAGGGAGTACAGCTAAACTTCACACACACAAACCCGGAGTAAAGGTAAACTCCACACACACAAGCAGGGAGAACAGGTAAACTCCACATACACAAACAGGGAGTACAGGTAAACTCCACACACAAAAGCAGGGAGTACAGGTAAACTCCACACACAAAAACAGGGAGGACAGCTAAGCTCCACACACACAAACAGGGAGTACAGGTACACTACACACAAATAAACAGGGAGCACAGGTAAAATCCACACACACAAACGGGGAGTACAGCTAAACTCCACAAACACAAATGGCGTACAGGTAAACTCCACACACACAAGCCATGGAGTACAGGTAAAATCCACACACAAAAACAGGAAGGACAGGTAAACTCCACACAAACAGGGAGGAGAGGTAAACTCCACACGCACAAACAGGTAGGACAGGTAAACTCCATGCACACAAACTGGGAGTACAGGTAAACTCCACACACATAGACGGAGTACAGGTAAATGCCACACACAAAAACAGGAAGGACAGGTAAACTCCACGCACACAAACAGGGAGGAGAAGTAAACTCCAGAAACACAAACTGCGAGTACAGGTAAATTCCACACACACAAACAGGGAGGACAGGTAAACTCCACACACACAGAGTACAGGTAAACACTACACACACAAACAGGGAGTACAGGTAAACTCCACACAAAGGGAAAACAGGTAAACTCCGCACACACAAACAGAGTAGAGGTATACAAACACACACAAACAGGGAGGACAGGTAAACACCATACACACAAATAGGGAGTACAGTTAAACTCCACATCACACAAACAGGGAGTACAGGTAAACTCTACACACACAGAGAGTACAGGTAAATTCCACACATACAAACTGGGCTATAGGTAAACTCCTCACACACAAACAGGGAGTATAGGCAAACTCGGCACACACACACAGGAAGAACAAACTCCACACACACAAAACTTGGCATACAGGTAAACTCCACACACGCAGAGAGTACAAGTAAACTCCACACACACAGAGAGTACAGGTAAATTCCACACACACAAGCAGGGAGTACAGGTAAACAACACACACACACACACACACACAAACTACACTTACCCGTACAGAGAGTACAGATAAACTCCACCCACACAAAAGGAGTACAGATAAATTCCACCACACAAACAGCGTGTACAGGTAAGCACCACAGACGCAAACAGGGAGTACAGGTAAATTCCACACACACACGAAGAACAGATAAACTCCACACACACAAACCTCGGAGTACAGGTAATCTCCACACACACAAACCTCGGAGTACAGGTAATCTCCACACACACAAGCATGGAGTACAGGTAAACTCCACACATGCAAACAGGGAGGACAGCTTAACTCCACAAACACAAATAGGGAGTTATTGCAAACTCCACAGACACAAATAGGAGTACAGGTAAACTCCACACACACAGAGTACAGTAAAACTCCACACACACACATACCCGGAGTACAGGTAAACTCCACACACACATACCCGGAGTACAGGTAAACTCCACACACACAAGCAGAGAGTACTGGTAAACTCCACACACACAAACAGGGATCACAGGTAAACACCACGTACACAACCAGGGAACACAGGAAAACTACACACACAGACACAGTACAGGTAAACTCCACACACACAGACAGGTAGTATTGGTAAACTCTGCATACACAAGCAGGGAGTACAGGTAAACACCACGCAGACAAGCAAGTAGGGCAGTTAAACTCCACACACACAAACATGGAGGACAGATCAACTCCACACCCACAATCAGGGAGTACAGGTAAACTACATACACACAAACTGGGAGTACAGGTAAACTACACACACTGTCCTGGAGTACAGGTAAACTCCAGACACACTAACAGGGAGTACAGGTAAATTCTACACACACAAACCAGGAGTACAGGTAAACTCAACACACACAAATAAGGAATACAGGTAAACTCGACACACACAATCAGGGAGTACAGGTAAACTACACACACACAAACCAGGAGTACAGTTAAATTCTGCACTAAAAAATCAGAGTACAGGTAAACTCCACACAGGGAATACAGATTAGCTCCACACACACGCAGATGGAGTACAGGTAAACGCAACACTCACAAACCCAGAGTACAGGTAAACTCCACACACAAACAGGGAGGACAAGTAAATTCCACACACACAAACAGGTAGGACAGGTAAACTCCACACACACAAAACCCTTAGTAAGGGTAAACTCCACACACATAAACCCAGACTACAAGTAAACTCCATACACAGAAATAGGGAGTACAGGTAAACTCCACACACACACAATCAGGGAGTACAGGTAAACTCCACACACACAAACAGTACAGGATAACTCCACACACACAAAAAGGGACTACAGGTGAACTCCATACACACAAACAGGGAGCACAGATCAACTCCACACACACAAATAGAGTACAGGTAAACTCCACACACACAAAACTGGAGAACATGTAAATTCCACACACACAAGCATGGAGTCCAGGAAAACTCCACACACACAAACCCGGAGTTCAGGAAAACTCCACACAGACAAAAAGGGAGTACAGGTAAACTCCACACACACAAACAGCGCGTACAGGTAAACTCCACACACACAAACAGGCAGGACAGGTAATCTCCACACACAATCAGGGAGTACAGGTCACCCCCACACAAATAAACGGATACAGGTAAACTCCATACACACAAACAGGGAGTAGAGGTAAGCTCCCCACACACAAACAGGTAGGACAGCTAAACTCCATACACACTATCGGAATACAGGTAATCTCCACAGACACACAAAGAGGGGGTACAGTTAAACTCCACACACACAAACAGGGAGTACAGGTAAACTCCACACATACAAATAGGGAGTACAGGTAAACTCCCCACACACAAACAGGGAATACAGGTAAACTCCCCACACACACAAACAGGGAGCACAGGTAAACTCCACACACACAGTGACGACAGGTAAGCTCCTCACTCACAATCGAAGTACATGTAAACTTGACAGACACAAACAGGGAGTACAGGTAAACTCCACACACACAAACAGGGAGCACAAGTAAACTCGGCAAACACAATTGGTGTACAGGTAAACTCCACACAAACAAACGGGGGGGGACAGGTAAACTCCAAACACACAAAGGGAGTACAGGTAAATTCCACACACACACTGTGAGGACAGGTAAACTCCACACAAACAGAGAATACAGGTAAACTCCATATACAGAAGCAGAGAGTACAGGAAAACAACACACACACACACACATAGTACAGGTAAATACCACGCACACAAACAGGTAGGACGGTTAAACTTCCCACACACAGACAGGGAGGACAGGTAAACTCCACACATAAACAGGGAGTACAGGTGAACTCCATACACACAAACAGGGAGTGCAGGTAAAGTCCACACACCAAACGGAATACAGGTAAAATCCACACACACACACAAACTGAGAGGATGTGTAAACTCCGCACACAAAAAACAGGGAGTACAGGTAAACTCCACACACAAACAGGGAATACAGGGAAACTCGACACACACAATCAGGGAGTACAGGTAAACTACACACACACAAACCAGGAGTACAGGTAAATTCTGCACTCACAAACTAGGAGTAGATTTAAATTCTGCACACAGAGTACAGGTAAACTCCACACAGACATGGAATACAGATCATCTTCACACACACACAGATGGAGTACAGGTAAATGCCACGCACAAACCCAGAGTACAGGTAAACTCCACACACAAACAGGGAGGACAGGTAAACTCCACACATAAACAGGGAGTACAGGTGAACTCCATACACACAAACAGGGAGTGCAGGTAAAGTCCACACACCAAACGGAATACAGGTAAAATCCACACACACACACAAACTGAGAGGACGTGTAAACTCCGCACACAAAAAACAGGGAGTACAGGTAAACTCCACACACAAACAGGGAATACAGGGAAACTCGACACACACAATCAGGGAGTACAGGTAAACTACACACACACAAACCAGGAGTACAGGTAAATTCTGCACTCACAAACTAGGAGTAGATTTAAATTCTGCACACAGAGTACAGGTAAACTCCACACACACAAAAACAGGGAGGACAGGTAAACTCCACACACACAAACAGGGAGGACAGTTAAACTCCACACACACAAACATGGAGAACAGGTAAACTCCACACTCACAGAGTACAGGTAAACATCACACATATAAACAGAGTACAGGTAAACTACACACACACACACACACACAGTAAAGCTAAACTCCACACACACAAACAGGGAGTACAGCTAAACACCACACACACAAACAGGAAGTACAGGTAAACTCCACACACACACACACACACACACACACACACACACACACACACGGCATACAAATAAGCTCCACAGACTCAAACAGTGAGTGCAGCTAAACTCTACACACACAAGCAGGGATAACAGGTAAACTCCACACTGACATACAGAGAGGACAGGTAAACTCCACACACACAAACAGTACAGGATAACTCCACACACACAAAAAGGGACTACAGGTGAACTCCATACACACAAACAGGGAGCACAGATCAACTCCACACACACAAATAGAGTACAGGTAAACTCCACACACACAAAACTGGAGAACATGTAAATTCCACACACACAAGCATGGAGTCCAGGAAAACTCCACACACACAAACCCGGAGTTCAGGAAAACTCCACACAGACAAAAAGGGAGTACAGGTAAACTCCACACACACAAACAGCGCGTACAGGTAAACTCCACACACACAAACAGGCAGGACAGGTAATCTCCACACACAATCAGGGAGTACAGGTCACCCCCACACAAATAAACGGATACAGGTAAACTCCATACACACAAACAGGGAGTAGAGGTAAGCTCCCCACACACAAACAGGTAGGACAGCTAAACTCCATACACACTATCGGAATACAGGTAATCTCCACAGACACACAAAGAGGGGGTACAGTTAAACTCCACACACACAAACAGGGAGTACAGGTAAACTCCACACATACAAATAGGGAGTACAGGTAAACTCCCCACACACAAACAGGGAATACAGGTAAACTCCCCACACACACAAACAGGGAGCACAGGTAAACTCCACACACACAGTGACGACAGGTAAGCTCCTCACTCACAATCGAAGTACATGTAAACTTGACAGACACAAACAGGGAGTACAGGTAAACTCCACACACACAAACAGGGAGCACAAGTAAACTCGGCAAACACAATTGGTGTACAGGTAAACTCCACACAAACAAACGGGGGGGGGGACAGGTAAACTCCAAACACACAAAGGGAGTACAGGTAAATTCCACACACACACTGTGAGGACAGGTAAACTCCACACAAACAGAGAATACAGGTAAACTCCATATACAGAAGCAGAGAGTACAGGAAAACAACACACACACACACACACATAGTACAGGTAAATACCACGCACACAAACAGGTAGGACGGTTAAACTTCCCACACACAGACAGGGAGGACAGGTAAACTCCACACATAAACAGGGAGTACAGGTGAACTCCATACACACAAACAGGAAGTACAGGTAAACTCCACACACACACACACGGCATACAAATAAGCTCCACAGACTCAAACAGTGAGTGCAGCTAAACTCTACACACACAAGCAGGGATAACAGGTAAACTCCACACTGACATACAGAGAGGACAGGTAAACTCCACACACAGAAACTGGGAGTACAGGTAAACACCAGACACACTAACCTGGAGTACAGGTAAATTCTGCATACACAAATCAGAAGTAGAGGTGAATACGGCACACACAGAGTACAGGTAAACTCCACACACACACAAACAGAGAGTACAGGTAAACTCCACAAATACAAACAGGGAGTACAGCTATACTCCACACACACACTAACAGGGAGTACAGGTAAACCCCACACTCACACACAGAGTACAGGTAAACTTCATACTCACAAACCCAGAATACAGGTAAACTCCACACACACACAAGCAGGGAGGACAGGTAAACTACACACACAAACAGGGAATACAGATAAGTTCCACACACGCAGTGATTGCAGCTAAACTCTACACACACAAGCAGAGAGAACAGGTAAACTCCACACTGACATACAGAGAGGACAGTTAAACTTCACACACACAAATGGAAAACAGGTAAGCTCCGCACACACAAACGGAGTAGAGGTACACTACACACACACAAACAGGGAGTACAGGTAAACTGAACATACAGAAATGGAGTACAGGTAAACTCCACACAAACAGAATACAGGTAAACTCCACACACACTAATAGGGAGGACAGGTAAACTCCACACACACAAACCGGGAGTACAGGTAAACACCAGACACACTAACCTGGAGTACAGGTAAATTCCGCACACACAAATCAGGAGTAGAGGTAAATTCAGCACACACAGAGTACAGGTAAACTCCACACTCACAAACCCGGAATACAGGTAAACTCCACACACACACACACACACACAAACAGAGAATACAGATATGTTCCACACACACAGTGAGTGCAGCTAAACTCTACACACACAAGCAGAGAGAACAGGTAAACTTCACACACACAAATGGAAAACACACACACACACACACACACACAAACAGAGAATACAGATATGTTCCACACACACAGTGAGTGCAGCTAAACTCTACACACACAAGCAGAGAGAACAGGTAAACTTCACACACACAAATGGAAAACAGGTAAACTCCTCACACACAAACGGAGTAGAGGTACACTCCACACACTCAATCAGGGAGTAAAGGTAAACTCCACACACAGAGTACAGGTAAACTCCACACACACAAACAGTGAGTACAGGTAAACTCCACACACAGACGGAGTACAGGTAAACTCCACACACACAATCAGGGAGGACAGGTAAACTCCACACACACAAATGGGGTACAGATAAACTCCACACACACAAACGGGGTACAGATAAACTCCACACACACACAAACCGGAAGGACAGGTAAGCTCCACACTCACAGAGTAGATGTAAACTCCACACACACTAACAGGGAGTACAGGTAAATTACACACACACACACACACACACACACAGTTCAGGTAAACTCCACACAGACAAATTGGGTGACAGGGAAACTCCACACACACAAATGGAGTACAGTTATACGCCACACACATAAACGGAGTACACGTGAACACCACACACACAAACAGAGAGGACAGGTAAACTCCACACACAAAAACAAGCACAGCAGGTAAACTCCACACAAACTGAATACGGGTAAACTCCTCACACACAAACGGAGTACAGGGAGTCCCCGCACTGACAAATGGAGTAGAGGTAAACTCCACACACACAAGCAGCAGAGGTCAGAATGGAAGCTGGGCCACTGGCACAGTGAGTGGGTGGCCCCATCAGCTGTGCACTGTGTCATGCTAATATGCTGGTGGTTCTTCTTCAAACTGTTTGTTACTTCTGAATAGAAGAAATCAAAACCAGCTATATCTCTTGCAGATCATTCATTAAATTAATTGCCTCAAACCCCAAAAAATTCTCAGCCACTAAAACATGAAAACGAGCTTTGATAAAAAAAAATCTTCGTTAAATATTCTGTTGGAATGCTGGCATCATTTTCCTGCTGCATTGTGGGCTTAACCTCCATGAAGCTACCTTTTATGCCAAAAGCTAAGTGTCACAATGGGGTGCTGGGAACGGACCCAAATGCAAGACACAGACACTGAAGTACAAGGAACAGGACTTGACTAGAGTAGGGACATGACAGGATACAGGCAAGGAGCAGGGACAAGAATGCAGACTTGGGCTAGGGAAAGCGGAAGCAGGACTATAAACCATGGACTAGGAGACAAGGCTTCGACCCTGAGCCCAAGACTGGACAAGGAACCAGAACCTGGGTCTTGCCTCGGGCTCGGACCCCAGAGCCAGGCAAGGACATGACATGGCTTCAGGACAGGACGTGACTGGGGTCTAGAGGCCTGAGCTTGGAGACAGGCTGGGGTCTTTGCTCTTGAGGCTGGAGACTTGGGGCTTGAGGCTGGCTGCAGGCTGAGGCCTTGGGTCGAGAGATTGGAGGCTAGGGACTTCAGGCTTGGGTTATTGGAGCTTGGTTTGGGATCCTCGAGGCTTGGGTTCTTGGAGCTTGGCTTGGGATCCTGAGCTCGGCTGCTGGCTGGGGTCTGGGATCCTGAGCTTGCGGAGGCTGATAACTCGGAGGGTGGAACTCAGAGACAGACTGGGAACTGTACCTTAACATAGAGACAGGACTTATCCTTCGAAAAGCCAGGATTCATCTTTAATATGACACCAACACGAGACAGGACAGTACATAGACATAGACTTACACTTAGACAAGCCGGGACTCAACTTCTCCGCACCAGGGTGGGACAGGACCACCTGTTGGGTAACTGCAGAATGGCCAGACTTACCCAACAGAGGCAAAGACAAGACAAGACAGATCCCCCCGCAGGGTAACAGATAAATGGCCTGACTTACCCCACAGAGGCAAGGACAAGACAAGACAGATCCACCCACAGGGCAACGGCAGAACAGCCTGACTTATTCCACGGAGGCGAGGACAAGAAGAGACAACACCAAAGAACGACAGACAGTTCCATCCCTGCATCAGGGAAGCTCTGAGTCTCAGTTTGGCCAGCTATCTCAGCTGGCTATGGAAACAGCCAGATCCCTACCTAGCTCAGAGTAGCTGGCAGCCACTCAGCTGGCCCGGGAAACAGCGGAATACATACCGCAAAGACAGCTCCAACTACTGACAGCAAGGCTCCATGAGGGGATGGTTCCCCAACACGGCCTAAAGATGGCAATTGGCTGCTCTAGCCTTCCACCAGCAGGTTGCTTCCAAGGGATCTTGACAAAACAAACCAGCAGCCCACACTCAACCCCAAGGCTACTTATATTCCAAGCCCCAAGATGGGAATCAGGTGCCTGTGATTAACTCAAACAAGAGACAGCTGGAAGACTCGTAGTCCTGAGTCCACGGACCAGGCCGTGAACTGGAATGCGGACTTCACAGACCAGACCATGACACTATGATAGAAACAAGGTACTGAATTACAACAGGTGGTCACCTGTAGTCCACATAAGATGGGAAACTTTTAAACTTTGGCATTACTTGATTAATGATGACTCTGTAAGCCAGCTCTGGAAAGAAAGTGTCTGTTTTAATGCCTTAACTGAGGGTGTCATTGTCTGATGTTGCAGGGTAATCCATTGCCCAATTATGCTTATGGCACTTGATTTACTTTGTAGATGTTGAAACTATTTAATTGTGATCCCTTCCCTCCGTGGCTTCTGTCACCAACTAGAGCAGGGGTTCCCAACCTTTTCTCTGCCGTGGACCAATACCATTAAGCAAGGTATATGGACCACAGGTTGGGAACCCGAGTTAGAACTTTCTCTTGTATAAACTAACGCTCCATATTTCTCTCAACATTTGGCTTTATACAATTTTTCAAGTCATCCCTCACTTCACTGAACGTAAATTAGACTTAAATGGATTTGAATGTTCCACAATGCAGCACTTACTTTAAACAGTGACATCTTCGCAGCAACACTCATCTTTGACCTTGCATCCATCCTTTCATCTTCTGCAGAAAAAATAGAGATAAACAGGCTTAGTGAAGGGACGGAGATGAGTCCTACTTGCAGTATAGATTATACCTCTGTGCACTGGCATGCAATTTATAGAGAGGACACAGAGGCAATGAGTCATCCATGTCCACATTGTAAACTATAAGACCATAAGACAAAGAAGCAGAAGTCGGCCATTCAGCCCAACGAATCTGCTCCGCTATTTTATCATGAGCTGATCCATTCTCCCATTTAGTCCCACTCCCCCGCCTTCTCACCATAACCTTTGATGCCCTGGCTACTCAGATACCTATCAATCTCTGCCTTAAATACACCCAATGACTTGGCCTCCACTGCTGCCCATGGCAACAAATTCCATAGATTCACCACCCTCTCTTCGCATCTCTATTCTGAATGGGCGCCCTTCAATCCTTAAGTCATGCCCTCTCGTACTAGACTCCCCCATCATGGGAAACAACTTTGCCACATCCACTCTGTCCATCCTTTTCAACATCTAAAATATTTCTATGAGGTCCCCCCTCATTCTTCTAAACTCCAAGGAATACAGTCCAAGAGCGGACAAACGTTCCTCATATGTTAACCCTCTCATTCCCGGAATCATTCTAGTGAATCTTCTCTATACCCTCTCCAACGTCAGCACATCCTTTCTTAAATAAGGAGACCAAATCTGCCCACAGTACTCTAAGTGAAGTCTCACCAGCGCCTTATAGAGCCTCAACATCACATCCCTGCTCCTATACTCTATTCCTCTAGAAATGAATGCCAACATTGCATTCGCCTTCTTCACTACTGACTCAACCTGGAGGTTAACCTTAAGGGTATCCTGTACGAGGATTCCCAAGTCCTTGTGCATCTCAGAACTTTGAATTCTTTCCCCATTTAAATAATAGTCTGCCCATTTATTTCTTCTGCCAAAGTGCATAAGCATACACTTTCCAACATTGTACTTAATTTGCCACTTCTCTGCCCATTCTTCCAATCTATCCAAGTCTCTATGCAGACTCTCCGTTTCCTCAGCACTACTGGCCCCTCCACCTATCTTTGTATCATCAGCAAACTTAGCCAAAAAGCCATCTATTCCATAATCCAAATCGTTGATGTACAACGTAAAAAGAAGCGGCCCCAACACAGACCCCTGTGGAACACTACTGGTAACCGGCAGCCAACCAGAATAGGATCCCTTTATTCCCACTCTCTGTTTCCTGCCAATCAGCCAACGCTCTATCCACGTATGTAACTTTCCCGTAATTCCTTGGGCTCTTATCTTGTTAAGTAGCGTCATGTGTGGCACCTTGTCAAAGGCCTTCTGAAAATCCAAATATACAACATCCACTGCATCTCCCTTGTCTAGCCTACTTGTAATTTCCTCAAAAAATTGTAATATGTTTGTCAGGCAGGATTTTCCTTTAAGGCAACCATGCTGAGTTCTGCCTATCTTGTCATATGCCTCCAGGTACTCTGTAACCTCATCCTCGACAATCGACTCCAACAACTTCCCAGCCACCGATGTCAAGCTAACAGGTCTATAATTTCCTTTTTGCTTCCTTGCCCCCTTCTTAAATAGTAGAGTGACATTTGCAAACTTCCAGTCCTCCGGAACCATGCCAGAACCTATTGACTTTTGAAAGATCATCGCTAATGCTTCCGCAATCTCCACAGCTACTTCCTTCAGAACACGCGGGTGCATTCCATCTGGTCAGGGAGATTTATCTACCTTTAGCCTATTCAGCTTCCTGAGTACTTTATCTGTCGTAATTATGACTGCGCACACTTCTCTTCCCTGCCACCCTTGAGTGCCTGGTATACTGCTGATCTCTTCCTCAGTGAAGACTGATGCAAAATACTCGTTCAGTTCCTCCGCCATCTCCTTATCACCCATTACAATTCCTCCAGCATCATTTTCTATTGGTCCTATATCTACTCTCACCTGTCTTTTACTCTTTATATACTTGAAAAAGCTTTTAGTATCCTCTTTGATATTATTTGCTAGCTTCCTTTCACAGTTCATCTCTTCCCTCTTAATGACCTTTTTAGTTTCCTTTTGTAAGCTTTTAAAATCTTCCCAATCCTCTGTCTTCCCACTAATTTTTGCTTCCTTGTATGCCCTCTCCTTGCTTTAACTTTGGCTTTGACTTCTCGTCAGCCACGGTTGCATCCTTTTTCCATCTGAAAATTTCTTTCTTTTTGGAATATATCTGTCTTACACCTTCCTCACTTCTTGCATAAACTCCAGCCACTGCTGCTCTGCCGTCCTTCCCGCCAGTGTCCCTTTCCAGTCAACTTTGCCCAGTTCCTCCTTCATGCCAGGAGGAGAAAATGTTAAACAGGGAGCATTCATTGAGATCACTTTTATATCTAACCACTTCATTGGCTGATCTGCCAGTGCAGAGCAAGCAGAGCAACCTAGCTAGGCACTCGGTTATGATGGGAGGGTGGAGAGAGCACATGGTGGGGGGGTGACTCAGGATTGGAAGGGAGAGGAGGATCAGCCAGGAGGGAGAGTTTAAGACAAAAAAAAAGAGATGCTTTACAATCAGCTGCAGTGGTAGGCATCCCAAGGGAGGTGCTCTGAAAGGGATAGATAAGGAACTTCAGAGAGAATTAACCATAACTGTTCCAAGCACTGGAATCCGTCTGTTCTGAGGCTGACGGAAGCAGGCCCTGAACTTGTTGCAAAACCCAGCTTGCAACATGCCCGCAGACATGCATGAGCAGAGACACTGTGTAGATGAGCTACCTGACGTGTTGCATTTCTTAGGACACTCTGGCACTCCTGTGTATTAACATCCGCTCGACATGGAGGACCATGGCAGTTTGGAACCACATAGCAAGGAGCAGTTTGTTCTTAGTAATCAGTTTTCCAGTTAAGTTCTACTGAATGCTGTAATAAATGTTATGAACAGCAGAGAGGCACAGCTAGTGGAGTCAATGCCTCAGTGCTCAAGACCATGGTTTCAGCCTAACTTCTGGTGCTGCCTGAGTGAAGTTTGCACATTCTTCCTGGGTTTCTTCCTGCATCCCACAGGCAGAGAGGTTGGTAAGTTAATTGGCCATAGTAACTTTGTAACAGTGAGGAGAACAAATTAGGTTTCCTGTTGGATTTGTGTCGGAATCAGAATCAGGTTCCTCATCACAGACATATTTCATGATATTTATTGCTTTGTGGCAGCAGTAAAGTGCAAGACATAAAAAACAAGTTACAATAAGAAATTTTAAAAAATAAATAGTGTAAAAGAGTGATATTAAGGTAGTGTTCATAGGTTTATGTACCATCCAGAAATCTGATGGTGGTGGGAAAGAAGCTGTTCCTAAAACATTGAGTGTGTATCTTCAGGCTGCTGTATCTTCTTCCTGCTGGTAGTAATAAGAAGGGGGCATGTCCTGGATAACTGACTGTGAACGGGTACATGACTGTGAGTGCTGACTTGTGGGCTGTAGAGACTTTTCTATCCTATGAATTTATAAACTTGTCTTTGTCCCACCCGGCCTACCTGGGGGAAGCAACAGTGGCCGCATCTCTGGCACAGAGTCTGGCCCTGTGGCTCAGAAGGGTAGGGAAAGGAAGAGGAAGGCAGTAGTGATAGGAGATTCTATAGTTAGGGGGTCAGACAGGCGATTCTGTGGATGCAGGAAAGAAATGCGGATGGGAGTTTGCCTCCCAGGTGCTAGGGTCTGGGGTGTTTCTGATCCCGTCCACGATATCTTGAAGTGGGAAGCAGAACAGCCAGAGGCTGTGGTACATATTGGTACTAACGACATAGGAAGGAAAAGGGAAGAGGTCCTGAAAAAAGACGACAGGGAGTTAGGGAAGAAGTTGAGAAGCAGGACCTCAAAGGTAGTAATCCTGGGATTACTGCCTGTGCCATGTGACAGAGAGTATAGGAATAGAATGAGGTGGAGGATAAATGCGTGGCTGAGGGATTGGAGCAGGGGGCAGGGATTCAGATTTCTGGATCATTGGGACCTCTTCTGGGGCAGGTGTGACCTGTACAAAAAGGACAGGTTGCAGTTGAATCCAAGGGGGACCAATATCCTGGTGGGAAGGTTTGCTAAGGCTATTGGGGAGAGTTTAAACAAGAATTGCTGAGGGGTGGGAACCAAACTGAAGTGACGGAGGAAAGGGAGGTTGGCTCACAAATAGAGAAAGTTTGGAGACAGTGCGAAAGGGAGGATAGGCAGGTGATAGAGAAGGGATGCGCTCAGTCCGATGGTTTGAGATGTGTCTATTTTAATGCGAGGAGTATTATGATTAAAGCAGATGAGCTTAGAGCGTGGATCAACACTTGGAGCTATGATATTGTGGCCATTACAGAGACTTGGATGGTGCAGGGGCAGGAATGGCTACTTCAAGTGCCAGGCTTCAGATGTTTCAGAAAGGACAGGGAGGGAGACAAAAGAGGTGGGGTGTGGCACTGTTGATCAGAGATAGTGTCACGGCTACAGAAAAGGAGGAAGTCATGGAAGGATTGTCTACTGAGTCTCTGTGGGTGGAAGTTAGGAATAGGAAGGGGTCAATAACTCTACTGGGTGTTTTTTTATAGACCACCCAATAGTAACAGGGACATCAAGGAGCAGGCAGGGAGACAGATTCTGGAAAGGAGTAATAATAACAGGGTTGTTATGGTGGGAGACTTTAATTTCCCAAATATTGATTGGCATCTCCCAGAGAGTGAGGGGTTCAGATGGGGTAGAGTTTGTTAGGTGTGTTCAGGAAGGTTTCTTGACACAATATGTAGATAAGCCTACAAGAGGAGAGGCAGTATTTGATCTGGTATTGGGAAATGAACCTGGTCAGGTGTCAGATCTCTCAGCGGGAGAGCATTTTGGAGATAGTGATCACAATTCTATCTCCTTTAGCATAGCATTGGAGAGGGATAGGAACAGACAAGTTAGGAAAGCGTTTAATTGGAGTAAGGGGAAATATGAGGTTATCAGGCAGGAACTTGGAAGCACAAATTGGAAACAGATGTTCTCAGGGTAACGTACGGAAGAAATGTGGCAAATGTTCAGGGGATATTTGCGTGGGGTTCTGAGCAGGTACGTTCCAGTGAGACATGGAAAGGATGGTAGGGTACAAGATCCGTTGTGTACAAAGGCTGTTGTAAATCTAGTCAAAAAGAAAAGAAGAGCTTACGAAAGGTTCAAAACAACTAGGTAATGATAGGAATCTAGAAGATTATAAGGCTAGCAGGAAAAAGCTTAAGAATGAAATCAGGAGAGCCAGAAGGGGCCATGAGAAGGCCTTGGCGGACAGGATTAAGGAAAACCCCAAGGCATTCTACAGGTATGTGAAGAGCAAGAGGATAAGACGTGAGAGAATAGGACCAATCAAGTGTGACAATGGAAAAGTTTGTATGCAACCGGAAGAAATAGCAGAGGTACATAATGAATACTTTGCTTCGGTACTCACTACAGAAAAGGATCTTGGCGATTGTAGGGATGACTTACAGTGGACTGAAAAGCTTGAGAGTGTTGATATTAAGAAAGAAGATGTGCGGGAGCTTTTGGAAAGCGTCAAGTTGGATATGTCACCGGGACTGGACGGGATGTACCCCAGGATATTGTTGGAAGCGAGGGAGGAGATTGCTGAGCCTCTGGCAATGATCTTTGCATCATCAATGGAAGCGGGAGAGGTTCCAGAGGATTGGAGGGTTGCGGATGTTGTTCCCTTAATTCAGGAAAGGGAGTAGGGATAGCCCAGGAAATTATAGACCAGTGAGTCTTACTTCAGTGGTTGGTAAGTTGATGGAGAAGATCCTGAGAGACAGGATTTATGAACATTTGGAGAGGCATAATATGATTAGGAATAGTCAGCATGGCTTTGTCAAGGGTAGGTCGTGCCTTACGTGCCTAATTGAATTTTTTGAGCATGTGACTAAGCACATTGACGAAGGTAGAGCCGTAGACATAGTGTACATGGATTTTAGCAAGGGATTTGATAAGGTACCCCATACAAGGCTTACTGAGAAAGTAAGGAGGCATGGGATCCAAGGGGACATTACTTTGTGGATCCAGAACTGGCTTGCCCACAGAAGGCAAAGAGTGGTTGTAGATGGGTCATATTCTGCATGGATGCCAGTGACCAGAGGTGTGCCTCAGGGATCTGTTCTGGGACCCCTACTCTTTGTGATTTTTATAAATAACCTGGATGAGGAAGTTGAGGGATGGGTTAGTAAATTTGCTGATGACACAAAGGTTGGGGGTGTTGTGGACAGTGTGGAGGGCTGTCAGAGGTTACAACGGGACATTGGTAGGGTGCAAAACTAGGCTGAGAAGTGGCAGATAGAGTTCAGCCCAGGTAAGTGTGAGGTGGTTCATTTTGGTAGTTAAAATATGATGGCAGAATATAGCATTAATGGTAAGACTCTTGGCAGTGTGGAGGATCAGAGGGATCTTGGGGTCTGAGTCCATAGGACACTGAAAGCTGCTACACAGGTTGACTGTGTGGTTAAGAAGGCATACGGTGTATTGGCCTTCATCAATCGTGGGATTGAGTTTAAGAGCCGAGAGGTAATGTTGCAGCTATATAGGACCCTGGTCAGACCCCACTTGGAGTACTGTGCTCAGTTCTGGTCACCTCACTATAGGAAAGATGTGGAAACCATAGAAGGGGTGCAGAGGAGATTTACAAGGATGTTGCCTGGATTGGGGAGCATGCCTTGTGAGAATAGGTTGAGTGAACTCGGCCTTTTCTCCTTAGAGTGACAAAGGATGAGAGGTGACCTGATTGAGGTGTACAAGATAATGTGAAGCATTGATCATGTGGATAGTTAGAGGCTTTTTCCCAGGGCTGAAATGGCTAGTATGAGAGGGCATAGTTTTAAGGTGCTTGGAAACAGGTACAGAGGAGATGTCAGGGGTGTTTTTTTTACGCAGAGAGTGGTGAGTGCGTGGAATGGGCTGCCGGTGATGGTGCTGGAGGCGGATACGATAGGGTCTTCTAAGAGACTTCTGGATGGCTACATGGAGCTTATAAAAATAGAGGGCTATAGGTAAAGCCTAGGTAGTTCTAAGGTAGGGACATGTTTGGCACAGCTTTGACGGCCGAAGGGCCTATATTGTGCTGTAAGTTTTCTATGTTTTTGTATGTTTCTATCTCTTAAATTTAGGGATTAAAATATCCACTGAACCCAGATTTAAATTTGGTAAATATTTTAATAAGGACTGCTGCTTCTCATATTCCAAGTGGTTAAGGTATTGGACTAGCATGCTGTAGGTCATGAGTTCGAGCCCCAGCCGAGGGAACGTGTTGTGTCCTTGAGCAAGGCACTTAGTCACACATTGCTCTGCAACGACACCGGTGCCAAGCTGTATGGGTCCTAATGCCCTTCCCTTGGACAACATTGGTGTCGTGGAGAGGGGAGACTTGCAGCATGGGCAACTGCTGGTTCTCCATACAACCTTGCCCAGGCCTGTGCCCTGGAGAGTGAAGACTTTCCAGGAGCAGATCCATGGTCTTGCAAGACTAACGGATACCTTTACTTACTTTACTCTCAGCGTGTTCCATTTCCACACTTGAATATCTACTTGCAGCCTGTGCTCTCCCACAGCCCCACAACCCCACACAGATATTCCTACCATGCACCTCAAGAGGCAATTGACAGTGGGCAAATCACATTCCACCATGTGCGTTGTTGGGATGTGGCAAGAAGCTGGAGCACGTGGAAGAGGGCCACACAAGGAGAAGGTACATGCTCCACACAGACATTACTGGAGATCAGAACCTAGGCTGCTGGAGCTGTGAGACAGTAAATGCACTAACTGTGTCACTGTGCCACCCTGAGTTTAGACACACCATGGTCTTTGAGCAGACTTGAAAGACTAAATAGACTTGCTCCTGATTCTACCTCTAGCTATTCAGTAATGAAGTACCAGTACACCTTTGCAAGTGGCCACTGGACATCACTGTCTTGAACAGTTGACATTAATGGGCCCTGCTTCTGTTTTTGCACCAGATTATCTCACAAGCAGGAGCCAATTGGGACACTATCATCATGAGCACTAGCCTCCCCAACATCCAGGGAACCTTCAAAAGCCAATGCTTCAAAAAGTCAGCATCCATCATTGAGGACTCTTGTTTGCTCAGAGCGTGTCCTTTTCTCACTGCTACCATCAGGGTATCTATCTGCAGGCTGAGAATAAACAGGGAAGACATAAAACAGGTACAGAACTTTTGCTACTTAGGAAGCTGAGTGACATCAGATGACAGGTGCGACATGGACATCAAAAGAAGAATAGGGATGGCAAAAGACACCTTTACGAGAATGAAGAGTATACTGACCAATAGTAAACTAGGCATGACAACTTGCTTCAGAGTACTGAAATATTACGTTTATCCAGTTATGTTATATGGCTCAGAATGTTGGATAATATCTAGTAACATGAGGAAACAAATTGTAGCAGCAGAGATGTGGTTTTTGAGGAGGATGCAAAGAATATCATGGACGAAACGAATATCTGACGAGGATGTCATGAATAGGGCAAACACAAAAAGAGAAATAATGTATGAGATCATGAAAAGGAAACGTAACTTTATTGGACATGTGATTAGGAAAGAGGAGTTAGGATGCACAGTAATTATGGGAAAGATTGAAGGGAAGAAAGCAAGAGGAAGACAAAGACAAATGATGATGGAGACAGCAGCCAGAGAACTGGAAATGAATACCAATGAATTGATCCCCTTGACCTGAAACAGGAGTGTGTGGGCCATGGCAGTCAAAGCTCAAACTGGGCACGGCACCTGATGATGATGATGACCATCGGGGGGGGGGGGGGTACAGGAGCCTGAAGACACACACTTAATGCTTCAAGAACAGCATCTTCCCCTCTACCATCAGATTTATGAATGGACAGTGAAACTGTGAACATTACCTTAGTATTTTCCTCTTTTTTTGCACTACTTATCTAATTTAACTCAGCAAGTCAGGCAGCATCTATGGAAGTGAATATACATCAACTGTTTATTCTTTAACATTAATGCTGCCTGACCTGTGGCATCCCTTCAGCATTTTGTGCATGCTCCTCTGGATTTCCAGCATTTGCAGAATCTCTTCTGTTTATTATTTAATTTTTTATATATACTTATTGTAATTTATAGTTTTTATTGTCTTGCGCAGTACTGCTGCCACAAAATAACAAATTTTATGACATATGCCAGTGATATTAAACCTGATTCTGATTCTATGCTGTAGAAAATCCTCCCCTCTGGTACCTGGTCTTTTTACTGATACACCATGAACTTCAATTTATCATTCACGTCTCCAGAGTGGGCTGGGTCTCCATGAGGTCTGAAGCTACAGCCACAGCAAAAATACTTTCCTCTTACACAAAATAAGTTCACACTATGCAGCACGGGATCTTCCATTATTACAAGGATGATTGCAGGAAATTAATTAGGTCAGCTTCTGGAGAGGACAGACACATATTGTTAACATTATGCAGTGAATGTATATGAACAGCCAAATCCACAGGGAGGTGATTTTGCAGAGCTGCTGACTGCACGTCCTCTCTACCTTGCACTCACACCTACGCTAAAGGAATAATTCCAGAGTGTAATGAGGCCAAACCACAAAGTTGTTTTTTGAACAGTGAAGTGCCACATGCCTGTCCTTTCTAATTATAAAAGGCAACATTTTATACCTTTTTATACGGAATTTTGGTAACTAGCCAATGAAGACTACTTGAACATGCTTACTGCACCATGGAAAAATCTTCTTGCATCAATACTTAAAATACACTGTGTCCTTTGGGACATGGCAGTTTAATATGTAAATGAATCAACCCTGTCTGTGTAGACTAACTGAGGACATCTAATTGCTAATCTGAATAGGTGACATTTACTTTATTCTGACAAAAGGTTGTTGAACCTCTATATCAGAGGTTCCCAACCCTTTCAAGCCAATGCCAATCCCCAGGTTAGGAACTCCTCCTCTGTACCGTCCTCTCCCCAGCACTATCTCCACTCCACTCAGTAGTCCCTCCATGATTCAGTCTGCCAGGGACACCTACTTCACATGAACAAATAAAAATCTTGGGAACAAAGCGTGCAGTTTTCAAATTTACAGATGATGTCAGACTGGACTTTGAACTTACTCTGAGAAGAATAGTACGATAACACAAAAATTAAGGAAATATGGAGGTGGCGGTTAGAGGAAATTAATGTGATTTCAGTGTGAGGTGATTCTCTCCTGTGGGAACATAGGAAGAGAATGAACAAAGTGACATGTGGTATTGGCATTAATTTGTTCAATGTCAATATTTGTTGTCCAACCCTGACTGCTCTGACTCAGTGTTCAGTTGGGCTATTTCAGTGTGGAGTTAAGATTCAGGTCAATTACATTGGCTGGGCTCACACGTGGGCCAAGCCAAGTAATGGGCATTAGAGAATCAGACAAATTTTCATAAACAATCAGTAATTTCACAATCAGTGTTACAGCTCCAATTTTTAAGATTCCAAATGCAGTATATTCTGGTGAATTGGGCCATCAGTTAGTCAGGGTAGCCACTTATTTGGGACAAATCTTAAAGAACAAAAACTAATGGAGAAAATTACCAGGATTCCCTCTGTTTATTTGGGACACTATGCTGGTCAATTGGGGCAGGACACTGTTCCCAAAAAGGTTCAAACTAGCATCAGTTGCACCCACCATTGTGACCAGTAGACACTACACCATGCTTCAAGCGAATAGTTTTTAAGTATCGTCAGTTGTGTGTGTTTGTGCTCAAAAGCATTGATTTTTGTCACTGATGCTTGGCAAGAAATAAGTAAGACAATTCCGAACTGTTTTGCTCACTGTGGTTTCAAGCATTCAGGCCAGGAGTGAAAATGAAACCATTTCACTATTTCAACAAGTTAAGATCTACACTGAATTTGACGGTATTGATAACCATCTTGAATGTTACAATGAAAATGAAGACCTGGAGGATGCAATTGCCAAAAGCATTATATGAAGGCAGTCCATTATCTGTACCAGGTGTCTGATCTGATTTTGTTCATTGGATTTTTGGATTTTGGGTTTTGTTCACTGGATGAATTCCTCTGTTGATAACTATTAGGAATTAATACACAGTTTTATAGTACTGTAGTAATATTGGTAGTGTTCTAATTTGTTCTGTATTTTATTTAAATAAATAATTTGTTACTCAGTTTGTATTTTTATACTTTTTAATTAGTTCCATAAAACTTCAGGTAATTGGGGGCAACCTCTTAATTGAGCCAAAATAAATGGTCCCAATGTGTTCCAATTAGACAGAATCCATTGTATACTGATGTAAAATATTATCTAAATTCTGAATAGCTGTGGCTCCATCGCTGATCCTGATTGAATAGTAGTTTATCTCTTGGCAAGTCTTCATCTCTACTCTTTGTTTTATTTGCTAAGTAACTTTGGTTATCTATTAAGTTTCCCGCTTTCACCCTCTTAGGCACCAACTTCTGTCAAACGGCAAGTGTGCGGTACTTTATCAAGATCAGCTTGAAAATGATTGTACTGGAAGAGCAGAAGATATTTCTGGACACCACTTCAGAACTTTTGAGAATTGCTGTGATTTGTAGGTTATGTCTTGTTGCACTAGCTTCTTTATTCCTGTTGCTTTGGAGAAAATATCTTGCATTTATGGATAGTTCTCTGTCCCTTTTGAGCAGGTTACACATCTGCGCACCAATAGCAATCAATGCATCATTAACTTTAAACATCAACTTCATCTATTGGAACGGGAATTAAAATGTTCATTTTGGAAGCAAATGAAGTTTCCTCAGCTTGGTATCACATCAGCTAACTTTATACACTTATAAATTATGGCTTGAATATTGCAGCAATCTGCAATCGAACACAATATGGCTTGTCTTCTGCTGAGCGGACAGTGGGGGCAGCATTGACCAGCTTGGACACCACACCACACTTGTAACACACCAACTCTAATGGCTCTCTCTTGGATGACTATAAACACTGTCCTCGCTACAACTGAGGCCACACAGCTCCCCCACCATCTACCAATAAATCAGTGAATTGGATTTGCAGCTTTCCACAGTAACGATGTTTAACGGGGCCTTGTGATCACAAGAAAAAGTGACTAAGATGATCACTCGCTGTTACATTGAACACCTTTCTTCACACACAATCTCCTCCAATGACTCTGACACATGCAGTAGCACGATCCAAACAAAGTCCAGTTTTTTCAGTTTCTCCAACAACAAGCAACATGCTGATGGGGTAGACCCACAGTATTTTAAATTCTTAATCTCCAGAGTCTTGCGATTATATAAAAAAAACTTTCAAAAAAACACAATAACAACTGTCGTTGGCCCCAAAGAAGCTGATGCGTCCAGGTGCACTGCCATCTTACCGGGCCAATTCTCCTTGATCGTTCAGCATGAGTGACCTCAGCAACAGAGAGCAGACGACTGCAAGATGCTGCACTGGTCGGTCACGGCTATCAAAAGATGCCTCAGGCCAACCATGTCAGTTTCCTGCTCACTGCACTACTGCTGAATTCACCAGTGCTCAATACAGCATCTAAGAAGCTGGGTGGCCATGGCGGTAACTGGCCCTGTAACTTTGATATTGGTGTAAACCCACAATTGAAGCCATAGGAGATCACAGATCACTCCAAGTGTGTGGGTGAGTGGTGGACTTAGGGTGGGGTGGGGGGGGGAGAGAAGTGATGGGAATGTGGAGACAATGAAACAGGATTAGTGTAATTCAGTTCTTGATGAAGAGCCTTTGCCCGAATAATGAACTGTGCATTTCCCTTCATAGATGTTGCTGTGCTGCTGAGTTTTGTTAGCTCTTTTTATTAGTGTAAATGGATGTTTGACCTGATGGCTTGAAGACCATTTTCCCGTTGGGTATCTCCATGACTCTATCTCTTTGAGAACTTAAACATAGAAAAAGCTGGAAACTCTCAACTCTTATCAGTAGAGAGAGAAACAAGAGTTAGTGTTTCAAGTCAAAAACCCCTCATCCGGACTAATGTCAGATGAAGGGTTTTCAAACTGAAATGCTAACCATTTCTCTCTCCACTGAACCACCTTAGCAACTGAGTAATACCTGCATTTTATAAAACAAAATTATTTGATTTCCAGTGGGTTTTTTTTGTTTTTCATTTACTGTGTGATGACTGTTTTGCAAAGACCTTACTCCTTAGACAGGTTAAAGGAGGAGACCTGGGGCTTTATGTTCTCCTCACCTAGAATTTACACCCTCTGCCACGGCCCCTCTGGTCGGTATGTGCCAGTCCTAAGTCTTCCAGCAAAACAAACACGATCTCCATGCAAGCTTTCATTGCAAGGAGTTTTGAAATGATTGTGGAGGTGAATTTTGGCATCAGTGGTGATGAGGAATGTTTCCAGGTTGAGCAGGTAGGTCCAGATGGTGGTGCAGCAGAGTATGAGAGTGTGAGTGACTCTTTAAACCCACCCAGCCCCAGAACAGGTGACATTGTGGAAGAAACTGGTTGGCTTCCAAGTGACCAATGACAAATGAGCTTAAGGGAAATCGTCTCTGAACTTCACCTGGCAACACTGGAAAATGACATTACACTACTAATCACATCATTTAATTTATAATGGACGTCACACAAGTGCAACACACTCCAGGAAGTCATCATCACCAAATGCCCATTACTCCGCGTTGTATTTACTTGTTACTCCAAGTAGTGCCTGGGCAAATATTTGTGAGAAGTGTGAAATAAAAGAAAATGGTCATTATTGTGTTTCACTCCAGGTAACAGTCCCATAACACTGAAAAAGGGAAGTTTAAGCAGTTGAATTTCTTGATGGCTAATCCTTAACACACAAAGGAATATCCCAGCCTCATCACAATGGAGATCAACTCAAGAGCACAGCAGCAGAACAGATATCTTAATCCCCACCAGCTCCATCCATCTCATTTTACAGACACCAGCGACCTGTTTCCTTGTAGCACCCTGTAAACTACATGACTCACACCATGAAGCCTTGGATTCTAAGTGTCAGGCTGTGGTTCAGCTGTAACCTCCTACCCAAGTCTGAATGTTGTGATGGCTATTTGGGATATCTGGGCACAAGGTATTATTTGGAAAAAAAAAGAGATGAGGGCTTTCAAAGTGTGGAATAGCACAGTAGTCCCTTCAGCCCATTGCATCCATGTCAACCTTTACGACCATTTACACCAGGGGTTCTCGATCTTTTGTATGCCATGCAGCCTTCCTATTAACTGAGGTGTCTGTGTTCCCCAAGTTGGGAACCCTTGACCTACACCAGTCCCGTTTGCCCACATTACAGTATGTCCATATCCATCTACACCTTGCCGATTCAAGTACCCGACTATATGTTCCTGGAACATAGTGGTTTAGCTGATTCCACTAGCTCCCATGGGAGCAAGCTCCAGATATGAACCACTCCCTATGCAACATACTTTCCCTTCAAATTCCTTTTAAACTTCCTTCCACTCACTGAAAATCTATGCCCTCTTTTTGATACCACTGTCAGGAGAAAATGTTTCAATCTATCCTGCCCATAATACTCAAAATTTCAAGTATACTGTACCTACCAGATCACACCGAGCCTCCTTCACTCCTGGGAAAATAGCACAACCTAACCAATCTCTCCCCAGTCTTCATTGATCTTCTTAGTCACCTCCTCAAAAAACTCAATCAAATTACTGAGGTAGAATTTCCCCCACAGAAATCCTTGCTGGTTATCCCTTAATGGTTCCTGACTTTCAGAATGTATACAAATTCTAACCATTAGAAATATCTCTAATAATTTCCCTCATATTAACACAAGATTCATTGGCCTTTGAATGTGTATCTGACTTATCCCTGCTGTCTTCTTAAGTAAAGCAATAACACTAGATATTCTCCAGAGACACAAGAGATTCTGCACAGGCTGGAAACCTGGATCAACACACACACAAAATTCTGAACAGATCTGTGGAGGAAAATGAACAGTCGACATTTTGGGGGAAGACTCTTCATCAGGACGATGATGAAGGGTCTCGGCCTGAAACATCATCTGTTCATTTTCCTCCACAGATCCTCCAGCATTGTGTGCGTGTTGATTAGCTATTCTCTAGTCTTCTGGTACATTTCCTGTGGTTAATGAAGATGTAAAAATTACCATCAGTGTCTCAGCTATCTCCTCCCTTGCTTCCCATTAGCATCCTGGGATGAATTTCATCCCGATCTGAGGATTTATCCACCGTTAGAGTACAGTGCAAAAGTCTTAGGCACATAATCTTATAACTAGGTTGCCTAAGAATTTTGCACAGTACTGTATTTGTTAATATGGAACAGAGAGTGAGTTTGTAAATCTGACGGGAGCAAAAGATGTTGGAAATGGTGAGGTGGAACGCTGCAGGAGGGGTGTGGGTCAGGTGATAGAGAAGGAGTGCCAGGACAGGGCTTGATGCAGGTGCAGACACAACCAGCCCTGAGAAAGCAAGCAAGGTCATTTGATTCCAAATATTTGGTTTATTGATCATTACAGAACGTCCGACGCTTCCTACTCCCTCTCTTCACCCTTCCCCTTTTCCTGACCATGATTCCCTTTTCCCAACATTGATTCCCCTCTCCCTGCCCTTTCCCACTCTCAGTTGACAATAGATAACCATATCAGAATCAGGTTTATCATCTTTCACATAACTCATCAAATGTGTTTTTTATTTGCAGCAGTACAGTGCCATACTTAAATTATTACAGATCTGTGCAAAAGTCTTAGGCACCTAAGCTACATACAGTATACACACCTAAGACTTTTGCACAGATCTGTATGCGTCCCACAATATTTAACGTTTCCTTCTTCTTAATACTGACTAACCAGACTAATAATGTACCCCCTACTTGAACTCATTATCCTCCACGTCCTTCTCCTTGGGGAATACAGATGAGATGTATTCCTTTCAGACCTTGCCGACATCCTTTGGCTTCACACATCATTTAGTCCTTTGGTTCATTCCTTGAGCACTTACTTGCTCCTGATATACTGTAGGTAATCTTGGAACTATCTTTAATTTTACTTGCAAAGAATATTTCATAGCCCCTTATTGTCTAACTATTTTTTTGTAGTTCTCTCCTATATATTCAATATTCCTCAAGAGACTCCCTCGATCCCTGTTGGCTATCCCTGTGAAACACTTCCTTTTTTCCCTCTGATCAAACCTTTAATAACCTTTGTCATCCAATATTTTCTAATCTTATCATTGCCTCTCACCCTTACTAGAACATGGTGGCTCTGAACTCAGAGTGACATTTATCCCTCAAGCAACAGCTGTACAACACTTTCATTTATATTCCTGATTCCTGTGTGAACTTGCAGTGCAAAAAAAAACCTGGTCGTTATAATTATTTTATTGCAGCAGTCACTTCACATCAAAAAAAATAAGTAGTGCTAGAAAAAGTATTGAGGTAGTGTTCCATGTCCATTCAGAAATCTGATGCCAGAGGGGAAGAAACTGTTCCTGAATGATTGAGTGTGTGTCTTCAGGCTCCTGTACCTCCTTCTGATGGTAGCAATGAGAAGAGTGCATGTCCTGGGTGCTGGGAAGGGTAGGATGCCCATGATAGAGCTGACTGAGTTTAGAACTTTCTCCAGCTTATTTCGATCCTGTGCAGTGCCCCCAAACATGAAAACGTGCTGTGCTGTGCCCCCTCCCCAAAATATTCAAGACTGTGGTTTCTACTTGTGGTTCAGAGGTTGAGATGAACACCAAATAATCTGCTGGAGGAACTCGGTGGTTCGGGTAGCATCTGAGGTGCGAAAGGAATGGACAATGCTTCAGGACAAATCCTGCATCAGGATGGTGGAGAGGGAAGATAGCCAGTTTAACAACAGAGTGAGTAGTAATTAGGGACCAATAGATAATTAGCAGACCAAGGAGAGGTGAAGGATGTCGAGCAGATGAAGCCAGGTATGGGATGGGGAAGAGTGGAGGTAGGTGGATGATAGGTGTAGGAAGCTAATATTCACAGTACATTTGACATTGGTGAAATGGAAATTATAAGAAATGGAATAGAAATAAGAGATAAGTATAAAGTATGTGGTAAGTACAGGCCAAATGTAGGTTTAGAAATCCAGCCTGAAGGATAAGATGTGGTAGAAATGTGCACTAACGATCCCCTGATTCCTTTATTGTAAGGATTCCACATCAATAATCTTTTGGATTGATTCATGGTGGCTGTGTTGGAGTGGTACTCACCCTCAGTGTTGTCCTTGTTTATATTCAACACATAAGTTCTGTAAGATTAAAGGAGCGAGAGAAACTGAACATTAGTTACTGACAATCTGTAGAGATAGTTGTTGAACAAAATTAAACTCACATCTTTCCCAACATATCTTGTAAACTTTAGAACTCTAAAACTTAATTTATAAACTGCTACTGCCTTATAATCCTGAAACTCAGAACGACTTCCATTGATGATATAACCCACCCTTTACCCTTTAATACTGTATGTATGACATACGTGCCTATTACAACAGACTTCACTCACAAACATGGAACAATTTAGGCAGAAGATGAAACAAGGCAAGCAGGCTCACCTTGTCCTTGTGGTTTTAAGCAACTCAAAGTTAACTGGGAGGAAATGCATGCGAGTGAGACCGGAGGTCAGATTCTGTTCTTTACTGATACTGGAAGCTCATTAAAACAGAGTAAAAACAATGAGTAAGGTATAGATTTACACTACCTTTCCATTCAAGCAAATCATATCTGACTTTTACCCCACCTTACCCGCCTTTCACACCACTATGGTCTAATTGAGAAAACACTGGCATTGAGAATCACTATCTACTAGCATTTACAGTTTGGGGGGAATGGGCGGACAGTTTCAGATTTCATTGGTCCTCTTGTGAAACCAGACCTTTCATTTCACTCCTAATAGCTGTTCTGCTTTTAAGATTCTGTACATTGTACTGCACAACAACAAATGGAATTTCTTCTGAATCTTTTAAAAAAAAATCAATCTTTTTAGAAAAAGGACAATGAAGTCAGGTCAGTATTTGAGTGGTCCACTAGGTTTCCAAGCTAGGAGAATGAACTTAGATCATAAAGAGCTCCGTGTAAATGTTGCCTCATTGTTCCAGTACCATCAATCACAATGGTGTCTGTTCAGTGAAATATCACAAAAGCTTACATTCACAACTGCATTGTTAAATAACCTTGGGTTCTCACTAGTGCTGGGAAAGTTAGTCTGCCTGTATACAATGATTCTCTAAGCGCTTAATTGCATCTGCCATGCAGATAGCAAAGTAGAACTCTGTGCAGTATCAGGATCACTAACACTACCTGAGGCATGAATGAGATCCTAGAACCAGATTCCAGGTGGGGAGCACATTTAGCTAGAGTTCTACACTGGATCACTACATGTAAACTAGGTTAGAATAGTTGTAAACACAAAATACTCTGCAGATGCTGGGGTCAAAGCAACACTCACAACACGTTGGAGGAACTCAGCAGGTCGGGCAGCATCCGTGGAAATGATTAGTCGACGTTTCGGGCCGGAACCCTTCGTCAGGACTGAAGAGGGAAGGGGCAGAGGCCCTATAAAGAAGGTGGGGGGAGGGTGGGAAGGAGAAGGCTGGTAGGTTCCAGGTGAAAAACCAGTAAGGGGAAAGACAAAGGGGTAGGGGAGGGGAGGCAGGGAGGTGATAGGCAGGAAAGATGAAGAAGGAATAGGGGAAAACACAATGGGTAGTAGAAGGAGGCGGAACCATGAGGGAGGTAGTAGGCAACTGGGGGAGGGGGCAGAGTGAAACTGGGATCGGGGAAGGGAGGGGGGAGGGAATTACCGGAAGTTGGAGAATTCAATGTTCATACCAAGGGGCTGGAGACTACCCAGACGGTATACGAGGTGTTGCTTCTCCAACCTGAGTTTACTCGCCTCATGGCAGTAGAGGAGGCCATGTATGGACATAATCGAATGGGAACGTAAAGCAGAGTTGAAATGGGTGGCAACCAGAAGATCCTGTCTGTTGTGGCAGACGGAGCGGGGGTGCTCGACGAAGCGGTCCCCCAATCTGCGTTGGGTTTCACCGATGTAGAGGAGGCCACACCAGGAGCACCGGATGCAATAGATGACCCCAACAGACTCACAAGTGAAGTGTTGCCTCACCTGGAAGGACTGCTTGGGGCCCTGAATGGTGGCAAGATAGGAGGAGGTGTAGGGATAGGTGTAGCACTTACGCTTACAGGGATAAGTGCTGGGTGGGAGATCCGTGGGGAGGAACGTGTGGACCAGGGAGTTGCGGAGGGAACGATCCCTGCGGAAAGCGGAGGGGGTGGAGAGGGAAAGACGTGCTTAGTGGTGGGGTCCTGTTGAAGGTGGCAGAAATTGCAGAGGATAATGTGCTGGATCCGGAGGCTAGTGGGGTGGTAGGTGAGGACAAGGGGAACTCTGTCCCTGTTGTGGTTGCGGGAGGATGGGGTGAGGGCCGAAGTGTGGGAAATGGAGGAGATGTGGGTGAGGGCAACATTGATGACAGCAGAAGGGAAACCATGATCCTTAAAGAAAGAGGACATTTGAGATGTCCTGGAATGGAAAACCTCATCCTTGGAGCAGATGTGGCGGAGACGGAGGAAATAGGAATAGGGAATGGCATTTTTGCATGTGGCAGGGTGGGAAGAGGTATAGTCGAGGTAGTTATGAGAGTCAGTGGGCTTGTAGAAGATGTCAGTGGACAGTCTGTCTCCAGAGATGGAGACCGAGAGATCGAGAAAGGGGAGAGAAGTGTCCAAGATAGAGCAAGTGAATTTGAGGGCTGGGTGGAAGTTTGAAGTAAAGTCGATGAAATTGACGAGCTCAGCATGGGTGCAGGAAGCAGCACCAATGCAGTCATCAATGTAGCGAAGGAAAAGTTGGGGAGCAGTATCAGTATAGGTTTGGAGCATAGACTGTTCCACATAACCAATGAAGAGGCAGGCATAGCTGGGGCCCATTCGAGTGTCCATAGGTACACCCTTGGTCTGAAGAAAGTGGGAAGAGCCAAAAGAGAAGTTATTAAGTGTGAGTACCAGTTCCGCCAACCGGAGGAGGGTGGTGGTAGTGGGGAACTGGTGAGGTCTATTGTCCAGAAAGTAGCGGAGGGCTTTGAGGTCTTCTTGATGGGGAATGGAGGTGTATAAGGATTGGACATCCATAGAGAAAATGAAGCGGTCGGGGCCAGGGAACTGGAAGTATTGAAGTATTGAAGAGGTGGAGGGCATGGGATGTATCCTGGATGTAGGTGGGGAGGGATTGAACTATGGATGACAAAATAGAGTCCAGGTAGGCAGATACAAGTTCACTGGGGCAGGAGCAGGCAGAAATTATGGGTCTACTGGGACAGTCAGGCTTGTGGATTTTGGGGAGGAGGTAAAACCGAGCAGTATGGGGTGTGGGAATTATGAGTTTTGTGGCTGAGGATGGAAGGTCTCCGGAGTTGATAAGGGCAGTGATAGTATGGGAGACAATGGTTTGATGTTTTTTTGTTGGGGTCCTGTTCCAGGGGTAAGTAAGAGGAGGTGTCAGAGAGCTGCCGTTTGGCCTCAGTGAGGTAGAGGTCCATCCGCCAGACTACTACGGCACCACCTTTGTCAGCAGGTTTGATGGTGAGGTTGGAATTAGTGCAGAGAGAGTGGAGGGCAGTGCATTCAGAGGGAATGAGGTTGGAACAGGAGAGAGGAGTGGTGAAGTTGAGACGGTTGATGTCTTGGCGACAGTTGGAGATGAAAAGATCGAGTGCAGGTAGAAGGCCCGGGCAGGTGTCCAGGAGGAGGAGGAGGGTTGAAGGTGGGAGAAGGGGTCATCAGTAGGGGAGGGGAATCCTTGCCAAAGAAGTAGGCTCGGAGACATAGGCGACGGAAGAAGAGTTCAGCATCATGGCGGGCACGGAACTCCCTGAGGTGTGGACGGAGGGGGACAAAAGTGAGGCCCTTGCTAAGGACAGAACGTTCTGCCTCAGAGAGGGGAGGGTCAGAGGGGATGGTGAAGACACGGCAAGGGTTGGGGAATAGCTGTGATGCCTCAGTTGAGCAGACTGCCAACTAGCTCCATATGGGTTCCACATGACCTGTGAGTCCAGCAGAAGTGAGAGCCTTTAACAAGTGAGCTAAGTTAAGGAGTGTGGAGGAAATGGGATCAAGTACAAATGAAGGCTCCATTTTCTGTGCTTTCTGGGCAAAACTCACTCCTGATGCAATTATTTATTGGGGGAAGAAATACACCAGCAAGTCAGGCAGCACCTGTGGAAAGAGAAAGAGTCAACGTTTCTGGTGAATAACCCTTCATCAGATTCTTCAACCTGAAAGGTTAACTCAGTTTCTCTATTCACACATGCTGCCTGACCTGCTGCGTGTTTCCGGTTTGATTTCTGGATTCCAGTACTTGCATTTTTACTAAATTTCAAAGCCATGTTGTAGCTGGCATCTAACCTTTCTCTTAACTGAAAGAAAGCGTTCATGCACATCCCATCCACACCGTGTCTTACCGTTCGGCCACCGTGAGGGGCTGAGTCCTGAAGCGATCGGATGTTTTGCGGTTCACCCCGGGGTTAATGTAGCGCCTGGGCCTCCGGCGCATCTCCCAGCCGGATGCTGCTGCCAGACCTGTGCTGGCTGTGCCATGACCACTTTCACCACTAGTTCAGGAGAAAGAGAGAAAAGACAGGAGAGCAAACAGACAGAATGGAGTTGGAGGGGAAGAAGACTGCAGCGTGAGAATGGAGAAAGGTAGAAGAAGGGAGCAGTGAGAGGATTATCCCATGTGTGAACAGGATCAAAAGAGGGTGCAAAGGGTTGTAGACTCAGCCATCTCCATCACAGGTAGAAGCCTCCCCACTATCGAGGGCATCTTCAAAATTTAGTGCCTCAAGAAGACGCCATCCATCATTAAAGGCCCTCACCATTTGAGATATGTCCTCTTCTTATTACTACCACCAGGCAGGAAGCATAGGAACCTAAAGACACACACTCAACATTTTAGGCACAGTTTCTTTCCCACCACCATCAGATTTTTGAATAATCCTCACTATTCATCCTTTGCATTCTGTAATTTTTTTATAGATTATTATAGCTTTTTGTATTTTGTATGTGTTGCATTGTGCTACTGCTACAAAACCACAAATTTCACCACAAGTTAGTGATAATAAACCAGATTCTGCTATTAATTGAGGAGGGAAAGACCCTGGTTCAGTGTGTGCGCTGAAGGTATCAGGTAGTTGAAAAGAATCCAACATTTACATTTCCAAAACACTGAACTCTGGCCATGAATGGTTTATAGAGCCAGACTCTAAATGGAAACAATCAATTGCATTGTATAAAACTAGCCAGAACTGTGCACCGCAGCAAAGTAGCAACAAAGGGGCACATTGAGTTGAAGTCTCACCGTCATTCCGTTCTGCCATTTCACTGTAATTTAAACTCAGGTTGTTGCACCGCAAGCAATTTTACTGAAGCCCCATGGGCTTAGACTACTCTTTACTGCCCTGTTGCTTTTCCTTTCCATCTCAAACTCCCAGACAGATTCTTACTCAGTTGTAGCTGAAGGCAGCACCTAATGTGTCCTCAATTTCCAAACTGTCATCACACCATTCCTTATATATTTAAATGTAACTTCCTTTCCACATTACTCAGGAGAGTTTGCATTTCCCTGAAAGCCGATACTTGTTTCTGCGAGGGCTCCCTCTTTTGACGCACAAATCCCGAGTGGATTTTTGTAAGGCTTTCACTTGTAACAACCTGCACTGTTCCTTGCCAGTTACTGTCAAGCAGAACGCACCAAGACCAGAGCAAATAAAAACAGTCGGGGATATCAGATGAAAGAGGATATTCAGACAGGAGAACAATGGGGGAGGGAGGAGACTTTGGCAGGTATTGAATCTAACAAGCAGCAAAGAGGCAACGGGAGCAAATAGGCATTTCTATATTGCTGAGAATTTAGATTTCAAAATCGTAAAACATAGGAGCAGAATCAAGCTCTACAACCCATCAAATCTGCTCTGCCATTTGATCACGGCTGATTTATCACCCCTTATCCAGGTACAAAAGGGCATAAATAGACTCAGGGTCCTACAACATGCATATTGTCCTTCTGACCCCGTTCATCCATGCTCATCTGACAATAATCCCATTTTCCTGGATTGGGCCTAATCCCTCAATTCCTTTGCTATCCATGTACCTGTTCAAGTGCATTTTAAATGCTGAGATTGCATCTCCTCTACCAACACACGATGTGAACTTGTTCAGGGTACCCACCACCCTTTGTGTGAAAAACTTGCCCTTCAGATCTCTTTCTAATACTTACCCTCTCACTTTAAATTTATACCCTCTATTTTTATACTGGCATTGAGACTCCCTATCATGGGAAAATTATTTTAATTGCCTACTCTATTTATGTGTGTCGTGGTGGAGATAGGTCTCTACCAAAGGAGATGCAGAGCGCTCCTTCCCTCCGCCAGCATGCAGGTCACCCTTGGACAAGGTATAGCGATCAGGGTCACATGAAGCCTTGGGGGCAGGTGGTGGATGGTCGTACGAGCAGCTGGTGCTCATCACAAATCCTGGTTATGTGATCACTGACTCCAGGTAGTGAATCTCTGAAGAATGTTGATAATGGCTGGGGTCACCTGTCTGGTAAAGACACTGCCCAGAAGAAAGCAATAACAAGCCATTTCTGTAGAAAAATTTGCCAAGAACTATTATGGTCATGGAAAGACCATGATCACCCACATCATACAACATGGAACATAATAACAACGGTGACCCTATCTGTGCTCCTTATAACTTTATAAACCTCTGTATGGTCACCCTCTGTCTCCTGTCCTCGAGTAAGAACAACCGAAGCCTCTTCAATCTCTGCTTGTCACTAAAGCCCTCTAGTTCAGGCAATATCTTGGTCAATCACTTTCATACTTTTTCCAGTGCTTCCACATCATGACCAGAACTGCACACAATCCAGTCCTGATGAAGCATCTCAGCCCAAAACATTGACTGGTTATTCCATTCCATAGACGCTGCCTTAACTGCTAAGCGTATTGCTCTGGATTCCCAACATCTACAGGATCTCTTCTGTTCATAATATTCCAAGTGTGTCATAACCACTGTGGCAAAACTGATGGTCAAAAGGTGCAAGGGAACTGTGCACAAGTTATAGTAAAGTTTCTCCAAGCAGACAGTCCAACTGGACCATTTGGCATCATCTTCCCCTTTCCATTTCTTCCTCACTCTCTTTTAACAATATGAGTTCCCTCCATCAGCATTGTCTGTCCCAGTTACAGGCTCACTCTGCTGACTAGAGGAGGATAACCTCTGCCCCAGCCCACAGTAGTTGGATCCATAGTTAGGAATATGGAGGGGGGAAGACCGTCAATTCTGGGGGTCAAATCTCAGGGTACCAGCAATTCCCTGTGGTGGTGGACGCTGAGCCAGTTTCAGCAGGCTCCGTTGCAAGGGGAATGTGGTGAGTGTTTCGCAAGGAGTCACACGTTAAGATCCTCCTGTTTAGTGGTTTTAGTAACTGCGCATGATTTAATACTTGTAATTTCAAAGCCATGAGGAATATGTGGCTCTTAAAATCGGCAGAGTCATTAGTTTGTGGATTTTGAATGCAAGTTTTGAAAACGTGAGCTCAGTCCTTCATGAAGTTCGGCACTCTTATGATTAGTAGAGCCATTGGCCTGTGGATTTTGAGCGCGACCTCTGAAAAAGCAAGTTGTGACATTCAGTACATCTGCGATTGGCAGAGCCGTTTCTTGTTGATTTTGAGCGCGAGTTTTGAACAAGCGAGCACAACTAGTTGTGACATTCTTGCAGTCCATTGGCTTATGGATTTTGAGAGCAAATTTTGGAAATGCAAGCACAGCCAGTCACAGCATTCAGTGCTCTTGCGATCAGCAGGACTGCAGGTTTGTGCATTTTAAGCGTGGCCCGTGAAAACATGAGCGCAGCCAGTTCTGGCGTTCGGCACACTTGCACTCTGCAGTCATTGGCTTGTGGATTTTGAGTGTGAGATTTGAAAAGGTGAGCACAGCTAGTCGAGACTTTCTGCGCTCTTGCGATCAGCAGAGCCGTTGGCTCGAGGACTTTGAGCGCAAGTTTGGAAAACTTGAGAGCTACCAGTCGTTACATGCGTTCTTACAATTGGCAGAGCCATTGGCTTGTGGATTTTGAGCTGGAAATTTGAAAATGTGAGAGACGCTAGTCGTGACTTTCTGCGCTCTTGTGATTGGCAGTGTCGCTGGCTTGTGTATTTTGAATGTGAGCTTTGAAGAAGAGAGCGGGTGCAATCGTGACATTTGGTGCTCTTGCGATCAGCAGAGCCATTGGCTTGTACATTTTGAATGCGAGCATGGCTGGTCATGACATTTGGCACTCTTGCGATCAGCAGAGGCATTGGCTTTTGGATTTTGAGTGCGAATTTTGGAAACGCAAGCATAGCCAGTCACGACATTCAACACTGTTGTAATCAGCAGAACCATTGGTTTGTGCATTTTGAGAGCAAAATGTGAGCGCAACCAGTTCTGATGTTCAGCGCTCTTGCTCTCGGCAGAGCCTTAGGACTGTGGATTTTGAGCTGGAGTTTTGAAAACATGAGCACGGCCAGTCATGACACTCAGTCCTCTTGTGATCAGCAGAGCTGTTGGACTGTGCAGCTTGAGTGCAAGTTTTGAAAATGCGAACAGGCCCAGTCATGACATTCGGCACTTTTGCGCTCTGCAGAAGTATTGGTCTGTGGATGTTGAGTTGGAGCTTTGAAAACATGAGCTCGTTCAGTCATGACATTCAGCATTCTTTTAATCGCCAGCACAGATTTTGAGCACGAGTTTTGAAAAAAAACCCAGCGGGGCCAGTCATAACATCAAGCGGAGCCGTAGGCTTGTGTATACTAAGTGCAAGTTTTGAAAAAGTGAGTGAGGCCAATTGAAACATTCAATGGGCTTAAGATCAGGTGCTAGGGTCAGGGACGTCTCAGATTGGGCTAACAACATTCTAAATAAGGAAGATGAGCAGCCACAAGGTGTGGAACATATTGGTACCAGTGCCTGGAAAATGGACTTAATCCTGAAGAATACAAGGAGCTAGGACTAAAGCAGAAAAACAGGATCTCAAGGGTAGTAATGGCTGGATTAATGTCTGTGCCATTCACCAGTAGGGACAAGAATAGGATGACTTGGCAGATAAATGTGTGGCTGCAGAATTGGTGTGGGGGGTGGGTTCAGATTTCTGGATCATTGGGAGCTCTTCTGGGGAAGGTATACTATATACAAAAGGACCAGGTTGCACCTGAACCTGAGGGGGCCTATTTTCTTTGTGAGAAAGTTTGCTAGAGCTGTTAGGAAGGGTTTTGGCCCTAAATGTCGACTATACCTTTTTCCATAGATGCTGCCTGGCCTACTGAGTTCCTCCAGCATTTTGTGTGTGTTGTTAGGAAGGGTTTACCTAGTTTGGCAGGGGTCTGGGAAACAGAGTGACAGGACAGAGGATGGGGTAGATGGTATTCAAGCAGATACAACTAGCAGAGAGACTGTGAGGAAGGAGATGCAGTTGATTGGATAAAATTGCAGTCAGTGGGATGGGTTGAAGTGTGTCCAGTTTAATCCAAGTTGCATCAGGAACAAGGGTGATGAACTTAGAACATGGAACAGTACATTGAACTACGTTGTTGTGGCCACTACGGAGACTTACCTATCACAAGAGCAGGAAAGGCTGGTGGATGTTCTGGTGTTTAGATGTTTCAAAAGGGACAGGAAGGGAAGTAAAAGAGGTTGGGGAGTGGCATTGCTAATCAGGAATGGTATCATAGCTGCAGAAAGGCAGGACGTCCTGGAAGGATTATCTATGGAGTCAGTGTTGATGGAAGTCAGAAACAGCAAGGGAGCAGTCAGTCTATTGAAAGTTTTCAGTAGACCCCCCAACAGTATCCAAGACACTGAGCTGCAGATTGGGAGGCAGATTTTGGAAAGATACAAAAATAACAGGGTTGTTGGTCATGGGTGACTTCAAGTTCTCTAATATTGATTGGCTCCTCCTTAGTGCAAAAAGTTTAGATGGGGCAGAATATGTTAGGTATGTCCCGGAAGGATTTCTGACAGGCTGACTAGAGGAGGGGTCATACTGGACCTGGTTCTAGGCAATGAACCAGGTCAGGTGTCAGATCCTTCAGTGGGTGACCATTTTGGAGACAGTGACCATTATTCCCAGACCTTTACATAGTCTTGGAGCAGATGGCATGGGAAAGTATTTAGTTGGGGGAGAGGGGATTATGATGATATTAGGCAGGAACTTGGGAGCATAAACTTGGAAAATCAGGGAAATGCAGAATGGAAAAATGAAGGCTGTAGTACTTGCATGGTATTCTGGATGGGTTTGCCCCCATTCAGCTAGGGAAAGGATGGTAAGATGAAGGGACCATGGTTGACAAGAGATTTGGAACATTAGTAAAGAAGGAAGCTTACTTGAAGTTTAGAAAGCAAGAATCAGACAAGGGCTCTAGAGAGTTACAAGCTAACCAGGAAGGAACTGAAGAATGAACCTAGGAGAGCTAGAAACGGACATGAGAAAGTCTTGGTGAGTAGAATTAAGGAACACCCCAAGGCATTGTACATGTATGTGAAGAACAGGAGGATAACTAGAGTGAGGGTAGGACCAATCAGGGAATGAAGAGGTAACATGTGCCTGGTGTCAGTGGAGGCAGAGGAGATCTTTAATGAATAATTTGGTTCAGTATTCAGCAGTGAGAGGGACCTTGATGCTTGTGAGAATATGTCGATGTTATGAAAGAGAACGTGCTTGAATTTTTGAAAAACATTAGGATAGATAACTCACCAGGATCAGATGGGACATATCCCAGATTACTATGGAAAGTGAGGGAAGATATTCCTGCGCCTTTGTGTCTTCACTGACCTCAGGTGTAGAACCAGATGATTAGATATTTGCAAATATAATTTCTTTGTTCAAGAAAGAGAGTAGGGATAACCCTGGGAATTATAGACCAGTGAATCTTATTTCAGTGACTTCAGTGCTGGGCAAATTACTGCAGAAAATTCTTAGAGACAGGATTTACAAGCAATTGGAGAAGCATACTCTGGTCATGCCTTGTGAGCCTGATTGAATTTTTTGAGGTTGTGACAAAGCAAATTGAAGGGAGAGCAGGTGTATATGGATTTCAGTAAGGCATATGATAAAGTTCCTCGTGGTAGGCTCATTTAGAAGTCAAGACATATGGGATCCAAGGAAACTTGGCTGTGTGGATTCAGAATTGGTTTGCGTATAGAGGGCAGAGGGTGGATTAAATGGAGCAAATTCTGCCTGGATGTTGGTGACCAGAGATCTGTTCTGGATCCATGAGTAATACAGAAAAGATTCACAAGGATGTTTCCAGGACTGGAGGGCTTGAGCTGTGAGGGGAGGCTGAGGAGTCAGGACCTGTTATCTAGAGAGTGAAGAAGGATGCTCTTTGTGATTTTTATAAATCACTTGGATGAGCAAGTGAAGGGTGGACTAGTAAGTTTGCAGATGACACAAAGGTTGGTTGAGCTATGGATAGTGCAGAAGGTTGGCAAAGGCTACAATGGGACATTGTAATTGGACAGTAACAGGATGCAGAGCTGGGCTGAGAAGTCACAGATGGAGTTCAAACCTGAAAAGATTGAAGTGATTCACTTTGGAAGGTCAATGGCATGATTCTTAGCAGAGCATAGGAACAGAGAGATCTTGTGGTCCACATTCATTGATCCCTCAAATTTGCCATGCAGGTTGATAGGGTTAAGAAGGCGTATTGTGTGTTGGCCTTCATTAGTCAGGAGATTGAGTTCAAGAGTTGCAGTTTTGTTACAGTTCTACAAAACCCTGGTTGGAATATTGTGTTCAGTTCTGGTCACCTCATAGGAAGGATGTAGAAGCTTCGAGAGGGTGCATAGGAGTTTTATAGGATACTGTCTTGTTTAGGGAACATGTCTTATGAAGATAGGTTGGGCAAGATAGGGCCTTACTCTTTGGAGTGAAGAAGGATGAGAGGCAAGGATCGAGTGGACAGTCAGAAACTTTTACCCAAGGAGGGGGAATAGCTACTACCAGGGGTCACAATTTTACGGTGATTGCAGGAAAGTATAAGGGGGATGTGAGAGGTAGTTTTTTAAAAAAATCAGAGTGTTGAGTGTGTAGATCGCATTGCCAGGGTGGTAGTAAAGGTAGATGCAATAGGGGTACTTAAGAAGTGCTTAGCTGGGCACATGGATGATAGAAAAATGGAGGGCTATGTGGGAGGGAAGGATTAGATTGATCTTAGAGTAGGTTAAAAGGTCAGCACAATATTGTGGGCCAACGAACACTGTTTTATGTTCTTTGTAAATAATGTGGTCCAATAAAAATCACTGACCAAACAGTGGTATAAATACAATAACACTGCCTCAGCCCTGGCTCCACTTCAACAAAGCAAATATATCACTCCTAATGAGTAGGGAACCTTTTCACACTGAGTCATCATTCCAGCAAACACCCAAAAAAATTTGCACTTTTACCTTCATTTGATACTTGCCATGTCACAACAAAGAAAACATCGCCCAGCCACACAAACTGTTTAGCTCTCTTCTGAGAAAAGACTGTGAGCATCCACCTTGTATATGTCCCTCTTAATGTTATAAACTTTTGTAAGTTCACCCCTCATCCTTCTTCGCTCCACGGATAGCAGGTACAGCCTCTCCAGTCTCTCCTCATAGCTCAAGCCATCCAGTCCAGGAAGCATCCTTGTGAATCTTTTCTGTGCCCTCTCTACTTCACACACAACCTTCCTATAATACACTGTTCCAGGCACAGTCTCACCAGCACCCTACACATCTGTAGCATGATGTCTCATTAGCTATATTTCATCTTAGTACCGACGTCAACAGGACATTAGGTGACTCATACACCTGACAGTCTTTTCATGCATCAGCACATTCCCAGCTCCAGATTTCTTCTGTTAGTAAAACTGACATCAAAAGTTGTGTTAGATATTATAATTTAGTTAACCAATGACCATGCTCAGGAATAGATTACCGTAGGTAAACACACAGCCATGATCATTACATTGTGAAGATGTACTGAAGGACCCTGAGGCTGACCAAACTATGGTATTAGGAACACAATCAAACAAGGAAGAAAGGCTGCAGATTAATATCTTCAGCTGAAGGTCATTAATCCAAGTAAAATGCAAATCAAGCCTCAGCACCTACACTTTCTGCTCACTGTCACTGTTCTTCTCTAGGAAGGAGCTGCACTGAGATCGCACAGAGACTCGAGTGTTCAGCACCCCCACCTTGGGAAGCTAGGTGCCACTGCTGTTGTACCAGGAGACTCTCCTTTGTTTGTCACCTGCCACCTGTGGTGCGTAGCTACCAAAGAAGATTACCATCAGAGTTTGGCTGGAGGGGAGTTAATTGGACAGAAACACATCCTCAGCCGCAAACACATTAAGCAGGAGCATTGTCATATAACAATTACAGCACGGAAATGGGCCATCTCGGTCCTTCTAGTCCGTGCTGAATGTGATCCATGCCCTGCTTACAAAATGTGCTCCCATTGGCTTCATCATGAGCTATGAGGGACAAATACCTGTGAGTGTGAAGCAGTCTTCTATGTATCCATGCTCCACAGAACCTTTGCCCGTCCACACCCCAATTTATTCCATCAGCAGATCCTTCCTTTACACTCTCCAGTTAATATTTATCCAGCTTCCGCTTATGGTCATCTTGATCACCTCTGACAGCAATGAGTTTTGCAGTCTAAAATCTGATTATGGAGATTTTTCTTTTTTTTGAATGATATCTTTTATATATATTTTCTCTAGGTTCCTCACAGATCATATTGACACAAGCTTGAGAGTTTGAGTGGAACGTTTTGGAGTGCAAAATGAACTGTGGTTCTCATGTCTTCTTTGGAATCCAGTAATCCTAGTGAAAATCAGAACCTAGTCTGGGGCAAGTTAGAGGCAGATTTATACGTCAAACCCACAAACATGTTAGGAGACTGGGAAGAATAGTGTCCATTGCTCCGACTGCAAATCAAGCAAGATTATTGGCACTTAGCTGTATTCAGTTCTGTACACTGGATTGTGCTGAAGTCAGTGGAACTAGACAGTGAGGAGGAGAGTACAGCCACAGCACAATACTCTGAACTGTTTGGTGCTGATAACTAAACATCTCTCCCTTCAGGACAACCTAAAGGATAGCAGAGAAGCTATCTTACTTTTTCAACAGTAATACCTGAGTGAGCCTCGACTAATTATATTTGAGCAATGGGAGCAAGGCCACATCTCATGCCATTAGGTATGTGTACATTGATATTTGATGATGACTGATTGCTTAACATAAAACACATAATGGCTGTGCCAACCACGACAAGTTAGAAGGCAAAAGAGCAGAAAAAACAAATTAAAGTGCACAATGACACATTACCAATGTTAATCATCTGAGGGGATAGAACCATTAACCACAATTCTGTCACTGGAGCTCTGTTTCGATTACCATGCATGGATGTAAGACCATAAGAGATAGGAGCAGAATCAGTCCACTCAGCACATCATGTCTGCTCAGCTATTCCATCATGGCTGATTTATTATCCCTCTTAACCCCATCCTCCTGCCTTCTCCCCATAAACTTTGACATCCTGTCTAATCAAGAACCTATCAATCTCTGCCTTAAATAACCTCCACAGCTGTCTGTGGCAATAAATTCTACAGATTCATCACCCTCTGGCTGAAGAAATTCCTCCTCCTCTCCGTTCTGAATGGAATCCCTCTATTCTAAGGCTGTGCTGTCTGGTCCTAGACATCCCCACTGTAGGAAACATCCTCTCCACATCCACTCTATCCAGATCTTTCAAATTTTGAAAGGTTTCAAGATTTCTCCCCCCCACCCCCACTCTTTTTAAACTCCAGCGTGTACAGGCACAGAGTCATCAAACCCTATGTTAACCCTTTCATTCCTGGAATCATTCTCATGAACATCCACTCGGCCCTCTCACAAGCCAACACAACCTTTCCCAAATAAGGGGCTCAAAAGAGCACATCACAATACTCCAAGTGCAGTCTGACCAATGCCTTCTAAGGTCTCAGCATTACATCTTTGCTCTTATATTTTAGTTCTCTTGAAATGAATGCTAACATTATATTTGTCTTGCTTACCACTGATTCAACCTGCAAATTAACCTTTTGGGAATCATGAACAAAGACTCCTAAGTCCTTTTGCACCTCTGATTTTTGAATTTTCTCTCAATTTAGAAAATAGTCCACACCTTTATTCCTTCTACCAAGGTACATGAACGTACAATTCCTGACACTATTCCATCAGCCACTTCTTTGCCCATTCTCCTAATCTAAGTCTTTCTGCAGACTTGCTGCTTTCTCAACTCAGACTGTCCCTTCACCTATCTTTGTATCGCCCGCAAACTTGGCCACAAAGACAATAATTCCGTCATCCAAATCATTGACATATAATGTGAAAAGCAGTCCTGACACTGACCCCTGTGGAACACTACTAGTCACCAGCAGTCAACCCGAAAGAGCCCATTTATTCTTATTCTTTGCTTCCTGCCAACCTTCTATCCATGCTAGTATCTCTTCTGTAATAACATGGGCTCTTATCTTGTTAAGCAGCCTCATGTGTGCCACCTTGTCAAAGGTCTTCTGAAAAGCCAAGTAAACAAAATCCATTACACTCTTTGTCCATCCTGTCTGTTATGTCTTCAAAGAATTCCAATGAATTCTTAGGCCAGATTTCACCTTAAGGAAACCATGCTAACTTTGCCGATTTTATCATGTGCCTCCAAGTACCGAGACCTCTTCCTTAACAATTGACTCCAACATCTTCCCAACCACTGAAGTCAAAGCAACTGACCTATAATTTTCTTTCTTCTGCTTTTCTCCCTTTGTGGAGAGTAGAGTGAAATTTGCAATTTTCTAGTCCTCTGGAACCATTCCAGAATCTAATGATTCTTGAAAGATCATTACCAATGCCTCCATAATCTCTTCAGTCACCTCTTTCAGAACCCTGGGATGTAGTCCATCTGGTCCAGTTGATTTATCTTCCTTCAGACCATTCAGTTTCCTTAGCACCTTCTCTTTAGTAAGAACAACTGCGCTCTCTTCTGCCTCCTGACACTCTGGAATTTTTAGCATACTGCTAGTGTCTCCCACAGTGAAGACTGATGCAAAATACCTATCCAGTTTGTCCACCATTTCCTTGTCCCCCATTACCACCTTTCCAGTGTCATTTTCTAGTAGATTCTCATCTCTTTTACGTCCTATATAATCTGAAAAAAACTTTTGGTATTGTCTTTTATTTTGGAAAGGAACTTAAAGCTTGGAAATGTATAAAGATGATGCGATGTACCAGATTTTGTTTTGAATTTGTTTTGTTTTAAGGGCATGACTTCAGGATTGAAGGACGTCCATTTAGAACAGAGATGCAGAGAAATTACTTTAGTCAGAGGGTGGTAAATCTGTGGAATTTTTTGCTACGAGTGGCTGTGGAGGCCAAGTCAATGGGTGCATTTAAGGCAGAGATAGATAGGTTCTTGATTAGTCAGGGCATCAAAGGGTATGGGGAGAAGGCAGGGGAGTGGAGTGGGAATGACTGGAAGAATTGGATCAGCCAATGATTGAATGGTGGAGCAGACTTGATGGGCCAAACGGCCTACTTCTCCTCCTATATCTTTGGTCTCATCTTAGAAGTATGAAGTCAAAAGTTGTGTACATGATAAACGTTGTGTTCTTTGAAACAGTTCACATTACATTTTTAAATACTTCATTTTTCTTGGAAGATTAAACTTATTTAAAGTTTATGCTTGCCCCCTTTGCGTTTAACCATCTCTGAAGGCACGCTTGTAAATCTGGATGTCTGACCTGCATTTTATGCTCACATTCACCGGGTGCCTGAAATGGATCATTTACTATTCCCCAACGCAACTGAATTAACTACCTCATGAGTAATACAGTCCTGAGCTGAATGGCTTGGAGCTTATAAATTGGCCCACGTTTTCAATCCAAATCTTTTGAAGTAGCGAATAACTGGTTTCATGCTAAAGGCAGTTGTATATGGAGCTCTCACTCCCACTGAATTTTAGATTGGAACCAGATATTTAAAACCAAGGGAGCATTAGTCACTTGTGGCACCTACCCAGCAGCTCAAAATGAACAGACATTACACAACACCAGAAGAACGTCATTTTGAACTGGTAGAAATGAATGATTAGCACTCCATTCAGTCTTTTCTGATTAAATTGCAAGTAATATGTTTTATTAGCAGAAGAAGAACAAAAAGCCATATGATATTAAATTTCATACCACAACTAAAAATGTTGGAATGATTAACATGTGTAGGTTTGTGTTACACAGGGTTTGCACCTCCTTGGCAGGCATCTGTCCTATTTCAACCTTCTTGGGTGCAATAGGTCGCTAGCTGGAACTAAAGCGAGAGGTCCCAGATACCTGTGCAGTCAACATTGTGATAGCATTATGTAAAGGGTGGCAGGAGAAAAGGGCAGTGAAAGGTGAGAAACAGAAATAAAGTCAGGGCAACAGGAAGAAACAACATATCAGACGGAAGATTTTTTAACCAGAAGTAGAAGCAGCACGTGAATTTTATATCTCTTTTTCAAAAATCTGGGTGCTTTGGGACCGGTATTGTATGTTCAATTCTTTTTCATAGTTTGGCATGATTGGCAAGGCCAGTGCAGTGGTCAATACTCATGATTGGCCAGGGGAAAGTATCAGTTGCTCTCAAAATTGGATCTCATCGTAGAGGTTCTCAAACACTACTCTTTCAGGACTTAGACCCAGCAACAACAGAATGGTGTGGATCTTGGAGATAACAGTATTCCCAGGAAGCTACAACAGTCCAACGAGAACTACACAGTCCTTGTAATCCTTTAAGACTTGCTGCAAACTTTTAAAACTCAGAACTGCAACAGTATGAATGAATGTCAAGCCAATAGTTCAAAACAATTCAGTTTGTAGTTTAACCAATATAACTATTTAAACAATACAAATTAACTCGTTTATTTGATGGTATGAAACATAATGAAGTCAGTTTTCTTTAACTATTAATAAAGAAATCTCAATCTTTCTAAAACACAAAAAATCATCGGAGATAAACTGCAATAATTTCCAATGCTCATCAACTGCACTGACATTATGCTTTGATCCAAATACAACAAGTAGTCTTGCCTTAATTCTGAACACAAATACTAACCTGGGCCGTGGAGGGAGACCAATGGTTTGGGTTTCAAGGACAGAAAATCTCTGTGGGAGAGCCAGAGATCTTTCCAAGCCACCTGTCACATTTTCCTTGCTGCAAACTTCTATCTCATAAAGATGGGAACCACCAAGTTTGCTCCCTGAAGCCATTTCTTCATTTCTATTGTTATGGTTTTGGACAAACAAGGAACTCATTCTTTCCATGGAGTTCCCACTTGTGTTATGCACAAGCATGTCTTTTGAAAAGTCAGTGTCCTTTGTTCCCCAGAGTTTGAAAGGTACATGTAGAGTTGACTTGCTCATAAAACGCTCTGAATCAGAATACGCCTTTTCAAAAGGTTCATTTTCCTTTTCCTTTCTTGAGCATTTAGAAATAACTGCGACCTTCTCATTGAGGTTACCAGCTCTCTCAGCCAATTCTCGCCTCCGGTCAGCCTTGACACTAGCAATGCGATCTGCCCTGGTTTCCATCAGCTGGTTCTCTTCAGCATCCATAATACTTGTTGAGCAGTCAGGAAGGATGGGGGGGGCGGGGTGAGGGGGGTCAATCACGTGGGTTTAGTGGAAAGTGATAGTCTGGTGGGCACTATGAGTGGTAACAGTCAGCCTCCTCACCAAAGTCCAGGACACTGGCACTCAAAGGGCCTCCCTCCTCATACTGTGGATGAGAAAGAGAATAGGAAATTTTAATAAGTTTAGCATGAAAGGAAAATTAAGTAGTTTTCTTTTTGTTGACAGAGAGGTGACAATAGCAAAAAGGTAATGAAGTCAGAAACAGAAGAAGCAGAAACAAGAATATTATCTTTTCTCAGCCTTTCTGAGGCAGAAGCCAAGATCTCCATCCTGCTTATTTTCGGGACTTTGTTTTTGTACACCACTCACTCATTGTGTCTCAGTGATGGAGCTACCACAACTCCAGCATTCAAGTGAAAGAGAACAGTGCTATGAACTAAATGTTTTCTCAATTACACTCTAAGATTGTCATTAAGCACAAGTTGATTTTGGAATAGCATGAATTTTCAGTCTGGCACAATACACACCGAATCAATGAAGCAGAAAAAAGCCATTCTGATCAGTGACAAGAATAGATTTCTAGGGAGATCACACGTGTGTTATAGCAGACTTCCCCAATCTTGTGCACCCTCTGATATAAATGGAAGTTTCGATGCCTCTTGTGAGCTGGAAAGGACCTAGAAGGGTTAGAAGCAATCCATCACAACCTGGTGCTGAGCATTTCATTAGCATCTTTGTGTGGTTCCTAGGATTTTCTCAATTATCTGTGTGTGTGTGTGTGTGTTGATCTGAAGACCTGACTTCAAAGTGGTGGGATGGCATAGGAGTGGTGTGAGGTGAGAGAAGGGTGAAGGAGACAAAAAACAGTAGTTGTGGGATGATAAGTGTGAGAACTGAATGAGGCAACACTAAACCTGGCTATGCTTGCCATTCTTTACTTTTACCTCCATGTCCCAATATTTATTGGAAATAGAGCAGGAAAGCCTGAAAACCGTTGCCTAACCCGGCAAAGCCCAAGAGAAGGCAACCAGATGAATATGCCCATAGGAGCTAGTAGTTCACATCTCCCAGCTGGTAGCCAGAGAGGACTGCCATGACACATTGTGACACAAATGCCCACTTATCAAGATGAGGAGTGCACTACCTGTGGAGGAATTGCACAGTCTATTGGAGGAAAGGTGGGTTGCTGGAAACAGACTTGTGAGGACTGAAAAGGGCAGTTAACAATACAGCCTGGGGTTTGGGGGGGATAAAACCTTTCTTACCAGCGAGTGAAGATGAAGGGCAGAGTCAAGCCTGTGTCTCCTGTTTCACCAAGTATACTCAAACAGCTTCCAGGGTAGCTCAAGGTGTTCTGGAGCTCGAAGTTCAATTCCAACACTGTTCTGTAAGAAGTCTCTATGTCTTCACCGTGGAACACGTGGGTTTTCTCCAGCTCCTCTGGTTTCCTCCCAAAGACGTACCGGGTAGGTTAAACAGTCATTGTAAATTATTCCATGACTAAGATGGGATTAATCGGGGTTGTGGGGTTGCTGTAGCAGTGTGGCTCAAAAGGCTGGAAGGGTCGCCTCCATGGTTTATCAATAAGTAAATAAGCTACAATTTGGAGAACTCCCCCAGTCCAATTTCCCAACCACATGGAAATCTGTGCAGCAAAGTTTCAAACTTAAGTGTTGTTAATAAACATGCTATCAGTATCTAATAATCATCAAATGTGACAATAGACAATAGGTGCAGGAGTAGGCCATTCGGCCCTTCGAGCCAACACCGCCATTCACTGTGATCATGGCTGATCATCCACAATCAGTATCCAGTTCCTGCCTTATCCCCATAACCTTTGATTCCGCTATCTTTAAGAGCTCTATCCATCTCTTTTTTTTTTGAAAGCATCCAGAGACTTGGCCTCCACAGCTTTCTGGGGCAGAGCATTCCATATATCCACCACTCTCTGGGTGAAAAAGTTTTTCCTCAACTCCGTTCTAAATGGCCCACCCCTTATTCTTAAACTATGGCCACTGGTTCTGGACTCACCTATCAGCAGGAACATGCTTCCTGCCTCCAGCGTGTCCAATCCCTTAATAATCTTATATGTTTCAATAAGATCCCCTCTCAGCCTTCTAAATTCCAGGGTATACAAGCCCAGTCGCTCCAATCTTTTGACATATGACAGTCCCGCCATCCCGGGAATTAACCTTGTGAACCTACGCTGCACTCCCTCAATAGCAAGGATGTCCTTCCTCAAATTTGGAGACCAAAACTGCACACAGTACTCCAGGTGTGGTCTCACCAGGGCCCTGTACAGCTGCAGAAGGACCTTTTTGCTCTTATACCCATTTCCCCTTGTTATGAAGGCCAGCATGCCATTAGCTTTCTTCACTGCCTGCTGTACTTGCATGCTTGCTTTCAGTGACTGATGTACAAGAATACCTAGATCCCGTTGTGCTTCCCCTTTTCCTGACTTGACTCCATTTAGATAATAATCTGCCTTCCTGTTCTTACCACCAAAGTGGATAACCTCACATTTATCCACATTAAACTGCATCTGCCATGCATCTGCCCACTCACCCAGCCTGTCCAAGTCACCCTGCATTTTCATAACATCCTCCTCACATTTCACACTGCCACCCAGCTTTGTGTCATCGGCAAATTTGCTAATGTTACTTTTAATTCCCTCATCTAAATCATTAATATATATTGTAAACAGCTGCGGTCCCAGCACTGAAACCTGCGGTACCCCACTGGTCACCGCCTGCCATTCAGAAAGGGACCCCCCGTTAATCGCTACTCTTTGTTTTCTGTCAGCCAGCCAATTTTCAATCCATGTCAGTACTCTGCCCCCAATACCATGTGCCCTAATTTTGCCCATTAATCTCCTATGTTGGACTTTATCAAAGGCTTTCTGAAAGTCCAGGTACACTACATCCACTGGCCCTCTCTTGTCCATTTTCATAGTTACATCCTCAAAAAATTCCAGAAGATTAGTCAAGCACGATTTCCCCTTCGTAAATCCATGCTGACTCGGACCGATCCTGTTACTGCTATCCAGATGTGTTGTAATTTCATCTTTTATAATTGACTCCAGCATCTTTCCCACCACCGACATCAGGCTAACCAGTCTATAATTCCCTGTTTTCTCTCTTCCTCCCTTCTTGAACAGAGGGACAACATTAGCCACCCTCCAATCCACAAGAACTGATCCTGAATCTATAGAACATTGGAAAATGATTACCAATGCGTCAATGATTTCTAAATGTGTGTGAAGCTTTGGAGTCAAATAGTGTGTGGTTCACTTTTAGTCACTTCCTTCGCTGATCCTCCCCTACGATTATCATATCAGGATAGAACAGATATCATGACCTGGAATGGCAATTCAAATGAGGAGAAATTTCTTTAGCTAGAGAGTGGTGAATCTGACAAATACTTTACCACAGGCTGCTGTGGAGGCCAAGTCTTTATGTATATTTAAGGAAGAGGATGATAGATTCTTGTTTGGTCAGGGCATGAAGGGATACAGGGAGAAGGCAGGGGATTGGGGCTGAGAGGAAAATTGGATCAGCCGTGATGAAATGGCAGAGCAGACTCAATGAGCTAAATGGCCTAATTCTGCTCCAATAGCTTGTGATTTTAAATGTCTAGAAATAGAAGAAACTGTGGAGGATAGTGGACTTGGCACAATACATCACGGGCACATCTGCCCCACCATTGGTAATATCTACATGAGGCATTTCCGCAAGAGGGCAACGCCCATCACCAAAGATCCCCACCATCCAGGCCATGCCATCTTCTCACAGCTACCATCAGGCAGGAGGTATGGAAGTCCGAAGTTCCAAACCACCAGGTTTCAGAAACCCTTCAATCATTTGGTTCTTGAACCAATAGTAATCCCTACTGTATAGCAACATTGTATGCACAAGTCAGCTTGAGTACTTTACACTAAAATGGACTTGGTTTTTCCTTTTGTTATAGTTGTGTTTTCTTGCAAAAATTCTGTATATGTTTCATTTATGTTTCCTTGTAAATGCTGATTATCTGAATCTATGTGCCTGTGATGCTGCTACAAGAAAGTTTTTTCTTGCATTTGTGCATACATATATAGGACAATAAACTCAACATTTCAAAACTACTGTTCCCTAACTTTATAAATGTTAATACAAACATTTGTACATGTATTCCTGATTTCTGTGGTCTTCAGATCCCAGAATACTTGAAGGGGTCAAAAGTGAAGCTCCGGTGGGCACAAGTCCTTTCTAACGAGGAGTCTTTGACCTGAAACATTAGCTTTCTTTCACTTTCCACAGATGCTGTCTGAACTGCCATGTGTTTTGAGGATGTTCTGTTTATAAATCAGCCTGGCTGTTCATGTACAGAATAGCTCCTGAATGACTTCACTCTTTGTTAAAAAGGCAACAGGGATCTTAATAAAATGCAAGAATCTAAACTGCCTGTGTTTATTTTCACATTAGGTATCATAAGGTATGACGATGAGGTAACAGGGCCCTTAAAGGCTTTTAAAAGCAGCTCCCTTGGACTGTAAACATAGCCAGTATGAGCAAATTATTTTTCCAATTGTGTGAGCTGGATTCAATCCCACATTTAAATGGCAGCGCTGAGATCATTTATACTTGAAATCTTAAACAGCAGCAGAGAGTTGATCCCTCAATGAAATGAAGCTTTTGATTTACTGATAAAACAGCCAAACAGCACAGTAACAGACTCGTTGACCCAACATGCCCATGCCAACTATTTACCAATCCTCGATCTATACCCGAAAAGATTTCATTCTAGCACTCGTCCAGATGCTTCATAACATGCTTCTTTGTCCAGTGAATCTTATTTCTATTTAAGTTGATGGAGAAGATACTGAGAGGCAGAATTTATGAACATTTGGAGTGGTATAATATGATTAAGAATAGTCAGCACAGCTTTGTCAAAGGCAGGTTGTGCCTTTCGAGCCTGACTGAATTTTTTGAGATGTGATTAAACACATTGATGAAGGTAGGGCAGTAGACGTAGTGTATATGGATTTCAGCAAGGCTTATTGAGAAAGGAAGGAGGCATGAGATCCAAGGGGACCTTGCTTTGTGGATCCAGAAATGGCTTGCCCACAGAAGGCAAAGAGTGGTTGTAGACGGGTCATATTCTGCATGGAGGCTGGTGATCAGAGGTGTGCCTCAGGGAACTGTTCTGGGACCCCTTCTCTTTGTGATTTTTATAAATGACATGGATGAGGAAGTGGAAGGATGGATTAGTAAATTTGCTGATGACACAAAGGTTGGGGGTGTTGTGGATAGTGTGGAGGGCTGTCAGAGGTTACAGTGGGGCATCGATAGGATGCAAAACTGGGCTGAGAAGTGGCAGATGGAGTTCAATCCAAATAGGTGTGAGGTGGTTCATTTTGGTACGTCAAATATGATGGCAGAATATAGTATTAATGGTAAGACTCTTGGCAGTGTGGAGGATCAGAGGGATCTTGGGCTACACAGGTTGACTGTGTGGTTAAGAAGGCATAGGGTGCATTGGCCTTCATCAATCGTGGGATTGAGTTCAAGAGCTGAGAGGTAACGCTACAGCTATATAGGACCCTGGTCAGACCCCACTTGGAGTACTGTGCTCAGTTCTGGTCACCTCACTACAGGAAGGATGTGGAAACTATAGAAAGGGTGCAGAGGAGATTTACAAAGATACTGCCTGGATTGGGGAGCATGCCTTATGAGAATAGGTTGAGTGAACTTGGCCTTTCTCCTTGGAGCGGCAGAGGATGAGAGGTGACCTGATAGAGGTGTGTAAGATGATGAGAGGCATTGATTGTGTAGATAGTCAGAGGCTTTTTCCCCAGGGCTGGAATGGCTAACATGAGAGGGCACGGTTTTAAGGTGCTTGGAAGTAGGTACAGAGGAGATGTCAGGGGTAAGTTGTTTGTTGTTGTTGTTGTTTTTTTTCTCGCAGAGAGTGGTGAGTGCGTAGAATGGGCTGCCGGCGACGGTGGTGGTGGAGGCGGCGGATACAATAGGGTCTTTTCAGAGACTCCTGGATAGGTACCATGGAGCTTAGAAAAATAGAGGGTTATGGGTATCCCTGGATAATTTCTAAAGTAAGTGCAAGTTCAGCATAGCATTGTGGGCTGAAGGGTCTGTAGTTTGCTGTAGGCTTTCTATGTTTCTAAATGTTGTGAGAACCACCTAACATCTTCTCAGGCAGTATATTCCAGATTCTGGACACCCTGTAGTGGGGAAAAAGTCAGGAGGGCAAAGTTCATCTTGTACAAAAGCACCCAAGGACAGTGAGTGCTGCCTGCCACTCAGACTCACCTCTGTATATTTTGTTCCACTGACTTCAAGCAGTCTATGAGCAAAATCAGTTGCTGAATTTCTTCAACTCTCTCAGTATTTGTGGCCAAAACCAACTCTCACTGTCCCTCATTCCCTGTCACCTCCCACAACCAACACTCAGTGAGGCACTGGGGACATTGAAAATATCCTTCACCCAAAACACATTTAGAGACAAATAAACTCATCACCAAGTTCAATAAAATAAAATAAGCCAGCACAACAAGAGAACAGACTCAACAACATTCATAATGTAAAGAGCTTTCTGAGAAGATCTTTATAAGAGGTTAGATGAGAAATCGGAGTGCAGACGGATGCAAAAATAAGGTAAGGTTTTAAATTCTACCATCTGATGGAAAACTAATGCCTCAAAGCATACGGCAGTGTCAGAAACAGACAGAATGAGCAGGAGAATGGCTCTGATCAAAGCCAAAGGGAAAAAGGGTCGGGTTGATTTTACACCCTGTCTGATCACCTTACCATTGATGTCAAAAGAAAGGAATATTGGCCAGAACTGCTGCCATTAGTTTCCCAGTCCAGCGGTGAAAGCTGAAATATGTCCCAGAGTCTTAAGAAGATTTCACTGATGCCAGATATAATGGTAGCAGGAGGAAAAACTTTGAAAGTGAATCCCATAAAGCATAAATTAGCTGCAAAATGACATCTGAGGTTGTGGGAAGGAGAAGGAGACCAGCTCTCAGGGAAATTGGTTCTAGCCAGGCATAGTATTTAAAGAGCTATTTTAAAGATTAGCTTTATTTGTCACATGTACATCAAAACATTGAAAAATACAGTGAAATGTGACATTTGTGTCAACAACCAACACAGTCAAAGGATGTGATGGGGACAGCTTGGAAGTGTCGCCATGCTTCCGCCCCCTTGGCCACAACTACTGACCCACACATATTGGAACGTGGGGGGACTGAAGCAGCTGGAGGAAGCCCCTGTAGTACAAAACCCATGAGTGTACAAGCTCCTTACTAACAGTGGTGCAATTCAACCCAGGCCCCTGGCACTGTAAAGCACAATGCTACCTTGCTGCCCTTTTTACTTGCCCTCTTATGGCAAAAGTGTCTAAGATCAAAGGGTTCCAGTCTATGGTGAGGAGTAACAGGTTTAGAGGGATCTGGGGAAGAATTCTTACCCCAGAGGGTTGTTAGAATCTAGAATGCGTTGTCGGAGCAGGTGGTGGAGGCTAATACTCTGACCGCATTTGCATGGACATTTGAATCACAAAGCCATGTGCCCTGTGTTGTATGACACGGGTGAACATCATTGTTCTTGGGAAATTATTTACTTATTTATTTTTTAAAACAGAATTGGTTTGCCATTGCCGCCTTCTGGGCAGTGTCTTTACAAGTAAGGTGACCCCAGCCATTATCAATACTCTTCAGAGATTGTCTGCCTGATGTCACTAGTTGCATGACTACGGCTGGTGATATGTACCAGCTGCTCGTACGGCCGTCCACCACCTGCTCCCATAGCTTCATCTGACCCTGATCGGGGGGCTAAGCCTTGTCCAAGGGTGACCTTGCAGGCTAGCGGAGGGAAGGAGCGCCTTACACCTCCTTTGGTAGAGATGCATCTCCATCTCACGACCCAAGTACAAGTAAATAGAATGCACTGTCTGTGCAAGTGCTAGTAAATAGAATTAGCATAGATGGCCAGCATAGACAGGGTGGGTAGAAGGGTCTGTTTCTATGCTGCATGACTCTATAACTACAAGAATTCTAGGTGTTTAGAGATGGGCAGCCAGGAACCAACGTTTTGTCTGTTGTGTGAAATAGCCAAAGTATAATAAACCTAATAAGTTTATTCTACAGCTCTATAAAACCCTGGGTAGATTACAGTTGGAGTATTGTTTTCAGTTCTGGTTGCCTCACTATAGGAAGGAAGTGTAAGCTGTAGAGAGGGTGTAGAGGAGATTTATCAGGATGCTGACTGGATTAGAGAACATATCTTATCAGGAAAGGTTCAGTGAGCTAGATCTTTTCACTTTTAGAGTTGTGGAGGAAGAGAGGTGACTTGACAGAGGTGTTTAAGATCAAGAGAGGCATAGTTAGAGTGGAGAGTCAGCACATTTTTTCCAGTGCAGCAATGGCCATTACCAGAGGAGATCTGTTTAAGGTGATTGGAAGAATGTTTAGGGGAGATGTCAGAGGTGGTCTTTTTTAAAACACAGTGAGCGGTGGGTGCATGGGTAGAGGTTGTTACAACAGGCACCCACTGATGTAAGAAAAATCAAGGGTTAGAATGATTGTGAACCAAAGGGCCCATACTGAGCTCTACTGTTCTATGTTCGATAATCCATGTCTCCGTTCTTAGAATGTGGGATTCTTAAATCTGGAACTGTGTCCGTGTTCAGAGCAATGAACCCCTCTGCTCCTTGAAGACTTCAGCTATTCAGAGTTCAGGAATACAAGTCATCAAGTTAGTAAAAGAATTTTGTTTCAGAACACCATGCATCAATCCACTCTAACAGCAAGATTAGTTTTCTCTTAATCAGCCTTTACTGAGATACAATAATAAAGAAAGCCCCTATGATAAATCCAAAAGGGCAAGTACTACTTTAGAAGACTATTATTTTTAAGAGATTCCTCATTTTATATTAGGCAAATAAGAGCCCTCTTTACCAGTATAAGCAATTAATATTTTAAAAGAATTGCTTAGCAATCTTATGTATTAACTTGCTTAACATAAACTCCTTGATGCAAAGAACGGGTGAACTCAAACGCAGGACACTGGCACGGAGATAGAGTTGGGATGCAGAAAAGGCCTGTGAGCGTGGCTGGAGCTGAACGGCGAACAGGAAGATGAATGGAAAGGCAGGCGGCAGACAATATTTATCTTGACATGGAGCCTTACTGGAGCTGAACGGCAAATCTCAGTACTAAAACAAAACTTAGAATACACAATCCTAAGTGGCCGGGAACGTGAATTACCACACTGGCTGAAACAACGACCTGGCAATGAGTGGGTGCAAAGCTGGCGTTTTTATGCTGCAGATTTAGATGAGAATCAGGGGTGCCACAATCAAGGAGCCCGGGAGAACACGGGGAAAAGGGAATTAGGAGAATATGAGGAATCAACGGTCGGGGCCGTGATACTCCTCCATTAAAAATACAGAAAGAAGAATTATTCAGTAGTAAGTTAAGACCACCACATCATAATCTAGTTCATGTGTGTTAAATTGGTTATTTTCAATGTGCAGAAACAAAAGTACCACTATCCCAAGAGTTGCTTAAACCACCTTTTAATCTCACTGACCAGAAAACAAGCTACATATCATGGACATGACCCATTAAATGAAATGGAGGCCATGACTGTCAGCTGTCCCATCACCCCTTGTTTGTAGCTAGCCATCTGAGGAAAGCTTCTGCCTGCTGCACATGGGTTTCTACTGATGAATCTTTCACAGTGTGGAGGCAGAGTGAAGTATCTCATATATGGAACTCTAGGATACAAACAGCAAAGACCTAAATGAAAGTCCCTTTCAGAAAACTAGAATACATCATTGGTACAATAGCCTGAGGTCTTTAGAAAAAGAAATCAAAGATTGTTAGCTAAGAACAGAGAGATGCTTTTGTAACTGGTTAGAAGAGCTTTATGCCGATTGTGGTAAATACACTGGGACATTGTTTTAAGCTGTGGCTTCAACTTAGTATCTACTGTTTTTACTTGGTCCAGTTTCCCAATGGATGAATACTAGAATCAGGTAACCTCAGCTTGGTCAATGGTGCTTTAAAGCAGGTTCATTCCAACAGAAACATCTAAGTGGGCACTAGCCTTCCCAGCATTGAGGACACCTTCAAAGGTGATGCCTCAGGAAGGTGGCATCCATTATTAAGGACCCCTATCACACAGGACATGCCCTCTTCTCATTATTACCATCAAGGATGGGGGTACAGGAGTCCGAAGACACACAGTTAACATTTCAGGAACAGCTTCTTGCCCTCTGCCATCAGATTTCTGAATAGACAATGAACCCGTGAACACTATCTCAATATTTCTTCCTCTCTTTTTGACTACTTATTTAATTTAATCTTCTTTTTTATATATACTTTTTGTAATTTAAAGTGTTATTGTTATGCAGTGAAATGCCCAGCTGGTAGATATCACAAATCCTGGTTATGCGACCACTGACGCCAGGCAGACAAACTCTGAAGAGTATTGATAATAACGGAGGTCACCTGTCTTGTAAAGGCACTGTCCAGAAGGCGGCAATGGCAAACCACTTCCAGAAAAAAAGATTGCCAAGAACAATCATGGTGATATTAAAGCTGATTCTGATTCTAGTGGAACTGAGGCATTAAATTACACACTGTGAGAATAGAGCTCTGGGTTATCATACACTTGTGAACCCTAGAGTTACAAAATACTCCCCACAATGGACCTGTCTTTTTTTTGAACTGAAAGATGTTCACTCATAAGTGACCATTTGTAGTGAAGGAACGGACAAAGGTCATCCGAAGTAAGACCTTAACACCATAAGACAAAGGAGCAGAAGTAGGCCATTCGGCCCATCGAGTCTGCTCCGCCATTTTATCATGAGCTGATCCATTTTCTCCTATCTAGTCCCACTCCCCTGCCTTCTCACCATAACCTTTGATGCCCCTGCTACTCAGATACCTATCAATTTCTGCCTTAAATACACCCAGTGACTTGGCCTCCACTGCTGCCCGTGGCAACAAATTCCATAGATTCACCACCCTCTGACTAAAAAAATTTCTTCACATTTCTGTTCTGAAAGGGCTCCCTTCAATCCTTAAGTCATGCCCTCTCGTACTAGACTCCCCCATCATGGGAAACAACTTTGCCACATCCACTCTGTCCATGCCTTTTAACATTCGAAATGTTTCTATGAGGTCTCCCCTCATTCTTCTAAGCTCCAAGGAATACAGTCCAAGAGCAGACAAACGTTCCTCATATGTTAACCCTCTCATTCCCGGAATCATTCTAGTGAATCTTCTCTGTACCCTCTCCAATGTCAGCACATCCTTTTTTAAATAAGGAGCCCAAAACTGCATACAGTACTCCAAGTGAGGTCTCACCAGCGCCTTATAGAGCCTCAACATCACATCCCTGCTCCTATACTCCATTCATCTAGAAATGAATGCCAACATTGCATTCGCCTTCTTCACTACTGACTCAACCTGGAGATTAACTTTAAGGGTATCCTGTAAGAGGACTCCCAAGTCCCGTTGCATCTCAGAACTTTGAATTCTTTCCCTATTTAAATAATAGTCTGCCCGTTTATTTTTTCTGCCAAAGTGCATAACCATACATTTTCCAACACTGTATTTCATTTGCCACTTCTCTGCCCATTCTTCCAATCCATCCAAGTCTCTCTGCAGACTCTCCGTTTCCTCAGCACTACCGGCCCCTCCACCTATCTTCATATCGTCAGCAAACTTAGCCACAAAGCCATCTATTCCATAATCTAAATCATTGATGTACAATGTAAAAAGAAGCGGCCCCAACACTGATCCCTGCGGAACACCACTGGTAACCGGCAGCCAACCAGAATAGGATCCCTTTATTCCCACTCTCTGTTTTCTGCCAATCAGCCAACGCTCTATCCACGTATGTAACTTTCCCGTAATTCCATGGGCTCTTATCTTGTTAAGTAGCCTCATGTGTGGCACCTTGTCAAAGGCCTTCTGAAAATCCGAATATACAACATCCACTGCATCTCCCTTGTCTAGCCTACTGGTAATTTCCTCAAAAAATTGTAATAGGTTTGTCAGGCAGGATTTTCCTTTAAGGAATCCATGTTGAGTTCTGCCTATCTTGTCATATGCCTCCAGGTACTCTGTAACCTCATCCTTGACAATCGACTCCAACAACTTCCCAACCACCGATGTCAAGCTAACAGGTCTATAATTTCCTTTTTGCTTCCTTGCCCCCTTCTTAAATAGCGGAGTGACATTTGCAATCTTCCAGTCCTCCGGAACCATGCCAGAATCTATCGACTTTTGAAAGATCATTGCTAATGCCTCTGCAATCTCCACAGCTACTTCCTTCAGAACACAAGGGTGCATTCCATCTGGTCCAGGAGATTTATCTACCTTTAGCCTATTCAGCTTCCTGAGTACTTTCTCTGTTGTAATTGTGACTGCGCACATTTCTCTTCCCTGCCACCCTTGAGTGTCCAGTATACTGCTGTCTTCCTCAGTGAAGACTGATGCAAAATACTTGTTCAGTTCCTCTGCCATCTCCTCATCTCCCATTACAATTTCTCCAGGATCATTTTCTATCGGTCCTATATCTACTCTCACCTGTCTTTTAATCTTTATATACTTGAAAAAACTTTTAGTATCCTCTTCGATATTATTTGCTAGCTTCGTTTCATAGTTAATCTTTTCTCTCTTAATGACCTTCATGGTTTCCTTTTGTAAGGTTTTAAAAACTTCCCAATCCTCTCTCTTCCCACTAATTTTTGCTTCCTTGTATGGCCTCTCTTTTGCTTTAACTTTGGCTTTGACTTCTTTTATCAACCACGGTTGCATCCTTTTTCCACTCGAAGTAGTCAGACTTTGACAGAGTTGAAAGCAACATTAAAGGAAAACTCAATACAAGTGGGAAAGGACTGAGTAAGCAGAAGATCAGAGACAATGGACAATGTTGAAAGGGGCGACATGGTGGTATCATATGCTTGAAAGTGAACAGGTAAAGGAATATTTTGGATTAAAGCAGGAATCTAGCATGATTACAAACTTAAATCAGTAAAAGAAAATTTAAAACAGATTTAGGGAGAAATTTGCAAGAGTTGTATTTTGAGTATTTGATATCTCAGTGGAGTCTAAAAAGATTAGAAGCATTTAAAATTCCACCTGATAGGAAAGGAAGAGGGAAAGAGAAAGTGAGGACTAAATAACTGAAGGACCAACTTTCGTCTGTATCATTTGTTGTGTAATGATAGTGGCTCTGTTATGATGAGGAGAACCAAAGATAGCATTGCCAATGCCAATAGATCCACGGACACAGCTGGTGGTGCTGCTCTCTCACAGCTCTATAGACCTAAACTTAATCCTGACTACCAATGCTGTCTTGCTCTCCTTGTGGCCCATGGATTTCCACCAATGTCAGACAGACAGGTCTGTGAGTTAATTGGTCACTGATTCTTCCCTAGTTTGTAAGTGGGTTGGAGAATTGATGGGAACATGGAGAAAATAAAGAGGGGTTAGTTTAATTGGATGCTTGACGGATGGTGCAGATTTGGTGGGCTGAAGACTTGATGACTCGAAGTTGTAGTGCCCCAATAGGCCAAAGCTCAACCAGAACTTACCATGTACTGCATACCTTTATGCTAAAAACATGCAGCCTGGTCTTCAGTTCATCGGCCAAGTTCAATGGATAGATGGAGCTAGACTGCACAGTGCTGGGGGCTGAGAGGAATTGGGGGGTGTTGAGTGGTGAGCTAATGAAGTCTGGTTTTCCTTGTAAACTATTTTCTCACACCTGTCCACCATCTTCCCGCTGACTCATTCTGCCAGAAACCACTTTACTGGGTGATGTTCAGGAGCTGATTAACCCATCAGCACATCTTTAGGATGCGAGAGAAGAACAAAGTACTAGGAGGAAGCCCACATGGCCACAGGGAGAACATAACAGCACCAAAGGACAGGATCGAACCCAAATCTCATGTGCTGAAGGCAGCACCAATAACTTCTGCATCATTTTATACTTTCTCCTCTCTCAAGGGCACATTAATGTGTGGAATAACAGAAGGAAAATATTCAACACAGGTGGGGCCAATAAAGAGAATGAACAGGAAATGAAACAGCTGCTGCTGCTGAACAAATAACAGGCCGAGAGTGAGAAAGTGCACACCACGAATCAGCAGGTGGTGAGACATGTGGGGTATTCACCAGCCAGAGCAGAAAGTCAAAATACTGCAAATCAACAGTAAGAGGGACAAATGTTGAAATGGAAGAATTGTATTTCAGTCTGCTCCTGCTTTTGAGGAAATGTAGTATTGTTGCAATTTGAAATCTTAGCAAGAAGAGCAGTAGGTCCTTCTTCAGCAAGCAGATACCAGACGGGCTGGAGTTCAGTGGAAGAACTGACCAGGACTGTTAAATCATGATACTGCACCTTTACAAAACAGTGGTTAGGCTGCACAATGGAGTATGTGTGTAGTTTTGGTCACCACACATTGTACAAAGGAAGTGGTTGCGCTGGAGGAAGTGCAGAGGAGATTCGCCAGGATATGGCTCTGACTGGAGGTCATAGGGAGAGATGGATAGGCTGGTCTTGTATACTCTGGAGTGAAGGAGGCTGGAAGGTGATCTGAGAGCAGTTTTTAAGATTATGGAAGGCATAGACAGCTTAGATAGTTGAAATATCTTTCCCATGAAGGGGCTTCAAAAACAAGAGGGTACAGATTTAAGATGAGGAGAAGCTTTAAACTAGACCTGAGGGATTTTTTTTTTTGCATTGGGTGTTTGATATCTATAGTGAGCTGCCAGAGGAGGTGATGGAACTAGATACAATTACTATGTTTAAGAGGCATTTAGATAGACACTTAGAGTCATAGAAAAGTACAGCACAGAGACACACCCTTTGGCACATCTAGTCCATGACGAACCATTTAAACTGCCTAGTCCCATCAACCTGCACCTGGACCATAGTTCTCCATACCCTTACCATCTATGTACCTATCCAAATTTCTCTTAAACATTGAAAGCAAGCTTGCATGTACCACTTGCACAGGAAGATCATTCCACACTCTCATAGCCCTTTGAGTGAAGTTTCCCTTCAAGTTTCCTTTAAACTGTTCACTTTTCACTCTTAGCCCATGACCTCTAGTTGTAGTCCCAACTGTTAGTGGAAAAAGCCTGCTTGCATTTACCCTATTTATACCCCTCGGAATTTTGTATACCTCTATCAAATCTCCCCTCAATCTTCTACGTTCCAAGAAACAAATTCCTAACTTATTAAATCCTTCCTTATAGCTCAGGTCCTCCAGACCAGGCAACATCCTTGTAAATTTTCTCTGTACTCTTTCAACTTTGTTTACATCTTTCCTGTAGGGAGGTGACCAAAACTGCACACTATACACCAAATTAGGCCTCATCAAGATCTTATGCAACTTCAACATAACATCCAACTCCCGTACTCGATACTTTGATTTATGAAGATCAAAATGCCAAAAGCTTTCTTTACGGCTCCACCCACCTGTGACATCACTTTCAATAAATTATGGACCTGTATTCTCAGATCCATTTGTACTACTGCACTTAAACAGGCAAGGCATAGAAGGATACAGTGCTAATACAAGCATGTGGGATTAGTGTAGATGGGAATAAGGACAGCATGGTCATGGTGACCAAAATGGCCTGTTTCTATGCTGCACAACTTTTTGACACATCGACTATGGAAAGACACAAACTGCTCATGGAGGTCCAGAAAGTGATGACTGTTTGTCCTGTGGATGCCATCACAAGATGATCACATTCATGCTCTCAGCTTATCTACCCTTTGTGGCTCTGTTCAACATAACCTTATCATTGCAATTTATAAAGCAAATTCAGTTAGGTTGCGATCTACTGATCAGATGACTCCTTAGTACGGGCAGGTCCAATTAAGAAGAGTCTAATATGGAATTGCATACAAAACCTGAGGAAGAGTGTAGGTCTTTATAAAGTTTCTTTCAACTTGTCAGAACAAATATGTTCAGCAAAAAATTATTGACATTATACAAATATGCATCATATTTAGGAATCATCATTCTTGATGCATACAGGCTTTTTTTGCAATAGTTATTAAACTGCTCAGTTCCTTACTGATTAATCTTCAAACAAACCGTAATACATTGCAGTTCTAATTTTAAATGTCCCAAAAGCATGGAGATGCAAACAAATGTCTTCTTCAAGAGGACAGTAAAACTTTGGAATTCTCCAAAAGGTGAGCTAAGGAGGCTCCGTCACTGAGGATAAGTAATATAGAGATTGATATATTTTTAGGTAGTTAATAAATGGTTAGTATTGAATCATAAAGTAGTACAGCAAAGAAACAAGCCCTCTAGCCATTTAGACTATGCTAACCTGATCTTCTGCCTTGTCACATCTACTTGTACCTGTACCATAGCCCTCCAAACACCTCCCATTCATGTACCGATCCAAATTTCTCTTAATTGTTGAAATCAAACCCACATCCAGCATTTCTGCTGGCAGGTCTTACACACTCACACCACCATCTGAGTGAAGAAGTTTCCCCTCAGATTTCCCTTAAATATTTCACCTTTCGTCTGAAACCTATGACCTCTATTTCTATTCTCAGCAAACCTGAGGGGGAAAAGGTCTTAGGTACAGTAAGTACCCCTCATAATTTTGTATAGCTCTACAAAATCTTGGCTCACTCTCTTGCACTCCAGGGAATAATGTCCTAACCTAATCAACCTTTCAGTATTACTCAGGGAACAGGAAAACAAAATATCAACCAAGATCTCATTGAATGGTGGGACAAGCACAAGAGGGTAAGTGAGTTAGCTGAGCTACTGCTAAATATTTGTGTTCTTGTATTCAAATGTGAGTTGTACCGTATCTGAAAGTCTCATTACACAATGTATTTTATGATAGGCAAGTTAACCATGACAGTTAAATATCAATTGTTAACATTATTCTGATGCAAATAATTACCTAAAGGGAGTGGTGCTCTTTCAGAGCTCGCATCCTGTTGGTGAGAACTCAGACAAGCTCCCGTCTCACCTCTCAGGTGGATAGAAAAGAGTATGTGGTAATATTTTGAGGAAGACAAGAGGAGACTTGGATGATATTGATGTCACCCAACATCATATTAGCTAGCAACACATAGAAGCTGAACTCGCTCCGAGGGTCAGGCAGCATTTATGGAGGGAGCTCCTGTGTATTCATCACATTATATCATCATGTCTGCATACTCCAAGAGGAAAGAAAAGTATGCAACCAATACAATACACTACATCTAGAACGACTATCTGAGAAATAACACTTCAACAAGTATTTGTTCATCTTTACATAAATGTAGAGACACTGTTTAAATTTGCCTTGAATTGAATTGACTTTATTTCTTACATCCTTCACATACATGAGGAGTAAAAATCTTTGTTATATCTCCATCTAAATGTGCAATGTGCAATCATACTAATTTATAATAATTTATAATAAATAGAACATTCAATGTAACATAGAAATACACTCAAATCAGTGCAAGTTAATCAGTGTGATGGCCTGGTGGAAGAAGCTGTCCTGGAGCCTGCTGGTCCTGGCTTTTGTTCTGCAGTACCAATTCCCAGCGGCTGGAACAGTTTGTGGTTGGGGTGACATGGGTCCCCAGTGATCCTTCGGGCCCTTTTTTCACACCTGTCTTTGTAAATGTCCTGAATCATGGGCAGTTCACAACTACAGATGCACTGGGATGGTCCACACCACTCTCTGCAGAGTACTACGATTAAGGGAGGTACAGTTCCCATACCAGGCAGTGATACACTTACCCCTGGAACAGAATCTCTGACACCTCCTGTTACTTACCCCTGGAACAGGACCCTACCAAAAAACATCAAACCATTGTCTTCCATACTATTACCGCCCTTATCGACTCCGAAGACCTTCCATCCTCAGCCACTAAACTCATAATTCCCACACCCCATACTGCTCGGTTTTACCTCCTCCCCAAGATCCACAAGCCTGACTGTCCCGGTAGACCCATAGTTTCTGCCTGCTCCTGCCCCACCGAACTTGTATCTGCCTTCCTGGACTCCATTTTGTCACCCATAGTTCAGTCTCTCCCCACCTACATCCAGGATACATCCTATGCCCTCCACCTCTTCAATAACTTCCAGTTCCCCGGTTCTAACTGCTTCATTTTCACTATGGATGTCCAATCCTTATACACTTCCATTCCCAATCAAGAAGGCCTCAAAGCTCTCTGCTACTTTCTGGACAATAGACCTCACCAGTTCCCCACCACCACCACCCTCCTCCGGTTGGCGGAACTGGTACTTACACTTAATAACTTCTCTTTTGGCTCTTCCCACTTTCTTCAGACCAAGGGTGTAGCTATGGGCACTAGAGTGGGCCCCAGCTATGCCTGCCTCTTCATTGGTTATGTGGAACAGTCTATGCTCCAAACCTATACTGATACTGCTCCCCAACTTTTCCTTCGCTACACTGACGACTATATTGGTGCTGCCTCCTGCACTCATGCTGAGCTCGTCAATTTCATCAATTTTACTTCAAACTTCCACCCAGCCTGCAAATTCACTTGGTCTATCTCGGACACTTCTCTCCCCTTTCTTGATCTCTCTGTCTCCATCTCTGGAGACAGACTGTCCACTGACATCTTCTATAAGCTCACTGACTCTCATAACTACCTCAACTATACCTCTTCACACACTGCCACATGCAAAAATGCCATTCCCTATTCCTAGTTCCTCCATCTCCGCCGCATCTGCTCCGAGGATGAGGTTTTCCATTCCAGGACATCTCAAATGTCCTCTTTCTTTAAGGATCGTGGTTTTCCCCTTCTGCCGTCATCAATGATGCCATCACCAGCATCTCTTCAATTTCCCGCACTTCGGCCCTCACCCCATCCTCCTGTCACCACAACAGGGACAGAGTTCCCCTTGTCCTCACCTACCATCCCACCAGCCTCCGGATCCAGCACATTATCCTCCGCAGCTTCCACCAATTTCAACAGGACCCCACCACTAAGCACATCTTTCCCTCTCCACCCCTCTCTGCTTTCTGGAGGGATCGTTCCCTCCGCAACTCCCTGGTCCACACGTTCCTCCCCACGGATCTCCCACCCAGCACTTATCCCTGTAAGCGTTTTGAGTTTCAGTTATTGTTCAGACCAAACATCAGAATGGGGAAGAAATGTGATCTAAGTGACTTCGACCATGGAGTGACTGTTGATGCCAGACGGGGCGGTTTAAGTATCTCTGAAACTGCTGATCTCCAGGGATTTTCACACACAACAGTTATTAGAGTTTACAGAGAACAGTGCAAGAAAAAAAAAATCCAGTGACTGAAATTTCTGTGGGCAAAAATACCTTGTTCAAGTTGATAGGAAGGCTACAGTAACTCAAATAACCACGTGTTACAACAGTGATGTGCAGAAGAGACTATCTCTGAACACACAACGCATCAAACCCTGATGCGGATGGGCTATAGAAGTGGAAGACCACAAACATACTCTCAGTGGCCACCATATTAGGTACAGGAAGTACCCAATAAAATGGCCACTGAGTGCATAATTGCTGATACACAAGAAGCCAGATATCTTGGGAGGGTTGGAAGACTTTGGGAGACTGAGAAGGCAGTGGTTGGCAGAGGTGGAACCATGGAAAGATTTGAAGAAAGGGTGGGAATTTTAAATTTGTAGGAACCTGTGTAGGTCAGGTGACATATAGTAATCAGGGATCAGACTTTTATGGACAGAGGCTTACAGGGAAATCTAAAAACCTGCATGTGCTGGAAATCTGAAATAAAAACAGAAAATACTGAAAACACTCAGCAGGTCAGGCAGCATCCATGGAGAGAGTACGATTAACGTTTCAGGTCTGGACCCTCCGTCAGTGTTCTAATAAAAGGTTCCTGACTAAAATGTTAACTGTTTCTCTTCACATGACATTTTTATTGTGTGATGAAATTATGGAGGGATGAACAACGGGGAATGCACTGGATGGTCACATCTGCAAATAGTAATGGAGAGGGTGTTCACCATAAGGTGAGCTGACACAATTTGATAGGGAAGCAAATACGAGGACAAAAGTTGGTGATGTATGGATATGTCATTCGTATGTTACCTCAGTTCCTTAAGGTTCTTGTACCCAGAGGGGGGTGGGGGAGTATGGGAACATACTCCCTCTACCTATTAAATGCTCTCAATTCTGCACATCTCAAATAGCCTCTGACAACCAAGTCCAGCTCCTGGCCTTCGCAGGTGGCTTAGCTACTAAGCTTGGCAGAACTGTTTCTACTGACAGTAGGAGGGGCAAAGGCGGGTTACTGGTGCCTTAAAACCAGTCACTCTGGGCAGATGGGGCTCATCAGCTGTGGTAGGCAGCTTACCTAGGAGAAAAAAAAACTGATTTCAAAGTTCTGCTGCTTTGTGGCTATACTCACTCATAGGAAAGGCTTTGGGAGTAGACACGGTGCAAAAATCCAGAACTGGCGACCCTATGACAGTCCTACATCGAGTTCAGTATTGACTGGCAACTCCTGCGACACCACTGGTACCAAACTGTATCAGTCTTTGCCAGTCCTTTGGGTTCATCAGCTATGTGGAGGAGGGGCCTGCTGCTCGGGCAACAGATTGCTCTCCATGAGCCAATAGGCTGGTCATGGACTTATTTCCTGGTGTAATTTACATATTACTATTTAACTATTTATGGTTTTATTACTATTTAATTATTTATGGTGTAACTGTAACGAAAACCAATTCCCCCCGGGATCAATAAAGTATGACTATGACTATATTGTACTGGCTCATGTATTGACTTCGACAGCTTGGACGCAACATCTGTGGTCGACCCCAGCCACCTGAGGCCAAGGGAAGGAAGTGGTTATCTCAGCAATCAGATATGACATCAAAGTGGAAAGTGAGTCACCCAGACTCAGGGATTTCATGGAGATAGATGGAGTTGATGTCCATGGAACAGAGTTAGTGGAGCTTCTCCAGCATTAGATACCAGCTGAGGAGTCTGACAATTCAGAAACAGCTTTTGGGCACTCATCTTAGTTTTGAATTCTGGCACATCATCGACACTTAGAAAGGCATTGATCAATATCTGACTGTCTAACACCTGACCTAGAGAGGAGAAGAAATCAGCATTGAACTTGTCATAAATGCTAGGCAACGGACCATTGTCAGCCCCGCAACACCTCAAGTAGAAGGTAGAATAGATTTGTGTTTCAGAATTTTAGCTTTAAATTTCCCAGTTGTCACAAACCCAGCTGTTTATGGGAAAGCTAAAATTTGTATCACATCAGCATGATTGAAGAACCAGGAGAATTTTACAACTGATCCTAATACTGTCCCACGTGAAGCTGCATCCAGGGGTTCATGGATTATAATCAGGACTGGGAACCTTGGCTGCCTTTTCTACTCACTTATTCAGGGAATTTTGAGTCCTATTATAAAATCACTGCCTAAGACCATGCAATTTAGCGTAGAATTCAATATGAGACAGTCTGCTTTTTGTGGCCCATTTAATTAATAAAATAATTAGAGTAGGTTTTGCATCCACAACCAGGAACCGAGCAGCAAGTGTCCTTTCACTGAACTCCAACTTGGTTCAGAAGTTGAAGTCCCTCCCAAACTCGCGGATTCAGAAACCACTTCTTCACCTCCACTATCAGATTTTCGAACAGTCCATGAACCCATGACTTCTACCTCATTATTCCATCTTTATTTTGTTTTGTAATTTATAGTAATTTATAGTCTGTGCACAATACTTCTGCCACAAAACTACAAGGCAGTGATAATAAATCTGATTCTGATTCACTGTTTTGCTCCTCTCATGTCTCGGCACATGTCTGCATCTCTTACTAACAGAAGTTAATAAAGTCATATCATCACTATCAGCAATTAATGAGCCTGAAGACACACACTCAATGATTCAGGAATAGCTTCTTCCCCTCTGCCATCAGATTTCTGAAAGGACATTGAATACAATGAACACTACTACACTATTTTTTGCATTACAGTATTTAATTTATCTTCAACATACACATTAATAAATATATATATATGTGTATATATACACACACACTTCTTACTGTAATTTAGTTTTTACAATGTATTGCAATGTACTGATGCCACAAAACAACAAATTTCATGACCTATGCCAATGATATTAAACCTGATTCTGACTGAAGACTCCTGACCAGAAGACGATAAGATCATAAGACATAGCAGCAGAATTAGGCCATTTGGCCCATCAAGTCTGCTCTACCATTCAATCATGGCTCCTCCTCAACCCCAGTTCCTGGCCTTTTCCCCGTAACCTTTGATGCCATGTCCAATCAAGAACCTATCCGTCTCTGCCTTAAAAACACCTAATGACCAGGCCTCCAAAGCTGCATGTGGCAACAAATTCCACAAATTCACTACCCTTTGGCTAAAGAAATTTCTCTGCATCTGTTTTGAAAGGGCGCCCCTCTATCCTGAGGCTGTGCCCTCTTGTCCTAGACTCTCCCACCATGGGAAACATCCTTTCCACATCTACTCTGTCTAGGCCTTTCAATATTCGAAAGGTTTCAATGAGATCCCCCCTCATCTTTCTGAATTCCAGTGAATACAGACCCAGAGGCATCAAACATTCCTCGTATGATAACCCTTTCATTCCTGGAATCATTCTTGTGAACATCCTCTGGATCCTCTCCAATGCCAGCACATCTTTTCTAAGATGAGGGGCCCAAAACTGTTCACAATACTCAAGGTGAGGTCTCACCAGTGCCTTATAAAGCCTCAGTATCACATCCTTACGAATATTCTAAATGCTGATTCCTCAATCAAATTCATCAAAAGCAGTAATCCCAAACTAAAAAGCATAGATTCTGGCAATGTGACATAATGGCACAGAATGGTGGAAATAGGTAACAGGAGAGGCAGTTCCTGTGAAGAAAAGTAGATAGTCATCATTTGAGGTTAATGGCCTTCTATCACAACTGATATCATAGCACCAAGTGAACTGCTAACTTTGGTTTTTCTCCCCACTGTTGCTCCCTAACTTGCTGAGTACTTCCAGTATGTTTTGCTCTGGTGTTGGTTGTCGGACATCCAGAGTGGTGCCACAGAGTTAACATTTCAGGCTCTTCGTGTGAAATGGGGAAAATATTGGAAAACAAGCACCTTTTAAACCACAGAGGGGTGAATGTGACAGGGAATGTCAGTGATCGAGAGAAGATCAAGGAGATGTGGCAGTGATGAAAGTCTGCTGTTCAGCTGCTGGAGAAGCAAAAAGGAGGAGATAGGCACAAAATAAAAGAGAAAAGGTAATATAGAAGAGAACAGCAGAGGAGCAGGCCTTTGGCCTATGGTATACTGTGTGTGCCAATCATAATGCCAAGTTAAACTGCACAGGAGAAAAGAAGAAGAAACAGCACTGGAACTGTGAAATATAAATCCAAAAACAAACTGATAACATTGGGTCATTAGGTCAGGCAGCATTGGCAGTGAAAGAAAATATCATTAAACTGAAGGCTTGCCGAGTCAGAAAGCTGATCCAGCTTCTCTGTCCTGACCTGCTGTGTATCCCGAGACTTTTCTGTTTTTTAAAAAAATCTAATATTCAAGTTGATGAGCTTTTGGCTGAACTGGCCCTTATCTTAGAAAGGATGTGCTGAAACTGGAGAAGGTTCAAAGCAGGTTCACGAAAATGATTCCGGGATTGAAAGACTTGCCATATGAAGAGCGTTTGATGGTTCTGGGCCTGTATTAACAGGAATTCAGAAGGATGAGGGGTATGTGTCGTATGTTGAAAGGCCTTGATAGAGTGGATGTGGAGAGGATGTTTCCTGTGGTGGGGGAGTCTAAGATCAGAGGACACAGCCTCAGAATAGAGAGGCGTCCTTTTAGAATGGAAATGAGGAGGAATTTCTTTAGCCAGAGAGTGGTGAATCTGTGGAATTCATTGCCACAGGCAGCTGTGGAGGCCAAGTCTTTATGTATATTTAAGGCAGAAGTTGATAGATTCTTGATTACTCAGGGCATGAAGGAATACAGGGAGAAGTCAGGAGATTGGGGCTGATAGGGAAATGGATCAGTCATAATGAAATGGTGGAGCAGAATCAATGGGCCAAATGGCCTAATTCTGCTGCTATATCTAATGGTCTTATGGACCAGTTCTGAAGCAAACCTAGTTACCTGTGATTATTCCTGAGATCATTCCCTGTGTTCCCTCAACTCTTCTCTGCCCCTTTCTGTTCATCTCGAACTATTTATATCTCAATATTTAAAAGTTCTAATGAAAGGTTATTGATTTAAAACATTTAACTGCTGATATTTGAAGATTTTTTGCTTACATTGCTATACATAAAGACTTGTATCTCAGCACATTTGGATATATTAAAAAAAAGAAAATCTGGAAATGATCAACAGGTCAGACAGCATCTGCGGTGAGAGAAACAGAAGTAGGATTTTAGGTCTTGATGCAGAATCTTGACCCAAGATGTTCAGCGTTCCTTTCCCTCCACAGACACTGCCGCCAGCAGCCCTCTGCCTCAGATTCTGGCATCTGCAGTCTCTGGTGTCTCTGTCTAACATTCCAGTTCTAGCCTTTCATCAGAAATTATTTCCAGCGAGCTTTCATTACCCTGTCATCATTACCACCTGTTTCATTCAGTCTCCCTTGGTCTTCTCTCGATCACTGACATTCTCTATGTCACATCCACCCCTTTGCAACTTAAAAGATTGTTGTCTCCTAATATTTTCCCAGCTCTCACGAAAGGCTATTGGCCTGAAGTGTTAACTCTGCTGCAACTCAAGCTGTCTGACAACTAACGTCATAGCAGAAAATGGTGGAAGCACTCAACAGGTCAGACAGCAACAGTGGGAAGATACATATTGTTAATTACTCACTTGATGATATGATATCATCTCTAATGGACGGCAATGAAACTGAACTGATAACCACCCATCTTTCTTAACAGGGACTGCCTGATTTCCAGCACATGTACTTTGCTTTCGGATATCTCACATTTAACTCTTTCTCCCTCTCATCAACGTCATTGATCCAAGTCATTCAAACTCCTGGGAGTACACAACTTCTCACGGTCCTAGAACACATCCCACACAATCAGAAAAGCTCAACAACACCTCTACTTTCTGAGGAGGTTGAAGAGAGCTGGATTATGCACATCTATGTATACTCATGTCATTTTACAGATGTGTAGTACAGAGCACCTTAACAAGCTGCATCACTGCACGGTGTGGAAACTGCACTGTGACGGACAGGAAGGCTCTAAAATGGGTAGTCAAAACTGCCCAACTTGTCACCGGTCATCAAGGTGCTGGAAAAGAGCTAGCAACATCATGAAGGACCCCACCCACTCTGCTCATGGACTGCTTTTCCCACTCCCATCAGGGAGGAGGCTATGTAGCATCCACAGTAGGACCACCAGACGCAAAAACAGTTACTTTCCCCAAGCAGTAAGGCTGACCAACACCTCCACCCACTAATCCACCCCTTTACACCCCTAACAACCACTACTTTATCATTTCCTGGTCAAGGTATGAAGGGATACAGGGAGAAAGCAGGAGATAGGGGCTGACAGGAATAATGGATCAGCCATGATAAAATGGTAGCATCAACTCAGTGGGCCAAACGGTCATCTGTACAGATGCTTCTGTGCCTAGCATCACTTTATGGACAAACAATCAATCTATGTATTTAAGCAATCTCATGTATTTATATTTATTGTTTTTTTATTGTGTTTTTTGTCTTATTATGTTTCTTTTGCATGCAGCCTTGGATCCAGAGTAACCATTATTTTGTTCTCCTTTACACTCGTGTACTGGAAATGACATAAATCTATCTTGAATCATGAATGTAAGCAACCAATTCCTGCAACACTCCACTAGTCACAGCCTGCCATCCCAACACTGACTGATTTAATCTTACTCATTGCTTCCAACTGTTACTCATTGTTAGCTGCCTTCAGTCCACATTGATGTATTATCGCTTAACACTTTGCAACAACATCTTACATGACTCTTTATCAAACTACTTTCTGAAACTTTAAATATTCCACGTCCACAGGCTTCCTCTTATCTACAATGTTAAATTTGTCATACAGCATTGCTCCTCCAGAAAAATCATGCTGGCTCTGCAGAAATACAATTTTTGTCCTAGGGTCCCATCAGTTGAATGAAAATGTCAGCAATTGAATGAAACTGTTTCCTCCCTATTTCTGACCTCAGACAAGTTAGACTCAAATTCCCTGTGTTTTTTTTTGCCACAATTTCTTAAGCAAAAATTTGGAATGGATGCATCTCTTGACAAAAGCAACTCTGATGACTCAGTGCAATAAAACTCAAATTAAGAAATTCTGAGAATTACGATATAGGGTACTAGAGTGTGTTGCAACAGATAACGGATGTTGAAAAATTCAAAAGATTAAATGCATTGATTTTCACTCTTAACAGAGAAAAATTGAACATAGAACATAGAACAGTACAGCACAGTACAGGCCCTTTGGCCCACAATGTTGTGCTGGCCTTTAAACCCTACCTCCCATATAACCCCCAACCTTAAATTCCTCCATATACCTGTCTAGCAGTCTCTTAAATTTCACTAGTGTATCTGCCTCCACCACTGACTCAGGCTGTGCATTCCACGCACCAACCACTCTCTGAGTAAAAAACCTTCCTCTAATATCCCCCTTGAACTTCCCACCCCTTACCTTAAAGCCATGTCCTCTTGTATTGAGAAGTGGTGCCCTGGGGAAGAGGCGCTGGCTATCCACTCTATCTATTCCTCTTAATTTCTTGTATACGTCTACCATGTCTCCTCTCATCCTCCTCCTCTCCAAAGAATAAAGCCCCAGCTCCCTGAATCTCTGATCATAATGCATACTCTCTAAACCAGGCAGCATCCTGATAAATCTTCCATGGATTCCAAGCCTTCTGACTTTCTGAATAAGCCTACCATGTGGAACCTTGTCAAATGCCTTACTAAAATCCATGCAGATCACATCGACTGCACTACCCCCATCTAGATTCCTGGTCACCTCCTCAAAGAACTCTATCAGGCTTGTTAGACACGATCTGCCCTTCACAAAGCCTGGCTGACTGTCCCTGATCAGACCATGATTCTCTAAATGCCCATAGATCCTACCTCTAAGAATCTTTTCCAACAGCTTATCCGTCCTAATGTATTTTAACAACTCCAACACCTCCTCTCCCTTAATATCAACATGCTCCAGAACATCAACCTCACTCATATTGTCCTCACCTTCAAGTTCCCTCTCATTGGTGAATACTGAAGAGAAGTATTCATTGAGGACCTCGCTCACTTCCACAGCCTCCAGGCACATCTTCCCACCTTTATCTCTGATTGGTCCTACCTTCACTCCTGTCATCATTTTGTTCTTCACAGAATTGAAGAATGCCTTGGGGTTTTCCTTTACCCTACTCGCCAAGGCCTTCTCATGCCCCCTTCTTGCTCTCCTCAGCCCCTTCTTAAGCTCCTTTCTTGCTTCCCTATGTTCCTCAATAGACCCATCTGATCCTTGCTTCCTAAACCTCATGTATGCTGCCTTCTTCCACCTGACTATATTTTCCACCTCACTTGTCACCCATAGTTCCTTCACCCTACCATTCTTTATCTTCCTCACTGGGACAAATTTATCCCTTACATCCCGCAAGAGATCTCTAAACATCAACCACATGTCCATAGTACATTTCCCTGCAAAAACATCATCCCAATTCACACCCACAAGTTCTAGCCTCATAATTTGCCCTTCCCCAATTAGAAATTCTCCTGTCCTCTCTGATTCTATCCTTTCCATGAGAATGTTAAAGGCCAGGGAGCGGTGGCCACTGTCCCTCAGATGCTCACCCACTGAGAGATCTGTGACCTGACCCAGTTCATTACATAATACTAGATCTAGTATGGCATTCCCCCGGCCTGTCAACATATTGTGATAGGAATCTGTCCTGGACACACTTTACCATCTCTGCGCCATCTAAACCTTTGGAACTAATCAGGTGCCAATCAATATTAGGGAAGTTAAAGTCACCCATGATAACAACCCTGTTATTTTGACACCTTTCCAAAATCTGCCTCCTCATCTGCTCCTCGGTATCTCTGCTGCTACCAGGGGGCCTATAAAATACTCCCAATAGAGTAACTGCTCCCTTCCTGTTCCTGACTTCCACCCATATTGACTCAAAAGAGGATCCTGCTACATTACCCACCCTTTCTGTAGCTGTAATAGTATTCCTGACCAGTAATGCCACCCCTCCTCCCCCCCACCATCCCCTTTTAAAGCACTGAAATCCAGGAATATTGAGAATCCATTCCTGCCCTGGTGCCAGCCAAGTCTCTGTAATGGCCACTACATCATAATTCCATGTATGTATCCAAGCTCTCAGTTCATCATCTTTGTTCCTGATGCTTCTTGCATTGAAGTACACGCACTTTAGCCCTTCTACCTTACTACCTTTACACCGTTTATTCTGCTTCTCTTTCCTCAAAGCCTCTTTATATGTTAGATCTGGCTTTACTCCACGCACTATACTTGCAGTTCTTGCATGACCTTTATCCTCCTCCACCTCACTATCTGCTCTAACACTCTGGTTCCCCTCACCCTGCAAATCTAGTTTAAACCCCCCAGAGCAGCCCTAGCAAACCTTCCCGCAAGGAAGTTAGTCCCCCTCCAGTTCAGGTGCAACCCGTCCTGTCGGAACAGGTCCCACCTTCCCTGGAACAAGGCCCAATTGTCTAGATACATGAAGCCCTCCCTCCTGCACCAACTCCTTAGACATGTTTTTAGCTGCATTATGTTCCTATTTCTAGCCTCACTAGCACGTGACACGGGTAGCAATCCTGAGATTGCAACCCTGGAGGTCCTGTCCTTCAACTTTGCACCTAACTCCCTGAACTCTCTTTGCAGGACCTCTTCCTTCTTCCTATCCACATCACTAGTCCCTACATGGACCACAACATCTGGCTGCTCACCCTCCCCCTTGAGAATACTGAGAACTCGATCCGGGATATCACGGACCCTGGCACCAGGGAGGCAACAGACCATCCGGGATTCTCAATCGCTCCCACAGAACCTCCTATCTGTCCCCCTAACTATCAAGTCCCCTATCACTACTGCTCACCTCTTTTCCCTCCTTCCCTTCTGAGCTGAGGGTCCAGTCTCAGTGCCAGAGATGCGACCACTGCAACTTGTCTCTGGTAGGTCATCCCCACCAACAGTATCTAAAACGGTATACTTATTGTTGATGGGAACAGCCACAGGGGTGCTCTGCTCTTTCTCTCTATGCCTTATGAGGCATAGACATTAACAAATGTTCACTGTCAAAACAAAAACAACCAAAGCACTGGAGTGAAGGTCATCAACACGGCTCCTGCTGGGCAACATGTACTGCTCATGTCCTAACAATGGTCACTGCTGTTCCAGTAGTTAAGCCCACTGTGTACTCACATCTGAGTTTCATAGATTTGGAGACTACAGAAGGACTGCAGCCCATAAAGCAAAAATGAAGGTCCTTATAGGACCTGAGCTACAAGGAAAGATTGAATAAGTTAGGACTGCATTACAAATATAGAAATAGAAAACCTACAGCACAATACAGGCCCTTCGGCCCACAAATCTGTGCCAAACATGTACTTACTTTAGAAATTACCAAGGTTACCCATAGCCCTCTATTTTTCTAAGCTCCATGTACCTATCCAGGAGTCTCTTAAAAGACCCTATTGTATCCGCCTCCACCACTGTCACCGGCAGCCCATTCCACGCACTCACCACTCTCTGCGTAAAAGCTTACCCCTGACGTCTCCTCTGTACCTACTTCCTAACACCTTAAAACTGCCCTCTCCTGTTACACATTTCAGATCTGAGAAAAAGTCTCTGACTATCCACACGATCAATGCCTCTCATCATCTTATACACCTCTATTAAATCACCTCTCATCCTTCATCGATCCAAGAAGAAAAGGCCGAGTTCACTCAATCCATTCTCATAAGGCATGCTCCCCAATCCAGGCAACATCCTTGTAAATCTCCTCTGCACCCTTTCTATAGTTTCCACATCCTTCCTGTAGTGAGGTGACCAGAACTGAGCACAGTACTCCAAGTGGGGTCTGACCAGGGTCCTATACAGCTGCAATATTACCTCTCGGCTCTTAAACTCAATCCCACGATTGATAAAGGCCAATGCACCGTATGCCTTCTTAACCACAGAATCAACCTGCACAGCAGCTTTGAGTGTCCTGTGGACTCGGACCACAAGATCCCTCTGATCCTCCACACTGCCAAGAGTCTTACCATTGATACTATATTCTGCCATCATATTTGACCTACCAAAATGAACCACCTCACACTTCTCTGGGTTGAACTCCATCTGCCATTTCTCAGCCTAGTTTTGCATCCTATCAATGTCCTGCTGTAACCTCTGACAGCCCTGCACACTACCCACAACACCCCAACCTTTGTGTCATCTGCAAATTTACTAACCCATCCCTCCACTTCCTCATCCAGGTCATTTATAAAAATCACAAAGAGTAGGGGTCCTAGAACAGATCCCTAAGGCATAGCACTGGTCACCTACCTCCAGGCAGAATATAACCCATCTACAATCTCTCTTCGCCTTCTGTGGGCAAGCCAATTCTGGATCCACCAAGCAAGGTCCCCTTGGATCCCATGTCTCCTTACTTACTCAACTAGCCTTGCATGGGGTACCTTATCAAATGCCTTGCTGAAATCCATATACACTACACCTACTGCTGTACCTTCATCAATGTGTTTAGTCACATCCTCAAAAAATTCAATCAGGCTCGTAAGGCACGACCTGCCTTTGACAAAGCCATGCTGACTATTCCTAATCATATTATGCCTCTCCAAATGTTCATAAATTCTGTCTCTCAGGATCTTCTCCATCAATTTACCAACCACTGAATTAAGACTCACTGGTCTATAATTTCCTTGGCTATCTCCACTCTCTTTCTTGAATAAGGGAACAACATTTGCAACCTTCCAATCCTCCGGAACCTCTCTTTGATGATGCAAAGATCATTGCCAGAGGCTCAGCAAATCTCCTCCCTTGCTTCCCACAGTAGCCTAGGGTATATCTCATCCGGTCCTGGTGCCTTATCCAACTTGATGCTTTCCAAAAGCTCCAGCACATCCTCTTTCTTAATGTCTATATGCTCAAGCTTTTCAGTCCATTGAAAATCATCCCTACAATCGCCAATGTCCTTTTCCATAGTGAATACTGAAGCAAAGTATTCATTAAGTACCTCTGCTATCTCCTCCGGTTCCATACACACTTTTCCACTGTCACACTTGATTGGTCCTATTCTGTCACATCTTATCCTCTTGCTCTTCACGTACTTGTAGAATGCCTTGGGGTTTTCCTTAATCCTGTCCACCAAGGCCTTCTCACGGCCCCTTCTGGCTCTCCTAATTTCATTCTTAAACTCCTTCCTGCTAGCCTTATAATTTTCTAGATCTCAATCATTACCTAGTTTTTTTGAACCTTTCGAAAGCTTTTCTTTTCTTCTTCACTAGATTTTCTACAGCCTTTGTACACCATGGTTCCTGTACCCTAGCATCCTTTCCCTGTCTCTTTGGAACATGCCTTTGCAGAACTCCACGCAAATATCCTTGAACATTTGCCACAATTCTGCTGTACATTTCCAATTTATGCCTGATAGCTTCATATTTCCGCTTACTCCAATTAAACATTTTCCTGACTTGTCTGTTCCTATCCCTCTCCAATGCTATGGTAAAGGAGATAGAGAGTGATCACAATTCTTCAAAATACTCTCCCACTGAGAGACCTGACACCTGACCAGGTTCATTTCCCAATACCAGATCAATTATAGCCACATCAATTAAGCCTCTTGAAGGCTTATCTACATATTGTGTCAGAAAACCTTCCTGAACACACTTAACAAACTCCACCCCATCTAAACCTCTTGCTCTAGGGAGTTGCCAATCAATATTGGAGATATTAAAATCTCCCATAATTCTTTAAAACATAGAAGTTGAGGAGAGATTTGACAGAGGTATACAGAATTATGAGGGGTACAGACAGGGTAAATGCAGGCAGGCTTTTTCCACTGAGGTTGGGTGGGACTACAACCAGAGGTCAATAGTTAAGGGTGAAATGTGAGAAGTTTAAGGGGAACATCAGGGTAAACTTCTTCACTCAAGGGTCATGAGAATGTAGAATAAACTGCCAGTGCAAGTGGTTCATGTGAGCTTGATTTCAATGTTTAAGAAAGTTTAGATAGGTACATAGATATTAGAGATATGGAGGACTATGGTCCCAGTGCAGGTTGATGGGAGTAGGCAGTTTAAATGTTTTCTGCATGGACTAGATGGGCTGAAGGGCCTGTTTCTATGCTGTACTTCTCTATGACTCTATGTAGTGCTCATGTCCTGACTATGGTCACTGGTTTTCCAGTAGTTCAGCCCACTGTGTGCTCACATCTGAGTTTCATAGACTTGGAGCATGCAGGAGGACTGTCTGCAGCCCATAAAGCAAAAATGTCTTAAAGTAACAGCAATTTGAGATCATTGTAAATGAACAAGAACCACGATTCAACTTTGCCCATTGGGAATGGAATTCCTCTTGGGCTACAGAAATAAAAGCAGCAGTAATAAATCAGCTGCCTTTTTAACACGGGCCTGTTTCTCTTTTGTGTCAAAATTTAATGGAAAGGAATGCCAGGCAAGATGTAATAGGTATCGGCTTTGTGGTACAGCTAGTAGAGCTGCTGTATGTACAGCACAGGGACCAAGGTCGGTCCTGACCTCGGGTGCTGTCTGTGTGCATCCTCTTCCTGTGGCTGTATGAGTTTCCAGTAGGTGCTCCAGTTTCCACCTAAATTCTAAACACATGCCATTTAGTGGTTAATTGTTCTTAATTGTAAACTGTAAGTTGTTCCTAGCACATAGGTGATTAGTGGAATCTGTGGAGGGTTGGGGTGGGGGGGGGGAGGCGTGTAGAGAAAATGAAAAATGGCATTAATGCAGCATTAGTGTAAATGGGTGGTTAATGATGAGTGAAGGCTGGGTGGACCAGGGGGCCTGTTACTTCACTGTATCTCTCAATGACCCCACATACCAAATCACTGATGATTTGGCCGCATGATACGACCAATTTCACCCTGATGAAGACAAAACATATGCTCACGCCTGAACTCAAGATGCTTTTGAACAGATAATGTTAATAAAATTTGTATAATGCTTCCTGGCATGAATACAAACTGGGCTATAGTAGTGGATGGCACCTGTAATTCACTAATCTATAACCATTGTCTCAGGCTTAGATTAATGATCTAAGGAAGTGAGTTTAAATCCTATCATGGCAGGTGGGATATTTAATTAATAAAGTAAATTCATGGATAGGAAAGGTTTAGAGGGATCTGGGCCAGATGCAGGAAAATGGGACTAGCACAGGAAGGCACCTTGGCCAGTCTGGATGAGCAAGAGGAAGGACCTGCTTCTGTCATATATAACTCTGTGAACCACAACACCATTGGAATTTTACAACAATCTATTTGCTTTCCCCACTGGGAAGGAAACTAGAATTCTTAGCCATAGTGGTCAAAAGACAATTGTAGTCCACAACAGCCTACTTAAATCTTAATTGTCTTCTGAAAAAAAACAAATAATCCATTCAGTTAAAAGCTAATAAAAATGAAGAATTACTTCTCCCTTGCTAGTGATGCTCACATCTCATGAAAGAATGAAGCAAAGATGACAAGCTCCTGCATCCCAAGACCAGCCCTTTCCAGACCTCAAGAGTGAGCATTGGATAGCCAGCAAATAACATTGAATCTTCCTAAGCATTCTCCACCGGGTTCAGCCAGGGAAGGTTTGGGGAAAAACACAGAGGCAACTTTAGCATCAGTCTCCCAGAATTTAAGCTTCCCTGGAAGCCTGTCAGCAGGGCATTATCTCAATAGCTACAATGCAAATGCTATCCGGAAAAGGAATAATGCCTTTGTTTCTGTAATATTTTAAGAACCTCAAGCTATCTCAAATCACTTCATGGCCATCAGTATCTATGAAAGTCACAGTTGTAATACTAGAATTTATAAATTATTGTTGTAATGCCTGTGACTCTTTGGGATTTGTATCTTTGACTTACATGCAAAGAGCTCTTTTTTGCTAAAACATATCATACTCCATTGTGCATTTCGCACAGCCACTTCAATTTACGCATTTTATTTGTTGAAGTATTTTCCAACAATGCATCCCTGTTGTTACATTGTTTGTAGAACCCATAGCCAAACTGTGCACAGTCAGATCCCACACAAACAGCAACAAAGCAAGGAGCACTCAGCACAGAGTGCAGAGCAAAATTAATTGCTGCCTCATAACTCCAATGACCTCTGGCACTATCTGTGTGGAGCTTTTATGCTCTCCCGGTGACTGTCTGGGTTTCTTCCCACAATCCACAGCTGTGGAGCTGGACAGGTTAATGAGCTGCTGTAGGTTAATGAGGATGCTGTCCAAGTTGCACGCCATCTTGGTCAATGTCTCCCATCCACTACATAATGTACTGGTTGGGCACAGGAGTACATTCAGCCAGAGACTCATTCCACTGAGATGCAACACAGAGCGTCATAGGAAGTCATTCCTGCCTGTGGCCATCAAACTTTACAACTCCTCCCTTGGAGGGTCAGACACCCTGAGCCAATAGGTTGGTCCTGGACTTATTTCATAATTTACATATTACTATTTAATTATTTATAGTTTTATTACTATTTAATTATTTATGGTGCAACTGTAACGAAAACCAATTTCCCCCGGGATCAATAAAGTATGACTATGACTACTAGGACTATGACTAAATTGCCTTCAGTATGTAGAAGGTGAGTGTAGAATCTGGTGTGGCAAGGAGTTTACTTGAATATGATAAGAATAAAATGAGATGAATATAGGATTGGTGTAAATTGGTGTTTGATAATTGGTGCAGTCTCAATGGGCCTGTTTCTCTGCTGTATCTGTGAGCTATCTAGGTTACGTAGCATTAATACTGCCTGGATGGACTGTGATCCATTCTCCTAGGTTCTTCATCTCCATCTCAAACTCTCAGTGGCCAATAGCCACTTTAGAAGGTACAGTACACCTGTGCGTTAGTGCAAATATCTAATCAGCCAATCATGTAGCAGCAACTCAATGCATAACAGCACACAGACATGGTCAAGAGGTTCAGTTGTTGTTCAGACCAAACATCACAATGTGGAAGAAATGTGATTTAAGTGACTTTGATTGTGGAATAATGGTTGGTGCCAAATGGGGTAATTTGAGGAAAAAAAACTACTGATCTTCTGGGATTGTCATGCTCAACAGTCTCTGGAGTTTACAGAGAACAGTGCAAAAACAATTTTAAAAAATCCAGTGAGTGGCAGTGGGCAAAAATGTCTTGTTAATGAGAGAGCTCAGAGGAGAATGGTCGGATTAGTTCAAGCTGACAGGAAGGTGACAGTAACTCACATAACCACAAGTTACAACAGTAGTTGCACCTCTGAATGCAGAACACATTGAACCTTGAAGTGGATGGGCTACGAACATACACTTCGTGACCACTTTATTAGGTACAGGCAGTGCATGCACTAAAAAAAACTTTTCATGAAGGTACTCCAGTTATCTTCCTTTCTCCTGCATTGGGTCTTTTACTCTGCCGTAACTGAGTGCCCTTCTAGTTCCTTTCCATTGCTCTCACACACTCTCTTCCTGGTTAGAGCAAGGGTAGGGTTCTCTCATTCATACCTTCCACCTCATCAATCTCCATCTCACTCAGTTAGTAATTCTCCATAATTTCCACCACATCCAACTTAGTGCCTTACCCTCTTCTTTCACTATTCCGAAAGGACTGTTCTCTCCATGACTCCTTGGTCCACGCTTCCATTTCTACTAACCATTCTCCTTCTCTTCTTCACTTCCCACTTCTGGGCACCCAAACATTCCTTCCAGATGCAGCAGCAATACACTTGCACTTATAATTCAGCGTGTTGCATTTGGTACTCACAACATGATCTCATCCACAACAGAAAGGTAAAATTCAGATTGGGTGATGTTTTTGCAGGGTACCACTGTTCGGTCAGCAGGGGCGACCCTTAGCTTCCTGTCATTTGGCACTTCAATTCTTCATCTAGTTCCACTCTGACCTTCCTATGTCCAATTTCCTTCTTTACTCCAATGTAAACTCAAGGAACACTACCTCATCTTTTGTCCAGGTATTATGCAGCCATATGGATAACAGCAAAGTTAACGATTTCCTTTCCTCCGCAGGTTATGAACACTTGACTTATGGATACCCCATATGTACAAACTAATATTTGGGATGGAGGAGGATAGATTTGCCAGCTGTTGTCGGCCTTCAGGCATCTTCTGCTGGTGGGAATGCGGCATTTGGGTGGCGTGACGGTTAGCATGATGTTATTACAGCACAGGACACTGGAGTTCAGAGTTTAATTCCAACGTCATCTGTTGTAATCTGGCAATTGTCTGCAACCAATTTGCCAATCTCTACCTCTGTTTCAATTCATGTCACTTTTTTCCTTCAGCCTCGATCTACTCGAATCGTTACCTTGACACATTGGTCGATCACCAGCATTCTCTCTGTTCTCTCCACCCTTTCCCCTCTCTGCAACTTAAAAATGCATTTCTTCTCATTTTGCTAGTCCTTGACACAAAACAATGCTTCCGTTTCTCTCCCTGTAGGAGCTGACCGACTGGCTGTGCACTTACCATATTTTCTGATTTTTGAATTTCCAGAATCTGCAGATTTCTATTGACTGCTTTAGGGATAGTTGACGAGTGTAAGTACTGTGTAACCTTTGCCTTTCTTCAGAGTATCTTTCAAGCTTCCATTGAGACATGACTGACATTTAACATGCTTTCTCCATCACCATTACCAGCAGTGTTAGACTGTTGCTGCACTTAACCTCAACACTTCACACAAAAATAATCACTGAGCTATGGAACTGTTTTATAATTTCCACACTTCATGCAGTTATTTATTTATTTATTTATTGAGAACAGCCTCTTCCGGCCCCTTGGGACACACCGTCCAGCAACCAATTTAACACTAACCTAATTACAGGATAATTTACAATAACCAATCAACCTACCAACTTGCATGTCTTTGGACTGCGGGAGGAAACCGGAGTACCTGGAGGAAACCCGTGTGTTCCACAGGGAGGATGCTGGGATTGCATTTTGAACTCTGATGCCCCCAGCCGTAATAGTGTTGCACTACCCCGTACGCTACCGTGGCGCCAGAGGTAGAGCCAGGGGAACAGTTTAATAAATGGCACAAACTCAGCTGTGCAACATGTATTTCTTGCAAAATAACAAACAGAAGAGAGTAATTACCAGCATGTAACCTAATGTCAGAATTCAGCTGACATTTATAATCTGGTACAGCTTTATTCAGGCCTCTCATGATGTCACGAGCCACGTTAATGACATTATAGTCTTGAATATATTATTTGCTAATTATTTCTCTAATTATTTGCTAATTAATATATTATTTGCTAATTGTTAGAGTAGACTTTGCCACTGGGGTCTCTTTTCCACTAATCTTCTCCTGCTATGCAGATTAATTTTTGATGGGCTGTGGTCACACAGATGTTAGTCACCTCCTGGTTCCTTAACCCAAAGGTTACTAGTCATGTGACAGCCTTGGCAATGAGGTTCAGGAAGATATTCAACCACAGTGGGAATCTCTTTACCTGGCTTTCATGGCTCCTTACCCAGCAAGTTACTGAACAGCCTCAGGAATTGCAAATGGCTTTCTCCATTTTTTCTTCAGCCCAGGGAGTGCTGAGGGAGACCATAGAATTCTGCCCCATCCCGAGAAAAATTGATGGTTCATTAGGATTGGTGGGGGTGGAGATAAGTCTCTACTAAAAAGCGCTCCTTCCCTCTGTTAGCCTGCAGGTCACCCTTGGGGAAGGTGTAGCACCTGCTTAGCCCCCCGATCAGGATCACGTGAAGCCATGGGAGCAGGTGGTGGATGGTCGTATGAGCAGCCGGTCCATACCACAAGTCCTGGTTACATGACCACCGACACCAGGCAGACAATCTCTGAAGAGTATTGATAATGGCTGGGGTCACCTGTCTTGTAAAGACACGACCCAGAAGAAAGCAATGGCAAACCAGTTCTGCAGAAAAATTTGCCAAGAACAATCATGATCACTGACGTCATACGACAAGGCATATAAAGTATGAACGATTGAGATTAAATGTGGAGTGAAATTAAGTGTCTCACAGATGGGGCAGAGGAGCAGCCACTGAAACTCCACAGATTCCGCTTCCTCAGTGTCACACAACATCCCTTCCCTTAAATCAACCTGGGATGTTTCTGGTATAGTCACTGACTGCATAAACTCAGCTCATCACAGGGGCAGTCCCAGCAAGTGACACAACCAAAGACTGACCATGACAAATCTGTGACCATTGAGATAACACTGGCAACATTGGTTTATTATTACCATCTGTACAGTGAAAAACTTTTGTCTGCACGCCATTCAGGTAGGTCATGTCATACATCCAGGTAGTTAGAAAAGAGAATGTAGTTGTTGCAGTTACAGAGAAAGTACAGGTAAGATCAAAGAGCCCAACACTAGAGCAACACACACAAAATGCTGGAGGAACTCAGCGGGCCAGGCAGCATCTATGGAAAAGAGTAAACAGTCGACGTTTCAGGGCGAGACCCTTCATCAAATTGATTTGTAAAAGAGATAAAGGGCTGGAGAAGGGGGAATCTGATAAGAGAGGACAGAAGACCGTGGAATAAATGGAAGGAGAGGATCACCAGAGGGAGGTGATGGGCAGGTAAAGAGAGAAGGTGAGAGAGGGGAACAAGAATGGAGAATGGTGGAGGGGTGGAGGGGTGGAGGGGTGGTGGGGGTGGCAATTACCGGAAGTTTGAGAAATCATGTTCATGCCATCAGGTTGGAGGCAACACAGACTTAATACAACTTGTTGCTCCTCCAGTCTAAGTGTGGCCTCATCGTGACAGTAGAGGAGGCCATGGACAGACATGTTGGAATGGGAATAGGAAGAAGAACTAAAATGGGCGGCCACTGGGAGATACTGCTTTTTCTGGCTTAGTGAAGCGGTCTCCCAATCTATGTCGAATCTCATCAATATACAGGAGGTTACACCGGACACAATAGATTACCCCAACAGATTCACAGGTGAAGTGTCGCCTCACCTGGAAGGACTGTTTAGGGCCCTGAATGGTAGTGAGGGAGGAGGTGTAGGGGCAGGTGTAGCACCTGTTCTGCTTTTAAGGATGAGTACCAGGAAGGAGATCAGTGGGGGTGGATGAGGGAGTCGTGTAGAAAGCTATCCCAGCGGAAAGCAGGAGGATGGAAAGATGTGCTTTGGAGATGGCGGAAGTTCTGGAGAATTATATGGTGGATTTGGAGGCTGGTGGGGTGGTAGGTGAGGATAAGAGGAACCCTATCCCAAGTGGGGTGACGGGAGGTTGGGATAAAAGCAGGCGTGCGTGAAATGGAAGAGATGCGGTTGAGGGCAGCGTTGATGGTAGAGGAAGGGAAGCCCCTTTCTTTGAAAAAGGAGGATATCTTCGTTCTAGATTGAAGAGCCTCATCCCGAGAGCAGGTGCAGCGAAGATGGAGGAACTGAGAGAAGGAAATGGCATATTACCAGGTATAGTCCAGGTAGCTGTGAGTCCGTGGGTTTATAATAAACATCGGTGGATAATCTGTTTAAGGAGATGGAGACAAGAAAGGGAAAGGAGGTGTCGGAAAAGGGCCAGGTAAATTTGAGGGCGAGGCGGAAGTTGGAGGCAAAGTTGATAAACTCCGCATGGGCGCAGGAAGCAGCACCAATGCCGGAGATGTAGCGTAGGAAAAGTGGGGGACAGACACCAGTGTAGGCTTGGAACATAGACTGTTCCACGTAACTGACAAAAAGGCAGGCGTAGCTTGGACCCACATGCGAGTGCCCTTGGCTACACCTTTTGTTTGAAGGAAGTGGGAGGAGCTGAAGGAGAAATTATTGAGAGGGAGGACCAGTTCCACCAGATGGAGGAGAGTGGTGGTGAAGGGTAACTGATTGGGTCTGGTGTCCAGAAGGAAACAAAGAGCTTTAAGGCCTTCTTGGTGGGGGAACAGAGGTGAATGGGGACTAGACATTTATAGTGTAAATGAGACGATCAGGGCCAAGGGCCTTGAAGTCATTGAAAAGATCGAGAGCGTGTGAAATGTCATGGATCTATGTAGGAAGGGACTGAACTCGGGGGGATAAAATAGAGTCGAGGTATGCAGATACAAGTTTGGCGGGGCAGGAACGAGCAGAAACAATGGATCTATCTGGACAGGCAGGCTTGTGGATCTTGAGAAAGAGGGAGAAATGGGAGGTGCGGGCTGAGGGAACTATGAGGTTGGTGGCAGTGAAGGGGTGATCCCCAGATTTGATAAGGTTGGCGATGGTGTGGGAGAAATGGCCTGGTGCTCCTTAGTTGGGGTCCTGTTCGAGGGGTAAGTAAGAGGAGGTGCCTGACAGTTGTCGCCTGGCCTCAACAAAGTAGAGGTCAGTCCACCAGACTACTACAGCACCCTCCTAATCTGTGGGTTTGATAGTGAGGTAGGACTAGTGCGGAGAGAGTGGAAAGAATTGTGTTCAGAAGGAGTGAGGTTAGAATCGGAATCAGTCATATCGAGGTCGATTGGGAGATCCGAATTCATTCTTAGCTTATGAAAGATCCCTTTAAGAGTCTTTAAATAGGGGATAGAAGCGGTCCTCGAATCTGCTGTTATCTGCTTTAGAGCTTTTGTATCTTCTGCGCTATGGGAGGGGTGCAGGGGTTCCCAACCTGGGGTCTACAGACCCCCACGGTTAATGGTAAGCTTTCAAGGTTTCATAAATAAAAGGTTGGGAACCCCTGGTAGGAAATCATCCTTGATGATATTGGCTGCTTCACCAGTGCTGAGGGATGCGTAGACTAAGTCAATGGAGAGGAGACTGGTTTGCCGATCGACAGCGTTGCGTTCACAACTCAGCACTTTTTGCGCTCTTGCGCAGAGCAATTGCCATACCAATACCGGATAGTACTCTTTCTATAGTGAAATGACTACAAGTAGTTTGAGCAGAGTAAGGTCTCTACCACTAGGTCGCACAGACCAGAGCGTTCATGGTTTCATATATTCCTGGTCTTCGCTCTTAACTTGACCTGAACCTGCAGCTGCCCAGTACCACTGAACTGGAGAGAAGGTGATTTGCCGCCGTGATGCGGAGTGCACCTGTCTTGGTATCATTGAACAGCAGCATATCACTTACCCTTTAAGCGATGCACCCGAGGAAATCTATCATGGGCTGTTTAGGAATTTCAAAATTCTTTAAACAAAACCCAGTGTCACTGAAAGTGGTCACGAGCAACAATTATTGCAACAATAGAGTTAGTTAAAAATTGTTAGTGACTGGTCTCACACCAGGAGGCCCTTTAACCCGTACTTCGCGGCCCTCCAACTTGGCGCAAGTTCAAAGTAAATTTATTATCAAAGTACATTTGTCACAATATACAACCCTGAGATTCATTTTCTTGCAGGCATACACAGCAAATACAAGAAACAAAATAGAATCAAAGATGATACACATCACACTGAAACATACACAGCTAGGAACAGCGTTTCTGGCACCTTCACGGTGTGGAGAGTACCAGACCTTGAAGGAGGAACGCTTGGCATCTGGTCCCACCGCGGACATACACAAAGAGCATCCCGAGATCACATTCCTCCACACCCACCCCCCTACCCCTTGCTACGCTAATTATTGCTGAGCTGACCGTATTTCTTAAATTACTGTCAGCATTCTGTCACCTTGACTCAATGCACTCAGTTCCCTGTCGAGTTGTTAGCAACCAGCCAGATGTATTAAATAACAAAATACGGCAATAAGAGATTAACTCAGAAACAAAATATGAGTGTAAACGTACCAAATGGATTGAATGGTAATAAATACGATTCAGAAGTAAGGATAAACATTTTATGGATAAATTTAGCGCAACCGGTTTCAGCCAATAAGCTCAACTGAAACTTCAAAATTAACGCATTACAAAATCAAGTCGTTATAATGCATGTTGTTTAAAGAATATATAATCACTTTCCACTAACGTAATATCATTTCTAACATAGGATTCAGTCGTGAAGTTGTTTCAAATTCCTGAGAAGCTGCAGGGTATTTCGAGACATCATATAACCTGTAGGTTTGGACAGCCCAGCACTGTCCGCGCTCGGTTACACTGTTAAAGGGTTGTAGTTTAGGCGACGGTAAACCTTCATAGAGGAACCCAGTACACTTAAGAGAAGTTGAACCGACTCACAGTCTGGTGGCCGCTGTGATTTCAGTCAACGGAGGTTTCTTTTCGCTGTGTGCAGGCTCATCCACCTGGGTGAACAGGGTAACGCCGTGGACAGTGCGCCCGAAGCCTCGGCTCGCTCGGATCGTTTCACCAGCTCCTCCCCCGCAAGCGTTATGGACTCTCCTCCCTCTATTAACAGGACACCTCTGCATTAACTCTCCGAGCGCCGACCAGGCAAACTCAAGTCATGAAACCCAGCACCCTTCCTGTTCCTTTCAAAGCAGAAACACGCACGTACCGAACAACAACAGGAGATTTCGTAATTGTCAGTTCAGGAAAGGTGGCACCTAGCGAGAATGTGATCAAACGGGTTTTCCCCACAGTCTGTTGGATCTGTTCACAGACAGTCTAAACGCACCGACCCCTTTCCACATTACATTATCTCTGTTATTTAATGTTCGGCTGTATCACATTTATTTTCAGAAAGCTCCGAGCTCTGCGTAATACGAAGGTTTATTTGAAGGTATGCCCGGTATGAAGGTTTGTTTCCCCATACTGGGCTTTCCCAAACGTCTGTGGACTTTGTACTGTGGGTGGGACGGTCCGGGAATGAAACTGCAGCAACGTGCACTTTCTTTCAGAGCGCCATTGATTCACAGGACACTGTTGTGTTTCAGAGAACCATACCTTGCGCTTAAATACAATTGAAACGCGGCACTCTCACAACCAGGCTTTTACCACAAGTCTACCTGAACAACCTGGCGCAAACACTCAGCTGGGTTACCGGGCACCTTGAATCCGAAGTCGACAATGTGTTCTTTATTGGCGTAAGCTTCTGATTAAATTAAGCACATGTGTCATACTGTGGAGTGGTGTTTTGAGGTTTCAAAGGAGAGACCGGACGGTTTTATTTGAAAAGTGGTGTAGGCTGCACTGCTGGTGGAAGCAGAGGCCGTCACGCTTAACTTGTTTTTGAACAAGTCTTGGATATGTCACAGAGTGTGAACTTGAACGTGAAATTAGATGTCAAGACCCCTAGGTCCCTATGGGGCAGCGGATCTCGCCATTTACACCCCTTCTCCCCCCCCCAGACACACACACACATTCCTCCCCATGTCCTCCCACAGATGCTGCTCAACCTGTTGAGCTCCTCCCGCAGACTGTGGGTTACTCCAGATTGCAACGTCCATCTCCGTTTATTTTCATCATCTTTCACTGAGCTGTTATGATTTAGATGAGATACTAAGCAAGTTTTACAGAATAACTTAAATAACCCAAGGTACAATATACTAAAGCGCACAGGAGTTCCCTGACCAGTAGGCAAAATGGGGTCACTGACTTGAAACCCTGTTGTTTTTTAATTTCAGGTTTCTTTCAGCTGCACTTTTGTTGTTTATTTAATGAGGACTAAGATAATTGAATGGGAAACCAGAGAGTAAACCGGATGTAGAGAAAGACGGCATTGTCAGTGGTGTAGATAGAAATATCAACATTGAACGAATGAAGAAAGCCGTGACCGTGAAGGCAAATAGGACGTCACCTTCTAAGGACATAGAAGGGAAAGAACAGTGTGTTCTGGGTAGTGAAAGAGATTCATGCACACAAGTGATAACATTATTAATGGAACTCAGTCACAAATCATTGAACTGTTGTAGAGGATGCTGAAAATAATCAAAATAAGCTGCTGAAATTTGGCCATTATATTGATAACTTGTGTCATCATTGAAATGTTCCCACAACCGATGGTCTCACTTTAAGGACTCTTTATCTCATGTTCTCATTATTTATTGCTATTTATTTATATTTGCATTTGCACAGTTTGTTGTCTTCTGCACCCTGATTGATCTTTCATTGATCCTGTTATGATTACTATTCCGTAGATTTGCTGAGTATGCCCGCAGGAAAATGAATCTCAGGGTTATTTATGGTGACATATATGTACTTTGTTAATAAATTTGACTTTGACTTGAATTTAAGAAGGCAGAGATTCAGCCACTGTAAGGAAATGTAAAGGAGACTTAACACAAAAGCAGAGCAGTGGAGATGACTTAGCAGTAAATGATATTTCACTAATAAACTGAAAATAACAAGCTACAAGGGGCTACAAAACAAGAGAGAAAAGGTTCTAAACTTACAGGTAATAAGGTAACTGAAGGCTAGGAACAACTGGTTGAGGCTGGCTCCTTCAACGGGGAAACAGGGATTGTGGCTGAGAGTTGGGTTTAAAAAGGCTACAGGTGTTGAATTGGAAATGAGTGGCAGGTGACTCTTGTTAGCAGGGTAGAGACTGCCAGGAGCTTGTATGTGTGGGTCTGACAGCCAAAGTGGCTAGACCAGGGGATTGGAGACCTGTGGACTATACTTAGCTACACACTTGTCAGCTTGAGTAGCTGAGAATGAGATCGGGTTGGGCTGGGTGTGGTGGGACAGAGACTCGGTCTGTGGGTGAGGCTTAGACAGAGGAGTTAGCGGCATTCCACTGATGCTATTGTTCTTACGGACTGACGTTTCAGATTCCTTCAGGCGCGTGGCCAAGTGGTTAATGTGTCGGTCCAGTGATCTGAAGGTCGCTAGTTCAAGCCTCAGCTGAGGCAGCGTGTTGTGTCCTTGAGCAAGGCACTTAACCACACATTGCTCTGCAACAACACCAGTGCCAAGCTGTATCGGCCCTAGTGCCCTTCCCTTGGACATTGGTGGTGTGGAGAGGGGAGACTCGCAGTATGGACAACTGCTGGTCTTTCATACAACCTTGCCCAGGCTTGCGCCCTGGAAACCTTCAAAGGTGCAAATCCATGGTCTCACGAGACTGATGGATGCCTATTCTTTATATTACCTCAACCCCAGTGCTCCAGCCCCAAAGAAGGCACTGCTGTCACACTAATGAGCAGTTCTCCGTACGTGGGAACATAGGAAATAGGGGCAAAAGTAAAGCCATCTGGCACTTCGAGGTTGCTCCACCATTCATAATGATCATCAAATTTCTTCAGATGTAACAATGATGACTGGTTGTATTATGATCTGGTACGGCACTGGAATGTAAAAAGCTGCTGGACTCTGCCTACTACATCATGGGCCCATCCCTTCCCACCATCGATAGTATCCACATCAGGTGCTACCTCAAGAAGACAACATCTACAGGTATGATCAAAGATCCTCACCTTCTGGGCCATACCATCTTCTCTCAGCTTCTCAGCTTCCTTTAGGCAGGAGGTAAAGAAGTCTGAAGTTCCACACTGCCAGATTCAAGAATATCTACTTCCCTTCAACCATTCAATTCTGGAGCTAACAGGCACAGCCCTAATCACTACCTCAGTATAGCAACACCATGACCACTTTGTACCACAATTGAATTTGTATTTTATTTTTTGTTCTAATTGTATTCTTACTTGTAAAAGTTGTGTAGACAGTAAATTGTTGAATTTAATTTAAATCCTGCTTATCTAATTTTATGTGCAAGGTATGAAACATAGAAACATAGAAAACCTACAGCACAATACAGGCCCTTCGGCCCACAAAGTTGTGCCGAACATGTCCCTACCTTAGAAATTACTAGACTTCCCCATACCCTTCTATTTTTCTAAGCTCCATGTACCTATCCAAAACTCTCTTAAAAGACCCTATCATATCTGCCTCCACCACCATTGCCGGCAGCTCGTTCCATGCACTCACAACTCTCTGAGTAAAAAACTCACCCCTGACATCTCCTCTGTACCTACTCCCCAGCACCTTAAACCTGTGTCCTCTTGTGGTAACCATTTCAGCCCTGGGAAAAAGCCTCTGACTATCCACACGATCAATGCCTCTCATCATCTTGTACACCTCTATCAGGTCACCTCTCATCCTCTGTTGCTCCAAAGAGAAAAAGCCGAGTTCACTCAACCTATTCTCATAAGGCATGCTCCCCAATCCAGGCAACATCCTTGTAAATTTCCTCTGCACCCTTTCTATAGTTTCCACATCCTTCCTGTAGTGAGGCGACCAGAACTGAGCACAGTGCTCCAAATTTGGTCTGACCAGGGTCCTATATAGCTGCAACATTACCTCCATGCTGCTGGAAATAAATTTTTCATGTGTATATGTCTACTAGAGCACATGACAATATACTCAATTTTTTCTTTGACCTTGATCTTCTACTACCTCCCGCACTATCCCAATATCCTTAATACTCAGAAACCTATCAAAGCTGTTTTGAAGGAACTCATCAAATGAACCTCCACAGCCAACGCCACAAATAAGTGTACCACTCGTGTATGCCAAAAGTCACTGATTGTCAAAGCCAAAGTACATTTATTACCAAAGTACTATATGTATGTCGTATTCAACCCTGAGATTCATCTTCCCACAGACAGCCAGGAAACAAAAAAACACCTTGGAACCCTTTCAAAGGAAACATTTAACCCCAATAGGTAAAAAAAAGAACAAATTGCGTAAATGGCAAAAAATGAGTGAATAGCACATAGAATATTAAACATCAAACTGCAGTCCTTGAAACAGTCTAGGAATGTCCAATTCAGTTTAGTGCTGTGTCGTTCGTTCACTGCTGATCAAAATCGCACAAAATAGCAATAAAGAAAGGAGTAACCAAAAACCAGAAACACATATAACATGAAGCGTAGAGTCCTCCCAAAACGAGTCCAATCCACAAACCATGCTGATCAAACCTTTGCCAAGATCCAACATTCCTGAACCTTTCTTTGGCTGCAGTGAGCAAGAGGGAGACCAGTCAAACACAAGCAGGCAGTGCTAATTATCAGAAGGCTATTCAATTTTTTTGGGCATCACATATTAGTCCACCCTTATCATTACCTATTGACCACCAGCAGTACAAGGTTCCTTAGAATAACAGTCAGGAGTCAGAACTCAGAACTCAAGGGGATTGGCTCCTCACTGGTTCCAAGGATGGGGTTTTAACTCTACTTCAGAAAGAGTAAATGTAATTCATCGGCTCCCTTAAAGTGGGCAAATTTTGCAGCAGAGCATGATGGGCAATGCAGTAGCACCACTAGTAGAGCTGCTGCTTCACAGTTCCAGTGATCTGGACTCGATGTTGACCTCTGTTGCTGTCTGTGTGGTGTTTGTACTTTATTTCTGAAACCATGTGGGTTCCTTCCAGGTGCTCCAGTTTCTTCCCACATCCTCTGGTGCTGTCTGTGTGGAGGCTGTATGGTCTTCCTCTGATCCCCTGAGTGTTTTAATTTTCTCCCAAAGACACGAAGGTTGGTAGATTAAAGGGCCAATGCAAATTACCCCGAGTGCATATGGGGAGTACTGAAGGGAATACAGGGAGAATCGGTCTTACGGGGTATTTGGATTAACCCATGAACCTGTCTAGACACAAAGGAGCAAAATTGCTCAGAATATCTCAGCGGATGCAGGTGCTTTGAAACACCCTGAGGTTTTGAAGGACAATATGTTTTTTTTTACATGTTTTGCATCAAAGTAAAATGATAGGTAAATTCAGTTGTCAGTTTGAAAACACTTTCCATTGTACTGAGCAGTGTGAAATAATTTATCTAGTTTCACTTTCAAGTGTTTTCTATTGTTAGGAATAAATGGACTTACCTGATTGAGCAGTTTGGTTGTAACATTCAACAGAATCACTGCTGGAAGATATTTTCCTAGTGAGAGAATTGGAGTAGAATTGGAGTGCAAGCTCATTTTTACACTCCTTGTCCTCAGTTTGAGGCTACAGGTGACTTTTTGCAAAGATGTAAACAGGTCAGCTGCAGTGCCATCTCTGTGCATATTCACCTCAATGAAGCGAAGGGCTAGTTGCCTATAGGATCACTAGCCGGTTCCCCGGAACACAGAACCTGGAGAAGATGACACCAGTGGATAACGCAACCAAAGGAGACATCCTTCAGACAGATCACAAACTTACTTCTTTGATTTATTTTTCTTTCAAATGTGTCTCTGCTACTGTTGGAGGCTGTGACCTGCAGTTTGATGGTGTGTTTTCGGGCTGATTGAGTGATCCGCTGCTTTGCTGACTCCAAGGGAGTTCAGTGAGGTTTCAACTCAAGTGTGTGGACTGGAGCCTTTTTTCCTGTGTCTATTTTGTGTGATTTTGATGGGGATGTCGAATGCACTGGCTCTGCAGTCTGTAGTCGACTGATGACACAGTGCTGGAACTGAAGTGAGCTGAAACTCATCATCCCTGGACTGTTCCATTGACTTTCTGGCTTGATGTTTTACTTTCTGTGTTTTTTGCTCTTTTTTGTTGTTTGCACAATTTGTTCTCTTTTTTTTTGCACATTAGCGGTTTGATGTCTTTCTTTGAATGGGTTCCATGGCTGTCTGTGGGAAGTCAAATCTCAGGGTTGTATCCTGCGTACATACGTTGACAATAAATATAATTTGCATCTTTGAATCTTGAATCCTCCCCTCTTTCTCTTTCATCTTTGACAACATGTTTGTATTTACAGCTCCATCCACTTTGAGGAGCAGTGAGTCTGAAATTTGATCACTCTCACACTGCAAGAGCAATCTGTCACAATCTTGCTCCTCTCTTGCCTGCAATGCACTCCTGCACCACATGAAGTTTTGTGCACATCATGGGATAAAAAAACTAATAGATTTTGAAAGCTAAAATATCTTGCGTTCCTGAACTCCACAGCAATTCAAGATTCAAATGACTTGAATTAGAGAAAGTAATACAACTTAAGGGATTTAATTGCTTCAACACTCAAATAAACAAATAACATATTAAACATAAGCAAATGAAAATAAGCAAACTGTGAATGACATAACTGTGGCTGTTTATAATCAGTCAGTAATTTTAGTTCAGGAAATACTTCTACATTATTGAATATATTTAAGGCTAAACGAGTTATTGCTAAGCAAAGGGGTGAAAGGTTACCAGAGGCTGCAATCAGAATTTATTGTTTGGCAGAACTGACTAAAGAGTCTGAGTGGCTAACTGATCCTCCTAATTTGTATGTTAGGTTCTTCTGTCACGTGTTCAGGTGCTTCCTTCAAAATCTCAGGTGGGAACAGCAAATGCCTAGTGTTTTAATTGGACTGGTAGAAGCGACACAGGGAATCCCACACAATAATCAGTACCACAAGACCAAATTCTTGATAGCAGATTAATACTCAATTCTTTTTCTATTTTATTCCACAAGAAATCTGATCATTGGATCAAATGTACATTTCTGCTCATGCTAAAGCATAGCCAGAGGCAAATACACACAAAGCAAACTGAGTGGTTCCATACTGTTTGATTAACCCTTTCACTCCAACAGACAACATGCCAAGTCATTCCTTTTCACATTTAATTAAATTTAAGGCTGATAAACTCCCCAAGAGTTGGGAATTACAAGTTTACATTCATTTTTGTGTTTAGTTAGTTAAATGCAGCTGCCGTAAATTAAAGTATTATACAGAAAGAACTCCGAAAAGTGGAATCACTTCAACCAAAATTAATTTCAAATTCTAAGGGGTGAATAGAATTTTTTATTTAAAAATGTGGCATCACAGGCAGCCACCTCTCAGTCTCATCCAGCTAACAGGAGTCACCTGCCACTCATTTCCAAATCATCACCTGCAACCTATTTAAGCCCAGCTCTCATCCACAATACTTGTTTGCCCTTCAAACTAGCCAGTTTCTACTAGTTGCTCCTAGCCTTCAGTTATCTTGTTATGTTAAGTACCTATTCTCTCTTGTTTTGTAGCCCCCTCGTGGTTTGTTATTTTGCAGTCTATTAATAAAGTGATCACTCAGCACTAAGTCATCTCTGCTGCTCTGTATTTGGGACAAGTTTCCTCTACGTTCCCTAACAGGATGATTGAACCAGTGATTGACCCTGCAGAGTTTGCTTGCTTAAAGGAAGTTGTCCACCTATACAAGTACATAATCTGGAAGCAACAAGGAACCATTGACCATCTGCTCACCACTCTCAACCAAATCTCCATTTCATTACACTAAACCTGAATCAGTCAACCTCCTCCCGTGGAGCCCCAGATTCCAGTGCCTCTTGGCGGAGTCTGGCTGCAATGCAGAAGTGCTGTTGGCCCATTAAAGCCTCACCACGTTTCTGCGAATCGTATACTGTGCACTTAGTTAGAAGAGATATGATGAACTTGGAGCTGCGCTGTGTGCCTGGACCTGCCCAAGGCCTCTGCCTGAGGAAGGGCTGAGCTCAAAGAAGTGGCCGCGGCTGGAGGCCGACATGGCCTCGGGCTCGAGTTCAGCGGGGGCAGCTGTGGGCAGTGCCAAGGCAGCCAGCGAGAACAAACTGGAGGAGAGGCTGTACTCGGTGCTGTCGCAAGATCGAAGAAGATGGAAGTGCATAGCCGCCAACCCCGGATTCGGGACGGCACCCACTGACTGACTGATGCTCTGCCCATGACTGCAAGAAACTGCAGAGAGTTGTGGACACAACTCAATGCGTCACAGAAATGAGCCTCCCCTCCATGGACACTGTCTACATTACTTGCTGCCTTGATGAAGCAGCCAACATAATCAAAGACTCACCCACCCCGAACATTCTCTCTTCCCCCCACCCCCATCAAGCAGAAGGTGCAGGAGCCGAAAAGCACATACCACAAGGTTTAAGGATAGCTTCTAGCCTGCTGTTACAAGACTAATGAACAGACCTTTAGTACGATAAAATCTTACAATCCACATTGTTATGGTCTTGCACCTTATTGTTTGACTGCACTGCACTTTCTTGTTAACTGTAACACCTCATTCTGCTTTTGTTATTGTTTTCCCTTGTATTAAAAGAAGTTAGAAGGCCAGAAGGAGGATGTGAGAAGGATCTGACAGGCAAGGTGAAGCAAAATCCCATGAGATTCAATTGGTATATTAAAAGTAAAAGGGTGGCTAGAGAGAAAATAGTTCTTCTAAAGATCAGCAAGCCTGTTTTTGCGTGGAACTAAAGATAATGGGTTGGATTTTTAATGACTATTTCTCTTCAATTGTTACTGTGGAAAAAATGATGGAAGTTAAAGAAATGGGGAAAATAAGTAGTGGTGTCTTAGACCATGTACAATTAGCAGGGAGGAGACATTGGAGGCATTATAATGCATTAAAGTGGATAAATCTCCAGGGCCTGACCTGACCTGGTGCATCCTTGGACCTTGTGGAAAGCTGGAGAAGACACTGCAGGGGCTTTTGCAGAGATTTTCGCTTCAGCTCTGGCCACGGATGAGGTTCTGGAGGACTGGCAAGTGGCTAACATGGTATCAATGTTTAAAACGGGTGGCAAAAACAAGCCAGGAAACCACAGGCTAGCAAATTTTGACATTGATGTGGGTAAAAGCCATGGATGAACCAAGAGGTAGATAGTCTGCTGAGGACTGGATATGTGGCATTTTAGACCAGTGATCCAGAACTACACAAGAGGTCCAAGTATGAAATACAGCAGGCTATCTTAAGAGAGAAGAGTCGATTGAAGTTAGAGACAGAATCAGATGTATATCAGTTCTGGCAGGGTTTACAGGCTATTATTTCCTACAAGGTGATACCTAACATCAGGAATGGCTGTGCTGCTTTGCTCCCAGATGGGCTAAGCACCTTTTATGCATGTTTTGAAATGGAGAATCTATGCAAATCCCTGCAGCATCAGGTGACTCTGGGATTTCTGTCTTGGAGGGTGATGTCAGAAATTTTTCATGAGGGTGAACCCTCACAAGGCATCAGGTGTATCTCATAGTGCCCTGAAAACATATGCCAATGAACTGGCGAGAGTGTCAAAGGACATCTTCAATCTCTCACCGCTGCCATTAGAGAATCCCATCTGCTTCAAAAGGGTGACAATCATTCAGAGATTAAGGGAGCTAGGGCTTTACTCTTTGGAGAGGAGGAGGATGAGAGGAGACATGATAGAGGTGTACAAGATAATAAGAGGAACAGATAGAGTGGATAACCAGCGCCTCTTCCCCAGGGCACCACTGCTCAATACAAGAGGAGATGGCTTTAAGGTAAGGGGTGGGAAGTTCAAGGGGGATATTAGAGGAAGGTTTTTTACTCAGAGAGTGGTTGGTGCGTGGAATGCACTGCCTGAGTCAGTGGTGGAGGCAGATACACTAGTGAAGTTTAAGAGACTACTAGACAGGTATATGGAGGAATTTAAGGTGGGAGGTTATATGGGAGGCAGGGTTTGAGGGTTGGCACAACATTGTGGGCTGAAGGGCCTGAAATGTGCTGTACAATTCTACGTTCTATGTTCTATACCAGTGCCCAAGGGAACAGGGTGAGCTGCCTCAATGTCTATTGTCCAGTAGCACTCAAATCTGCTGTGATGGGCTGTTTTAAGAGGTTGGTCATGGCTCAAATTAACTCCTGCCTAAGCAGGGACTGGGGCCCGCTGCAATCCGACTTTCACTGCGAAGTCTAACGAAGAAATAGTGAGGCATCTGGAAAGAAATGGATCCATCAGGCAGGCGCAGCTTGGATTCAGCAAAGGCAGGTCCTGTTTGACAAATTTACTGGAGTTCTTTGATGATATAATGAGTGCAATGGATAGAGGGGAGCAGATGGATGTTATTTACTTTGATTTCCAGAAGGCATTCAATAAGGTGCCACATAAAAGACTTATCCTTAAGACAAGGATGCATAGGGTTGGTGGTGATGGATAGAAGACTGGTTAACTAATAGAAAGCAGAGAGTTGGCATACATGGGTATTTCTCTGGTTGGCAATCAGTGGTGAACGGTGTGCCACAGGGGTGGTTGCTGGGCTTGCAACTGTTCACAATATGTATTAACGATCTGGAAATCTGGAAGAGGGGACCAAGTGTAGTTTATCTAAGTTTGCTGATGATACTAAATTGAGTGGAAAAACAAATTGTGCTGAAGATATGGAGAGTCTGCAGATATATATAAGGTTAAGTGAGTGGGCAAGGGAGTACAATGCTGGTACATGCGAGGTCATCTACTTTGGAAGAAAAAATGGAAGAGCAGGTTATTACCTAATTGGTAAAAATTGCAGCATGCTGCTGTATAGAGGGACTTGTGAGTGATTATGCATGAATCACAAAAGATTGGTTTGCAGGAGTAACAGGCTATCAAGAAGGCAAATGGAATGTTGGCCATTGCTAGAGGGATTGAATTTAAGCACAGGGAGGTTATGGGCAACTATACAGGGTACTCGTGAGGCTGCACCTGGAGTACTGTGTGCATTTCTGGTCTCCTTACTTGAGGAAAGATATACAGGTCGACCTTCACTAATCCAGCACCATTGGGACCTGAGGAGTGCCGGATTAGTGAAAATGCCGAATTACAGAAGGATCACATTAAGCATAATCAGTGCCGGATAATTGAAGGAACCGGATTACAGGTAGTCGGATTAGTGAAGGTCCACCTGTACTAGTTTTGGAGGTGGTGCAGAGGAGGTTCACCAGTTTGATTCCAGAGATGAGGCAGTTAAACTGTGAGGAGAGATTGAGTCACTTGGTAATGTACTCGCTGGAATTCAGAAGAATGAGAGGAGATCTTATAGAAACATATAAAATTATGAAAGGCATAGATAAGAGAGAGGCAGGAAAGTTGTTTCCACTGGTAGGTGAGACTAGAACTAGAGACCATAGCCTCAAAATTCAGGGGAGTAAATTTAGGATGGACGAAGGAACTGTTTTTCCCAGAGAGTGGTGAATCTGTGGAATTCTCTGCCCAATGAAGCAGTGGAGGCTACCGCAGTAAATATATTTAAGACAAGGTTGGATAGATTTTTGCGTAGTAGGGGAATTAGGGGTTTTGGGAAAAGGCAGATAGGTGGAGATGAGTCCATGGTCAGATCAGCCATGATGTTATTAAATGGTAGGGCAGGCTTGACAGCCCAGATAGCCTACTCCTGCTCCTATTATGTTTTTAAGTAGTGGATGCAATCTCATTGGCTCTCCTCTTGGCTTTAGATCACCTAAACAATAGCAGTATCTACGTTTGGCTGCTGTCCAAAACCTGGGCCTCTGTACCTCCCCCTGCAACTGGATCCTTGACTTCCTCACCAGGAGACCACAGTCAGTGTGGATCAGAAATAACATCTCCTCGCTGACAATCAACACTAGTGCACCTCAAGGATGCATGCTTAGCCCACTGCTCTACTCTGTCTGCACGCATGACTGTGTGGGTAGGCACGGCTCAAACGCCATCTATAAATTTACTGATGACAGAACTATTATTGGTAGAACTTCAGATGGTGACAAGGAGACATGCAGCTGTGAGATATATCTGCTGGTTGAGTGGTGTCACAGCAACAACATTACACTCAACATCCATAAGACCAAGGGATTGATTGTGGACTTCAGGAAGGGGAAGTTGGGGGTCCTCATCGAGGGATCAGCAGTGGAAAGGGTGAACAGTTTCAAGTTACTGGGTGTCAACATCTCTGAGGATCTTATCTAGGGCCAACATATTGATGTAGTTACAAAGAAGGCACATTAGTGGATATATTTCATTATGAGTTTGAGGAGACTTGGCAAGTCATCAAAGACTCTCAAATTTCTACAGATGTACTGTGGAGAGCATTCTAACCGTCTGCAAAGGAGGGGCCACTGCACAGGTGTGGCAAAAGCTGCAGAAAGTTGCAAACTCAGCCAGCACCATCATGGGCACCAGTCTCCCAAGCATGGACGACATCTTCAAAAGAAGATGCCTTAAAAAGTTGGCATCCATCATTAAGGACCCCCATCACCCAGGACAGGCCCTCTTCACATCACTAGCATCAAGGAGGAGGTACAGGAGCTTGAAGACCCAGGAATATATATTTCTTATCATAATTTATATATATATTAAAATGTATTGCACTGTACTGCTGCTGCAAATCAACATATTTCATGACATATATCAGTGACATTGAATTGGATTCTGATTCTGAAATTTCTGGAGGATGCTGAGGAACAGGACCAACAAATATTTGGAGAGATTGGGCCTGATTTAGGAGAGTCAGCACAGCTTTGTGCATGAGAAATCACGACTAACAAGTCCCTTGGATTTCTTTCAGGTAGTAACAAGGAGGGTAGATGAAAGTAGGGCAGTGGATTTTGTCTGTAGGGACTTTAGTAAAGCCTTTGACAAAGTGCCTCATGGCAGGTTATGTGGAAAGTTGTATCCAGGCATGGGATCCAGGAGATGATATTAGATTAGATTCATAAATGAATTGGCGCAGTGGTGGGAAGCAGAATGGTAATGGGCAAGTGCTATATCTCAGACTGGAGGCCTATGTCAAGTGGTGCACCAGTGAAGTCAGTGGTGGGACCTTTGCTGCTTTAATCAATTTGGATGTGAATGAAAAAGGCATGGCTAGTAAATTTGTGGATGATCATAAAATAGATGTTGGAGACAGTGTAGAAGGTTATGAAAAATTATAGGGGGATTTAGATCAGCAAGGTATGTCCGCTGAGGACTGGTAAATGGCTTTCAATCTAGATAATTGTGTGCTATTGCATCTTGGGAGATCGAACCAGGGTAGGACTTACACAATAAATGGTGGCACCCGGGGGAGTGTTATGGAAAAGAGGGGCCGAGGAGTGCTGAAAGTAACATCACTAGTAGATAGGGTGGTGAAGCTGGCATTTGGCACATTGGCCTTCATCACTGAATACAGGAGTTGGGAAGTTATGATGCAGTTTTACCTGACATTGGTGGGCTGCACTTGGTGTATTACATACAGTTTTACTCACCCTATTACCGGAAAGATGTTATTACACTAGAAAGAATGCTGAAAATATTAACCGGGATTTCCTCTGGACTTTGGAGGGCATGAGTTACAAGGGGCGGTTATGAAGACTATAACTTTATTCCTGAAATGTAGAAACATAGAAACATAGAAAATAGGTGCAGGAGTAGGCCATTCGGCCCTTTGAGCCTGCACCGCCATTCAGTACGATCATGGCTGATCATCTAGGAGATTAAGGGGTAACCTGATACAGATACACAAGGCTATGAGGGGCCCAGTCAGTGTAAAAGTACATTGTCTTTTTCCCAGGAAGGAGTGCTAAAAACACGAGGGCATTGGCTTAAGATCAGATATGGAAGATTGAAAAGGGACATCAGGAGCAGCTTCCTCATACAAAGGGTGGTGCACATTTGGAATGAGCTGTCAGATGAGGCAGGCAGATTAGAAAAATTTAACAGCCATCTATGTATGTACATAAAGGAAGAGTGTTAGGGACTTTGGGCCAAGCACAAGCCGATGGGATTGGTTCACTGGGCATTGATGAGTTGGACAGAAGGACCAGTTTCCATGCTGTATGACTCTACCTCACTGCACTGTGGTGATGAAATGCTCTCAGTGGATGGCATGTAAAATGAAGATTTTCACCGTACCGCAGACATCATCATCATTACGTGCCGTGTCGTATGAGACAGGCGATCATGGTCCTGCTGAAGGGTCTCGGCCCAAAACGTTGACAGTACTCTTTTCCATAGATGCTGCTCGGCTTGCTAAATTCCTCCAACATTGTGTGTGATCATGGTCTTGACCTTGATTGTTCTTGGCAATTTTTTCTATAGAAGTGGTTTGCCATTGCCTTCTTCTGGGCAGTGTCTTTACAAGATGGTGACCCCAGACATTATCAATGCTCTTCAGAGATTGTCTGCCTGGTGTCAGTGGTAACATAACCAGGACTTGTGATTTACACAGCCTGCTCACATGACCATCCACCACCTGCTCCCATGGCTTCACGTGACCGCGATCGGGGGGGGTGGGGTGGGGGGGGGGGCAGTGTCGGTAAATAGGTGCTTCACCTTGCCTAATGGTAACCTATAGGCTAGCGGAGGGAAGGAGCTCCTTCCGCCTCCTTTGGTAAAGACCTATCTCCATCCCGCCACCCTGTGTACCTCAAGGTACATGTGACAATAATAAAACAATTTACCAATTTAATAAGTTATGTTTAATCTGATAGTTTTAATGATCAAAACAGATTTCATCCCACTCTCAGTCAAGGCTTGACAAAACATAGCCTCTATATCCTCTGCCCAATACCTAGCCTATGCATTTCAATGGTACATTAACATTAATGCCAAGTCAAGAGAAAAATATATGGGGCTATGGAGTTGTTGACCAACTTTCTTTGTTATACCTTGTTCTGATTTAGCTCATCACTGCTCACTCAAGGAGGGATTTTCACATAGATGGAAAAATCCATGAACCTATGAATAACAATACTTGTTTCATTGCGTCGTTGTCGTCATCGTGGCTATCCCTCGAGGTTGAGGATGATGGTCTTCGTTCTGTTGATCTACTTATGGGCTCTCAAGTGGCTTGTGAGTCCAATTATGGCTTTGAAGGTTCTTCCGTATTCAGGACAAGTAGTTCCAGATGGCAGATTGGGCTTTGGTTGTTGCTGCCTCTCTTTCCATTTTCTTCTCTTTTCTTCTAATTCTGCACATCTGTTGGCTTCGAAAGTTGCTGTTCATTGTGTCATACAGGCTATTTTGTCCAAAGAGAACTGAGCAGATATATAGGAGGGGGTTGGTCAGAGGAAAATGATCACCATAGAAGTTACCTTTGAAAACACTGCAGACAAAATTGAAGATCATAATTGCTCAATCAAGCAAAGATGGGTCAGTTAAAGAACAGTCAAATGAATCAGTAATTCATATTTGATCTTATTATCAATTTAAATTCTATTTTATTTTATTTGAAATAGCATTTAGAAACATAGAAAACCTACAGCACAATACAGGCCCTTCGGCCCACAAATTTGTGCCAAACATGTCCTTACCTTAGAAATTACAAAGGTTACACATAGCCCTCTATTTTTCTCAGCTCCATGTACCTATCCAAAAGTCTCTTAAAAGACACTATCGTATCCGCCTCCACCACCATTGCTGGCAGCCCATTCCACGCACTCACCACTCTCTGCGTAAAAAACTTACCCCTAACATCTTCTCTGTACCTGCTCCCGAGCATCTTAAACCTGTGCCCTCTTGTGGCAGCCATTTGAGCCCTGGGAAAAAGCCTCTGACTATCCACACGATCAATGCCTCTCATCATCTTATACACCTCTATCAGGTCACCTCTCATCCTCTGTCCCTCCAAGGAGAAAAGGCCGAGTTCACTCAACCTGTCTTCATAAGGCCTGTTCCCCAATCCAGGAAACGTCCTTGGAGATCACTTGTTTGATCAATGTATTTTATGGAACGTTTAGATGGCTCAGTGTATCAGTATGGATGGGTTATGGATGACCAGCATGGATGGTGGGCCATGGGGCCTGTTATGGTGTTGGATAGCTCTATGACTATATTATAGATTGAATGTTATACTTTGGACACATGGGCAGCTACCTCTACAGATCACAGATGGAGACAGCACACTGCAACAAGATCTGGCCTTCTCAAGGGTCAAGCTTTTAAAAGATGTCTCAATCTGGGTGAAAGAAAACAGCTTTCTCCAGAACAGAAAGTATACAAAGACTTTGGGAATAATGAGCTGTGTGCTGGAATTGGTACAATCTGCTGTATTTGAGTCCAATCATTGTCAGGAGCATCTGGAGTTGGTAAGAATTTTCAGTACTAGTGCTAAGACAAGCCAGGTAAGCAGTTTGATAGAAGGATGGTAGAAATATAGCTTTGCCTGATTCATTTTGCAGTCATTTAGCAGTCATTATGGTTTCCTCTCTATCCCCATGTCAAAGTTGGTTAAAACCATGCACCTGGATACTGGTAAGGATTTTAGTTAAGTGGAACTTAAACATTATGGCTTTCTGGTTTGGAGACAATCTTCCAGAAGGAAATTGTTATCCATTATGAAAATCACAAACACATTATGATGATAAGCCATGAAAATAGGGAACAGGCGTTTTCAGCAAGTGGCCATCAGATCCTCAAGACTCGACACTGTAAATAAAATAAATATGCTTTTCCCATACTGAAAACGTATAGGTAAGTCTGCATTGTTCCTGAAGTCAATATTACCAACTGATCTTTTCCTCTAATAATGTCACTGACATATGTGATTATTAACCTGAGTCAATTCAACATAAACTTAGTAATAACTACCATTTTCATTTCTTTTCTAAGTTTTATTAGATGTTGCTTGTGCCTTTAAGGATTGCCTGACTGAAATATTAGCTCTTGCTATTTGAACATTTAGTGTGAATGACATGAACAGACCAAAGTGTCACACAAAGCACATGTGAAACTTGCATTCGCTGCCAGCACTGTATAAATTGTCCAAGTCTGCTGCAGCTGTATTGATTTACATTTACAGGCATGTCACAGATCTGTTTTGCAGCCAGCAGAGAGCCGCGAGACTGGCTTGTAACAGCTCAGTGATGGCAGGCAGCATTGAGTCAGTGCAGAGGGAAAACTTGGCAAGCAGTGTCTAACTGTCCAATGTGCAAAGGGCAAAGGTTCATGACCAGATTAGCTGTTAACATTGTAATACACTGAAAGGCAGGCTTTGCTGTGAAGCCGCAGGACCAGTCTCTTTCCTTCTCCTTGCAGATTGTATGAAACATGCAACTGGAAGCATTTATACAGAAGTATACCAGCTATTAACCATGGATAAATTGTTAGACTGTCTCAAGCATTATAGATATCATCACATCATATAGGACAGAAACTTCAGCCCATCAAGTTCACACTGACATTCAAACACCCACTTAAGTTAATCAAATGGAAACATGGCTATCGCCCAGCATTTTGGACAGCACAGTGCTGAAGCGCGATGGTTTTACCATTCACCACAAAGACAGGACATCTGAGGCTTTTAAAGGTCGAGTAGGTGGTGTATGCTTTATGATTAACTCAGAGGTCTCAGTCCTGCTCACCTGACCTGGAACATCTAGTGGTCAAATGTCATCCATTTTATCTGCTAAGGGAGTTTTCTGCCATCGTCCTGGTAGTGGTGTACATTCCACCTCTGGCCAACGTCAGTCAGGCACTGGAGGAGCTGGGCACCGGGATCAGCAGTCATGAAACTGCACACCCTGATGCCTTCCCATCGTTGTGGGAGATTTCAAACAGGCCAGCTTGAAGTGTTTGAACAGCTACCACCAACATATCACCTGTGGAACCAGAGGCGCCAGCACACTTGACCACTGTTATATCAAGAATACTAACCATGCCATCTCACACTCACACTTTGAGAAGTCTGATCATCTGGCTGTACTTCCACTTCCCCTGCATAAAGGCCACAGCACCAGTGGTGAAGACCAAGAAGCTATGGTCAAGGGAGGTATAGGAGACTTACAGGACTGCTGTGAGTCGGTGGACTGGACAATATTTAGGGATTCATCTTCTGATCTGAACGAATACACCACAGTTGTCACCGACTTTATCAAGACCTGTGTGGATGCATGGTGCTTTCAAGGACATACCCAAACCAAAAGCTGTGGAAGAATCAGGAGATTTGTAGTCTTCTGAGGGCTAGATCTGTGGCATTGAAGACTGGTGTTGCAGAACTATACAAGTAGTCCAGGTACAACATACAGAAGGTTATTTTAAGGGTGAAAAAGTAATTCTGATTGAGGCTAGAGATGGAATCAGATATACGTCAGCCCTGGCAGTGTTTGCAGGCCATCACAAAGTAAAACCTAACATCACGAGTGGCTGTGATGCCTTACTCCCAGATGAGTACCTTTTATGTACGCTTTGAAAGGGAGAATAAAAGCACACCTGTGCACATCAATGTACGTTCTGGTGATGCTGTGATCTCTGTCTTGGAGAGCGCATGGTGAGAATACCAGGTCAGGATCAAACCTGGGTTGCTGGAGCTATGACATAGAAGCATCAGCTGTAGTGACTCCTGTCACCCTATGCTTTGATCCAGATTGTTATTTCTTTTCAATGCTAGCTGCTTTGACCATGAGCCACTGCTATGAGTCAGGGCATTATCTACTAATCTGTACCCTGCCACTCTGTCATGGGCGTGTGGTGAATTCATTGGGCACAGTCAGTACAACCAAACTGTGCTCACCGGGTCACAGAGTTCTAATGGATCCACAAGATCAGTGATTTTTCTTCTTCTGAAGTGCCCAACCCTCACTGTTTGCCTCACAGGAGCTAATCTGCAGCAGAAAGGAAAACCCAGGCCACAGTCACTGGTATTTCCTGTAAAGGACCGAGAATCTAACCTGAGTGCCCAGACTTGTGAGTTAATGATGCCATCAGTTGTCACAACTAGAAATTTAAAGTTAGTATCAATTTCCTTTATACTGTAAAAGGCACTTTATGTCACAGTCTGTAATCAAGCATTTTCCTCACGGGGTATGTTATACAGCCTCTTTGTTCAGTTAGTCCATCATTCTCTAGTGCAATGGGAGTCATTCAATTGTTCTGAATCTTGTTATCTTGTCATCCTTGCCATTATTAATTATTAAACAAACAAATAAATACATCAATAGAAAGTTGGTTATTAAGCTTAACAATAAAACATAAAACTTTAGTAGTTGCTAATCAATAAATCGATGTTGGGTAAGCTTTCAGAACTGAGTCCCGTGATGTTGGATGATTGGAATGTAACAAGTGGCATCTCTGTCTACTACACCATGGGCAAGTTAACAGCAATAGTCTCTCTCTCCTGGCAGCATCTGGATTTTTAGGCTGATAGGGATGAGAGAAATACACTGAAATTATAATCACCTATTTGCATATTTTTGTACCATGCCCTTTCATTGGTATTTGGGGTTTTTGCAAAGTGGTAGGGTATGAATGACAGAAAACTAGTCTGCATGTAAAGGCGGGCCATTGGCTGCCCATCAGGGGTGCAGTGCAGCTGGAGCTCACCAGGGCATCGCTCCGGCACCTCTGTAAAGAACAGTCAAAATAAACAAGTGGGGAATTTAACAGCGGCCGCATATTAAGTTGAGGGAGTTTTACGGAAGCGGGGGTTGGGGAAAATACCACTAATAACATTAGGATACTTGATCATTTTTGGTGAAGTCCTGGAGCTGTAACTGTTTTTTATTGAGGTATTTGTGAAATTCCTCCTCGCTCGACCCGTTGTCCCAGGATACCCCGTTGTAGCCTCCCGCCATTTCACAGATCCTCAGTCTCTCTCCAGCACTCGTTTGTTTGAGCATTGTTCGCTGAGAAAATAAAAATCTTAGATCTTTTGAAAAGTGGCATGTCGCTTGCCGAAGTGGGCCGTATGGTCGGTAAGAACGAATTGAGCATTCGCACAATAAAGCAGAAAGAAGCTGAAATTCGTGGAAGTGTCAGTGCTACCCCTACAACAGCAAAAATGTCTCTCTGGTTTGTGATAAAGTGCTGGCAAAGACTGAAAAAGCATTAAGTGGGCGGCTAGAGGACATGTCACAGAAGCATATCCCTGTTGATGGCAAAATTATGCGTGAGAAAGCACTTAGCCTCCATGAGCACTACTGTGAGGGGTTGAGGAGAGCGAGAGGAAGGAGCTAGTAAGGGATGGCTGGCTATCTATGTAAAGTGCTAGAGCCTCAAGAACTTAAAGATCACGGGAGAATTGGCATTGACTAATTAGTGAGTGCAACTGTGCAATACTTTGTCATATTATTAAATTAAGTATTATATGTTTAATTGACAAGTTATACACTGAAATGTAGTGATAGGCTATAATCTTGTTAATGTCTTAACTATCACTATATTGCTCTGGAGCTCTGGAATTCATATATTTCTTTCATCTTGGTTTAGTGCTTGACATTATAAGAAGCCCTATTCATATATATATATATGTCACACCCAATTTGTGTAACCTGCTCATTACATGAATGGGGCAAGGAAGTTGCCCAGTACATGAAATGAGCAGGTACACAAATTGGGTGTGACATATATATAGAGAGGATATAGGAAATAGCAAGCATTTTGTCAGCTCCGGCACCTAAAAAATTAGCACTGCACCCCTGATGCTCTTACATTACATAGGGAACCTTCTGTATGTTGGGTAATTAGGAAGTTGTATCAGAGGATTCAGAGTCAGAATCAGGTTTAATATCATTGGCATATGTCGTGAAATTTGTTGTTTTGTGGCAGCAGTGCATTATAATATATAATAGTAAGTGAACTATAAATTACAGTAAGTCTATATAAAAAAATTAAATAAGTCATGCAAAAAGAGAGGGAAAAATACTGAGGTAGTATTCATGGATTCATTGTCTATTCAGAAATCTGATGGCAGAGAGGAAGAAGCTGTTCCTAAATCGATGAGCGTGTGTCTTCAGGCTCCTGCACCTCCTCCCTGATGGTAGCAATGAGAAGAGGGCATGTCCTCAGTCGTGGAGGTCCTGAAAGATGGACGCTGCCTTTTTGAAAGTGTTCTTGATGCTTAGGAGGCTACTGCCCATGATGGAGCTGGTTTAATTTACAACTTTTTGCAGCTTTGTCCATTCCAGTGCAGTGACCCCTCCATACCAGATAGTGATGCAGCCAATTAGAATGCTCTCCACAGTACATCTGTAGAGAATTGTGAGTATCTTTGGTGACAAACCAAATCTTCTCAAACTCCTAATGAAATATAGTCACTATCATGCCTTCTTTGTATTTGCATCAATACATAGCACCCAGGATAGATCCTCAGAGATGTTGACTCCCAGGAACTTGAAGCTGCCCATCCTTTCCACTTCTGATTCCTCAATGGTTCCTGAATGAGTCAACTAGTGTGTGTTCCCTTGACTTCCCTTTCCTGAAGTCCACAACCAATTCCTTGGCCTTACTGACAACAAATGGAAGGTTGTTGCTGTTACACCATTCAACCAGCTGATCTAGCTCACTCCTGCATGCGTCATTGGTAAATTTATAGATGGTGTTTGAGCTGTGCCTAGCCACACAGTTGTGGGTGTACATAGAGTGGGGCAGTGGGCTATGCATGCATTCCTGAGGTGTGCCCATGTTGATAGTCAGGGAGGTGGAGATATTATTTCTGATCTGCACAAACTGTATTCTCCCAATAAGTAAGTCAAGGATCCAGTTGCAGAGGGAGGTACAGAGGCCCAGGTTTTGGACAGCAACCAAATGTAGATACTGCTATTGTTTAGGCTATCCAAGGCCAAGAGGAGAGCCAATGAGACTGCATCCACTATAGACCTGTTGTGGAGAAAGTCAAATTGAAGCAGGCCCAGGTCCTTTTTCGGGCAGGAGTTAGTCCTAGCTATGATCAACCTCTCAAAGCCCTTCACCACAGTAAATCTGAGTGCCACAGGGCAATATTCCTTGAGGCAGTTCACCCTGCTCTTCTTGGACACTGGTATGATTGTTGCCCTTTTGAAGCAGGTAGGAACCTCCAACTGTGGCAGTGAGAGATTGAAGATGTCCTTAAATACTTCAGCCTATTGATTGGCACAGGTTTTCAATACCAGCTACACCATAGGGGCCTGGCACTTTGTGTAGGATCACCCTCTTGAATACAGTACTGAAGTGTTATATTTGAATGTGCACAGGAGACAGAATAAGGTAGGTGAACTTGTAGCACAGTTACAAATTGGCATGTATGATGTTGTAGGCATCACTGAATCATGGCTGAAAGAAGATTATAGCTGGGAGATTAACGTCCAAGGATACACATTGTATTGAAAGGACAGGCAGGAAGGCAGAGGGGGTGCCATTGCTCTGGTGGTAAAAGATGAAATTAAATCAGTAGAAAGAGGTGACATAGGGTCAGAAGGTGTTGAATCATTGTGTGTCAAGCTAAGCAACTGTAAGGGTAAAAAGTCCCTGATAGGAGTTGACAGATTCTTGATTGGTCAGGGCATGAAGGGATATGGGGAGAAGGCAGGAGATTAGGGCTGAGAGGAAACTTGGATCAGCTATGCTGAAATGGCAGAGCAGACTTGATGGGCGAAATGGCCTAATTCTCCTCCTATATCCTATATCTTATGATCTTATGCAACCATTATGTAATAGTATAACTAGCTAGCATGATAGAGTTACAGAATTAACCGCATTAAAAATTGAGATTACTGTTTTTATTTGCTATTGAACTCCAGGACATTTAGGAAGGAAAGGGGGAATGGGAAATTATTTTATTTAGAGATTCGTCATTTCTTTTTGTGCCTTGTGGCACATCAGGTAGCATTTTTGCCATTTCTGTAGCATTTGTCTCATTCGTAAGGCCAGTGATGTTGTGGGGATGGAACTAGACTCTCTGACGGTGGTGTCTGAAAAGAGGATGCTGTCTAAGTTGCATGCCATCTTGGACAATGTCTCCCATCCACTACATAATGTACTCGGTGGGCACAGGAGTACATTCAGCCAGAGACTCATTCCACCGAGATGCAACACAGAGCGTCATAGGAAGTCATTCCTGCCTGTGGCCATCAAACTTTACAACTCCTCCCTTGGAGGGTCAGACACCCTGAGCCAATAGGCTGGTCCTGGACTTATTTCATAATTTACTGGCATAATTTACATATTACTATTTAACTATTTATGGTTCTATTACTATTTATTACTTATGGAGCAACTGTAACGGAAACCAATTTCCCCCCGGATCAATAAAGTATGTCTATGACCATGACTATTACGAGTCTGAGTTGCTAGCTCAACACTCAACCCAGCACAGATGGAAAGCTGCAAGGAGCTGGCTGGATTCGAACTCAGGAACGTTCACCTCGAAGGCCAGTGCTGATGGCACTACACCACCGGCTGGCAGATGCTAGAGAAACAGGCTTTTCTGTCTCAATGGGCTCAATTACACCCATGTGACCAATTAACCTGCTAATCTGTACACTTTTGGAATGTGGCAGGAAACTGGAGTACCTGGAGAAAATCCATAGAGTCATCAAGAGATGTACAAACTCCTTACAGACAGTGGCAGAATTGAACCTGGGTTGCTGGTGTAATAAGTGAATCTGGGTCGTTAAGCTAACCAATTTGCTACAATGTGTTGCCGTGCTTGTAAGGCAAAGTAGGGGCAATGAAAGAGGAATTATAGGGTAAAATATGGATCATCAGGCTCTGGAAGAAGAAGCAAAGGGAATCGATTAAAGCACAGAAGGCAGTACCTTTGGTGCCCTAGGCTCTATTGTTCTTTATCTATTAAATATTTTATAGAATTCTTTGCAAACTTGCAATATTGTAACTAAGTAAAAAAAACAAGTAGGGCCTCCAAGAAGACCACAACCTTGTCATGGTTTGGAGGCTCGCTTGCCTCAATCATCTGGAGAGCTATGTTGGCTGGAGTCAGGGCTTTATGCTTTGGCTCCTGGTTGGGGAACCCATGCCAAACAGGTCAAAGGGTAGAGGCCAGACTAAGAGTGGACCACCGGTCCTCTGGGTTCGGGGGTTCAGCTCAGGGCTAACAACCCGGACTGGGAAAACAAAACTGTTACTGATGTGGCAATGAAGTCCTTCTAGATCTGAGTGTGACAGTACTCCTGAGTTTCCGCCCGGGACTTGTGTGACTGACAGTAGAGAAAACTGAGAGGAAGCTACTGACATGACGAGGGAAGGCCTGAATACTGACCTTCATTGCTGCCCTTAATGCCAGCGGCAATAACGGGCAGTAAGTAAGTAGAAAAAGGTGCGGAGGCAGGTTCTGAGCAATGTTCCCTTTAATTTGCAATGAACAGCTGTGCAATTTTTTGCCTAGTGACAACAACATGTGTGCACTGGCTTCTTAAGAGAAAGTAAACCTGAAGCTATTTTAAAGATAATAAACTACCGAGTTCAGTTTTATGGCTGTTTCATTAAGCCATTCCGCTTTAAATGAACTCGCAGCTCTTTTGTGCTTCATGCCTTTTGCTTCTTTGGAATTCAACATAGTGAATCAATAATTTCCTTAATAAAAACAATATAAACAAACCAGTTCTAAAATCTGCAGACAAATCATCACAAACTCCACGTTGTCAACACCATCCGCATCAGAAAATGAAAAGGGAAATGGGATTGTGTATGATCGTTAAATATACTGAACATGCCAATGAGGTAGAGGGTAACAACCTTTAGTGTGCAGTTTAAATACCTTTGTGCACTGGTGGCAAAAGATGTGTGCACACACACTCACGCACACCTTGGATGGGACATTGGTTCTGAGCCAGAGTCAGGAATGCGAAATGTAATTATTAAAACAGTGGGTGATACAATTCATTACTGGCACAAACAGGACACAGGAAAGAAAATTGAATATTACAAATGTAAAAAACATAGAAACATAGAAAATCTATAGCACAATACAGGCCCTTCAGCCCACAATGCTGTGACGAACATGTACTTACTTTAGAAATTACCTAGGTTACCCATAGCCCTCTATTTTTCTAAGCTCCATGTACCTATTAACAGACCCTATCGTATCCGCCTCCACCACCGTCGCCGGCAGCCCATTCCACGCACTCACCACTCTCTGCATAAAAAAACTTACCCCTGACATCTCCTCTGTACCTACTCCCCAGAACCTTAAACCTGTGCCCTCTCGTGTTAGCCATCTTGTAGACAATAAAGGCGCAAACACCTGGTAATGATGTGATTTCATGTTTAGTTATGTTTAGGTTAGTGATTATGTCATGTTAAAACTGAACAGGACCCAGGTCAAATTGTGTTTTGAACACTGTGTTCAGCTTTGGATACTTACCTGTCATCAAGTAGAGAGAAACGCTACAAGATTTGTCCATAATGGCAAAGTTACAGAGTTGTGAGCAAAGGCTGGATAAGAAGGTCTTTCATCTTCAAGTGAGAGGAAAACTCAGAGAAGAACTGAAGGTAAGTTACGTACTTTGGAATACTTACAGAATGCATCAGGACACGAGGACAAAAAGCAGAAATTGGGCCAGAAAGAACTACCAGTGTAGAGGTAGACTAACAGAGATAGAATAATAGTCTAAGATCCAGGTAGATTGTGGAGACAAGGGGTTTGGACCATTTGGAGGTAAATGATATGATTGTCAATGGATGTGTTACTGTGAAGAAGAAACATTTCTGACCCTTTTGGCTGCAGTATGTCACAGATCAAATCTGAAGCCAAAGTTTTTTTTGAGATCTCAACACGTCCATACTCAGAATTTTACAAGTCAAATTAAATTTTAAGCATCAAATTCTCTCCACCAGCAATGGTTTCCAAGTAATATTGAATGTTTTTGTGATTTGATGGAACCACAGAATCAAACTCACAGGCAAAATGGCACACACCATTGTGCCAGTTGTGCCTTTAAAGATTTTGCCCTTCGTGTTCTTTCATAAAGTTTTTTCCTCTATTTAGACAATTCTGTCTTAAAAGCTAGTTTGGAATTCACTTCCACCAAACATTTTGGCAGCACACTGCATGTCACAGAAAAATGATTCCTGGGATGGTAGGACTTTCATATGATGAAAGACTGGATGAACTAGGATTATACTCGTTGGAATTTAGAAGATTGAGGGGGGATCTGATTGAAACGTATACAATCCTAAAGGGATTGGACAGGCTAGATGCAGGAAGATTGTTCCCAATGTTGGGGAAGTCCAGAACGAGGGGTCACAGTTTGAGGATAAAGGGGAAGCCTTTTAGGATCGAGATTAGGAAAAACTTCTTCACACAGAGAGTGGTGAATCTGTGGAATTCTCTGCCACAGGAAACAGTTGAGGCCAGTTCATTGGCTATACTTAAGAGGGAGTTAGATATGGCCCTTGTGGCTAAAGGGATCAGGGGGTATGGAGGGAAGGCTGGTACAGGCTTCTGAGTTGGATGATCAGCCATGATCACAGTGAATGGCGATGCAGGCTCGAAGGGCCGAATGGCCTACTCCTGCACTTATTTTCTATGTTTCTACAGTATATATAAAAAAAAATCTCATGTCCTCTCGGGTTCCTTTTATAAAATTGGTTTATCCTACAGCCAATAGGGGACATGTATCCATGTGCAAACTATAAAACCCTTCATACTTCTTAAAACTTAGGTTAAAGATTGCCTTAACATTCCTTACCCCTTGGAGAACAAGACCTGTTTTTGGCACCTTCCAGTTTTCCCTTGCCTCACCTCCCCCAGGCATTGACTGAAGCCAAGTCATCAGCACTAAACCAATCTGGGCAGAAGTAATATGACAAAAATGGAAGAAAAGGCTGTGAATACTAAATTTGGAGCACATTTCAACCCAGGTTTGCAAACAGTTCCTTCTGCTCCTGGACATTGGGTGTGCATCATATCCCAGCATGCTGTTTGTCTGGAGGATAACCTGGAAATGATAAAACAGGGAACTGGCCTTGCTCTGAATTCCATGCCTAACAAGGATTGACACAAAAAAGATCAGTGTTTCAAACCTTTGTCAGATTTAATCTGAGAGACAATCTCAAGCCAAATAGTGTGCTTCAAACAAATGAGGGTCATGCATTTTGATGAAGAGAGTCTGCAGACTGTTTCATGGAGACCTTGTACTATTTTAGATTACTTATCAGAGCAGAAGCAGCACACTCTCTTTATTCAGTTGCACAAATGTGCAGTTTATCTTCGTCTTAGGCCGAGTCTCAAATTAGGTGCCTTAGTTCCACACTGGATCTATGGGTTCAGTGTGCCTGATGAGATCAATGTGGTATGTGAAGATGGGAAAGAAGTTGTTTGGCAGGGTGGATGGCTGAATCGTGTGGGAGGTACTGAACTTTCTCCAGCATTCATGCAAAGCCTCTTTGTGCGCCTGACTCAGGGGTCAAGGTTATCAGCGCCATCTCAGACATTCTTTCTGCAATTTGGGTGGGCGTGGGTCAAAATATGTTCAGGGATCAGTGGAGATGTTACATTTTTCCAAGCAATCTCTAAGCATACATTTTTGAATCTTTTCCTCAGTTCACCTCATGACAGAGCTCAGAAAAGATTGTCCATTTGTGAGACTCATGCCTTCCATGACCTGAAATCTGTCATTTCAAATGTCATAACTCATCCCCAACCTATCCCCACTGCTGTCAATCACCTGAACCCATCACTTCCCTCTCCCACAGTCACTACCTATAGAGGGTCACACCCGTCAACTACAGTCACTTCCTCCTGCCCTGTAATTCACTTACCCCAAGTACTACACTCCTCCCCCCAATATCACTCCCTACCCTCCACGGTCACTATCCCATTCCTGACATTCACCACATCACCACACACACACATATATTTCCATATCAGCTCAGTAAGGGAGTGAACATTAAAAAAATGCAGCTTTGAAAAACATAGTCATTCGGCAACAGTTGTGAAGGAAGTTACTAAGTTAACGTTTAAAGGGTCTGACAAAGAGATTTTGACCCACAACATTAAAGTCTATCTCTCTATCTATAGACACTGAATATTTTTAGCATTTTTGCTTTCAAGTTAAGCTCAGCAGAGTATTTGAGTCAGAGTACAGTCCACCAGTTATCTCTCCACCCTGCCCCTGCCCAGCACTGGGGATGTGGGATTACTTCAGACATTAATTTTAAAATGGCAGCTGATTTAATTTTAAAATAATGTTTTTAGTTGCTGCTGATATTGTGTCATTACATCCTGCTTTCATACTCAAATGGGCCTCTTTAAATATAGGAGCTGAAAATGTGCAGTCAGCAAGCATCGAGGTAAAGAGAAAAATGAAAACCATGTTTGGGAATGTGTCCTATTATACAAAGCTTTGTCAGTGCCTTGGGCAACTGATTACTTTTAGATTATGTTCCCATTTTTGACATAAGTGAATGCAGCAACTCTTCAACACTAGTATAGTTCTCTATTTGAAGCAAATTTTATCCCTCTAATTGAAAAGATTAAAAAGAAAACAGAATTTTGGAAGACACTCCCAATTTCTTTAGAGTAAATGCAGTCAAGATGATATTTCTTCCCTAACTGCTCTGTCTATTTCAGAACCTGCCCCTCTATCTTACCAAAACCATTTTTAAAGGATTAGATTCGATAATTCTACCTTTTATATGGAATTATAAAACCCGTCGAATTAAGAAAGAACATCTCTGCAAGAATAAGTCTATTGGGGGGGCTGGCACTACCCAACTTTATTTTTTAATTCGCAAACAAGAGGAATTCTGCAGATGCTGAAAATTCAAGCACCACACATCAAAGTTGCTGGTGAATGCAGCAGGCCAGGCAGCAACTTTGATGTGTGTTGCTTTATTTTTTATTACTGGGCTGCTAACGTTAGTCATATAGCATACTGGATAGATGATACAGTTGTACTTCCCGGATGTTTGGAGACGGAGCGTACCATATTCCCTAGGGGCAATCATTATGTCCCCTATTCGGTTAAATAAAGCCTGTTATAGAGGCAATCCCATTATCCATAGCACCACACAGGTGTGGAGACAAATGGGGAAGCATTTGAAACTCAGAACACTATCTTTTCTTGTACCTATATCAGCAAACCCCTCTTTTATCCCCTCATGTATAGATGGGGGCTTTGATGCATGGCGAGAATTAGGGATATGCAGCATTGGAGACTTACACATACAAGGGATTTTTGCATCATTTCGGCAGCTCCAGGACAAATTCAGATTGCAAAAGAGTCATTTTTTCAGGCATCTCCAGCTAAGACACTATATAAGATCACATCTTTCTGGTTTTGAGATGGCAGAACCTGATAAATTAGATAATCATCTAAGATCATGTTTCGGGACAGAACACATCATCGCCTATCTGTATGATGCCATACAAAACAAGTGTCATACAACAATGGATAATATTAAAAAGGAGTGGGAAAAAGAGTTGGGTGCAGTACAGAGACAGAGGAGGTTATATGGAATGAAGCTTTGGAGTATGTTAACTCCTGTTCCGTCAATGCCAGACATTGTTTAATACAATTTAAAATCCTACATAGACTACATTACTCAAAAGTAAGGATTCATGAAATATTCCCAGAGGTGTCCCCAATATGTGAGAAATGCAAGTCCTCAGAGGCAAATTTGTTACGTAGTTCTGCTTTAGGTCCCAGGATACTGTGTACATACATCTATTGATGCTTCTGGACACATCTTCAGTGATGTTCCTGGAATCATAGGCGTTTCAGGTTTTTCAACATCATACAACCTCCTCCAGGTGACCCATTCGGGGCTGATCAGACCCCAGCTTGTGTCCAGATGGCTAGCTACTTATGACTCCATGGCTCCCCTCTTTTGAGCCACAGCCATCTTGAGGCCCTCTCTGCCGCATCGGTGGTACTGCGGATGGCTCTCCTCTTCCTCTCTCCCTCGATGCCCAAAATGCTGAAGGCTCTAACTAAAGAACAGGCTATGAATCCCCTACAATCAACCTCCACTGGGAGACACCTCGCTCTCCACCCAGCCTGCTGACAGTTGCTGACATACTTGGAGAGCTTCCTTTCAAAGGCCTCCTCCAAGCTATCTTCCCATGGGACTGTCAGCTCCAGCAGCACCACTTGCTTAGTAGACTCAGACACTAGGACAATGTCTGGTCGCAGGGTGGTGGCTGCGATATGGTTGGGGAACTTCAGCTGCCCTTCGAGGTCCACCAACAGCTGCCAGTCCCTTGCAGAGGTCAGAATGTCTGCAGATGTTCTTTTGGCAGGTATTGGCTGCTCCCCAGCTCTGACAAAGGCAATGGTCTGCTTGGGGGGTCGGGACCGCTTCGCCCACTCAACTCCTGCGCTGACAGCTTCAGCGATGGTCTTCAGGACCTGATCATGCCTCCACCTGTACCGTCCCTCACCAAGTGCCCTTGCACAGCCGCTGAGGATGTGCTCCAGGGTTCCTCGCTTGGAGCACAGTGGGCACGCAGATGACTCTGCCTTGCCCCATGTGTGCAGGTTTGATGGGCTTGGAAGCACATCGTACACTGCCTGGATGAGAAATTGGATGCGGTGTGGTTCGGCTTTCCAAAGATCAGCCCAGGTCACTTTCCTCTCAACCGCATTCTCCCATCGTGTCCAAGCTCCCTGTTGCTTCATTCCCACCGCTTTGCAGGCTCACGTCTCCTCCACTACTGCTCTCACCTCCTCCTGAACTAGGTGACGCCTTTCCTTCCTTCTGGTGTCCGTTTGGGGAGTTGGAAAGGATCCTAGCCCAGCTCGGCCTCGTGTGACCACTCCCACCAGCCTCCTGTGACGCAGACTCGCCTCTGCCTCCTGAACAGCTTCCTCTGCCCTCCACTTCCTGCCAGTACTTACTTGGATCCCTGCTCTAGCCACCTTCGGGTCACTTGAGTCTCTATACTGTAGCACTTCTCTGGCTCTTGTTACCTTGAATTCTTCCTCCAAGGATTTGAAGGGCAGTTGCAGTTTGTTGTGGTGTCCATAGAGTGCGATGCTGCTCAGGCTCTTTGGCAGCCCCAGCCATCTCCTGAGGTGGTTGCTAACCCTCCTCTCTAAGGTTTCCACTGTCGAGATTGGAACTGCGTAGACGAGGAGGGGCCACAGGATTCTGGGAAGAATGCCATGCTGATACACCCAGGCTTCAAACTTCCCAGGTAGGCCAGACTTGTCCACAGATTTCAGCCAGCCATCCAACTCGGTGCAGGTTGCCTGAATTGATGATGTGTCCCTTAAAGAGCTGTCAAAGACTTTGCCTAAGCTCTTGACTGGCTTTTCTGTGATGGTTGGGATGGCTGTGCCTGTGATGCTGAACCGGAACTTGTTCTCCACCTTCTCTTTCCTCAGCACCATCGATCTTGATTTGGCAGGTTTGAAATGCATCCGAGCCCACTCCACCAGCTTTTCGAGCCCTTGCAGAATCCTCTGGCAGCCTGGGACTGATTCTGTGGTGACTGTGAGGTCATCCATGAATGCCCTGATAGGTGGTTGCCATTGAGCGGAATTCATTCTGGGCCCTCTGCACTCTGGTTCAGCAGACTTAGTGAGCATGTTCATGGTTAGGGAGAACAGTGTCACTGAGATAGTGCACCCTGTGATGATGCCGACCTCCACCTTGTGCCAGGTTGATGTATTTGCTCCTGAAGAGACCCTCATCCTGAAGTTGCTGTAATAATCAGTGATAAGGTCTCCGATTCTGCTGGGGACGTGATATTTGGTCAGTGTGAGCTGCACCAGCTTGTGCGGAATGGAGCCATATGTATTTGCCAGGTCGAGCCACAACACTGACAGGTTGTCCTTGTTCTCTCTGGCCTCCCTGATGAGCTGTGTCACCACACCGATGTGCTCCAGACAGCCTGGCATCCCTGAAATGCCACCCTTCTGGACTGATGTATCAATATAGGTGTTCTTTGCTAGGTAGGTGCACAACCGGTTGGAAACTGCACTGAAGAAGATCTTCGCCTCGACGCACATCAGGGCGATGATGCGAAACTGATCTATCTGGGTGACATTTTCCTCCTTCGGGATCCACTCCCCTTCAGTCACTCTCCACTGTTCTGGGATCTTCCCCCTTCTCCAGAAGATTCTCAGGATCTTCCACAGACGCTGCAGGAGTTTGGGGCAGTTCTTGTACACTTTGTATGAGGTGTTGCTTGGTCCTGGAGCCGAGCTTGCCCTTGCTTTGCAGACGACCTCTCTGACTTCCTTTATTGCAGCTCTGACATGTCGAACTGCACATCCGGTTCAGGTGGGTCTATTAGGATGTCGCACTCTCCCAACTCCTGCTCTCTTTCAGGATCATGATATATCTTCTTCAGATGTTGGTCTATGTCTTCCTGTGAACAGGCCAGTTTCCCACTGCGCTTCTCCCCCAGCAACTCCTTGGTGAACTTGAAGGGGTTGGCGATAAAGGCAGCACGTTTTCGAGCCCTTTCACGCCGCCGCCTCCGATGCCACTCTGCCGGGCGGAGGACCCTGATCTTCTTTCGTAGTATGCACATCAGCTGGGCCAAGCCAACGCGCTCCTCTTCTCCTGCCTCCTTGTATTGGGACTTCAGCGCTTCCATCCCCTGCCTGATGTTGTGGATCCTCAATGCTCTTTGGTTCTTCGAGTAAGATGTTTTGGAGCCTTCCTTCTCCTTTTCTCCAAACCGTTCAGCTGCGATACTAACAATAATTGTTGTCATGGCTTGCAGCTCCCTATCAACCCCTCCCTTCGCCGTTGCCTCCAGAATTTGGTTAACATCTTCATCAAACTGCTTCCACAATGAAGTCATGTTAGCTGCAGGCCATTTGATCCGCCTCCTGTTAGACTTCATGTTCGAGGGATTAGTTTGCAACACTTGGAGGTTCTGGGCACTATGGGGTGACTCCAGACCTGGCCCCTCCTTCGTCTCACCAGGTTGGACACCTGCGCGTTGTGCTGCTCCTGCTCCCGCCAAACACTTCACCCTCGCTTGGTGAATCTTCAAGCCGTGATCGTTCTTGCAGATTTTGCCACATGCACACTGCTTCCTCATCGTCGTTTGTTCATTGCCTGGGTCTGATGTCGTTGTGTCCATCCGACTGGGGTGCTCATCCTCCCCCCCTCTCGGGCACCCCTGGGGGTATCTTTTCCTTAGATTCTTTGTAGCTTTTGTGGGGTCCTCCTCTCAGAGGACACAGATTGGGTTGCCAGCCCGTTCTGCCCTGGTTGCCGTCTCTCCGGGCTGTCACTGACTCTCCAGTCGTCACCACTCTTTTCGTGGTTGTCACCCAGTCTTTCCTGGTTGTCACTGATTAACTCAGGGTGTAAGCAAGAGCATTGGAAACAAATATTTGAGGTCTTATCGAAGGTACTAAAGGTTCAAATAACACCAGACAATTATTTTAATAATTTTTGGAACTTCTGCGAGGTCAAATAAATTCCAGGCTGCCCAGCAACAACTCCTGACCTGTGGCATACTTAATGGAAAGAAACTCATATTGATGTTCTGGAAAAAGGAGGAAACTCCATCACTCAGACAATAGCTGTCTGCATTAATGGATACTCTGCATCTAGAGAGGATAAGATACGCTATCAAGGACAGACTCAAGCAATTTTAAAAAATCTGGCAACCATTGCTGTTGTATTTAGAAGAGATTGACAGCTGAACTAAGTGTTGGGGGCGGTAGGACCTAAACAGCACATACGGGAGGGGTGAGGGGAGGGTAGGGCTGGGAAGGGGAAAGGAGACAGGGTGATAGGGTTTCCTTTGCTTTTTGCTTGTTTACTATACAAGCATCATTTGACTTTCATTATGTTGTTATAAGAAAGAACAGAAAAAGAAGCATTGTACTTTAGGACATTGTCGGTTGTGGTTAAGCTGATGTTGTTTCACAATAAAAAACATTTGAAAACACTGGTGATATTGCTCAGACAGTCCAATCTGGCAACACATAGGTGTTTTCTCCATTTGATGGTACAATTTCTAACTTGAAACATGTCTATCTTGGTCCCATTGCTAAGGGTGAATGCAGATATGTATGTATGATGGCGGCAAGGTAAATTGCCCACACTACTTGAGTTAACAGGGGGCTCCACACAGGTGTGGCTGGTGCTTATTATTCATTCAAACAATGTCACTGAGAGGAGGAGTCTGCTGGACAGGGGCCCAATTCGGATCAGGGAGGGTATGATGTAGACCTCAGAGGCCTGACTGGAACCTAGAGGGGAGGTTGGTGTGGATCATTCCGGGCTGGGGAGGGTGATAAAGCATGAGACCAAGAATAGCAGAACCAAGACTAAGCAATTTCAACCCCTATGCTTGCTCCATCATTCAATAAGATGATGTCTCAAATCAAATTAATCAAGTTTAATTATCATTCAACAATACATAGATACACCTGAATGAAACAGTGTTCCTCTGGGGTCAAGGTGAAGAACGTACACAGCACATTCAAAGGGTATAGTCACGCAAAAAAAAAAAAACAGGTAGTAGTCCAAGACCCTGAGCGACATGTCCTGCAAATTGACAGTACAGTTCCTGGCATTCCAACCAGTCATTCCACCAATCGAACACTGGAGGGAGAGGCCAGCCCACAGCTGAGCACGGATGCCATGTTATACTGCCTCTAGCGTCTCTTCATCCGGACTGCAGCAGCAGGAAAGCCCACGGCTTGAGGCCTAGTCCTTGCTACAGCTGAGGCTACACAGCTCTCATGCCACCTGTCTCACCAACAAACAAGGGAAATGGGCCTGTTTCATCATACATTTCTTGTGAGAGAAATGTCCAAGGTGATCATCCATGGTTACAAAGGTTGGTGGAGGGGCAGGTAGTGTTGAGGAAACAGGTAGGCTGCAGATGGACTTAGTCAGATTTGGAAAATGGGATAGAAAGTGGCAAATGAAATACAATGTTGGAAAATGCACGGTCATATACTTTGGTAGTAGAAATAAATGTGCAGACTATTTTCTAAATGGGGAGAAAATTTTTAAAAATTGGAGGTGCAAAGGGACTTGGGAGTCGTTGTGCAGAACATCCTAAACATTAACTTGCAGGTTGAGTTGGTGGTGAGGAAGGCAAATGCAATGTTAGTATTCATTTCAAGAGGTCTAGAAATCAAGAGCAGGGATGTGATGCTGAGGCTTTATAAGGCACTGGTGAGGCCTCACCTTGAGTATTGTGAACAGTTTTGGGCTCCTCATCTTAGAAAAGATGTGCTGGCATTGGAGAGTGTCCAATGGAGGTTCACAAGGATGATTCCAGGAATGAAAGGGTTATCATACGAGGAACGTTTGATGGCTCTGGGTCTGTACTTGCTGGAATTTATAAGGATGGGGGGGCATCTCATTCAAAAGAATGTTGAAAGGTCTAGATAGAGTAGATGTGGCAAGGATGTTTCCCATGGTGGGGTAGTCTGGGACAAGCAGGCTCAACCTCGGGATAGAGGGGCGTCCATTTAAAAGAGAGATGCAGAGAAATTTCTTTAGCCAGAGGGTGGTGAATTTGTGGAATTTGTTACCACAGGCAACTGTGGAGGCCAGATTGTTGGGTGTATTTAAGGTAGAGCTTGATAGGTTCTTGATTGAACATGGCATCAAAGATTATGAGATCTGTTGGGGAGTGGGGCTGAGGAGGGGAAAAAAAAGGATCAGCAATGATTGAATGGTGGAGCAGAGTCGATGAGCCAAATGGTCTAATTCTGATCCTATGTCTTATAGCCTTATGGTTACACTGCACACTGCCTTCATGCACCAAATCCGATGCCTTCGAGTAGCAGGCAGCAACATGATCTGCATCCAGGTCAGCTCCTCCTGTTGCAGCTTGCCTGCTGCTGCAGTCCAGGTGAGGAGACACCAGAGGCAGTGTTGCGTGGTGCCCGTGCTCAGCTGGGGGCTGGCCTCTCTTGTCGATGATGCTCTCAGTGTCTGATCTTTTACCTCAGTATCATCCTCCTACGTTAACCCCATATCCCTTAATTTGCTTAAAATTATGAAAATCTATTGATCTCTGTCCTGTACATATGAACAGAAATGCTGGAAAGAGGATCAGAGTCCACTTTTCAAGACAAACACCCTTCATTTTGAATATACCCAGTGAGTGGAGCATTACAGTCATCTTGAATGGAGAATTCCTGGGATTAAATATCCACTAGACTTGGTCCTTTTCCTTGTGATCGCAAGACTTTACTGGATATTGTTAATGTGGAATGCTGCAAGTCTGGTTCACTGGTTTATTCGTGGGACCATCAGTGGGATGCGGGGGGCTACATGGCCTCAGTTGTAGCACAGAGTAGGCCCCGAAAATTGATGCTATGTTGCCTGCTGCAGCTGCCCAGGAGAGGAGACGCCAGAGGCAGTGTGATACTGCATTCATGCTGGCGTCGGTGCTGCCCTCAAGTGTTCGCTCGGTGGAAGTCAAGCTGGCTTGCTATTGGCTTGTTCTTGCCAACAACATCCATGGTCTCAGGAACTTGGGCTATATACATATTCTTTGGTGTGACTGTATGTTTACTGATATCTTATATGTGCTGTGTGCCTTGTGCTGTGAATGATGATTGGTACTGTGTTTAGAACTTTGGTCCCGGAGTAACATTATTGTGCTTGTCCGTATTCATGGACATTTATGTATGGTTGAAAGACAAGTAAACTTGAACTTAAAATGTTATACTCTTTGTTTCAAGTTTGTGACTCCTGGCATAAGACGCCCCATCCAGGAGTTACATCATCCCTGCTACACTATCAGGTCCCAGAAGAACCTTGAGCATTTCAAAAAGATCACATCGCACATTTCTAAACTCTGGAGAATATTGACCATATCTGCTTAACTTCTCAAAGAATAAATTTCCAGTTCAAGAATCAATATGGTGAACCTTCATGATATTCTCTCTATCACAGCCAGGGAGGGAGAGCAGAGCTCCACAAAATGTTCCAGGAGAAGTCAAGCCACGTTCCTGTAGAATTTCAGTAAGATACCTTCCTTCCTGAACTCAAGTCCTCTTGTAGCAAACACCAACATATCATTTGCATTTCTTATTACTTTCTGTATTTGTGTATCAGCATTCAATGCTTCATGTACGAGTCCACCTGGATCTGTTTGGAACACCTTTCAATCTCTCAACACTTTGCAAATATTCCTCTTGTTTTAATTTCTTCTAGCAGAGTGGATGACCTTACATTTTTTCATATTATATTCTGCCTGCTATGTCCTCACTTTTTATGTGTCCCTGATCCTTTCATGACCTGGAACTCAGCAAAATCAATATATCACACTTGGAATCCTCTTCTGGACCATTGATGTGGATTGTGAACAGCTGGCTCTCAGCTTTGATCTCAACACCACTAGATTAGCTATAGCCTCCTAATCGGAAAATGATCCATTATTCTTACTCTGTTTACTACCCATTTACCAATTCTCTATCCATACCAAATGTTTTTCCTAATCCATGTGTTCTAATTTCATTTAATAACCTTCGTTACACCTGAAGACCTTCTAAAACTCTAAGTGTATCACATCCAATAGCTCCCCCAGATCTATGCTACTAGTTTAAAAAAATCTTCTCGGATCTGAGCACCATTGGCAATGCCTGCATTTATTGCTCAACCCTATTTTGTCCTTGAAAAGATGGTGGTGAGCCACCTTCTTAAAGTTCTGTAGTCCTTCTGGTGCAGGTACTTCCACAGCACTGACTGGTAGGAAGTTCCAAGATTTAGACTCAGTTACAACCTCAACAAGTTAGGACAGGTTTATCAGACATATTTTTCTTGTCATAAATCCATGTCAACCCTGAACTTACAGCACTTCATTCGACAAAGTCTAGTCTGCTAGTTATTGCTGATGTTTTCTGTTTTTGCTTCCTTCTTATCATATTACTTTTCTCCAAACAGCCTGCTATCACTTCCTCAGTTACAGATTCTCACTACCCCCCCCCCCCACCACCTCCGCTGATGTCAGGTAGATGTAGTTCCTGTTTTCACTCCCTCCTTTCTAAAAAAAAAAAACAGGTACTCAGAAACATAGAAAACCTACAGCACAATGCAGGTCCTTTGGTCCACAATGCTGTGCTGAACATGTCCTTACCTGAGAAATTACCTAGGGTTACCCATAGCCCTCTATTTTTCTGAGCTCCATGTACCTGCCCAGGAGTCTCTTAAAAGACCCTATTGTATCCGCCTCCAGCACAGTCACTGGCAGCCCATTCCATGCACTCACCACTCTCTGTGTAAAAAACTTACCCCTGACATCTCCTCTGTACATACTTCCAAGCACCTTAAAACTATGCCCTCTCATGTTAGCCATTTCAGCCCTGGGAAAAAGCCTCTCTCTATCCACATGATAGCCCTAAAATCTTCCATCTTGTGAAAACATAAAGAAATACATTTGGATTATGATCAGGAGAAGGCAACCCCAGTGCCCTCCGCATTCTCTTCCATTCAACAAAACCATTCCTGATATGATTGTAACAACATAATCTTTTCACCCTCAAAATAAGATCATTAGTTTGTGATGCAAGTTCTCAGGTCTTGGAGATTTAGTTGCTTTCAGGTCCATTCAATACACCACTGTTATTTACTGATGCTAATTTCTTTCAGCTCCTCATTCACATCAGTGTTGTTGTCACTCTTTCCTCTAAGCTACGCGGGTGCACATCTGCGCAGTAACTGAAATGCTCCCGCGCACATAGCCTTTGTTGCCTCGCAGCTGGAATTTTCTTTTATATAATGTTACTATAATTTTGAAATCTATATTAATATAATTGTGAAATACCCTGTAATTATGTGTAACTAAATATAGCCCATCGATTTTCTAAATAATAAATGTACCACATTTTTACTTTGAAACATTTTAGAACTTCCACGTATTCACGTTGTCAGTGTTTCAAGTTACCACTCTGTTATGAATTGTAACAATGAACACAGAATGGAAGTCAGTACCTCATTGGTAATAGAATGTTGTTTCACTAAACGCTAACACCATCTAATCAAAACATTTTATTTTTGCCATTGTACCTGTCAGTTGTTTTGACTTCTCTTTGTGTTGCGAGTTGTGGTTTGTATTTGATGTGCATATTACAAAAAAAAATTAAAGTACAGTAGCACAAACAAGAGAAAATCTGCCAATACTGGAAATTAAAGTAACATACACAAAATGCTGGAGGAATTCAGCAGGCCATTGTTGCAGCAGCCAGCATCTGAGTGGACAGAGTCCGAGTGGTGATCTTGAGGCTTTAGCTCTTTGAGGCTTCAGAGAAGAGAGGCTTCAGTCAGAGAAAGCAAAGAAAGAAAAGCTCAAGGTTTTTTCCTTCCCTTCTTTATATCTGCTGAGCTAGGACAGTAAAGATGCCAGGCGGGATAGTAGGTTGCTCCTCTTGCTGGATGTGGGAAGACAGGGAGGCCTCCAGTGTCCCTGGCAATTACAACTGCGAGAATTGCGTCCAGCTGCAGCTTCTAACAAACCGTGTTAAGGAGTTGGAGCTGGAAATGGATGAACTTCAGATCATTCGGGAGGCTGAGGGGATGATAGGTAGGACATTATAGAGAGATAGTTACACTCAAGGTGCTGGGGATTGGCAGAGAAGTAATGGCTGGAATTTCTGGAAGCAATTCAGAAGGCACAGGATATATACATTCCAAAGAGGAAGAAGTATTCTAAAGGCACGATGACACAACCTTGGCTAACGAGAGAAGTCAAAGCCAACATACAAGCTAAAGAGAGGGCATATAATGGAGCAAAAATTAGTGGGAAATTAGAGGATTGGGAAGCTTTTAAAAACCAGCAGAAGGCAACTATAAAGTCATTAAGAAAGTACAGATGGAATACGAAAGTAAGCTAGCCAATAGTTTTAAAGAGGATACCAAAAGTTTCTTCAGATACATAAAGTGTGAAAGACAGGTGAGAGTGGATATCAGACTGCTGGAAAATGATGCTGGAGAGGTGATAGTTGGGGTCAAGGAAATGGTGAATGAACTGAATAAGTATTTTGCATCAGTCTTCAATGTGAAAGACACTAGCAGTATGTTGGAAGTTCCAGGTGTCAGGGGTCATGAAGTGTGTGAAGATACCATTTCTAGAGAGAAGGTTCTTGGGAAACTGATAAGTCACCTGGAGCTGGTTGTGGTTTTGGGGTACTTGGGGGCACATGATAAAATAGGCTGTAGTCAGCATGGCTTCCTCAAGGGAAAATCTTGCCTGAAAAATCCGTTGGAATCCTTTGAAGAAATAACAAGCAGGATAGACAAAGAAGATGTGTGCTTGGATTTTCAGAAGGCCTTTGACAAGGTGCCATTCATGAGGCTGCTTAACAAGCTACGAGCCCATGGTATTACAGGAAAGATTCTAGCATGGATAAATCAGTGTCTGATCAGCAGGATGTAAAGAGTGGGAACAAAGGGTGTCTTTTCTGATTGGCTGCCGGTGACCAGTGATGTTCCACAGGGGTCTGTGTTGGGATCAATTTTTTATATATTATAACTCAATGATTTGGATGATGAAATTGATGGCTTTGTTGCAAAGTTTGCAGACTATATGAAGATAGGTGGAGGGGCAGGTAGTTCTGAGGAAATAGGGAGGCTGCAGAAGAACTTAGATAGATTAGGAGAATGGGCAAAGTAGTGGCAAATGGAATACAGTGTCGGAAAGTGTATGATCATGCACTTCAGTAAAAGAAATGAAAGGGTTGACTATTTTCTAATGGAGAGAAAGTACAAAAATCTGAGGCACAGAGGAATTTAGGAGTCCTTGTGCAGGATTCTCTAAAGGTTAATTTGCAGGTTGAGTCTGTGGTGAGGAAGGCAAATGTGATGTTCGCATTAATTTCAAAAGTACTAGAATATAAAAGCAAGGATGTAATATTGAGCCATTATAAAGCACTGGTGAGGCTTCATTTGGAGTATTGCATGCAGTTTGGGCCTCTTACCTTAGAAAGGATGTGCTGAAACTAGAGAGGGTTCAAAGGAGGTTCACAAAATTGATTCCAGGATAAAACGGCTTGTCATATGAAGAACATTTGATGGCTGTAGACCTATATTCACTGGAATTCAGAAGAATGAGGGGTGACCTGATTGAAACCAATCGAATGGTGAAAGGCCTTGACAAAGTGAGTCTGGAAAAGATGTTTCCTATGATGGGAGAGTCTAAGACCAGAGGACCCAGCCTCAGAATAGAGGGGCGTCCTTTTTAGAACAGAGTTGAGGAGCAATTTCTTTAGCCAGAGAGGGGTGAATCTGTGGAATTTGTTGCCGCAAGCTACTGTGTAGGCCAAGTCTTTATGAATATTTAAGGCAGAAGTTGATAGATTCTTGATTAGTCAGGGCATCAAAGGGTATGGGGAGAAGGCAGGGGAGTGGGGATGATTGGAAGAATTGGATCAGCCCATGATTGAATGGCGGAGTAGACTCAATGGGCCGAATAGCTGACTTCTGCTCCTATATTTTATGGTCTTATGATACGGGGGGGTGGGGGTGCTGAGAGGGTATGGATCAGCCATGATGAAATGGTGGAGCAGACTCGTTGGCCTAATTCTGCTCCTATATCTTATGGGCTTATGGTCCGTGCAGCTGTAAAAAAAAAAGAGGGAATGTTGCTTGTTGTTCTTCATTACTGCCAGCCATAGTTCTATGATGTCTTAAATGAAGGCAGAAATAAAGTGTTTTTTGTCATAAATTTAACATAATTTCCAAATCTACCACTGCCAACTCAGTCCTCATATCTTTGTAATTTGGATTTTAGGCGGGGTTTCATATTGGATTAAATCACTTTAAAGCTTGATGTAGAACTGCCATACTCTGTCTTTTCTTAAGAGATCCTAGTTATCATTTCCAATTTGTTACCCTGTGTTATTGCTTTGTCCTTTTCCTTTATCTTTTTCGGTTTTCTCTCTCCAGAACCTATTCCCAATCACTTCGATCAAACTTCCTTCTTTGTTCTCGAGGTTGTTGGCTCCCTGTAGACATAAGAAACCACATCGGAACTGAGGAAACAGGGTTCAGATGGCTAGAGACTAATGCTTTCTGGGAGAGTAGGTGGAGTACAGATTGATGGCTTGTTTGGAGAATTTGGGGCATGTGTATATGCAATCATTTTGGTAGTTAAGGCATTGGGGAGCTGCTGATTGAAGGTAGGATTGAGGAATTCAGAAGATTGTGGGTTAATGAATGGGGCAGTAAACTGGATGATTGTCTGCCAAGCTGTCTGATATTGCCATTGGGTGAACCTCAGATTTTCCAGGCCTCGCTCATGTTCCCTGCTGGATACTTCATGAAATCGGCAGCCCAGGTGAAAATTGTTCCTGTTGTATTTCTTCACCATTTACATCATTATTTCCTGTACAATCCCTCCTTATTTTTTTTTCTGATGACCATTTAGTTGAAACAAACCTTTCTATTAGATCTTTTCAGTTGGATGGATTTGCATTTTATCTGCAATTTAAGCAAATTACTGAAATACCAATGTCCTTGAAGCTGTTTATATTTTACTTCAATGTTATCCCCAATGCATTAACAAATAAACATTTAAGTGGTTCAGCATATTAGACCATAAGACATAGGAACAGAATTAGGCCATTTGGCCCATCAAGTCTGCTCCGCCATTCAATCATGGCTGATCTTTTTTCCCCTCCTCAACCCCAGTTCCCATCCTTCTCCACGTAACCTTTGATGCCATGTCCAATCAAGAACTTATCAATCTCTGTCTTAAATATACCCAATGACCTGGCCTCCACAGCTGCACGTGTCAACAAATTCCACAAATTCACCACCATTTGGCTACAGAAATGTCTATGCATCTCTGTTTTGAAAGGGCACCCCTCTATCCTGAGGCTATGCCCTCTTTTCCTAGACTCTCCCACCATGGAAAACATTCTTTCCTCATCTACTCTGGTCTAGACCTTTCAACATTCAAAAGGTTTCAACAAGGTCCCCCGCCCCCCACCATCCTTCTAAATTCCAGCAAGTACAGATCCAGAGCCATCAAACGTTCCTCGTATGATAACCCTTTCATTCCTGGAGTCATCCTTGTGAACCTCCTCTGGACCCTCTCCAATGCCAGCACATCTTTTCTAAGATAAGGGGCCCAAAACTGTTCACAATACTCAAGGTGACGTCTCACCAGTGCCTTATAAAGCCTCAGCATCACATCTTTGCTCTTGTATTCTAGACCTCTTGAAATGAATGCTAACATTGCATTTGCCTTCCTCACCACTGACTCAACTTGCAAGATAACCTTCAGGGTGTTCTGCACAAGGGCTCCCAAGTCCCTCTGCATCTCAGATTCCTGGATTTTCTACCCATTTAGAAAATAGTCTGCACATTTATTTCTACTACCAAAGCACATGCCCATGCATTTTCCAACACACATAATATTTTGGGTGAATACATAATTTCTCAAATTGCATGCATGTCTGGTGTGCTGCAACTTTGGGTACTAAACAAATCATAAAACGCACTCAGCATTTTACTGACACACCATTGTAAAACACCAGGGTAAATCTGAAATATGGAGGGACGGAAGCAGCCCTGCTCACATGATGTCTTTGAGCTCCTTGTCCCTTCAGCTCTGCAAGGCACAAAATAAGCATATATTTTGAGGATAACATTCAGGGCAGTTCAGGGATGCATTAAATAGAGCCTTATTACTGCCAGAGACATGGGTTGAATCCTGACCTCTGTTGTTTTCTGTGTGAGGTTTTTCATGTTCTCCCCGTAACTATCTGGATGCTCCAGTTTCCTCCCAACATCCCAATGACGTGTGCGTTAGTGGGTTAATCGGCCACAGTAAGCTGGTCCTGTTGAGTAGGTGAGTGGGAGAATCAGTGGTGGAGGAGGTGCATGGGGGATTCTGGATACAAGCTGGTGGGAATGAGGAGAGAACAAAAATTGAGACCAATGTAGAACCAGTGTAAGTGGGTGTTTGATAGCATAGACTCAGTGGGCTGAGGGGCCCGTGCCTGCAGTGTCTCTCTATGATTCTATTACAACTTTCCTTCTGAACCTCTGTGCACATGATACTCTAAAGCTAAAAGACTAAGACATAGGAGGCCATTGGCCCATTGAGTCTGCTCCATCATTTCACTGTGGCTGACATATTTTCCTCTCAACCCCATTTTTCTGCCCTGGAGACTCCTGACCAGATTTCTATGGCAATACTCTGTCTGTACTGATGCCATGATAGAACATGCTAAAGGTATTTGGGTAATCTCTCTCCCTCTATGGAGCTGATTCATATTGCGATGTGTCATTATCCCATCCTCCTGGTAGTTACTTGTGCATGAGCCATGACAGTGATGGAATATCAAATATGACCCATGTTCAAACCTCACCCAATACCAGGATATGTACCTTCACCAGTGGCAGTCAGGAGAAGGGACTTACCCTTTTTATTTTCCTCCCTTGGCCAGGAACCCCAAGGTCCATTCCCAGCCCACCCACTGACACCGAACCTAGAGAAAATGGTAGTGTGGCAGTTAGCAAGATGCTATTACAGCCCAGGGTGAATGGGTTCAGAATTCAGTCCAGCATTCTCTGTCAGGAGTTTCTACGTCTTCCCCATGGAATGTGTGGGGTTTTTCCAGGTGCACCGTTTTCCTCCCACAGGCCAAGATGTACCAGTTAGTAGGTAAATTGTCCCATGATTAGGAAAGGGTAAAATCAGGTTGGCAGGGGTTGGGGTTGCTGGGTGGTGTGGCTAGAAGGGCCAGAAGGGCCTTTTCTGTGCTGTATTGCAAAAAAGAAATGAAAATTAATTAAATCTGCAAAGGGTCAGAAAACTAGCATGACATAGTGAAGGTGAAGTTTTAATGACCTTTACATACTTGGCTTTAAGATAAGAATGGCACTTTAAAAAAAGGCCTTAATATTTCAGTCACATGTGGTTTAAAATGGGGCCCCTGATAGTCAGTACATCAACTACTGATGTATTTATACTACAGCATTTCCACTGACAGAAATAGTGTAAAATAAACAAAGCAAAACCAGATGCAGTGACCCAAAGGCCCAGAAGAAGAATTCCTCCCTCTCCAGTCCGTCTAGCTGAAGTGACTGAATATTTCACTCATTCCATTCTAAGTTAAAACAAAATATTCTTATGAGTGGGTAAGGCATTACGGTAAGCATTTAGAACCGCCCCCCCCCCCCCCCACAATTGCCCTTGGGAAGCCATGGTGAGCTGTCTGAGCTACTTCAGTACATGTGGCAAGGGAATTCCCACAGAGTTGTTAGTGAGGGAGCATCATTTACCCCCTTCACATTAAATGCCTTTCTTGCCCCACCTGCAACTCATTAATACCAAAGCTATCCCACAGGCTCAAATGGTTGGTATTAGACATTTCTCCTGTGGAAAACAGGGTTGTATTTTACACTAATGAGGATCCTGTTCACCCCCCAAGGACTCTCAAGTATGTGTGCAGTGTGTTTTCAGGCACAGTTAAAGTCAGTTATCCAAGACTAACTTCTCAGGAGGGCTTTTATTGCCAGCAACTTGTTGTGGTCTCAAGCTTCCTTCAATATCATCTCAGACCTTTGTGAATGGAACACACGTACAGAAAATCTGTTCCCTATGCTGGTGGATTGCACTGTGGATTAAACAGTGATTCAATAATATCCTCAAAACTTTCTTGAATGAGTGCAGACTTCTGGGGACCTCTAGCACAACTTCTCACTCAAAGTGGAGAAGGAGCATTTAGGATGATATTGAAAACTTTGAGGCCATGAATCAAGAGTACTATAGTGGTCCAGTATAGAAGCAGAGGGAGTTCTCCACCTTTCAAATTATGCACAATCATGCCCTCCTACCCCAGAAGAGTCTGCTGTTGCCAAATTAGCCTTATTGAGTCATTGCGTAATCCAGCATGGAAACAGGCCCCTTGGCCCAACTGGTCCATGCTGACCAAGATTTACATCTAAGCTAGTCCTATTTGCCTGTGTTTGGCCCATAGTCCTGCAAACCTTTCCCATCCATGTACCTGTTAAATAATGCTATTGTACATACTGTATCTCAACCACTTCCTCTGGCAGCATGTTCCATATGCATGAAGAATTTGTCCTTTAGATCCCTTTTAAATATTTTCCCTCTCAACTGAAACCTTCTAGACAACATCAAGGTAAGAAGCAACTCTTAACATGCAGCTCTGATGGGAATCATCAAACATTCCCGTTCAGGGCGACTACAGCTGAAATCCACAGTCACAGCCCTAGGCACTTCAGTAGGCAACATTGTCTTGAGACACTAAAAAAAATCTGTCGATACACAAGATCAATGGATCCCAGACTGCAGAGTCAGGTCATGAGTGCAGTTCCTCTTTAAGAAAACAGAAGCACAGAAGCAGAGCCGGTCTACAGGTACACTTGAAAAGCAAAGGCTTCAGACCCCAACTCCTGACTAACCTGCTGGCAAATGTACAGTCTCTGGAAAATTAAACTGAAGACCTCAGTAAGATTGCAGTACCAGATGGATGTCAGGAACTGCTGTATACTTTCCTTCTCAGAAACATGGTTCACTCCCACCATTTTGGATGCAGCATTGGAGACTGATGGTTTCACTAATCTGCACAAAGACAGAGCAACTGAGTCTTTTAAAGGCAGAGGAGGTGAAGTATGCTTTACGATTAACCCTTCATGGTGCACAAATGTGCCAGTTCTGTCTCAGTCCTGCTGAACCCAACATGGAATATCTAGTGGTCAAATGTCATCCATTTTATCTGGTAAGGGAGTTTTCCGGCATCATCCTGGTGGTGGTGTACATTCCACCTCTGGCCAATGTCAGATAGGCACTGGAGGAGCTGAGCAGTGTAATCAGAAGGCACAAAATATGCACCCTGATGCCTTCCCCATCATTGTGGGGATTTCAACCAGGCCAGCTTGAAGAAATCTCTGAACAACTAGCACCAACATACCACTTGTGGAACCAGAGGAGCCAATACAGTTAACCACTGTTATACCACCATCAAGAGCACTTACCGTGCCATCCCAGGCCTACGCTTAGGAAGTCCAATCACCTAACTGTACTTCTACTCCAAAATACACACAGAGACTATAGACCACAGCACCAGAGGCGAGGACCAAGAAGGTATGGTCAAGGAAAGCAAAACGGCTTGTCATATGAAGAGAATTTGATGGTTGTGGGCCTGTATTCACTGACCTAATTGCATCCTATTGAATGGTGAAAGGCTTTGCTAGAGTGGATGTGGAGAGCATGTTTGTTATGGTGGGGGTGTCTAAGACCAGAGGGGACAGCCTCAAAATAGAGGGGCATTCTTTTAGAATGGAGATGGGAGGAGGAATTTCTTTAGGCAGAGAGTGGTGAATCTGTGGAATTCGTTGCCACAGGTAGCTGTGGAGGCCAGGTCTTTATGCATACTTAAGGCAGAAGTTAATAGATTCTTGATTGGTCAGGGCATGGAGGGATATAGGGGTGGGGGAGGTAAGAGATCAGGGCTGAGGGGCAAATTGGTTCATCCATGATGAAAGGGCAGAGCAGACTTGATGGGCCTAATGGCCTAATTCTGTTCTGATATCTTATGGTCTTATAGTCTTAAGGATTTATTCAAGACTGACAAACAATGCTGTGTGGTGGTATTATGATACAATTAACTATAATGCAATTAGAGGCCAAACAGTTTTGATGGACTGAATGTGCAGGTGCTGTTTATACTGTGCGTCTTACAAGAAAGCAGCCAGGATAGTGTTATCAAAGGTAGATAATTTTTTTTATCTCAACCCAGGGTAAGCAGTGGACATTTTAAATGGCTGGCACTATGGTACTTCTTTGAACTCAGGAACCAGAGTTGAAGGATGAAACAATTTCAAGAGACTGCTAGTAATTCCTTAACTCCATAGAGAAAAATGAATCAAGCAGTCATGAATGAATAAATAAAACCAGTCTCCACTGCAGCAGTGAAATGCTTTCTGTGAAGATCGGTGGATCACCATTGCAAAGCAATAGGGTTGTAAAGATGTCTCCAACTTTTGCCCTCTCCAACAATGCCCAAGCCACATGAGTGTTTACCACCATGAGCGTGAAAGCCCACAGATGGCAAGCTTGCTGATTTCATGCCAACTTAGTAGAAGGTAATCATGTTAAATCCAGTATCACTATGTCCAGTCCCACCAGACACGAAGGAAAATTTAAATTTAATCATTGAAATGAATCTAGTAAAAAATTGTTATCAGAGAGTTGTAAAAGCCCACCTGATTTACAGTTACCCTTTAGGGAACAACACTATGAACCTATGTGACTCTTAACCTATGGCAATGTGGTCGACTCTGAACTGTCCTCAGAAATCGTGCAGCAAGACATTTAGTTCATGGGATGAAGAATGATAATCCATAAATACTGACGTTGATGTTCCATGAATGTGAGTCAGAATGATTAATTAACGGTCAGTAAAATAGAACCACTCCTTGGTGGTCCAGTTTCAGCTTTGTATTGCAGAAATGACTGAAAGCTTAAACAGTTCAAAAAGTCTCAAAAAGTTGAACAGTTTTCATTTCGTTATATTCTTGCTCTCAACCCAGTAATCAGTGGTGCATTTTAATGAATCTATTGACAACAAGATCTACCTACTGTTTTCAAAACATATAACTGCAGACAAACAAGGAGAAAGTGAACCTTCTCAGAAAAGCAATGAAAAGAAAGAGCTCTAGAGAAACTTGAAATAAAAACAGAAAATGGTGGTAATTCTCAACGCATCAGTTAGCATTTGTAAAGAGGAAATCTTTAAACTTCCATCCCACTCTCACTATGTCTGCAGTCTCCTGGACTGTTTTATTGAGATCTAAAGCAAACACTTCATTGGTAACAGACAAGTTGCAGCCTTCATATTTTATACTGAATTCTACTATTTCAGATAACTTGCTTTCTCTGTTTGTACCAGAACCAACTATTTCTGCCATAAATCAATCACTCGTGATATTTATGCAGCTTGTCCTACTCCTTTACAGCTCAGTCTGCCCCGCTGGCATGATCAACAGCCTTGAAGTGCACAGCATTTTAAGTTTTTTTGGTTGTATTACTCTTGCTGACCACATTAACCACTTAATGAGGCAACCATTGTTCCCATGACAACCCAGGCCTTGCCTTGTCCTATTCATCTCTTTCTTTATCTTTCCTGCAATTAAAAGTGACTTCTTTTTATCTTCTCCCTGGTATCTTCAACCTGAACCACTACGGAAACCAGCCTCCCTTCAATTGCTTCCATCTACACTTGCCATTGCATCAGGAAAGCAGCTAACATGTTCAAGATCCCCTCCCACCCTGGGCATTCTCCCTTCTTCCTTTTTACATTGAGCACCTCCGCTCCATTTGCCAAAAGTGGAACCTCCTGGTGGCTAAACATTTTAATTTTGATTCCCATTCCAGCATATTTGTCCATGGTGAAGGAGCATCACCTTGTATTCCATATGGGTAGCCTCTAACCCGATGGCATGAATATTGATTTCTCCTTCTGGTAAAAAAAATCCTTTCCCTCCCCTCTTCTTCTATTTGGGTTCCCTGGGTTCCCTCCTCCTTCTCTTTCATCTGTGGTTCACACTTCAGAAGACCATAAGACATAGGAGAAGGATTAGGCCATTTGGCCCATTGAGTCTGCTCTGCCATTCAATCATGGCTGATTCTTTTTTCTCCCTGCTCAGTCCCACTCCCTGGAGTTCTCCCTATAACCTTTGCGCCATTTCCAATCAAGAACATATCAAGCTCTGACTTAAATACATCCAACAATCTAGCCTCCACAGCTGCCTGTGGTACTAAATTTCACACATTCACCATCCTCTGGCTAAAGAAATTTTTTCCAAATCTCAGTTTTAAATGGACATCCCTCTATCCTGAGGCTGTGCCCTCTTATTCTCGACTCTCCCACCATGGGAAACACCCTTTCCACATCTACTCTATCCAGGCTGTTCAACATTCGAAAGGTTTCAATGAGATTGCCCCTCATCCTTCTAAATTCCAGCGAGTACAGACCCAGAGCTATCAAATGTTCTTTGTATGATAACCCTTTCGTTCCCAGAATCATCCTTGTGAACCTCTTCTGAACTCTCTTCAATGAGGAGCCCAAAACTGTTTTCAACACTCAAACTGAGGCCTCACCAGTGCCTCAGAAAGCCTCAGCATCACATCCCTGCTCTTGTATTCTAGACCTCTTGAAATGAATGCTAACTTGACATTTGCCTTCCTTACCACTGACTCCACCTGCAAGTTAACCTTTAGGTTGTTCTGCACAAGGACCTTCAAGTCCCTTTGCTTCTCAGATTTTTGGATTTTCTCCCCATTTGGAAAATAGTCCACATATTTATTTCTACTACCAATGTATATGACCATGCATTTTCCAACATTGTATTTCATTTGCCACTTTCTTGCCTATTCTCCTAATCTGTCTAAGCTCTTCTGCAGCCTTCCTGTTAACTCAACACTACCTGCCTCTCCACCAATCCTCATATCATCTACAAACTTGGCAACAAAGCTATCTATTCCATCATCTATATCATTTATATATAGCATAAAGCGGTCCCAACACCAACCCTTGTGGAACACCACTAGTCACTGGCAGCCAACCAGAAAAGGATCCTTTTATTCCCACTTGTTGCTTCCTACCAATCAGCCAATGCGCTAACCATGTTAATAACTTTCCTGTCATACCATGGGCTCTTAACTTGGTAAGCAGCCTCACGTGTGGCACCTTGTCAAAGTCCTTCTGAAAGTCCAATTATACAACATCCACTGCATACCTTTTGTCTATCCTATTTATGATTGCCTCACAGAATTCCAACAGGTTTGTCAGGCAAGTTTTTCCCTCAAGGAAATAATGCTGACTTTGTCCTATCTTGTCCTGTGTCACCAAGTACTCCATAACCTCATCCTTAACAATTGACTCCAACATCTTCCCAACTACTGAGGTCAGGCTAACAGGTCTATAATTTTCTTTCTGCTACCTTCCTCCTGTCTTAAAGAGTGGAGTGACACTTGCAATTTTCCAGTCCTCTGGCACTATGCCAGAGTCCAATGATTTTTGAAAGATCATTATTAATGCCTCCACAATCTCAGATGCTATCTCTTTCAGAACCCTAGGGTGCAGTTTATCTGGTCCAGGTGACTCATGTACCTTTAGGTCTTTCAGCTTTTTGAGCACCTTCTCCCTTACACCCACTTCTCTTCCCTCACACACTATAACGTCGGGCAAACTGCTAGTGTCTTCCACAGTGAAGGCTGACACAAAATACTCATTTAGTTTAGCTGCCATCTTGTCCCCTTTTGTTATTTTTCTGGCCTCATTTTCTAGTGGTCCTATATCCACTGTTATCTCTCTTTTAGTTTTTTACATACTTGAAAAAGCTTTTACTATCCACTTTGATATTGGTTGCGACCCTGCTTTCATATTTCATTTTCCCCCTCTTAATAACTCTCTTAGTTGCTTTCTGTAGGTTTTTAAAAGCTTTCCAATCCTCTGTCTTCCACTAATTTTCGCTTTGTTGCATGCTTTTTCTTTTACTTTTACATTAGCTTTTTCACCGGGAAGTCCCACTCCTCTCCTATCAGATTCCTTCTTCTCCAGCCCTTTACTTTCCCTACCCACCTGGCTTCATCTATCACCTCCTAGATATCCTCCTTTCCCCTCCCCCACCTTTTTATTCTGGCGTCTTCCCCCTTCCTTCCCAGTCCTGAAGAAGCGTCTTGGCCTGAAATATCGACTGTTTGTGCATTCCCATTGATGCTGCCTGACCTGCTAAGTTCCTCCAGCATTTTGTGTGTTTTGCGGGAGATACAAAAGCTCCAGAACACACACTACCAGACTCAAGGACAAATTTATCTCTTGAACAGATCTCTCATATGCTAAATATAAACTGTTGAATTCTTGATCGTCCATTCTACCTTGTCATGTCCCTTGCCCTTCATTTATCTACCTGCACTGCACTTTCTCCGTAACTTCAACACTATTATATTCTGCATTGTTTTCTTTGCACTACCTCCAAGAAATTATGTATGATATAATCTCTCTGGATGGTACACACAAAACAAAGATTTTCTCTGCACCTCTGCCCAACCAATGCCAATTCCAATCATTCTGTTTCTCTCTCCACAGATGCTGCCTGACTTATTCAGTATTCCCAGCTCATTCTCTTTTTTATTTCCTGTTTCCAACATCTCAGAACAGATTTTCATCTCATGTTTAAAGTGTTTCTTTGAAGTGCCAGGTCAAATGTTGGAAGTTTAGCCAAATGACCTCAAAAATGACTGTTCCTGTGTTTACTCAAAGAAGATTAAAAAGTGAAAAATGTTCAATTGCATAAATCATGCAAGGGAAGTTAAACAAATGAATTTGCTGGAATACATTTTGAAAGCCTCATTTTAGAATTTGACTTACGTAAATCTTTTGGGAGCCATAACAAAACAGAATCCCCCTTAACTGCAGCTTTCAGAAATCATCAGCTGATCTGCAAAGAGTTTGCAGGCATCCTGGAAAGGTCATCTCTGATTAATGGCTGACTCCCCTATCAGCCTTTGTTCCTAATACTAATCAGTCTCATTGATGCTGATTCCAACCCCAGATTTAAAACAAAAACAGGTGGTACTTTCTCTTACATAATATTGAACTGGGAATTAATTCTTTGTTATTTTTAATTTGTTGGGACTTGTATGGGAAGGGCAGACATGATATCAAATCAGGATTGTCATCTCAGACCACGACTCTCTGTTTAGTCTTTCATATAAGCAATTAAAGTTGTTTGAATCCTTGAAAAGCTAAAATTATTCCAAGAGCTCCCATTCTTTCCTCTCATAATGATCTGGAAATTCATCTGTATCATTTTTCCGGCATTAAGGCAATGTCAGCCATTTCGCTAATGTTGTTATAAAAAGGCCCTGATGAAATTATGTAATTTGCTAATTCCAGTCCCAAACAAGCACTGACAAGTTCTAACAGATAACAACTCTGCTTCACAAACTGTGGGCATAAGAACTTTACGCTTCAATGGAGTTTTCTTGTTATAATAATTTATTTTTCATGAAAATTACATAAATTTTATGTTGATGTTTTTCTGTGACTACTAATTACCTGACGCTATGTTCCTATGATACTGCTACATGTAAATGTTATACTGCACGTGTACTTGTGTGTCTGATAATAAGGTAGACTTTGACTCTGACTTTAAACATGCTACATTAGAAACACTTCCTTCTCATCTCTGATGTTAGGAAATTACCTGTAAAGGTCACAACACAATGCAATCAGATGCTGGCAAAGAAAGAGTGTGTCACTGTCACAACCACAGATTCGGCAGCGCAGCAGTTTCGACAATTGCGCTCGTGAATATGAACGTGTCAGCTAATTATTATTTCATTGTGATGGTGTTTAACTCCATTCATTCTGCTATAGTATTTGTCAAGACTTGGACACAGCAACACTTCGCTGCCTAATTGCATTCGGTCTTGCCTGAGAAATTGGACTGTCGAGTCAACTAGCTCTGAAGACTAGCGGTATTTGTTTCATTTTTAGTTGTTCTTTTCAGCCGCAATGTAGGCTTTGTTTTCCATTTGAGAGTTTTAGTTAGCGGCCCTGTTTGGCCTAACATTTATTGTTTTCTTTCCCATTTAACGCTGTTCGCATTACAGTCCGTGAAGTATTGACCCGCTTCAGTGTCTCTCACTCCGCACTTGGGCCATATCCGAACGGGGTGACAGTGATGTAATGATGGGAGAGGGTGCTGGTGGCAGAATCTCTTCAAGGAGCATGAGGAAATACAAAGGAACCTATACAGGCTTCTGAAGAACAATGCAGGTAGAGGGAACCTTCTAGATGCAAAGAATGCTCATAGCAGGAAGTTGACAGGGAGATAGGAGAAGATTATTTGAATCATTAAGTCATAGAAGACAATGGACCCAATGACAGTAAATAGGATTAGAGTACACTACTGTGCAAAAGTCTTAGGCACATATATTTAGCTAGGGTGCCTAACTTTTGCACAGCACTGTAATAATTTTATGCACTGCACTGTACTGCTACCATTAAAAAAAAAATTCATGACATGTGATGAATGAATCATGGTTGGGAAAAGGGGAAGGGAGAGGGGAGGGAGCAGGATGCCCCAGAGAGACATTCTGTAATGATCAATAAACCAATTGTTTGGAATCAAATGACCTTGCCTGGTGTCTTTGCACCTGCGCCACCCCCTGCCCCAACACTCCTCTGCCACCTGTCCCACACCTATCCTGTGGCGCCGAGACACCCAGCCGAGGTCGAGCCGACACCGGGCCGTGAGCACCGAGACACCCGGCCGAGGTCGAGCCGACACCGGGCCGTGAGCGCCGAGACACCCGGCCGAGGTCGAGCCGACACCGGGCCGTGAGCGCCGAGACACCCGGCCGAGGTCGAGCCGACACCGGGTCGTGAGTGCTGAGACTCCTGTCCGAGGCCGCCGAACTGACACTGGACCTATTATACAGGTATAAGGTGAGGCGGCGGCGGGCGGAGGGGGCGAGGCCCGAGGCCTGGAGCTGGCCTGCCGCTCGTCGCGACCGCCGCCACCTGGTACGGTCGGGAGCAGCTGCAGGACCCGGCGAAGGTGGAGCAGCTAGCAGGTGAAAACAAGTGAGGGGGTGGTGCCATTACCACACCACTAGGTGATCATCCCAACGGCGGAGCAGGTGGAAGAGGAGACATCTACCAACGGCTGCAAAGGCGGATGAGGATGCCCAACAATGGGTAGAGAGGCTTGCGAGCACGCCGCAAGAACTGCCGTAGACCCACAACACTCAGGGCTTGTCTACCTAGCGTGTGAAGCCTGGATTCGGCGGACTGCGCGGAAGAAACCATCACTGGTTCAACGGGCAGAAAGGTGATTCTCAGCAATGCGTCTTGGAGCGCTAAGAGGGCACAGTGAGACACACAGAACACTGCTGGCCGTCCACTGCATCCTGACCTATCTCCAGCCGTCTCGACTATGTCTTGCCACTGGGTCCAGATAGGCCGGGACGAGAGAGTGAGGCTGACGACCTGCGCAACTCTCCCTCACTTTAATCCAAGCCAAGCACAAGTCATGACTTCAAACCGAACGCGGAAGAAAGTGATGGTGCTCACCCTTGGCACATGGAACGTGAGAACTCTGCTAGATAACATCAAGGCAGACAGACCAGAGAGAAGAACTGCACTGGTTGCCAAAGAGCTAGCTCGCTGCAACGTGGACATAGCAGCTCTCAGCGAAACGTGCCTAGCAGACAAGGGCCAGCTGACAGAACGTAGTGGTGGATACACGTTCTTCTGGAGCGGTCGCAGCAGCGCTGAACGACGAGAAGCAGGCGTGGGATTTGCCATCAATTCTAACCTCGCCCGTAAACTCACCAAGCACCCAGAGAGCATCAACGACCGCCTGATGACACTTCAGCTCCCACTTGCAAACAAGAAGAGTGCTACGCTGATTAGTGCCCACGCTCCCACCATGACCAACCCAGATGACATTAAAGACAAGTTCTATGAAGAACTCGACGCCCTCATCTCAGCAATCCCACAGTCAGAGAAGCTCATCGTTCTTGGGGGCTTCAATGCCAGAGTAGGGACAGACTACCAAACCTGGGAAGGGATCATTGGAAGACACAGCACTGGCAAGTGTAACAACAACGGCCTTCTGTTCCTCAAGACATGTACCACACACGACCTTGTCATCACCAACACCCTGTTCCGCCTACCCACCCGTAAGAAGACGTCATGGATGCACCCACGCTCGAAGCACTGGCATCTGATTGACTACATCATCACCAGGAAGAGGGACAGGATGGATGTCAGAGTGACGAGAGCCATGTGTGGTGCCGACTGCTGGACCGACCACCGCCTCATTGTGTCCAAGTTCAGGTTTCGCATTCTGCCCATGAGAAGACCCCAAGGGCAGAAGACTGCAAAGAGGTTGAATGTCTCTAAGCTGAAAAGCAGCAGGGTTACAGACGAATTCGTCGATGACCTTGAAGGCAGACTGCCAGACACACCACAGGAAGACAGGACTAGTGTTGAGGAACAGTGGACGGCCTTCAGAGACACTGTCTACACTACCGCCCTTGAACATCTCGGACCAGCAACCCGAAGAAACCAACACTGGTTGGATGAGAATGATGAAGAAATACAGGCACTACTAACGGAGAAACATCAACATTACAGAGCGCATCAGAACGACCCCACATCGCTAGCCAAGAAAGATGCCTTTACCAACACAAGAAGAAAGGTGCAGAAAAAAACTTTGCGAGATGCAGGACAGCTGGTTCAGCAAGAAGGCCGATGAAATCCAGGGCTATGCAGACAGCCACGACATAAAGCGCTTCTACGATGCGCTTAAGGCTGTATACGGACCCCAGTCCTCCGGCTCCTCACCTCGCCTCAACGCAGATGAGACGCAGCTGCTGACAGAGAAGAAGCAGATTCTGGATCGGTGGGCTGAGCACTTTAACAACGTCCTTAACCGCCCCGCCGACATCAACGACGAGGCCATTGCCCGCCTGCCCCAGGTAGAGATCAACAAGAACCTCGACACCCTCCCCACAGTAGATGAAGTCAGGAAGGCAGTGAAGCAACTCTCCTGTGGCAAAGCGCCAGGACCCGATGCAATCCCTGCTGAGGTATACAAAGCAGGAGGCCCTGTCATGATGCAAAAACTGACTGTACTCTTCCAGTCCATGTGGAAAAAGGGACAGATCCCGCAACAGCTGAAAGATGCCAGCATAGTCCACATCTACAAGAGGAAAGGCAACCGCCAGTCTTGCGACAACCACCGAGGCATCTCCCTCTTGTCCATTGCGGGGAAGATTCTGGCCCGTGTCCTGCTCAACCGCCTTCTCCAACATCTTGAGCAAGGTCTGCTCCCAGAAAGCCAGTGCGGCTTCCGTGCAGAACGTGGGACCGCGGACATGATTTTTGCTGCGCGCCAACTCCAGGAAAAATGCCAGGAGCAACACAGCGACCTCTTTGTGACCTTTGTCGATCTAACCAAGGCTTTCGATACGGTCAGCAGAGAAGGCTTGTGGAAGATCATGGAGAAGGTTGGCTGCCCCAGCAAGTTCATCACAATCGTCCGGCAGTTCCACGACGGTATGATGGTGAAAGTTCTGGATGACGGCGACGAGTCAGAGGCCTTCCCAGTGACAAATGGCGTCAAACAAGGCTGCGTTCTTGCCCCGACTCTGTTCAGTATGGTATTCTCTGCCATGCTGACAGATGCCTTCCATAACCACGAAGAAGGAATCCACGTCAGGTACAGGACTGACGGCAGGCTGTTCAACCTTAGGCACCTGCAGGCAGTTACAAGGGTGCAAGAGACTGTCATCAGAGACTTCTTGTTTGCTGATGACTGCGCACTCAACGCCAGCACAGAGCAGGAGATGCAGCGTGAAATGGACTGCTTCTCACAAGCCTGCGACAACTTCGGTCTCACTATCAGCACCAAAAAGACCGAAGTTATGTACCAGCCTGCCCCAGGAAAGCCTTACCAGGAGTCGCGCATCACGGTGAAGGGCCAGAACCTCCAGGCAGCCGACAACTTCACCTACCTGGGCAGCATACTCTCTCGCGCAGTGAACATAGACGCTGAGGTCAACAACAGGATTGCCAAAGCCAGCGTCGCCTTTGGGAGACTCCGTGAGAACGTCTGGGAGGGGAGAGGACTCAGCCTTACCACCAAGCTGAAGGTCTACTGTGCAGTGGTCCTTACCACCCTCCTTTACGCCAGCGAGACCTGGACTGTCTACAGCAGACACGCCAAACAGCTCAACCACGTTCACCTGAGCTGTCTCCGCAGACTCCTCCACATCAGGTGGCAGGACAAAGTCCCCGACACGGAAATCCTGGAAGGAGCTGGGCTCTGCAGCGTCTACACCCTCCTGCTGAAAGCCCAAGCCAGGTGGGCCGGACATGTGGTCAGAATGCCAGACAGCCGATTGCCTAAGCAGCTGCTGTACGGAGAACTGTGTCAGGGCAAGCGCTCAGTCGGGGGGCAGAAGAAACGTTACAAAGACTGCCTCAAAGCATCCCTCAAAGGCCTGGGTGTCGACATCAGCACATGGGAGACGCTTGCCCTCGACCGTCCAGCTTGGCGCAGCAAGATCACCACAGGAGCCCGTGCAGCTGAAGTCAGGCGCATCATCGAGGCGCAACGAAAGCGTGCTGTGCGCAAGGCCCGAGCAGCATCCACTGCCACGACAGCACCCACCCACTTGTGTCCCACATGTGGGCGAGCCTTCAGGGCCTGGATTGACCTCATCAGTCACCTCCGGACCCACAGCCACCAATCTCCCATTTGACTTTGAAGCCATGGTCATCTTCGACTACGAAGGACGAACAACAACAACAATCCTGTGGCGCTCCACCCTCGCCATTCCCAGCATCCTTTGCTCCCACCAGACTTACAAGCTCTCCACTTCACACTGATAAATACAGTACTGTGTAAAAATCTTGGGCACCTTAGCTATTTACACTGCATGCTTCTAAGACTTTTGCACAGTATTGTAGATGGCTAACTGATAATTGCCATGGACAGGATGAGCCTGCTGGCCTGCTGTGTGCAGTATGACTCTAAAAGGACATTCCTTTTGGGAGTCATCAAAGGCTCCTTTCGCAAACTGGCATTGCCCAGCAAGAAAGGATTCCCAATTTGCCACTTGATCTTTGTAAGACTTTTGCAATGTAGCAGTGGGCAGTACCGGCCATCCCTGGTAACAAATGGGTTTTGTTTTTACAATTTCCCTGACGCCAATTTTATCCATTAAGAAAGAAAATACACAATAGTCACTTAATACAGTAACCTCCACAGTGTTGTAATGAATGGCATCAAAATATGTAAGACTGAGAAGAGTGAATGGTTATTAAAAGTGAGGGGAAAGAAAGAGAGGAAATGAGTTTTGCCATTCGTAGGAATGAACATATGCATGTATGTCAAACCTTTGAATCTAATAATATTATGCAAGCACATTCATAACTTGAGATAGCCTGTACGATGTCCTGTGTGGTCACTCTCACCAGCAATAACCTGTGGTGTTCACAAGGCCCTGTATCTGAGAGTGAGAGAACATTCTCTCTTCTCCCATCTTCCATCAGGCAGAAGATACCAAAGCCTGAAAGCAGATACCACCAGGCTCAAGGACAGCTTCTGTCCCATTTTTATACGAGTACAGAATGTTTCATTAGTACATGAGAAAATAATAAACAAGATTACCATTTTTAACTAAAAATGCCAATTCAACTCTGAGAGCAGTCTAAGCATTGGTGTGTGCTTGGAATTCTCAGATGCCATAGATATATCACAAGAAACTAATACCTACACTCTTAGATGCCTTACCTCAGAATTGTTGCAGGGACAATAGTCAATGAAGACAAATGCTCATGCCTGCCCTGTAATTGGACCCTGCTCTCCTCAAGTTTGGGGTCTGGATGAACCCCAGACTGCAGCAGGAAGTAGCACATGGTGAGACGCGGCAGATGTCAGCAGCAGCACTTGAGAAAGTCCTGAGGTTTGAAAGCTGCGGTCAACTGTAACCCTGACGTCCAATAGCAAAACAGTCAAGGAGCACATAATCTTGAGGTTGTTGAAGATCACAGAATTTAGTGTGGACAACAGATGCAGTTTGTACAGTATGTTAGGTCTTTAACTGGTGGAGTTTCAGGGAAAATAAAAAAGATCTATCACTTTTCAGATATAAGTTTGCCCTACTATTGACGCCATTTAGGGTATACGTACCTCAAAAATAAAGCTGTTGAAGAATAAAATCCCACCAGAAAATGAGAGAAGTTTCTGACTGGCTTCAACATCTGCACAAATTGAACTACTGCGGGTCAAGCTAATTTTAAACTGCAAAACACCATTACTCTTACAGTTGTGTGAAATTATTTCTGGCCCCACAAGGTCTTTGGCAATGAACAAAATAATTCATAATGCCCCAACTGTTTTGTTCATAATTTAGTTATACTTTCTTCTATATCTCTAAGGCAATGGCACTTAATTTGGATACATTTTTATTTTATAATAATAATAACTTTATTTATAAAGCACGTTTCATACATTTAAGATGAAGGTTCAAAATGCTTTACATAGATTGTAAAGATAAATCAATATAGTCACAAAAATACGAGACAAAATTAAAAATCATAAGTAAAGAAAAACATTATATCTATATAGGTATATACATAGTATACACATAGAATAAAACAATCAAATATGCTAAATTATAATAATAGAATCCACATCAACAAGCATTAACTAATCCTATAAATAAGCCAAATTTAAAAAGTAAGGTTTTAGACGTGTTTTGAAACATTCCACAGTACTAGCCTGGCGTATCTCAGTTTGTAGAGAATTCTGGATTTTTCGTGAATGAGAGCAAAAGGCCGCATATGCTTGGCTCTAGGAACACTAAATAAACCAGTATTCGCGGATCTAAGGTTACGATTAGGATTGTAACGGGGTAGACTCTCCATGATATATGGAGAATAATGCAGTGAGTAGGAGTGTGTGTGTGCGCACACGCGCGGGAGTTGGTGACGTGCAGAGGATCTCATTGAAAGCTACTGGATGCTGAAAGGCCAGATGCGGAGTGGATATTTCTAATATTGGAATTGGAATTGGTTTATTGTTTTCACATATATTGTGATATCGTGAAAAACCTAGTTTTGCATGCCATTACATCAGTACATTAAGGTATCACAAGGAAAAGCAATAAGAATATGGAATATAGTTTTACAGTTACAGTGTAAATGCAGTGCAGGCTGACAATAAGGCGCAAGGCCAGAACCGAGTAAATTGTGGGCCAAGAGTCTACCTTTAACTCTGATTCAAAGGCATAGTCACAGTAGAAAAGGGTGCCTCTTTAAAACTAAGATGAGGAGGAATTTCTTCAGGTGATGAACCTGCGGAATATGTTGTCAGGGAGGTCTGAGGAGGCCGAGTCATTGGGTGCATTTAAAGCAGAGATTAAAGCAGAGGCTGTTGATTGGTAAGGGAGAGAAGAGTGAAGATGGGGTTGAAAGATATCAGCCATAATGACAGAGCGGACTTAATGGGCAGAAAGATCTAATTCTGCTTCTACTGTACTGTGCAAAAGACTTAGGCACATATATGTACAGTAGCCAGGGTGCCCAAGACCTTTGCACAGTGCTGTAGTAATTTTATGTACTGCACTGTATTGCTGCTGCAAAAACCCAACAAGTTGCATGACATTTGTGAGTGATGATAAACCTGAGTCTGATATGGGTCTCTATTGTGGACTGAGAGTGGGAAGGGGGCAGAGAGAGTGGAATCATGGTTGGGAAAAGTGATAGGGAGAGGGGACAAAGTGGGAAACATCAGAGAAACATTCTATAATGACCAATAAACCAACTGTTAGGAATTAAATGACCTTCACAACACGCTGGAGGAACTCAGCAGGTCGGGCAGCATCCATGGAAATGAACAGTCAACGTTTCGGGCTGACCTCGCCTGCTATCTCAGGATTCCCATGGAACTCCACCTTTGCCATTCCTAACATCCTTTGCTCCCACCAGATTTACAATCTCCCCGCTCCACATTGACAAATGCAGTACTGTGCACAAGCCTCAGGCACCCTAGCTACAGTACTTTTAGTGTCTAAAAGTTTTGCACAGTACTGTATATCTTATTTTGTGTGTAGCCTTCCCCTTATGTAACCACCTTGCTGTGAACGGCTCCAATCCTGAGCAAGGGGCAGATGATCAGTGGAACACCGATCACAGCACAGTGTGTAAGTTAAAATTCAGACAAAAAGAGTACATGCAAATCTGGAAGAAAACATTTTAACCAGAGATATATGAGTCTAGCTGATGCTTTGATCAACATATCAACATCAGAATGGATGTCCTTGATTCACATCTCTTAGAATTTGGGTCCAACCTGCTGCTTGTGATTTATTGACCATGCAGGAAGTTTGTAGGTTTGCATTTTTGAGCTTTGATTAATGTTGGCGAGGGCACAAAGGAGTAGTACATGATCAAGCAACACACACAAAATGCTGGAGGAACTCAGCAGGCCAGGTAGCATCAATGGAAAAGAGTACAGTTGACATTTCAGGCCGAGACTCTTCAACAGGATCAGGATTAATGCCATGGCTGCTAATAAAATGTCAAGTGCATTATGTTAATATTCAGAGGAGAACCTGATCTGAGTTCTCACTATTTCAACTGGAAACAGTTACCAGCATGATCAGCCCAACCTAAAATGTTAACATGCACTAAGCTCCCCCCAAAAAATAGACTTTAAATAATCATATTTCTTTTCTCGGGTATCGGATAGCAAAGCCAAGAGGCTGGTAGTAGATTCATTATTCATCTGCTAATTCTATTGCCTACTGATTCCCTTCATCCTCTGTGTCTGTGGTCAGTAAATTCCCCACCTTCCAGCTTGACAATAGCTCACTTTTCAAATCCTCTTGCTTTCAACTCCCTCCATGATATCCACCTCCCTCTACATATTTCTCTGCAGCCTTCTAAAAAATTTGAATTTCTGGGCCCTTAAGCATTTGTACTTTGAATTTCACCATCTTTGTTCACTGTACCTTGACCAGACTAAGCTCCCAGCCCTGCAGTTCCCTTCTTAATCCTTTCACAGAGTCATGCAGTGAGATAGAAGCTGTTTTTGAGCCTGGTGGTTTCTACTTTCAGAGTCAAGAAGCAGGGTCTTCCATGCTGAGCAAGTAAACGTCTACACTAATACATTTCTAGCTCTGCTTTCTTGTGCTTTTGATGCCTTGGTGAGTCAAGTTCTTGATTAGATACTTCTTAAAGGTTGGGAGATTGCCTACCTGCCTCCGCTATCGTTTCAGATGGTGCATTTCTGATCCCACTTATCTTCATTAAAACCTACCTCTCAGTCATCATTCTAAGATTTCTGTTCGGCAAATGTTCTATATCAACACACACTATTGTTGTTGCTGCTGTCCTAAGACCTGACATGCCATACGTGAAAATGAATTAATCATGTTTAGAAATACCACACCATCCCACTGGGAACAGAAGCATTCTGGCAAAGTACAAGGGTTGTAAAATGACTGATTAACCCTTCTCCACGCAGGACTTGATCTCCAGCCCCTCACAGGCAGACTAATTACAGAGTGTTATTTCAGGTTACTGGCAACTGCTAATTATGTTAAATGAAACACTTTGGAGTAGAGGCACCCTTCCTCAGTCATGCCTATTCGTGCTCATATGTGATTCTCAGGAATGTTGCTTATTTGTTCATCTGATGTATTCATGGTTTGTGAGGCTGTAGAACAACCAGGCATTATGTGTCCTCTGTCCACCAATCACATCCACTGCTAGGAATTATGTAGAAAATTCATAGCACTGGCATTTGCCAAACTGTGTCCGACAGAATTCAAGTTTCCACAGATGGACGTCAGATGAACTGAATTTTTTTTGTATTTCCACTATTTTTTTGGCACATTTGTTCAAAAGTTTAGATTGCACTTGGAGTATTGTGCACAGCTCTGGTCATCATGCCACACGATGAATGTAGCAGCAAGAAGAGAATGCGCAGAAGAGATTCAACAGGATGTTTCCTGGAACGGAGGCCTGCAGTTATAAGGAGAGTGGACAGCACTGTGCTTATTTTCAGTGGAAGGTAGAGTCACTGTTCCCTCTAAAATGCGTGGGTGTGCAGCTGCACAATAAATGAAATATTCCCACGTTTTAGCTTTTGTTGCCGAGTGGCTGGTATTTTCTTTTATACAATGTTAATATAATTTTGAATTTATGTATGTTCATATAAATCTGAAATTATGCTAATATTCTTTTGAAACCTACATTAATATAATTGAGAAATACCCTGTAATTAAATGTGTTAATAAATATAATCTATAAATTTTCTAAATAATAAATGTACTGCAACCTTAACTTTGAAACATTTTAGACCATAAACCATAAGATATAGGAGCAGAAGTAGGCCATTTGGCCCATCGAGTCGGCTCCGCCATTCAATCATGGGCTTATCCAATTTTTTCCAGTCATCCCCACTCCCCTGCCTTCACCCCATACCCTTTGATGCCCTGGCTAATTAAGAACCTATCTACCTTTACCTTAAATACACCCAGTGACTTGGCCTCCACAGCCGCCCGTGGCAACAAATTCCACAGATTTACCACCCTCCGACTAAAGTAATTTCTCCGCATCTCAGTTCTAAAAGGATGTCTTTCAATCCTGAAGTTGTGCCCTCTTGTCCTAGGATCCCTGCTGTTTTTCAGGCTCTGGTCAATGATGTGCTCTGGGACATGTTGAATCAGTTTGGTTTTATTCTTATCTATTCTCACTCTCAACAGGAATATGTCCAGCATGTCAGAAAGTCTCAGGTGGCTCCTCGAGAATAAACTTTCTGCCAAACCAGAGAAGTGTGAGTTCCACAAGGAGCAGGTGTCGTTCTTGGGTTACATCCTCACCCCCAGACCTTCAACATATTTACATTGTCAGTGTTTCAAGTTACAACACTGTTACAAATTGTAACAATAAACACAGAATGGAAGTCAGTAGCTCATTGTTAATAAACTACCAGCCCGCTGAACACTGATGCCATCTAGTCAAAACATTTTACTTTTTCCATTGTGCCTGCCAGTTGTTTTGACTGCCTGACATTGCTTACTTGTGTTGTGAGTTGTGGCTTGTTTTTGTTTGATGTGAAAAATTCTGTATTGTGACCTTTTAGATAAGTAATCAAAAGTATATGATTTCTTAATTTTCATGCAACTATAAAAAAAGTAGAGTGAACATTAGGTAGGATGCTGAGGGTGACCTCATTAATTATGAGGGCATAGATAGGATAGGCACATTCTTTTCCCAGGGCAGGAAAGTCCAAATCTATTTTAAGGTAAAAGGGAAGAGATTAAAAAGGGATCTGAGGGGTAAATTTTCTCACAGATGGTGGCAGTGGGTATTTGAGATGAGCTGTTAAAGGAAGTGGTAAAAGTAGATACAACATTTAAATAGCATTTGGACAACTCATGCATTTGGAAAGGAGAGGATAAGTAGAATATGAACCTAATTCAGGCCTATGGGATCAGCAGGGGCAGATATTATGTTCAGTAACTATAAGGTGAGTTGAAAGGACTCATTTCTGCTGTAATATTCTCTGATTCAATCCCACGATTCAATGAAATAATCTATGGTTTCTCAGTGACCTTAGTTGTTACTCTTACATCAAGGGATTTTAAATAATTACAATTCCACTTACTGTGGCTGAAAGCATTTGATTTAGAAACTGATTAAATGATGCCTTTAACATTGGGGTCCCTTGCTGATTGAAGCAGTGGCTTCCAAATTCTTTCACAAGCTGATGGTCTGGTTTATACCAGCAGATAACAACACAGTTGAATAAGAAAAGGCATAGAATGTGCTAATACAGAAAACCATTCAGCCATGATGACTGTGTTCAATCAATTCAAAACTCGCTATCTTATCCTTTTCTCTATTCCAAATATTTACCCAACATCCTCTCTGAAGATACAGCGGTCTCAGTCTCAACCATTCAACACATAATTATTCCAGGGAAACTTTCTCGGTATGTAGAATGTCTGTAAATCAACCTTACATAGAGTTCCAAGCATTCACAGGTCAGATAGGGGAAACAATTTTACTTCCAGTGTTCAGCCTATAGCTCCCCAGTTTCCCCCATTTGCTGTTTAGCAATTGATAACTATTTAATGCTTTTTCACACGTTACTTTGTCCTCAATCACAGAGGTGACATTTTGACCTGTAACCTTAGCCTCTGGAACCAGTGGCCTGAGAAGTACCCAGGCCCTGTGGCCAGATAATTCTGTCCAATTCATGCTGGGACTTTTTACACCCAGAAGAGCATTAGAATTAGCAACAGGAGTAAGCTGCAGTCACCAAATCTGTTCTGTCATTCAATACAAACATGGCTGATCAGATCACATTTTGACTCCACTGCAAGCTCTCTTTCACCCCCTTTACTTTTATCATTTATCTTTGCCTTTAAAATATTCAAAGAGCCTACTTCCTCCATCTTTTGAGGAAGCAAGCTTAACATTCATGGTTTTCTGAGAGAAAAGAAATTTCAACCAAACTCTGAATTAAATTGGGATCTGTTATCTTTAAATAATGACCCACCCTGAGTTCTAGATTCTTTCATACGAAGAAGCATCCGCTCCACTTCCATCCTGTCAAGATTCCTGAGGATCTTATATCATTTGATTGCATGTCCTCTGAGTCTCCTCTTGTATTTGGTGTTTATTAAGCTAGATTTTGTCTATTGCCGGCTTGCCCAGCTCCTTTTCCATTCTACTGGAACAATTTGGAGAAAGTAAAGCTGGATCAGTGTAAATGAGTCAGCATGGGTCATCAGGCTGAAGGGCCTATTTCTATGCTGTTTGACCTTCATCAGAAGAGCAGCACAGAGTTTTGAGATAAAGATCGGATGCTGGTTTGAAACACTGGATACAGAGCAGCGGCCTCCATGGTATGCATCTGAGCTTTATGTTACAATGGTAAGAGTTTGGAGTGTGACTGTAGAACTGCATTGACTAGTAAAATGCGAACAAGACAGCCATGTTCACCAAACCTGAACTACTTTTCCAACAAATTATAGTTTCATTGGATAGTGACACAAAAACAAAATGCATTTACATTGGGGCGACACGGCAGCGTAGTGGTTAACACAACGCTTTACAGTACAGGCGGCCTGGGTTCAACTCCTGTGCTGCCTGTAAGGAGTTTGTATGTTCTCCCCGTTTTCTCCTGGTACTCGGGTTTCCTCCCACAATCCAAAGACATACTGGTTGGTAGGTTAATTAGTCATTGCAAATTGTCCTGTGGTTAGGCTAGGGTTAAACTGGGGGTTGCTGGGCGGCGTGGCTTGAAGGGCTTGAAGGGCCAGAAGGGCCTTTTCTGAGCAGTACCTCAGTAAATAAATAATAAATAGATCTCTTGACCCCGTACTCCAAAATGGTTTGCAGACACATTTTACGTTGCAGGCAGCAAAGCCTCCAATTCATGTGCAACAATAAGTCAGTGATCTATGTGATAATCTCCTTTAATGATGAGGGGACACCAGCAGCTGCTATAAATGTGTCATGGGTCACTCAAGTCCTCTTAAGAAGACAGTATCTCCTCTGAAAATAGCACCAATGCTAATGCAGCACTCCCTCGGTGTACTCCAGAGTATTGATTTAATGTAGTTCTCCAGTTCTCCAGTCCAAATGCTAATACTACCAAACTTTAAAAAGATGTGCACTCATCTTGCTTGGTGCTGTGATAGGATCCCCATGTGGATCCCTGCTAAGTACTTGGGATGGTCAGTTGATGGCAGAAACCCACCTTACATAGAATCATGGGGGACAGAGATAAGGTGAATGGTCACAGTCTTTTCCAAAGGTAGAGGAGACAAAATCGAGAGGGCAAAGGTTTTTGGCGAGAGGGGCAAGATTTAATGGGGACATGAGGGGCAACCTTTTCAAAAAGATGGTGGTGGGTATGTGGAACAAACTGCCAGGGAAAGTGGTAGAGACAGGTACAATCACAATCCTTAAAAGACATGGATAGGAAAGGTTCGGAGAAAATCAGCCAAACAAAGGCACTCAGGATTAGCTTGGGTAGGCAATTTGGTCAGCGTTCACGAGTTGGCCAAAGGGCCTGTTTGCATGCTGTATAACAGTATGACTGTAAAATGTCTCCCTGTGCATAATGCTATAATGGTCCCTTTTAGAGCCAATTCTATTTAGCCTCTCTTTTCTGTGGACTTGAGGGACAAATGATGTACAAATGGAATGCCAGTAAGGAGCCTGTTGTCATGTCTTTAAACACAAGCACAGGATGCAGAAACAAGGATACTACCTATCGAGCTCTTGTTAATGTAACTCACTAGACATAACATCGTCTTACTGAGAGTACATCACAATGAGTGCTGACTTCTTCAATAAGTGACGAGCATAAATCTTAGATGGTTATTCATAATACCAATACCTTGCATGGAAAGAATACAATATGCCATTTGATTATTTACGTTTCTTTCCTAATTAATATTACATAGGAAAAGATCACATATCATCTCTCAATCTATGAAATAACGGTTGAGGTTCGTTATTGAGGTGATTGTCCCCTTTAGCTCTAATACTATATGTTTCTTTTCATGAGTTTCTCACACAATTGGTAATAATAAGATCACTTACAAGCAACACCAGCAGCTCATTCCACAAAGGACTCAGAAAGACCAGGCCACAGCTCCCCTGCTTCCCTACATCTCCCACCTTAAAGCCTCCATGCCTTGACCCAGCCAGCTTTACCTGCTCTCCAGGGCTGGCTGACCATGTAAGGACTGAGCAGCACTTGACACCCGTGAAGGCTGGTCAGAAATAGCTTTAATAGCTCAGCGTTAAGTCAAGGTCAGCTGATTTAAATCTTCCTGCACAGATGGTCGATTTCATTGCTGCCCTTCCCCCACTAAGGTTCCCTCTACACTCGAATGGTGTGGTATTTACAAAGGAGAAACAGTCCAATTGGCCCAACAGGTCAAAGCAGCTGCTTATAGCCCAAATGAACTTCGTCCCGAGAGTGACACTGTGATATAGCAGTTAATCTGCTGTCTCACAATTGCAGCAACCCTGGTTTCATCCTGACCTCCAGTGATCACTGTGTGAAGTTCACACGTTGTCACAATGAACTTGTTCACCCTGTTTCACCCTGTTGCTCCAGTCTCCTCCCACATCTCAAAGACACGCAGTTGCTTTACACCCCATTTTAAATGATCCCTTCATGTAGGTTATTGGAAAAAGGAACAAAAGGGGAGTTGATGGGCAGATGAGGGAACAAAATGCAGGATCACAAGGAAATAAGGAGCAGTGGAACTATTGACATTGCTATATTGGGAGTCAAAATGGGTCACATGGGTAGAATGGCCACAGTCTGTGTTGTAACTTGTAAGTCAATAATCTCCCCCTCAGTCTATCAGCATACCCTTCTTTTCTTTTCTTCCTTCTCTCCTCCACATAAAAGCTCTTCTTAAATTCATCTCAGCCATTTGTACAGTAGTGCATTTTGAATTCTAACTAATCTCGGCATAACGAGACTTCTCCTGATTTCTTGTCGCATGTGGTTGGAAATCAGTCTTCAGGCTTTCGAAGTGCCCACTTTTCTGTTCAATCATCGTCAGTCATTCAAGTCCGAGGTGGAGACTAAGAAGCACTATCACACTTAGCTGTAGGATTGTTCATTGCTGTTTCCAAAACAATTTTGTTTTACCTGTCAGCATTGTTATCCCTGAGCTGAAGCCCCGAACCTGGAGGACCAGTAGACAACTCTTAGTCTGGCCTCTACCCTTTGGCATGGGTGATCCTACCAAGAGCCAAAGCCACAAGGCCTGACTCCAGCCAACGTAGCTCTCCGGGTCATTGAGGCATGCAAGCCTCTAAACCACAACAAAACTGTGGTCCTCTTGGAGGAAGCTTTGTTATAGGAAGAGGTTAATAGACTGATAAAGGTAAAGTGAGTCAAAGATTGATAGATCTTTCACACAGATTGGAAACAGGTCTTTTGACCCTGTTCATACAGGCCAACCAAACTGTCTTTCAGAGCTAGTCTCTTTTGAATGTGTTTCAAAGATTCAAAGTATATTTATTATCAACCAATCAGAAGGAAAAGCAAAGGGATTCTGAAGAGAGAATTTGGAGAGCTAGGCAGAAAGCTAAGATGCAGGATCACCAAAGTAGTAATTTCTGAATCGCTGCCTGTGCCATGCACCATTTAGGGTAGAAACAGGATGATTTGGCAGATAAACGCGTGGCTGAGAAGCTGGTGCAAGGGTCAGGGCTTCAGGTGCTTGGATCATTAGGATCCCTTCTGGGGGAGGTATGACCTGTACAAAAGTGACAGATTGCACCTGAACCCGAGAAGCATCAATATTCTTGTGAGCAGGTTTGTTAGAGCTGTTGGGGAGAGTTTAAACTAATTTAGCAGGGGGGTGAAGGGGGGAGGAGCACTGGATAGAGGCGATCATCATGCACCGCCTCCCTCTGGCACTCCTCCCCCTGCTCCTCTCCCCTTTTCTTCCATGGCCTTCTGTCTCTTTCACCAATCAACTTTCCAGCTCTTTACTTCATCACTCCCGCTTCAGGTTTCACCTGTCACCTTCTGTTTCTCTCTCACCGTGCCCATCTTTTAAATCTACTCCTCTCAGCTTTTTTTCTCTAGTCCTGCTGAAGGATTTTGTCCTGCAATGTCAACTGTACTCTGTTTCCAGACGCCACCTGGCCTGTGAGTTCCAGCATTTTGTGCGTGTTGCTTGGGTGGTTATCACTTTTGGTTCAAGAGCCTAATGGCTGAGGGGTAATATCTGTTCACCAGTATCTCTACTCTCTGAGGAGGCTGAAGAGAGCTGGACTTTGTACATCTATACTCATGTCCTTCTACAGATGAGCAGTAGAGAGCATCCTTTCAAGTGGAATTACTGCATGGTACGGAAACTATGCTGCAGCAATCAGGAAGGCTCTATAATGGGTAGGCAAAACTACCCAACTACCCAAGGTGCATGGAGGACACACCTAACATGCCAAAGAGAGATGATATAGTTGCGATGGGAAGTGAGGACACTAAAGAGGTAGTGCTGAGCAAACTTGTGAGCTGAAAGATGGACAAGTCCCCTGGTCCTGATGGAATGCATCCCAGGGTACTGAAAGAAATGGCAGAGGTCACAGTAGAGGGTTTGGTGATAATTTACCAAAATTCTCTGGACTCTGGGCAGGTCCCAGTGGCAAACTCAGCGGAGTTCTTTGAGGATATCACAAGCACAGTGGCTAGAGGGGAACAGATGGATGTTATTTACTTGGATTTCCAAAAGATGTTCGATAAGGTGCCGCATAAAAGACTTATCCATAAGATAAGGATGCATAGAGTTGGGCGTGATGTATTGGAATGAATAGAGGATTGGTTCAGTAATAGAAAGCAGAAAATTGGGATACATGGGTGTTACTCTGGTTGGCAATCAGTGGTGAGCAGTGTACCACAGGGGTCAGTACTGGACCTGTATCTATTCACGATATACATTAACGATCTGGAAGAGGAAACTGAGTGTAGTGTATCTCAGTTCGCTGATGCCAATAAATTGAGTGGAAAAGCAAATTGTCCAGAAGATACGGAGAGTCTGCAGAGAGATATAGATCAGTTAAGGCTCTGGCAGATGGAGTACAATGTTGGTAAATGTGAGGTCATCCACTTGGAAAGGAAAAATGGAAGAGCAGATTATTATTTAAATGGTAAAACAATTGCAGCATGCTGCTGTGCAGAGAGACTTGGGAGTGCTTGTGCATGAATCACAAAAGGTTGGTTTGCAGGTGCAGCAGGCTATCAAGAAGGCAAATGGGATGTTGGTCTTAATTACTCGAGGGATTGAATTTAAGAGCAGGGAGGTTATAGGCAACTATACCTATTGTGTACAGTTCTGGTCACCGAATTATAGGAAAGATGTTAATAAAATTGAGAGAGTACAGAAGAGGTTTACTAGAATGTTGTCTGGGTTTCATCTCCTAAATTACAGAGAAAGGTTGAACAAGTTAGGTCTTTATTCTTTGGAGCGTAGAAGGTTGATAGAGGTGTTTAAAATTATGAGGGGGACTGATAGACTTGACGTGGATAGGCTTTTTCCATTGAGAGTGGGGGAGATCCAAACAAGAGGACATGAGTTGAGAGTTAAAGGGCAAAAGTTCAGGGGTAACATGAGGGGAAACTTCTTTACTCAGAGAGTGGTGGCTGTGTGGAACGAGCTTCCAGCAGAAGTGGTTGAGGCAGGTTCGATGTTGTCGTTTAAAGTCAAATTGGACAACTAAATGGTCAGGAAGGGAATGGAGGGTTATGGACCAAGTGCAGGTCGGTGGGACTAGGTGAGAGTAGGACTTTGGCACATACTAGAAGGGCCGAGATGGCCTGTTTCTGTGCTGTAGTTGTTATACGGTTATATACAGGGTAATGGGGAGGCCACATCTGGAGTATTGTGTGCAGTTCTGGTCTCCTTACTCGAGGAAGGACATGCTGGTTTTGGAGGCAGTGCAGAGGAGGTTCACCAGGTTGATTCAAGAGATGAGAAGGTAGACTATGAGGAGAGATTGGGTTGCCTGGGACTGTACTTAATGGAATTCAGAAGAATGAGAGGAGATCTTATAGAAACATATAAAGTTTTTATAATTATATAAAGTGGAAAAGGGTGGCTAAAGTGAATGTAGGTCCCTTGGAGGTCGAGAAGGGGGAATTGACTTTGGGTAATGAGGAAATGGCAGAGGATTTCATTGACAATTTTGTGCTGTTCTTCATGGTGGAGGACACATCTAACATGCCAAAGAGAGATGTTATGGATGCGATGGGAAGTGTGGACCTTGATACAATAGCTATCACTAAAGAGGTAGTGCTGAGCAAACTTGTGGGCCTGAAGGTAGATAAGTGGTCCTGGTACTGAATAAATGGCAGAAGTTATAGTAGAAGCTTTGCTGATGATTCACCAAAATTCTCTGGACTCTGGGCAGGTCCCAGTGGATTGGAAGACAGCGAATGTCATGCCACTGTTCAAAAAAGGATGTATGCAAAAGGCAGATAACTATAGGCCAGTTAGTTTAACATCTGTAGTTGGGAAAATGCTTGAAGCTATCATTAAAGAAGAAATAGTGAGGCATCTGCAAAGAAATGGATCCATCAGGCAGACGCAGCATGGATTCAGCAAAGGCAGGTCCTGTTTGACAAACTCAGCGGAGTTCTTTAAGGAAATAACGAGTGCAGTGGATAGAGGGGAACAGATGGACATTATATAATTGGATTTCCAGAAAGCGTTCGATAAGGTGCCACATAAAAGATATCCATAAGATAAAGATGCATAGAGTTGGAACTGATGTATTAGCATGGATAGAGGATTAGTTAACTAATAGAAAGCAGAGAGTTGGGATACATGGGTATTTCTCTGGTTGGCAATCAGTGGTGAGCGGTGTGCCACAGGGGTCGGTGCTGGGCCCACAACTGTTCACAATATGCATTAACGATCTGGAAGAGGGAACCAAGTGTAATGTATCTAAGTTGCTGATGACACTAAATTGAGTGGAAAAGCAAATTGTGCAAATGATATGGAGAGTCTGCAGAGAGATATAGATAGGTTAAGTGAGTGGGCAAGGGTCTGGTAGCTATAGTACAATGTTGGTAAATGCTAGGTCATCCACTTTGGAAGAAAAAATGGAAGATCAGATTATTATTTAAATAGTAAAAGATTGCAGCAGGCTGCTGTGCAGAAGGAGTTGGGAGTGCTTGTGCATGAATCACATAAAGTTGGTTTGCAGGTGCAGCAGGCTATCAAGAAGGCAAATGGGATGTTAGCCCTCGTTGCTAGAGGATTGAATTTAAGAGCAGGGAGGTTATGCTGCAACTGTACAGGGTACTGGTGAGGCCACATCTCAACTACTGCATGGAGTTCTGGTCTCCTTACTTGAGGAAGGATATACTGGCTTTGGAGGCAGTGCAGAGGAGGTTTACCAGGTTGATTCCAGAGATGAAGGGGTAGACTATGAGGAGAGATTGAGTCACCTGAGTCTGTACTCACTGGAAGTCAGAAGGATGAGAGGAGATCTTATAGAAACATATAAAATTATGAAAGGGTTAGATAAGATAGAGGCAGGAAGGTTGCTTCCACTGGTAGGTGAGACTAGAATTAGGGGACATAACCTCAAGATGTGTGGGAGTAAATTTAGGATGGAGCTGAGAAGGAGCTGCTTTTCCCAAAGAGGGGCAAATCTATGGAATTCTCTGCCTAATGAAGCAGTGGAGGTTACCTCCGTAAATATATTTAAGACAAGGTTGGATAAATTTTTGCATAGTAGAGGAATTAAAGGTTATGGAGAAAAGGCAGGTAGGTGGAGATAAGTCCATGGCCAGATCAGCCATGATCTTATTGAATGGCGGAGCAGGCTTGTTGGGCCAGATGGTCGACTCCTGCTCCTATTTCTTATTTCTTATGTTCTTATTTACAATACCAACTAGCAATTTGATCAGCCAGACCACTTTATTGCTATATTTACCCCCTTCCTGCTCCTCTTAATTTAAACCCACCTCTTACTCTTTTAATCTTTTCTCTCTCATGTGCTTTCTCTCAAGGCATCTGTTTTATTCACTTCATTGATTCCATGTGGGAGTGAGTTCCACACCTTCTCTCCAGGGGTATGTTAAAGCACACATCCGTGTCTCTGTTAAAATCCCTTTCCCATTTACCCTCTGTTGTCAGCAGTTTCTTGATTCACAGCATTCTGATTTGGGAGTTTCAGCCCTGGCTCAAAATCTTTCCAGGGGCTCACACTGTTTCACTGCAACAACCTCCTCCCATTACTCTTACCTGAACAATCCCAGTTTTAAAGCTTGAGCCAGACTCTACTGCTGGGGACCCTTGACTGTCTTAGGTTGGGCTTCAGATTTACAAACTAAAATAGGTGGCAGTGTTTTTGGGCTAAGTTTGATTTTGGATGAGTGTATAATGTTATCCATCTGTCCCAGTGCCAATTCTCGTTGATGTAAAAGGATGGGATATAGAAACATAGAAACATAGAAAATAGGTGCAGGAGTAGGCCATTCGGCCCTTCGAGCCTGCACCGCCATTTATTATGATCATGGCTGATCATCCAACTCAGAACCCAGCCTTCCCTCCATACCCCGTGACCCCTGTAGCCACAAGGGCCATATCTAACTTCCTTTTAAACATAGCTAATGAACTGGCCTCAACAGTTTGCTGTGGCAGAGAATTCCACAGATTCACCACTCTCTGTGTGAAGAAGTTTTTCCTAACCTCGGTCCTAAAAGGCTTCCCCTCTATCCTCAAACTGTGACCCCTCGTTCTAGACCTCCCCAACATCGGGAACAATCTTCCCGCATCTAGCCTGTCCAATCCCTTTAGGATCTTATACGTTTCAATCAGATCCCCCCTCAATCTTAGCTTGCTGCTGAGTAAATGTTACTGAGCAGCAAGCTGAATCAGCCGTGTCTCACCTCGGGCCCCAACACCCTGGCCTTTTTAAACTTGCCCGGTGCCTGAATCACCGTCCAAACATTGGGTTCAATTGCTTTGATACACTCTGGGGTCTGGACCCCGCCACCTCGATTCAGCCTGTATCTGACCTTTCCAATTCAGCTCGGCACTTCAATTGATCGAACCTCAGGTCTTCCTCACTCTTGGTGATGGGCCCGCTGCCTCACCTCCCCTTGGATCTGCCACATCGAATTGCCTCCAAGATCAAAGGGAAGTTATAGACTATTACTTGCGATGATCATTTGCCAGAAAAAGAGTGATTAACAAAGTATTTAGTTGTTTGCCTTGTTACATTGGCTACCAGCCAGAAGTCGCTGAGATTCCCCAGCGCCTTCTTAAACCGAAAGGATGATATGCAAAAAGGCATGGTGTTTTCATGAATTATATGTGTGTGAAAATAGTGCTAAAAGTCAGTTGCTCAATGATGGATTGGACATAATGGACATTTTGAGGAAGGGGTGGGCACCAGAAACACTGCAATACCAGGCTACATTAACAGCCTCATCTGTTAAACAATGAGTCTGAACATTAATAAAGCAATTGCATTTGTAGAGTCAGTTTACAACATATATAGAATAACCCTTGTGGAACATTTAGATAAAATATTGAGATGTACTGGAATAGTGATTTGCTAGTGATTCTATTCAGGTCTCTTCTTTGGGTATTTCAAAGTTCAAAGTAAATTTTATTATCAAAGTACATATATGTCACCATATACAATCCTAAGGTTCATTTTCTTGTGGGCATACTCAACAAATTTATAGAATAATTATTATAACAGAATCAATAAAAGACCACACCAGCTTGGGTTTCATCCAGAGTGCAGAAGACAAAAAACTGTGCAAATGCAAAAAGAGGAAATAATAATAATAAATAAATAAACAATAAATATTGAGAACATGAGATGAAGAGTCCTTGAAAATGAGTCTGTAGGTTATGGGAACATTTCAATGACAGGGCAAGTGAAGTTGAGTGAAGTTATCCCCTCTGGTTCAAGAGCTTGATGGTTGAGGGGCAATGACTGCTCCTGAACCTGGTGGTGTGGGACCTAAGACTCCTGTACCTTCTTCCTGATGGCAGCAGCAAGAAGAGAGCATGGCCTGGGTGGTAGGCATCCTTGATGATGGATGATGCTTTTGTGTGACAGTCCTCCTTGTAAAGGATTCAAAGGATCTGAAGTACACTTATTATCAAAGTATGTATGCAGTACACAAACCTCAGATTTGTCTTCCCACAGACTGCCACGAAACAAAGAAAACCATGGAAACTGTTCAAGGAAAAACATACCCCCCCCACACACACAAAAAACAAATTATGCAAACGGCAATGGGAACACCTTTCTCTGGCTTGTAGACGGCACTGACGACTCACTTGCCCTCCGCAACTGTCTCAACGTTTTCAATCTTCCTTGGTGCCTTAACTGGTGCGATTGGTGAGAAGTAGAGTCAATTATGGGCTCTAAGCTTCTTGGCCTTGAGGCTGCTCACCTCCCGGAACCCTCTGAGAGATAGCAAAGCGCCAGATCGTTCAATAGGCCCAAAAATACACAATAAAGCTGTAGATCACAGGCTCCAACAGTACTAGAACCACATTTAAAGAAAAAAGATGTAGAAGAAGTGAAAGAAACAGTTTTAGGGACACTTATGAGGATGTCGCCCATGGTAGCTTTGATTGCTGGCACCATCTTCCTGAGCTCATGGTGCGGAGGACTTTACCCATGATGCACAGAGCTGTATCCACTACCTTTTGTAGGCTTTTCTATTCAAGGGAATTGGTGTTTCCACACCAGGCTGTGATGCAACCAGTCAGTATACTCTCCACCACACATCTATAGAAGCTTGTCAAAGTTTTAGATGACTTGCTGAATCTTCGCAAACTCCTAAGAAAGTGGAGGTTCTGCTGTGCCTTCTTTGTAATGCACTTGCGTACTGGACTCAGGACAGATAGTTTGAAATGATAATGTCGAGGAATTTAAAGTTACTGACCCTCTCCCCCTCTGATCCCCAATGAGGACTGGCTCATGGACCTGTTTTCGTGCTCTTGTAGTCAATAATGAGCTCTACGATCTTGCTGATGTTGAGTGAGAGGTTGTTATGGCACCAGCTTTAGACCATAAGACTTATGAGCAGAACAGGCTATTCAGCCCATCGATTCTGCTCTGCCATTCCATCATGACTGATCTGTTATCCCTCTCAACCCCATTCTCCTGCCTTCTTCCTGTAACCTTTGGTCCTTTGATCAGTCAAGAATCTATCAACTTCCACTTTAAATATACTCAATAACTTGCCCTCCACAGTCCTCTGTGACAATGAGTTCCACAGATTCTCTACCCTCTGGCTAAAGAAATTCCTCCTCATCTTCATTCTAAGTGGACATCCCTCTATTCTGAGGCTGTACCCTTGAGTCCTAGACTCATCCACTATAGGAAACATCCTCTCCACATCCACTCTATCTCAGTTTTTCAATATTTCATAGGTTTCAGTGTGATCTCCCTTCATTCTTATAAAGCTCCATTGATTACAGGCACAGAGCCATCAAATTCTCTTCATATGTTAACCCTTTCACCCCCAGATTCATTCTCACGAACCTCCTCTGGACACTCTCCAATGCCAGCAAATGTTTTCTTAGATAAGGGGCCTCAAATTGCTCACAATACGAAGTGTGGTCTGACCAATGCATACAAAGCCTCAGCATTACATCCTTGCTCTTACATTCTAGTCTTCTCGAAATGAATGCTAACACTGCATTCATTTGCATTCCTCTGCGCTTTCATCACCACCTTTGGCATGGAGAACGACAGTGGTGTCGCTAGCAAACTTGTACATGGCATTGGAGCTGTGCTTAGCCCCACAGTCATAAGTGTAAAGCAAGCAGAGCAGGGGCTAAGCACGCAGCCTGTGGTGCACCTGTGCTGACGGAGATTGTGGAGGAGATGTTTTTGCCAATCCGAACTGACTGGGGTGTGCAAGCGAGGAAATCCAGGATCCAGTTGCAAGTGAGGCTTAGGTCTTGGAGCTTATTGATTAGTTTTGAGGGGATTAATGGTGCTGAATGCAGAGCTGTATTCAATGAACAGTATTCTGATTTTTGCACCTTCACTGTCTAAATGTTCCAGGGCTGACTGAAGAGCCCATGAAATAGCACCTGCTGTTGATCTGTGATTGTAGGCAAATTGGAGCAGATCCAAGTCACTCCTAAGGCAGGAGGTAATGTTTCATCACTAACCTCTCAAAGCACTTCATCACAATGAACGTAAGTGCTGCTGGAAGATAGTCGTTGGTCATTAATAGTCTTTGACAAGTGAGATCTATTGGGGACAAAGTCAGGTCAAAGTTATATTTATTGTTATCTGCACAAGACCATGTATGCACAGTGGCAATGAAAAACTTGCTTGCAGCAGCATCACAGGCATAGAGAGAATATAAGAAGCATTCACAAGAGAAACATAAATTGTGCACAATTTTTACAAGAAAACTCAATTAGAACAAAAATGCAGTCCACTTTGATGCAAAGTGGAACAAGTGCTACACATGTCCATTCACCTCCACCCTCACTACCATTCAGGGCCCTAAACAGTCCTTCCAGGTGAGGCAGCATTTCACTTGTGAGTCTGTTGGGGTTATTTACTGTATCTGGTGCTCCCGGTGTGGCTTTTTGTATATCGGTGAGACCTAATGTAGATTCGAAGACAGCTTCGCTGAGCACCTACACTCTATCCGCCACAAAAAGTGGGATCAATAAGAATGTGAGGTGTATATTCAGGTCAGTACAACAAAATGAATGTAAATTATTTTACTCACCTACTACTCCACTAGCCTCCGTGTCCAGCACATAATTCTCCATAACTTCCGTCACTTCCAACAGGATCCCATCACCAAGCACATCTACCCGTCCCCCCCCACCAATCTTCTGCTTTCTGCAGGGATCGCTCCCTACACAACTCCCTTGTCCACTTGTCCCTCCCCACTGATCTCCCTCCTGGCACTTACCCTTTCAAGCTGAACAAGGCCACACCTGCCCCTACAACCCAACCCTCACTACCATTCAGGGCTCCAAACAGTCCTTCCAGGTGAGGCTATACTTCACCTGCAAGCCTGTTGGGATCATCTACTCTGCCCAGTGCTCCCAGCGTTGCTTCCTGTATATCGGTGAGACCTGACGTAGGTTGAGGGAACCCTTCTCTTTTCTTCATTTACCACCTTCCTCTGGTACCCTGCCTCCTTCCCTTTATTCCATGTCCACTTTCCTCTTCTAATGGATTCATTCTTCTTCAGCCTTTACCTTTCCCTTCCCAGCTTCCTAATTCATCCCCCTCCCCTACCCACACACTTTCTGTATCACTTGGTCTCACCTATCACCTACCAGCTTGCACTCCTTTCGTCCCCTCACCTTCTTATTCTGGCTTCCTTTCCAGTCCTGATGGAAGATCTCAGCCAACATGTTGACTATTTATTCCCTTCCATAGATGCTGCCTGACCTGCTGAGTCCCTCCTGCATTTTGTGTGTGTTGCTAAGCTATAATGATTAGAATTTTGCCAGCAGGTTTAAGTGGTTGAAGGGAAGTAGTTGTTCCTGAACCTGCTGGTGTGGGACTACTGGCTTCTGTACCTCCTTCCTGATTGTAGCTCGAGAGGATGATGTGGCCTGATGGATTTTGCCTTCTTGACAGCACCTCCTGTAGAAGTGACCAGTGGTAGTAAGCGAGCTGACTGTGATATATTGGACAGAGACATCTGACAGTGTTGACATCTAGTAACACGGAGCATTACAGCAGTAATACAGATATTCAGTTTTAAGAAATTTTAAGGAGCATTTTATGAACGAGAGATAGAAATATGTAAATATTTACAGAGGAATTTTAGTAGTTAGAACCTTGGCAGCAAATCAGGTGATCTAATGGGCAGAGGTGAAGTAGAGAATATGCTTTGAAAAGGTGTAGGACTGCAAGCGAGTGTAAAGATAGGGAGGATAAGATGTCAGAGGGAATTAGAAGCAAGATTGTGAATTTCCAGGTTGAAACATTGATTAACCAATTGGCATTATAGGTCAAGATCAGCAATGATAAGGAAACTGAAGTGGGCAGCTTAGGATACAATAATTTCATATAACTTCATTGGGTGGAACAAGGGAGGTTGGGCATCGATTGAAGGTGTAACGTAGGCAGCAATGAGGACTTCAGCAGGAGATGAGCTGAGGTGGGGCTGGAATTGGGTGATGACAAACTGAAAATAAGTGACCTTCCTGATGCTAATGATATGGAATCCAGAGCTCATCACGGGGTCTAAAGTTGTGCTCAGTGTGCTTCACATTCAAATGATTTGCAACACAAGTATTAATATGGTTATGGATACCAATATTTATCAATTAATATTGATACTTACTCTTCTGCTAATAATATTAATATTATTAATATTAACGTCCACCGAGGAGGACGTTAGAAGGGCCTTCCTGAAGATAAATCCAAGGAAGGCGACGGGCCCAGATGGCGTCCCGGGACGGGTTCTCCAGGCCTGTGCAAGCGAGCTGGCCGGAGTGTTTGCTGACATCTTCAACTGCTCCTTGCGTCAGTCTAAGATCCCCTCGTGTTTTAAGAAGGCAACGATAATCCCAGTGCCGAAGAAGAGCAAGGTGGCATGCCTGAATGACTATCGACCTGTGGCTCTGACATCAATTGCTATGAAGTGCTTCGAGAGATTGGTTATGGCACACATCAACCACAGCCTACCGGTCAACCTCGACGCTTTGCAATTCGCCTACCAGAGCAAAAGGTCAACGGCAGATGCCATCTCTCTGGCCCTACATTCCTCCTAAGAACATCTGGAAAATAAAGACGCATACATAAGGTTCCTTTTCATTGACTACAGCTCTGCCTTTAATACCATCATTCCAAATAAACTGATTCTTAAGCTCCGGAACCTGGGCCTTAGCACTCAGATCTGCAGCTGGATCTTCAACTTCCTCACAGACAGGACCCAGGCTGTAAAAATAGGGGACAAGCTCTCCTCTACAATCACTCTGAGCACTGGTGCCCCACAAGGCTGTGTACTCAGCCCCCTGCTGTACTCACTGTACACCCATGATTGTGTAGCCAAGTTTCCATCAAACTCAATATATAAGTTTGCTGATGACACCACAACTGTAGGCCGTATCTCGGGTAATGATGAGTTTGAGTACAGAGAGGAAATGGTGCGAAGACAATAATCTATCCCTCAATGTCAGCAAGACGAAGGAGTTGGTTGTTGACTTCAGAAGGAGTAGCGGACTGCACGACCCCATTTACATCGGTGATGCACAAGTGGAACAGGTCAAAAGCTTTAAGTTCCTCAGGGTCAATATCACAAATGACCTGACTTGGTCCAACCAAGCAGAGTCCACTGCCAAGAAGGCCCACCAGCACCTTTACTTCCTGAGGAAGCTAAGGAAATTTGGCCTGTCCCCTAAAACCCTTGCTAATTTTTATAGATGCACCGTAGAAAGCATTCTTCTGTGGTGCATCACAACCTGGTATGGAAGTTGTCTTGTCCAAGACTGAAAGAAGCTGCAGAAGATCGTGAACACGGCGCAGCACATCACACAAACCAATGTTCCGTCCATGGACTCACTTTACACCGCACGCTGTCGGAGCAGTGCTGCCAGGATAATCAAGGACACGACCCACCCAGCCAACACACTTTTCGTCCCTCTTCCCTCCGGGAGAAGGCTCAGGAGCTTGAAGATGGTCTGTAGATGAAGGATCTCAATATGAAATAAAACCCACAAGTGCTGCCTAACTTGTTGAGTTCTTCCAGAAGATTTTGTTTCACTCCCGATTCCAGCATCAGCAGACTTCTGTGTATCTCGACAGTCAATTGCCATAAACCAGTGTTGCAGTGATACCTCAATTTGACCAATTCCAATAGTACAGGTACTGAGGTTGAAAATTAGCCATGGGTTTTGAATGGCAAACTAGACATAAGAAGCTGAAATTTTAAAGTAGGCTAAAATTGAAAAGGAAGAGTACAAGACATCCTAATGTCATAAATATGGATAAATCCACTTTCTCAAAAGAGAAAAGCTCTTGCAAAACACCTTTCTGATAGGTACACGGCAAAGTATCACAACAATGAATCATTTTGTCCCTCTGATACTCCTCTCCTTCTCACTAGCAACCCATTTCCTGCCATCATCTATTATTTGCCGCCAGAATACCTGGAGAAAGTTGTACTGTATTTGCTATGATTTACAATTCCCATCAGCCCCAATTCCAGACAAATCGTGACCTGTTTAGGATTCTCTTTCTCTTAAGCTCTTGAATAGTCTGAATGTGTCCCACTCCTCCATGCTAATCGCAGTTTTCCAAAGCACCCGGAGTAGGGCTAATCTGCAGTAAATCCTCAGATCCTGGATAAATTTCCTGCCTTGTTCCAAATAATTTTATGAAATGCTGCCATTTTCCTACCAGAACTGCATTCTGGTATTTCTGCATATACTCAAGAGATTCTGCAAATGCTGGTAATCCAAAGCAACACACACAAAATACTGGAGGAACTTAGCAGGTCAGGCAACATCTATGGAAATGAATAAACAGTCAATGTTTCAGGCCAAGACCCTTCTTCTGGACTGGAAGGGAAAGGGGAAGACACCAGAATAAAAAGGTGAAGAGAGGGGAAACATAGAAAACCTACAGCACAATACAGGCCCATCGGCCCACAATGCTGGGCCGAGCATTTAGAAATTACCTAGGGTTACCCATAGCCCTCTACTTTTCTAAGCTCCATGTACCTATCCAGGAGCCTCTTAAAAGACCCTATTGTATCCGCCTCCACCACCATCGCCGGCAGCCCATTCCACACACTCACCACTCTCTGCATAAAAAACTTATCCCTCGTGTCTCCTCTATACCTACTTCCAAGCACCTTAAAACTGTGCCCTCTCGTGTTAGCCATTTCGGCCCTGGGAAAAAGCCTCTGACTATCCACACAATCAATGCCTCTCATCATCTTATAATGATGGAAGGAAGGAGGATAGGTGAAGCCAGGTGGGTGGGAAAGGTCAAGGGCTGGAGAGGAAGGAATCTGATAGGAGAGGAGAGCAGACCATAGGAGAAAGGGAAGGATGAGCAGTCCCAGAGGAAGGTGGTAGGCAAGTGAAGAGAAGAGGTAAGAGGCCAGAGTGGGGATTAAGGAAGGAGGTGGGAGTGGAAAAGATAAAAAAAAGAGAGAAAAAATATTGGAAAGAGAAATTGATGTTCCTGCCATCAATTGATGTCCACGGAGAAGGGAATGGAGGGAAGGAAGTAGGAGGTTATTTGCATTTACACTGACTTGGAGAGGAACACCTGGAATTTTCACTCCAAACTGGCACAGCTAGAAGGGCAGTAGCACAATACTGAAGACGCACACAAAATGCTGGAGGAACTCAGCAGGTCAGGGAGCATCTATGAACATGAATAAACAGTCAATCTTGCAGGCTGAGACCCTTCTTCAGGATGGCTGAATATTGAAGAGATGCCTTCAGATGGAATCCCAGCAAAATTACACCATTTTATTGAAATGACTTACTATGTTTGCTAAACAAGGTAACAATAAACTGAAGCTAAATCAGCAGATCTATTTGTGAATACTCCTCCTAACAATTAGCTAACTTGCCAGGAGGTGGCCCCATGAGCCACAGCAGTTGCAATCGCCTCAACTAGCTTATTGCTTTTTATATCTAATGTTGCAACCTCCTTACCATTTGTGTTCCGTTTACTGACTAATTTTAGTCAGTTCTCAGGATAAAAATTAAATTTACAGAAGAGTGAACTGTTGCCTTCATCAAATGATCTTTGGAAAATGTTTTTATTTCATAATAGCTCAGAAATATTCTCCCTCCAATGCTAGGGTTAAAGGGATCAACTGAGTCAGAATCAGATTTAATATCACTGGCATATGTGTCATGAAATATATTGTTTTGTGGCATCAGGACTTTGCAAAACAAAATAACAAAAACTGTATATTACAAAAAGAAGTCTATAATTATATATATTTTGTAAAGAAAATTAACTTAAATAAGTAGAGCAAAAAGAGAGGAAAATGGGTTCATTGTCCATTCAGGAACCTGATGGCAGAGGGGAGGAAGCTGTCCCTGAAAAACTGAGTGTGTGCCTTTAGGCTCCTGCACCTCCTCTTTGACGGCAGCAATGAGAAGACGGCTTGTCCTGGGGGATGGAATTGTAGCACCCATTTGGTTCTCAACCTGGGAGAATCAAATCTAACACTTCCTGTCAGTGCCAGTAATTTCTGACATCTATAATTTAAAACTTTACTTTTAGCTATTACTCATAATGGCAGAAGAGTCATTTAATTGATTCAGCTGTTTGTTACAATAAATGAGAACTTAATATCACTTTCACATGACAGGTATTGTATTGTTACAAGCATCAGAAGTTTGGAGGAGACATTTGCTCCCTTGGTTTAGTTCGATACATTAGTGCAGCTCTACTAGCTGTTAGCTCATAGCTCTTGCGAACCTGATCTCAGGTGTTGTCTGTGTGGAGTCGACATGTTCTCCCTGAGCCTGTGTGGGTTTCCTCTGGCTACTCCAGTATCCCCCACTTTCTATTTGAAGTATGGCGTGCAGTTCTGGTCATTCCATTGCAGAAAGGATGTGGAGAGGGTGCAGAATAGGTTCACCAAGATACCGTCTGATTAGAAAGTATTAGTTATAAGGGGAGGTCAGACAAACTTGGGTTGCTTTTCCGCAGGGAAGACTGGATAAAAATTAATAAAATTAGAAGAGGCATAGATGGGGTGGATAGCCAGAATCTTTTCCCCTGGATAGAAATGTCAAATCCTAGCAGGCATAGCTTTATGGCGTGAGGGGGAAAGTTTAAAAGAGACATGAGGGGCACATTTTTTTACACGGGGGCGGGGTATCGCTGTAACACACTGTTATACATGGTAATGGAAGAGACAATAGTGGAATTTCAGACACATTTAGACAGCCACATGAACATACAAGGAATGATGGGATAAAGATTCATGGGTAAACAGATGGCATTGGGTTCATTTGGCTTCGCGGTGAACATAGATGGGACGAAGGGTCTGTTCCTCTGCTGTCCTATGTTCTAAAGGCAATAGACAATAGGTGCAGGAGTAGGCCATTCAGCCCTTCGAGCCAGCACCACATGCTAGTT